>NW_026020070.1:0-623230 GCF_900185275.1 Solanum verrucosum | reverse complement strand
CTCCAAGAAGAAGTGTGAGTGTTATTAAAGTATTATTTCTAATCGTTTGTTAATTATTTCTAATCGTTTTAGATTGTAATGTCTTATTTTAGTAGGTTAAATCATAGTATTTTTTTTTTAAAAAAAAAAATTCAACCAATTCTTGACTTAATATAATCAAGAGATTTTCTTATTAATATAAAAACATATATATTTAGTTATTTTATGTAATTATATTTTTCTTTTTGAAAAAATAAATTTTATTTTATTATTCACATCTCTTCAATTTCAAATTTATGAACAATAATATGTGTATTATCTAAATACTTCATTATGTTAATCTAATTTTGATGAATAGTGTAATGTGTATTATCTAAATACTTATTTATTAATTAAAAAATATTGCAGGAAAAAAATATATTATATCAACTTCCAGTTGAAACATAATAATCTTATAATAACTAATTTATACAAATTCAATAATGGAATATAGAAAAATGAATTAAATAGAATTCAAATCAAGTAGATTGATTGTTTTTTATTCTTGAATTTTTCAGTTTATATTTAAGGGAATCTAATTTTAGGAACAGTGCAATATGTGCATTATCTAAATACTTATTCATTAATCGAAATATATTCCAGAAAAAAAAAGATACTATATCAATTTCCAATTCAAAAAAAATTCTTATAATAACTTTTTTTTTCAAATTTAATAATGGAATATTGAAATTCAAACAAATAGTATTTACAACAATTAGATTTGATTGTTCTTGATCCTTGAACTAAGAGATATAATGCAATGGTTCATATCTTATTATACATCTTTTTCAACATCAAGCACCTGGATGAAAAAAGAAAAAATAGAGTAATTCATATGTCAAGATAAAAACAAAAAGATGTGGACATTGAGGGTAGACAATTAACAATGACTACGTATTGATTTTGCAAAAAAATAAATAAATAAAATTATACTTAATTTGTATTCTTTAAAAAAATATGAGTATATTAATATTCAAGTATGCCAAGTGTGTAATTAAGTATTTCACTTTCCTTGGTCTATCCATTGGATATGTTTTTCATAATGAAATAATCCTTCGTTTTCCATCCATTTGACCATTTCTATTTAACAAAAACACAAATAGAAGTTAAAGAAAAAGCTTTAACAAATTAAAAAAAGTATTAGTCATGAATAATCTGTAAATGCATTATTACTACTTCATTTTAAACATCCATTCAAATCTATATATAGAGGCAAGATTCGATAATAGTGTTTTTTTCTCTCGTTATTTCGTATTCAGATTATTTCACCGCATTTAATTTCACGTTAATGAGTTAAACTTTGCTGAGGCCCTAATCACAATAGTAGAGAATGATATGGACATGCATATACATAATGAAGGTTCATTTATGAGATTCATAAGAACATCTTGTGAAGAAAAAAAAGATCGTACAATGAACGTGCTTCATTTACCCGTAAAGTTAATCTCATGCATCTACACTTTTACAATCAAATATTTAGCAGCAGTTTCTGCCCAACTTACCATACATAAAAAAGATTAAAGTTGCTTACAAATCTTCTTTGCTTTTCTTTAGTAGTTTCATGTCCTTATGTTAAGATATCATGTTCCAAAAGGGGAGTACTCTCTGATGCCTCTTGTTTGTCTCTGCATAGCAAGAAATCCACAAAGCAACAACATATAAAGAGTTAGCAAAAGTAAAATATTATCCGAATGTTTTGTGGAAGTTTGAAACGGTTGACAAAACCTGTCTATCCATTATTTTCAAATTCTACATAACTGTTTGGAAGTTCCAAAATATTATTCGGATGTGATGGAACCAAAAATTTGTTTTGATTTTGTTATTTTTTTATTTATCTTTTTATCTTGCAATTTTATCACTCTGTAATTTCCAATTATAATTTTTTTTATTTATCTTTTAAAACGCTTGAAAACCGTATTCAATTTTGAAAGGAAAAAAAGAGTTAACAATTGTCATTTCTATTTTTTTTCTAAAAAGAGTCCAATATGTAAAAATATATAAACAATTATCTCTCTATTAAGCTTTTATTTTCGATTTCAATTTTTATTTTCAAGATAAGTTAAATCTACATATTTTTAATAATGTATAAGCTAAATTTAAAGAAATAGAATTTTGTAAAATATTGAATAATTACGGAATTATAATTATAATAATAATAATAATAATTATTATTATTATTAATTATTATTATTATTATTATTATTATTATTAATCTATTTTTTTTTAAAAAGAGTCCAAAACGTAAAATATATAAACAATTATCTCTCTATTAGCTTTTATTTTCAAATTTTTATTTTCAAGAGAAGTTAAATCTTCAAATTTTTAATAATGTATAAGCTAATTATAAAGAAATAGAATTTTGTAAAGTATTGAATAACTACAGAATTATAATAATAATAATAATAATAATAATAATAATAATAATAATAATAATATTATTATTATTATTATTATTAATTATTATTAAAACTTCCCACTGAAAAAGGATTCAAACATCCTATATTTTAGAACTGTCCCCAAAATAATTTGTATTAAATTTAAAAATTTAAAATTTTAGATCTTTATATTTTAAAAGTAATTAAGTTTTGTAAATTTAAATAATTCTATGAAGTGTAGTTAACGTAAACAAATTTTTAAACTGTTTATGGTTTGTTATTTTAAATGTTTTGTTTTTTAAATTGTTTATTTATTATTTAATATATCTATAAATTTTGTGGTGCTGACACATAATTATTGACATGTGTCTATTTTATTTAAATAATTATTGATTATTGATTATATAAATAATTTTAAATTTTAAATTCTAAAAAATTGTGGTAGTGACATGCGTCATTTTTTTCTTCTCCTTTCATATATAGATAGATTTTTTTTTAAAAGAGTCCAAAACGTAAAAAATATATAAACAATTATCTCTCTATTAGCTTTTATTTTTAATTTCAATTTGTATTTTCAAGATAAGTTAAATCTTCAAATTTTTAATAATGTATAAGCTAAATTATAAAGAAATGGAATTTTGTAAAATATTGAATAATTATGGAATTATAATTATAATTATGATAATAATAATAATAATTATTATTATTATCATTATTATCATCATCATCATCATCATCATCGTCATCATAATTATTATTATTATTAGGCTTAAGTTATCAGCGGTCCCTTAAAGTTGTCCGCATAATTCACTTAGACACCTCAACTAAGACTAGTACCTATTGAACACTTTTACCAATTAAAAAATTGTTCCTATTAGGCATTTTTTGATAATCAACAAAACATATGAAGAATGTGTGATACACTTGCAGTGATGTGGCAAACCGGCTAATTAAAAAATAACATGTGGCACTGGGGCCCGAAAATTATAAAAAAAAAAAAATTTGTTTAAAATTATTTCAAACACTTTTTATATCTACTTTTTTAAAAAAGAAAACGAAAAAAATGAAAATGTCAACCTATTCTACCAACCCCACCCCTACCCAACCCCCTTTCATCTTCATCTTCTTCCCAAAACACATTCTTTCTCAAATCACACAACTTAATTCTTTTCAAATAACTTGAAGATTAGCTTTTACAAAAGATATATATAGATTTTCATACTAAGAGTGAAGAAGAAAGAAAATTTTGCCGGCGATTATTCATTTCTACATCGATGACGAAATGAAATTGATAGCTTAACAATTAATTCTTTCAAAGTTTTTGAATGTCATTTTTGATAAATTTAATGGGTTTATATATGAATTTGAGTAAAATCTTTGTTCGGAAATTGTGATAAACAAATATCAGCTAACTTTTTTTATAAGTAAAAATCATTTATCTTCTTTCTTCTTCTTCATATTTGTTCCTTATTTTTATGAAATTTGAAATAAATCATACGTTTCAAATTTGAATCTTCATAGTTGATTTTCATTTATCTTCATATTTGGAAGAAATAATATTCCTTTTTTTATAAAAAAGAAAGAAAAACAATGTTGGAGCTAAAATGAAGAAAGTTTTGCAAACTAAAGTATGAAGAATATGATAGGTAGGGAGTGTGGTCCTTTTCTTTTTTGAAAAAGTGTAAATGAAAGAAGAAAAATGTTTTTAAGTTAATTATAATGTCAAGTGTCAATAAAAGAAGAAAAAATGTAAAAAAAATTCAAAAAGACACTATTTTGAATCTTTTCACGCGCTTCACGGAAGTGCAAACACATTTTTTGCCATATCAGTATTTTGTGTTTAATAGGTACATGTTTTGAACAATTTAGGTGTTCAATAGGTACAAGTCTTAGTTGAGGTGTCTAAGTGAATTATGTAGACAATTTTAAGGGGCGGTCGATGACTTAAGCCTTATTATTATTATTATAACTTCCACTGAAAATGGATTCAAATATCCTATTTTTAGAAGGCATAATACATATATTGGACCCTAAACTTGACTTCAAATTTTAATTTTGATCTCCAACTTTCATAGTGCACAAACATGCACTTTAACTATCCAACCGTTTATTAAATAAACACACGAATCCTACTTGGCAAAACGTGTGATGTGCACGTATTCTGCGCGAGTTAGGAGTAATTTTCGAGTCCCACAACAATAAAAAAATGCTGAAACGACAACTCTACCTTCAGATTCCGGCCAATCTCCGACAACCCAAAACCTCCGTTCATTTTCTTCTTTTTCAGGCAAAACGCCACCAAATACCCAACCGTTCTCCTTCTTCCTCACACCGGAGCACAACCCATGAAGCGAACGACCTTCGAGCTCGCTAAACCCACCAAATACCCGACCCCAAACCCATCAGATCTGCCATCTCCGGTGAGAATCCAAATGACCCCCCAAACCCCATGAAAACAGACCCAACAACCACAAACACCTAAACCAAGAAGCCAGCCATCAACAAACTCTAAGCTCCGTCAAACAATGAGCTCCAAGCTCTAAAAACCATTAGGAGGAATTAATTTTGATTCTTGTATATAAATTAAAATTAATTTTGATTTTTTTAGTTCTAAAATGATGTGTAAAATATTTAATTAGTTGGCAGCCATTGAGTGGCTCACTAATACACGTTGGAGCATTTGCATTTCACGCTCTTTGGCTGCAAAAATCGTGTGTTTATTTATTTAAAAGTTGGATAGTTAAAGTGTCTATTTGTGCACTTTGAAAGTTGGAGGTCAAAGTTAAAATTTGAATCCAAGTTTAGGGTTCAATATATGTATTATGTCTTTTTAGAACTGTCCCCAAAACAATTTGTATTAAATTTAAAACTTTAGATCTTTATATTTAAAAGTAATTAAGTTTTTTAAATTTAAATAATTCTATGAAGTGTAGTTAACGTAAACAAAATTTTCAACTGTTTATGGTTTGTTATTTTAAATGTTTTGTTTTTTAAATTGTTATTTATTATTTAATATATCTATCAATTTTGTAGTATTGACACATAATTATTGATATGTATATGTTTTATTTAAATAATTATTGATATTGATTGTATAAAATTATTTTAAATTTTAAACTCTAAAAAATTGTGGTGGTGACATGTGACATTTTTCTTCTCCTTTTATATATCTATATAATAATATAAAGCCGAATATAAAAATGATGATGTGGCATGCCTCAATGGCCAGAATGACTATTTAGCTATTTGGTCAGAATTTTGAAATTTTTGCATATTTTCTATTTAAAACCTTCATGAAAAACTATATATTTCCTTATTAATTATTATTAGCATTTATTGAAATCACTCCTACTAATCATATATGTTAACTAATAACGTTATTTCATTTATTCCTTTCCTTATCAATAAAATACTATTAATTTCCTAGAATCTCTCTATATGCTTTATGTTACAAAAGTTTTTCGTTTTAATTAGATGAATTATATCTCATTTGTTTCTTTCCTTATTAATATAACTAGTATACGTACTCGTGCTTTGTGCGGATATATTAATTTTTTAATTATTTAATTTCAGAAAATATAAAATAGTTCAAATACTTTTACACGTTTGTCATGTATTATTTTTATGTTGTATTAATAAATTATTATTTTTTTCATATTAACAATTTATTAGTTCAAACTTTTCACATGAAATGTTATTAAATGACCTTTTTTTGCATGTTGTTTTCTTTGAATAAAAAAGGTTCAAAATATTTTTTACATCCTTAAATTAGTATAAGATTAGAATTGAAAAATAATAGTTCTTTTTTGTACAATTTTCTTTAAAAATCTATGGATAGATTTCTATATTCTAAAAGTTAAAGACAATTCATTTATCTTAAGTATACTAATAGTTTTAAAAAATTACTTTTCAAATAAATAACATATAATATGATTTCATCACTTTGTTCTATAATTTATTTATTTTAAAAGAAAATATTTAACTATAGCTTATTATTTTCTACCCATTAATATTTCTGTTATTTATAAAAAAAAAGATATGGTTATTATTTTTATCAACATAATATTTTTTTGTAGTGCTTTATTATGATAAAAATTAATGAGGTTATTTAATTATTTGTATGCAGTTTATATAACTGTAGTTATCCATTTTTTAAAAAATAAATAAATTTTATTTTTAAATTAATTCTTTTAAAAATTAATATATTTACTAATACGTACTGTTCATATTCATAATTGAATAACCCAGCATATATGCTGCATGTCTTATTTTCTTTTGCCTGTACTTTTTGAAGAAAAGCATATCTATCTTTATTTTTATATTTATTTTTAAAAAAACTATCCATATTTATTTTTATAATTATTTATGTTTGAAAAATTCTATTGCATGTATGTTATTTTGGGTTGGAGATAAATGATTTATTGTGCACCTATGATTTAGGAGCATGTTTTTTTGGATAAGTTATTTGAAAAAAAAAATTGTAATTTTTAATATGGATAAGTTAAGCAGGTGAAATTTTTTGATTATCTATTGTTAATAAATACTTTTAAAATTTACTTTGAAAATAATTTTCATGATAAAAGTATGATCCAAAATAATTAGGCGAAGAAGTTCTTAATCAGTTACCTTTTTTGAAGGATTCCTTCATAAAATTACCATACGAAAATTTAAAATTGTGCTTAATAATTAAAAAAAAATAACTGCAATAATAATTGGAGATAAATTAATTAATTTTCATCATCACAGGAGACAAAAACTTGCCTTGTAGTTGCTATTCAAAAGGGGTAAAAAAATCATGATTTACACTTTTCTAGTAAGCATATTTAGTGAATTTGCAAATAAATAAATTTACTTTTATTCTTAACAAAATCTAATTTTTTATTTTATTAATTTTTTGTTAATCAGTTTTAAAGAGTTCGTGTATAGGTGGAAATGTAATGGAAAGTTGTAAAATCGACTATTTAAATTCTAACTGTAAATAAATGTTTAATATTAGAAAAAAAATGATAATATTTAGTTAGTAATTCAGTTTTATATTCACATTTTATTTAAATATTTTTTAAAATTTGTAAGCGGATCATTTAAATTTTAAATTTTTTAATCGTTATGTTAATATAAATTTTATATATTTTTTTAAATGGTTATATCACGATAAATTAAGTAATTCTTTAATAAAACTTAATTTTTAAAATTTTAGTTTAGAATTTAATATGATTACAAATTACAAATAATTAATTTTAATAAGGAAATTATTTTTCTATGATGCAATAGGATTTTAGGAATTATATTTTGTGACTTTGTCTTATAAACCATAAGTTATAAATCTATCCAAACATGCTCTAATAAAAAAAGATAGAATTATCAAAGATGTCCCATCTATAAGACAAATAATAGTTTTATCGAACTTTATAGGAAAATGTAAATAACATATGTTTAAACATCATACTCTTCACAACAATACTACTTAAAGGCTATGAAATAAAAACTAAACTAAATAAACAGAAGGCTTAAAAGACTGGATAATGCGTGATCCTTAAAACTAATTAGGCAAACTAATTAATTAGTCTAAATAGAAATGTTAAAATTTAAGATTATAATAAATATTATCCTTAAACGGTTATGATTAGCTTTAAAACTACATATATTTTGTTTCTAATTTCTAATTTTAAACTTATGTTTTTAAAATTAATTAACCACTCTCAATTCAAAATTTTGAATTTAAAATTTAAAAATATAAATTAAAAATATTATGTAACTCTTTAAAAAAATATTTTTTATAATTTTTAAATAGTTTCTTACTTCATTATTAGAAAGTATCAAAAAAACAAAATCAACACACTAATTATTCGACTAATTAAAACTTAAGCATCAAACCAACAAACTCAAAATATACTACTAAAATAGTATAGAATCTTAGATAACTTCAACAAAATATTGAGATCATATCATGATTGTTTATACAATCAAATAAAAACATATGTTAAAATTTTGTATTAAATTTATGATCATGACAAATTTTTCTTGCGCTAAAATTAAAAATCTATATTAAAAAAAGAGACATGAATTAATACGGTGAACAAACTTGTTAAATTCTAAAATAAAAAATTATAAATACTTACCTCTAGTGTTGATTTTATACCCCAAGAATCTTCTAAATATTAAACTGTCACATTTTGAAGTGACACACAAACGCACTAAAAAAATATCAAAATTTAACATTTAGATTGAACATTTTTAGCAAAAATGAAGAACAATGAATGTATACATATAAATAAGACAAAGATAAAAGAAGAACAAAAACTGATACAAAGAAAAGAAAGTTGAAAGAATGGTTTGCCAACATCACTGTAGTATTAGTATTAGTATATATATAAATAGTTTCAATTCTGTAACCGTTTTTTTTTAACTCATTAATTAGAGAGATTTGCAAACCGTGTGTTTGAATTCTTTTGATTTTTAAAATTTATTTTTAAAACTCTTTTTGTGAATTTAAACCGTTTATGCACATTTTAGAAATCTGCTAAACAAATTTAGTTTTTTTTTCAATGCTACTTCTTTTTTTTTAAAAAAAATCAGCATCCAAAAAAAAAAGAAAGCAGATTTAAAAGTTATTTAAAAAACCGCTTTATACGATATTAAAAAGCAATTTTTTTTATACGATAATAAAAATAAAATAGACTTTTTTTTGTGATGACATTTGTCAGAGTTTTTATATAAAAATAGATGACATGTGTCCGTGTTTATATAAATGCATTTTTTTTTTAAAAGGTATAAATTAGTTTTTTTTTTAAATATTAAATCTGTCCTAGATATAATTTTTTTTAAATTGAATTTTGAATATTTTAACTGATTTGAAGTGGAGTTTTATAACCAATTGATTTTGACACTTGTGTTTTTATTTCAAATTTTGAATTTAGAATATTTAATTAGTTATATAGTATTTAATTATTTATAATTTAAAATTTTGAATTTTGTGGTGCTGACATGTGTCCTTTTTTCTTCTCCTATTATATATAGATAGATATTAATGTTTCTTAGAATCTCACCATTTTCCTTATGTTACTTTGGTTTTCTTCTCTTTTTCTTTTTGATTGGATAAATTAAATATCATCATTATGAGTATTAATGTATGAGAAAAAATCTGCCAATTTTTACTTACAAATACAAACTGAAAATGTCATATTCCTTCTGGCACAAATTGATTTCACTTTCATTCTCTTTGTAACATCTCCATTAAAATTTGGTAAGTTCAACAATTCTCTCTTCTTGTTTTAAGTATAAGTTCAACAATCCACTTTGTAGTTTGTGAATAATATGCTTTGTAAATTTTATTTTCATCTTTTTTTTCTCTTTCCTCATGTATGATATAATTTTTTCTCTATATTTAAATAGGTTTGTTCTCATCAAGGTAAGATCAATTATCTTCTTTTAAAAATAGATTATAATATCATTAATTTTGAATTTGAATATGTTTTTTCATTTCTAATTCAAATGTATCAAAATTTAACTAAATTTTTTTTATCACCAATCTTGAGGAATATTGAATTTGTGCAATACAGGTTATTTTAATTTTTTTTGTTTCTTTCCTTATTAATATAGTATTAATGTTTCTTAGAATCTCACCATTTTCCTTATGTTACTTTGGTTTTCTTCTCTTTTTCTTTTTGATTGGATAAATTAAATATCATCATTATGAGTATTAATGTATGAGAAAAAATCTGCCAATTTTTACTTACAAATACAAACTGAAAATGTCATATTCCTTCTGGCACAAATTGATTTCACTTTCATTCTCTTTGTAACATCTCCATTAAAATTTGGTAAGTTCAACAATTCTCTCTTCTTGTTTTAAGTATAAGTTCAACAATCCACTTTGTCGTTTGTGAATAATATGCTTTGTAAATTTTATTTTCATCTTTTTTTTCTCTTTCCTCATGTATGATATAATTTTTTTTCTCTATATTTAAATAGGTTTGCTCTCATCAAGGTAAGATCAATTATCTTCTTTTAAAAACTATATATAAATTATAATATTATTAATTTTGAATTTGAATTTTATGTTTTTCATTTCTAATTCAAATGTATCAAAATTTAACTAAATTTTTTTTATCACCAATCTTGAGGAATATTGAATTTGTGCAATACAGGTTATTTAAATTTTTATATGTACGCGAGCCTAACTAATTTATTGATCACCAATCTTAAGGAATATTGAATCTAGGCCTACTTTCTTAATGACCCATGTTAAGAAATATTAAATCTATGTAACACAAATTAATTAAATTTCAATATATAAAAGAGCTTCAATATGACAACAAATTTTGATGTAATAAGTTTTCTCTTTTTTTCTCTTTTATTTATTTTTCAATGAAAAGCAATATTAAAGTATTATCTAATAATAAAGAGGACAAGAAAATGGAGGAGCGAGGGATGGCATTGAAGGAATATAGACGTTAAGATTATTGAATGAATACAACATTTTATGTTATTGAGGATGAAATGGTCATGCCACGCTTGAAAGGTATTAAAATAGAATTATGATCATTCAAAATGCATAGAAATAATCTCAGGAAAGATGGTGTATGCACTTTTTTTTATCTCTTACTTTTTGTTTCATTTTAATACAAGTATATTGTTTATTTATTTAATCAAAATTACACTATTCATTATAGCGTCATAGCTTAGGAAAGTGAAAAATAATATAAAATAATAATTACTTACGTAAATCCAAAAAAAAAAAACATCATTTTACAATTCAAGCAATCTAATCATCCTTGACCAAAAAATAATTTCTAATTCATTCACAAATAAGTACTAAAGAAAATTATTGCTAACGAACTTATAAATGTTATGATTTGATTAACTTGAAAATAGATGTATTGATATAAATATTTGTACTTATAAACATATATAATTGATGATTCTGAAGAAATTACTAATATATTTTTCTATTAAATTATTTTTATTTTTAGATATGCTTACATTTTATTGGGATTTAGTATGATGTTGAGAAATTTCACCGAGGTTGAATTTACGGTGTCTTTCTCTTTTTGGAGATTTTCTTTATTTTTTCCTACTTTATATGCTATATTACATTTGTTTTTTGAAAAGTCACACATTTTATTCTCTTAGTAGTATTAAATGTGTAATGTTAAGAACTCATTTCTTATAGAATAATGAGAATTTTCGTTATTACGATTAGTTTAACGATACAATACAATAAAATTAGATTAACAATCAAAACAAGCCAACCATCCAAACAAGCGGTTAATGTAATTTAGTGATCTTTATTTTCATTACTCTCACATTTTTTATGATCATAAACCCTAAAATAATTAATAGACATGACATTATTTGATATTTCATATTGTAGTACTATAAATAAGGACACTCTAAGAATTTGTAGAAATGATCACATTATTAGCTCTTTAAGTTGTTATGTTTTTGGTGTTTACATGCTTTAGTTTGACTTGAAGAATAACATGAAGGCTATTGAATGATGATCAATTTGTGGGAGTGGACATCGACAAGAGCTCGCAAGATTGTGCATTGATTTCGTATTGTTTCCTTCTATTTTTAATGATTAAGATCGTAAAAAAATTAGTGCACTCTTTTACATTTTCTTTCTATGATTTTTCTTTTATTTTGTATTTTATACTTTTTTTGTCAAAATAATAACTTATGCTTCATTGGCGAAGTCTGCTAACTACTAACAAAATATTTTATGTCCAAATTATATCAAAATAATGTCATTTTCTCCTCTAAAGTGTCTAAACAAACACCACTAATTAATTCGCGGCGAAAATTGATGAAGTAAACCTCCCTGGGGTGCAAGTATCATATTTCAGAAGTTAGAGGGAGTTTAAACAATTTCAAATTTTTGGCGATTATAAAAAAGATGAGCTAAATTCTACGGTAGTTATCCACTATTAAACAAACACCTTAAGAAACAATAAATAATAAGGTAATATTATATTACTTTTTAAATATATTAAATTTAATGCTTTGGAAAATGTATTAAATATTGAATAGTATCTAATTGTAAGGTAAAATAGACACAAATAGATAAATAATGAATTGATTTTCAAATTGGACAAGTATTGTTTGACATCTATTTTTAGTACAGTAGACAAATAAAAACAGACGGAAGAAGTAATTGATATCTTACCGTTTTCTACAACTGCGCGAAGCGCGGATAAATTCTCTATTAGATAGATAATTTCAGATAATTAATTTGAATTAATATTACCATAATAAATTACAAATCATTCCACTAGAAATTCGTAATTGAACTCCTCTATTTATATTTCAAAATTCCCCATTAAACACTTATGTCATTCCTCATGCTAAGATTACAGATACTAATTAATAAATTAAATTAATGACGACATTAATTCAAAGATTAATTTCCTTTATAACACTGTTTAACTTATTTCATGTGTCAGATTCGTAAATCCACTTATAAGGTTTGACACGATGAAAACTTGTAAGCTTCTAAAAAAGGCATATCATCAATCTCTATATATATCGAGACATGGATTCATTAACTAACTTATTATTTCATCAATACATATTATTATTATCCAATCTACCAGACATATTGACCCATCTCAAAATCTCACCTTTTAATAAATAAAAATAATAATAATTAATATATACAGATCATAATAGTTATATCAGGATTAAGAATATAAGTATATTTAACAGCTTATATAATATACTTTTGTCAGTCAGTCTAAATCAACTATCTCTACTCGGTTCGGTTCAATACATACAAAATGACTAGCACAAGAAGGTGAAACTATATTGTTTCCATAATCAAGATAAATTATATATAATCTTGTGCTATAATTGTACTGATGGCATATCCAATTTTTATCTTAGATTGTGCACAAAAAACTTTATATTTAACACAACCGATGATTGCATCCTCTGTGTATAAACTAAAACTCTATACACTAAATTATGTACTATATAAGTAAAGAGACACCATAAATAAATATATGATCAATAAATAATTATTTTATAATAAATACTATATCAAAACATATTGTTAATAGTATATATATCCAAATAAAGATATATAATAAAGAAATGAGTTAATGAAAGGAGTAATAAAGAAATGAGTATATATGTACTAGCCAGCTTCTTCAAACACAAGATTGTGTTTGTATTAGAAATACTAAAATGACAATAAATATTTTCGTATATTTCTTCAAATTTATTTTTAACTTTATATGTTTTGATCTGCATTTTAAAGATCAAATAAGGGTGGAAGTTAATGTTTCTCGTGAAGATGATGATTCTTGAGTGTATAGGAATAGGTTTTGTCTTTCTGGTATCACTGAATTTTAATATTTTTGTTGTAATATTTATCTCTTTATTTCAATTTGTATTTTTTATTTTCATTTTCCTTGCCCAATAATTTTTGAAACTCTTGTTTTTAAACAAAAAGATCAAAATGATTTCAAACTCTGGAATTCCTCTTTCCCCTAGCCGCCACTCTTCGCTTGCTTCATCGTTGTTTTTTAAGCATTTTGCTTTAAATAATAGTAACAGTAAATTTTTTGCAGAAAAAGGTTTATAAAAGCAGATTAAATCATTTTAACGAATTTGTTTTCCTATTTAATATAGCAATAACAAATGGTGTGGCTATGAGATTCCAGTTTCCTCATACCCGCCAAATTCTTAAAGTACATAGTTGTTTTACCGCTTCTTCTTCGTTATTAATTTTTTTTTGTCTCCTTTTTGTAAAGTCAAAACTAAAATGTCCTCTATTAAATCTAGAAGTTTGGATTAAATCGTTTTTAATCAAATTACTCACAATACCCCAGACTTCATTCTACTTCATTAGTTACTTCTTCGATCCTTCATCCTTGTAAAGAGGTTAACTCGAGTTCATGTTTAACTTTATACACATAATTACACTCAATACCAATATGGTTAGTGAAATAGCCGACTTGTGTATATAAGTTTATTATTCAATTAATTGTCTTTCCTTTCTACTTGAATCTATCTGTTCCTATTCAACTACTTTCCTAGACATGCATTGGCACTGGCATTGCCGAATCATTCATGGCTATTAGTAACATGCTAAAGTAGCAACGTTGATTGAAACTTCAAGAAACAACAAAAGGTAACATGGTATTTCATTGAAAAGTCATTTTAACTTTTCAGGGTCTCACACAATGAAGAAGCAGGGAACCATTGTTTCATTGACCCATTGATCGCTTGACACACGTTGACTGAAACACGTGCTATGATGTTTTCACCTTATATTGGTGTATGTGTCTCATTCTTTAAATTATCCAACATCGTACAAACCTTGGTCTAAACACCTCCAAATGTTTAACCCTAGTTTCTCTCTTGAGTGATCCTTAAACTCATTTTCTTAGAGAAACACTTGCCTGGCTTATGAAACAAGTCATAATAGGGTGCCAAAATTCATCTCTTCACGTTCCTCAACATAAGAGACGATTACTCGTGTGAGAGAGCCAATCTCGCGACTTGTTCGACACATTTTATTTTTTACAAAATATCACATGCATACCACATTTGAAAATAAATTCAGTAGAATTATACAATATTATTACAATCAAGTTATCTTACAATACTGAAATATCATTAAATCCTACGCAAACCTAGAGCCCTAACATGTTTTTCAAACAAGTCTCTACAGATGACCTATAAAAGGATCATCTATCATTTCACATGTAGGAATGTATTGCAAAGTTATTTCTCCACTTGCCACTATGTCTCACAAAGTTATACTTGATGTCAATATATTTGGTTTTGTTGGGATACGTAGGATCCTTCGTATATGCGATAGCTGCTTGACTAAAATAATATAGAATCATGGGACCCTTAGAATTCTTTGCAATACTCAAATGTTCAAAGAATCTCTTTAACCAAACAACTTCTTGTACTGCAGACACCCAAGCCACGAATTCAGATTCCATGGTGGAAAGAGTTGTGCAAGTTTGCTTCTTACTTTTCCATTAAATGGCACCATCATTTAGTAAGAAAGCATAACTGGATGTTGATTTTCTATCATTCTGATCACCAGCCCAATGAGACGAACATTTGTATAACTTCTTATGAATAAATAAGATCCATTATAACACAATGTATGATCCGCAATTCCCTTCAAGTATCAGAATATTCTCTTTACTACTTTTCAATGATCTCTTCCGGGATTGGATTGATACCTGCTGACCAGACTCACGTCATAATAAATGTCTGAGAGAGTACAGATCATAGCATGCATCAAACTCCCGACAATGATGCTTATCGTGACCAACGACACTAACCTACGGTATGAGTGTCTACGATCGTCGATAGTATAGTAACCCAACTAAAGGTTGGGGTCGTGTCCCAAGGGAGTGGTTTTGAGAATTGATAGAAAAATAAAATTTAGCTCTAACTAGTCGTAGCTAAAGATATTAACGAGTAAAAACATGGTAAATAAAAGGGGTGACACGAAAGTGTCAAATATCGATTTTGGGGTTTTGTTACAACTAGTAAAAACAGCAAAAAATAACAAGAAAATCAAGTATGGGGAAATATTCTTGGGGTGTGACCGCAATACAAGTTGAGATAAATAGTTAGGTACATGCTTTTGACAAGAAATTTGTAAGATAATAGTGACTAGGCAAAGCTTTAAATGGAAATAAGTTCCCTCTCGGGCAACTTACCCCTTTCAAATGTGTTCCTCTCGGACACCCATTTGCCGCATGAAGACTAGCCTACGCCTTACCCCACTCACTCTCTCGAGCTGAGTGTTAGGATATGGGACTATGGCTCACCCTCTCGGGCTGAACCTCATGTCGACCCACTCCTTAGGCCATCAGTCTAGTGGTCTTGGTTTCGCGACCTCCCTCTCGGATAAGTCGAAAACACATGAGTGACTTTGTATTTGCAACTACAAACCCTTTAGATTAAACCACAACCACTAGGTCAAATCACCATTAAACTACATCTAACCTATCAGCAAGCAAGACCCAACAATAATATCAACACATATTTGCTAAATCACACCCTAAGAATGGGGTTTTTTTAGCCCACATCAAGAAATAACAAAATACACCTAAAATGATAGTAAAATCAAATGGGTATAAGAAATTAAACCTTAATTTAAGCAAAGGAAGAAGAATAGAGATGACCCACTTCCAACTTGGGGAAGATGAACTCCTTTCTTCGAGTTCCCCAAAAACCCTCTCCAAACTTGAGAGAAAATATCTAAAAAGTACTATTCTATTCTGGAAATTAAAAATAAAAGTTCCACACACTAAAAATAATAATAAGTTTAGTATTTATAGACTTCAGAAAATAGTGCTGGCGGATCTTTCGGCGAAGTTAGTCGATGTCACTGAATGACTTTGGCGATTCGCCCTTCGTCTGTCTCATCGCCGTTTCATGCTTACGTTCAGCACCTTCACGTTTTGGACCATTGGGCGGTATAGTATTGCTCTGCGGAACTATTCGGCGAAGCGCCAACTGCTCTTTTCATCGCCTTTTTTATCCTTCTCATTCAGGGCTTCGCGTACTGGAACAAAGGGAGGAGTAAATCCCTTCGGCGAATCGCCAAGTGTGCTTGGCGATGCTCGAGTTTCAGCTTTATCGTTCTTTCAGTCTTTTTGTTCCTTTTTCCACCTAAGTGTCCATGCTTTCACTAAAACTTCAAATACCTGAAACTTAAGAGTTTTCATAAGATATTTAGACAAAATAAGCATTCAAGGACACTATTCTTATCAAAATAAATCCCTAAATGAGTCCAATTTGTGGACTCATCAACACCCCCAACTTAAACTTTTGCTTGTCCTCAAGCAAACTCAAGTTCAGCCGAACAATAAGGGTATCTCAAACAGTACTACACAAGACTCAATCATGAACATACACAACAAGATTCAAATTACTTATGCACAGATTAACTGTGTACTCAAAGATTCAAGTTGTGACACACCATTACCAGAGATTCTCATGCTCGCAATACTTGCTACTTGTGCGAGTTCAAGCTCGACAAAAAGTATCTAAATTCCCTCACTTGAAGAATGATTCCATATTCACACACAGAGGTTAATCAATTCAAGACCAGGAATCAGATACAATGCTCACACTCAAAAAGAGGAACACAATGCATGTTTTCACCCATAGGTTTGCCCTTATTTTCTAATCGACTTTTGATTCGGTTTACTCAAGATCAAAAAGATCTTTCTAAGGCTTGCAATTGGGGTGAGTGCAAAGGTATGGTCATTTAGGCTCAATGGCTCTTTCCTCGTGGGATGTGGTGTTCTCAAGGCATTCCCTTCTCCTCCTTTATCAATTCTTTTTCTAATGCTTCTAAGTAACTTAGAATGGTTAGGCTATGATCAAGTACCTGGTAAGTAGGTTAATCGAGAAAGTGGTTAGTGGTCAGGGTACTAGTGTAATTTGGAGGTATTTCAACAGAGGGTAAAAGTGGAGAAGCGAGTGGTTTATTTCATGATCTTACTAGTTGGTTTCTTATTTATGTTGTGGGCATCAGGTTGACCGATGATGCCTACCAGTACACGTGTTTTGTACTGATACTACTCTTGCTATGTCTTTTACATAGTCTAGATGTAGGTTGGTGATGTTTCATTAGGTGAAGACGAAAAATTTCTCTTGCAGCTGCTAGCTTTCCGTCCGCATGGTGGGAGCTGTGTTTTTATTTATTATGTCTGTATTTTATCTTAGTAGCTATTGTACCTATTTAGACTAGATCATTGGAGGTGTTAATTAGTTTACAAGTCTTAACCAAAATTGTGTTAAAGGAATTCTATTTATAAAATATCGTTAATACACTTTATTTCCGTGTTATTTAATTTTCCGCATGTTTTAACTATTGGGATAAGAGGGTTCTCCTACTTAGGTGGTAGTATGTAGGTGCCCGCACAGCCCGGTGGGTTGGGTCGTGAAAAATTTGTATCAGAGCCTAGGTTACCGGTCTCCCCGTACAAGAGCAAAATGTGGACTAGACGGATTGGTGTGTTGACGTCCACATCTAATCTTTAGGAATCAAGGAAACATTCTAGGGAATTGTTCCACTCATTCTCTCCTTTCGTGCGAAGTGTCGCTTGTGGTATGAGTTGATTCCAATTGGTATCTCCCGATTCCAATTGGTATCTCAACAAAGTGAACCAGAAGTCGTGGTCACGACTGAAGGAACACAAGCAAGGTAAATTGGAACTGGAAAGGTTCCAATTGGTATCTGGCCCTAAGGATTGTGTAATTGCATGGATGACCAGAAATGGTCATCTATGGAGCGAACTAATGAAAAAAAAATTGGACTTGACTGTGTGTGTATCTTAGAAACTGTGAATGCGCGATTCTTGTTGTCTGAACTAACTGCGTATGAGAAGTTGAACTTGTTTGAATGTGATGTGATTACGTGTACTATAAATGTGTGTATGAAACTTGTTATGTGCAATATGTTGGCCAATTGGTTTAAATTATGCAAGTTGTAAATTCTCGAGTATCGTGGAACTCGTTGTGAAAAGAAGGTCCTGACTAGAAATCGATGAGAGAGTTAAATAAACCACGAGGTGATTTGTGAAGAAGATCTGAGCATGTCTTGCGCTTGTGTAATAGCCGCGTGCATGTCTGGGTGTATCCTGGGGGTGTGTGGGTTATGGTGCTGAATTTACATGAACGAATTAGTTCGTGTATCGTGGAATTGATTGGGATTATCCTAGTATAAGAAGTATCCTAAAATTTCAGTGTAAAGCTGGGAACCTTTGGGAATTTTTAGAAAAGCGAAAACCCCAGAAAAATCTTGGCAGAGGTTTTGTTTATGTTTTAATCGCTGGGACGAGATTATTCCCACTAGGGCGGGACCGCCAGAGTGGGATTTCTCCCGCTAGAGCAGGATAAGGCGAGGCAGAACCTCAACCTGCCTCCTTGGCTTTTCTAATCCTATCCATAAGACCTCAGACGATATCCGAACCAATCCCGACAACCCAAACAGTGTTCAACAACATAAGCAATAGATTATAACACCTTAATATTTAAATATTAAGGCTGAACCAGACATAAAAAAACTAGCATCCATGTGCTTACAAAAAACTTAGGAAAGTCAAAGAATAAAAACAAGTAGTCTCAAAATTTACAAGCAAAAGAGGTGAAATAACAAACCAAATCAAAAACCCTGAGACTGAGAAGTGTCGGTATTAGAATATAGCTCCTCTGGGGGACCAGGACTGTCATGGCCTCTTTCAGACTAGAGCGCTGATGGAAATCTCCCGTATCCACGATGGGAATCTCCTGCCCAGGAGCGACGCAAGTGAACATGATCTTCACTGCCTTACATATCCGAACCAGTAGACGGTCCCTCGCTAGACCCTTTCTTCTCTCCTGACGCAGCTCGATGACTTCACGTATCAGGACACTACTTTGGTTCAAGTGCCAACGATCGCGTGTAGTGATATAACCCAACCAAGGGTTGCGAT
This sequence comes from Solanum verrucosum, assembly GCF_900185275.1. Classification (NCBI taxonomy): domain Eukaryota; kingdom Viridiplantae; phylum Streptophyta; class Magnoliopsida; order Solanales; family Solanaceae; genus Solanum; species Solanum verrucosum. The sequence continues at coordinate 603,372 of NW_026020070.1, read as the reverse complement.
CGTTCCCATAGGGAGTGGTTTCGAGAATTAATAGAAAAGTAAAATCAAGTTCTAATCAGTCATAGCTATAAACATTATCAAATAAAAACATACTAAATCTAAGGGGTGATGCAAGCGTCAATTATCAATGGGGGTTTGTATTAGCTAATCAACAAAAACGACAAAATATAAGGAAACGAGATAGGGAGACGGGATTCTTGGGATGTGATAGGAATATGGGATAAAAGACACTATCAGGTAGATGCTACTAATAGTACATCGCTGAATATTTGTAACTAGGCTAGACTTTAGTGGGGGTAAATTCTCTCTCGAGCAACTTACCCCGAATCAACTCGTTTCTCTCGAACACCGAGTTGCCACATTTAAGCACAACCTCCGCCTTAGTCCATTCACTCTCTCGAGGTGAAAGTGTGGGAGAGGGCCTAGGATTCACTCTCTCGAGCTGAACCCGCGACGACCCAATAACCACCGGCTATCGATTTAGTAGTCTTAGTTTTAAAACCTCTCTCTCGAGCAAGCCAAAAACACTAAGATGAAATCGTATTTGCAAGTACAATCTCATTAAGTTCAAACACAACTACTAAACGAAATCACATTTAAAGAGCGAATATAATAAGCAACACCCAACAGTAAATTTAACCCATATTCACAAAATCACACCCCAAGAATTGGAGTTTTAGCTAGACATGAAAAAGAGATAGAAATCGATACCAACAAGTTTTTCCATCAAGTGGGTACGATGAATAATGTTTTTAAACACGTCAAATATGAAGATTTTTCGAGACACACTTCCAATTTCTTAGAATTGAAAATCTTCAAATCTTCAAGTTCATGCACAATGTCTCCAAAAACTAAGAACTCAAACTGAAAATATTCTAAGTCTCCAAAATAAAATTTGTCTCTAAAGTCTACTACTAAGCTAACAATTTAAACAAGTATTTATAGTGTTCAAAAATTTGTGTTGCAAAGGACCATTCGGCACAATTAGTCGGGATCACCGACACACTCGGTGATCCGCCCTTTGGTCTGGTTCATCGCCTTTCTGCTTTTACCTTCAACATTCTTGCGTTTTGAGGCATTGGGCGATAGAGTGCTGCTTCCCAGAACTGCTCGGTGACGCGCTGACTGCTCCTTTTCATTGCAGACTTGACCTTCTCCTTCAGGGCTCAGCACACTGGAACATTCTGCGGGATTTAGGACCTTTCAACGACTCGCCTAATGGATTAGGCGATCCTCAGAGAGTCCTTTCTCCGTTCTTTCAGCCGCTTTGTTCAGTTTTGCTTGATAGCATCCATGTTTTGCCTGTCAATCCAAATACCTAAAACTTAAGGGTTCACATCAGTTATTGAGACAAAATATGCATTTGAGGATACTAATTCTATCAAAATGTATCCCTAAATGAGTCCAAATTGTGGACTCATCAACACCCCCAACTTAAACTTTTGCCTATCCTCAAGTAAAACTCAAGTTTAGTAGTTCAAAAAAGATGTCTCAAATAGTGCTACACAAGACTCAATCATGAATGTACACAACAAGGCTCAAATTACTCATGCAAGGATCAGTTGTATACTCAAAGACTCAAGTTGTGACACACCATTATCAAAGATTCTCAAGCTCACTATACTTGCTTCAAATGCAAGTTCGACTCAACAAAGGTATTCAAATGCCCTCACACAAAGAATGATTCTATATTCACACCATTATCAAAGATTCTCAAGCTCACTATACTTGCTTCAAATGCAAGTTCGACTCAACAAAGGTATTCAAATGCCCTCACACAAAGAATGATTCTATATTCACACATAATGGTTTAATCATTTAAAGTTCCGAAATCAAATGCAACGGTCACTCTCACAAAGAAGAACACAATGCATGCTTTCACCCATAGGTTTGCCCGTATTTTCCAATTTACATTTGCTTCAGCTCACTCAAGATCAAAAAGGTCTTTTCAAGGCTTGTAACAGGGCTTAGTGCAAAGGTATGGTCATTTAGGCTCAACGACTTTCATCCTCATGAAATGTGGTGCTCACAACACTTCCTTCCCTCTTCTTTCATCATTTTCTTTTGTACTCAGAAGTCATCCCATTATTCACTCTCCATGGATTGTTCGCGAACCCCATTTCATTTTACATTTCTCATAACTTTATTTCACAACTTTTTATTTTTCTTTTTCTTTTCTTTTCTCTTTTTTTTTTGTATGGAGGGGTTCCAGTTTTCTCAACACCATGGGTTAAAGGGGACTTTTCTTGCACTTCTTGACTTGTCTTCTCTTTTTACCACACCCCGAACTTAGGCTTTTGGCCTAAGTTGGCTATTCAATCAACCACAAATCACGAGGATTATGGGTGGTGGATTTTAAGAAAGGTCATGTTTTCATCAAGTTTCTTCCAAAGAATGGTAAGGCTCAAGGGGTGTTCAAAAGAGGTTCACCCACTCACAAGGTAGGCCACAAAAGAGATATTTGTCAAATTGGTTCACACTCTTCGAAGTTGCCTAAGAACATTGAAAAGTCCCCAAATACAACCACAAGCTCCAACTAACCGCTCACATCATACCCTTACTTCCTCTTCACATTACCCAACCATGGTCACATAGTACATTACGTCACGCTTTCTAACTACTAAACACAATTACCTTTCTCCAAGTGAAATCCACCTAAGCACTTACAACACGTACACTATCCCCACTCCTTGCCATTACAACACATGACTCCCTCACTTGGACATTAACAATTCTTGAGATACTGACTCCCCTCCTTCGTTTCACCTTTCATCAATATAATTACCAAGTCTACTCAAATAGAAGAACAATCAAACATAAGACCTCATGACCATAACACAACTTCGAGAAGTACAACATCAATATCATTGTGAACCATGATCAAACTCACATTATCCAGGTACACAATTATGACAAGTTGTTGGTCCTCTCATGGAACCCAAAACCAAACAATTAGCATACCGGAACGTGGTATCCGATCCAATGATTATGTCGGAACGTGGAAACCGATCCCATAATTATGCCAGAACATGGCAACCGATCCCATAATTATGTCAAAACGTGGCAACCAATCCAAGTTAGTTATGCCAGAATGTGGCAACTGATCCATTTAACCTACCACAATTACAATCACAAGTATATTTTCAAGTTCATACGAATTAGTCATGTATCATAATGAAGCAAGAACAAACATACATCACACAATCATAGAATCACAACCATCACCTAACCCTAGATCATCATCTAAGGCTTCTTCCTAGGATTTAACCATATTTTGTTCGGTGCACGAGGGCCTACACATAATTCTACCGTTGATTTACATATATTACGCAGAGGGCACAAATTTATAACTACTCAATTCATAAAAACCTAGCCTACCTGGGCGCCAAGCAGTTGCACAGAGTTTTTGACTTCGATTCTTGTTTCTGAGCTCCATTTACAGCGATCTTGGTTGAGAATCCGCCCTTCATCGCGCTCCTCACGCTAGAAATCTCTCTCTCCCTCTTTCCGATCTAAGAGGAGCTTTTTGGGGGTTTCTAGGGTGTTTTACGACTAAATTAGGTATTTTAGGAAGAAGGAGACAATAGGATTTCATGTTACTTACGTTCTGCCTCGCCTATCCCGCCCTGGCGCAGCCACACTAGCGGCATATGGCCCGCTTTGGCGGGACAATAGCCCAAAATTTCTCAGATTTTTGTTTCTCCTAAATAACGACGGTTCGGGTCGTTACAATCCCACATTGTAGGGGCACACTGGATACTATTTATCGTTGTTGTATATGAATTTAAAATGATATATAAATTGGAATGTCGAGTTAATTCAATTTTTTTATATCAACAATGTGAGTTCAAATTCAAGTTATATTATCCAACTATAGGGAACTATAGTTCCACACCATTTTATTGTTTCAATTTAAATTTGAACAAAATATGAATTTTGCATTGTAGTGTTTAGTTTGAACTGAAAATACAAAAAATATAACAATTTAAAAAAAAAATGAAATGTCAAAATTAATTAGATAAAATCATATATTTATCAAAATTGTATTTAAAATTCACAAGTAGATATATAATATTGAATCAAATAGAACGATACTTGTAACTGCAAAAAAAATAGTATTGCTATAACAAAAATTCGACTCATGATAAAAAAATAATTATAAGTAAATTTTATCATAATTTGTGGCTAAATCATTTCATTTTAACAAATAACTATAGCTAACTATTGCCACGAGTTTTTTTTAGTAGTCAAAGTAAAAATATTTATCTAGCCACAATATTTTGTTTTAAATAACTTTTTTTCATTGTTAAAAGGTGAATGTTGCTACAACAAGTTTCAATAGGTGACAAAATTATAGCTATAAAATTTTGTTGTAGCTCAAATTCTTTGATTATATTATTTAACTATTGTAACATTTTTTGTTTTGTAACTTGAAGCAAATATATTTATTGAGCCACAAGATTTTATTTTTAATAATTTATTGTGATTAAAAGGTTACTAGTGCTACAATAAATTTTAACTCATGGCAAAAATTAATAGCTAGCTACGAAATTTTATCATAACAAAAAAGACGTGACTATATCATTTAACTATTGCCATGCTTTTAAAAAAAATATAATTTGAAGCAAAAGAACTATTTAGCTACTATATTTTGGTTTAAACGGTTTATTGTGGCTAAAAGGTTATTCTTGCTACAATAACATTTATCACGTGAAAAAACCTATGATCAACTACAAGTATTTAATGTAGCAGTAAAATTATAGTTTTTTAGGCATTTAATTTCACGATCATTAGTAATTGTAGCAGAAATGGGAAATCAATTTTACTAGTGTAATTCTCATGGCTAATTTTTTTTGCGAATTCGTAAATAGCTATAGAATTAAAATTTTTATGACTATTACAAAGTAATAGCTACGATTTTTAAATTTAGAGCTTACGTTTCGTAGCTATAAACTTTTATGTTTTTTTTTGTAGTAATCCAAGAAACAAGGTTCACTGGCATCCCTCATGGCCCTATGTTGATTAAGTAGGAGAAGTACTATTGATCGGATACAAAATTTAAAAAGACAAAGATACTTTATAGATATTTGTAATATAAAATAAATTATAAATATTTGTATAACTATAAGTAATTGAAAATAAATTAACAATATTAAAGTTAAATTATCAAATCAACTGACCGCGAGAATTACTCAACAGTACATAGAAATAGATTTGTAGATGAGGAGGAGGTGAGACCCTATTTGACATTGTTGTTAGGGAATCCAAAAACACTTATTTTGAGAAAAAAATTACGTGTTTGGCAAACATGTAAAATTGATTTTAAATAGAAGTAGAAATAATTTTTCAACCATTGGAATAAGCTAAAAATTTCTACTTCTTAAAAAGAGCAGAAGCAGAAACAATTTTTTTTTAAATCAATATATACCAATATATCTCTTATTTATTAATTAACATATCTTATATGTTTGGTTTATAAGTTCCATTCAATAATTTTATTAAAAATTTTATTTTACGTTTATGTATTATTATTTTATGTATTATTTTGCAGGATTAGAAAAAAAGAAGAAGGTAACAATAATATCTTTGTAATATTAGAAAAAAAAATAACAATTAAGGATTTCAACCCTTCAAAAACTTTTATAATATTGATTGAAATTTGAATATAAACATTTTTAATTTAATAAGAAAATTAATTTTCTGTGATAGGTGTTTAAGCTAAATTCTCTTTATAAAATAATCTTAATATTAAAAGTATTTAATGCTTATCCTTTATTATAGTTGTACACTCAAAAGTATTTTTTTTAAAAAAAATTAGTCAAATACAATTTTCTTATGAAAAATACTTTTTAAATAAATTAGTAAAACACAAATTGTTATTTTTTTCAAAAGCACATTTTTTACAACTATTTTAAAGAAAAACTTCTAAAAATATTGAGTAAATTTTATCAGTAATGTCAAATAGCTCTGAGTTGACCTGATGGGTTATAAAGAAAAGATATAGTGTATCTTTTAGTTGGCGCCAAGGAATCCAAATAAAGCCCAAGATTGTCAAATCTTTACTACGCGCCAAGGAATCCAAATAAAAAATCCCTCGAGTACTCCCCATCCCCACCTCCCCCTTTTTTTCTCTCTCTCTCTGAATAGTACTCCCTCGAGTTAAAAAAAAAGAATGATTTTTTCATTTTTTGGCAATATTATAATTTTAATTTCTTACGTGACATGTTTAAGATAAAAAAATTAATTTTTTTTTTAATACATTTAATATAAATTTAATTTAAAATCACAAAATTGAATTTTTTATTTTTATTTTCTTTCACTCCGCATCAAACTAAAATAGATCATTATTTTTAAAAAAGAGAATATAATGTTTAACCCTTTATAAAATCTTCTTGTGCTTTTTCTTAGGTCACGGTTTCCTCGGGTTCCTTTCTAATTCTGCCCCCCCACCCTATTAATCTTTTGTTAGGCATATTAAAAGTGAATTTCTTTATAAATATATAAAGAAATTTTCCCAAAAGTTCCTTTAGTATCCATCCATACATAACCCCCTTTTCTTCTTACTTTCTCATCTTCAACATTTTATTTTGCAGCTATTATACGTACTTAATTACTACTTTCTTCAAGAGGGAATATATTCTAGTTTCCAATAACAAAACAAGCACAAATAATTTTTATTCTTCTTTTTAGCTTTTTTTATCGCCTATTTATACTAGTTCAAACGATTTGATTAGGTCATTGAAGAAGTGTAATTATAATAATAATAATAAACAACATATTATGGATCACAATGGAATAATTGAGTCAGGTAAAAGATGGATTATTGCATTGAGGAGGCCAATGAAGCCTATATTGACCAAGTCGAAAGATGATGATGAAGTTGAAGAGTACTGCTCCAATACAGCACCAACTTCAGAGGAATCAACAAGGTTCAACACATTGACATGTCCACCTCCAGCACCAAAGAAGAGAAAATCTTCTTCAAGATGTCATTGCTTTAGCGAGTTTTTTAATCCTCCGTCTGACTTGGAATCTGTATTCATAAGTTGAGTTGAGACTTGAACAAATTTACGTATTAATTATTACTTCACTTCAACAATGCTGTTATATACTTTAATTTGGTTCAACAATGTCAAGCCTACTTAGTGTAATGTGTACATAATTGGGATCACTATCTATAAGTAATATAACAATTACCTCTATATGTCTTCATCAGCTTCATGTGTACGCCAACTTTTCTCAGATGGTATATTAATTTCCCTTTTGTATGTTTTTAACATGGCAGTTTACTTAAGTGCTGCACTAATATATATATATATATATATATATATATATATATATATATATATATATATATATATATATATATATATATAATAAAAATACTGTAATCATTTAAAATTTATTAAATATAAATTTATAAAATGATTGGAATTATATTAAATTCATTAATATATTAGTCCAAATAAAGATTATGGATTAATATAATTGAGTTAATTGTTTAAATTCAATAAATATGAATTTCATTAAGGCCCGCTCCATAAAGCCCATATGCCATGTCACTTAAATCTAATTGGCCGAAAGGAGTCCTCTTCTAATCACAAATCCTCTATTTTAAATCTATAAATAGGGGTCTTCATAAATTAGACAAGAGGACCAAGAATTTTAACAAGAAGCTAGAGAAAGCTCGTGGATCAAAAGCTGCAGATTTCTCTACAAGTTCAAGAGTTCAAGAATTCAAGCATTCAAGATTCAAGAGCATTCAAGATTCAAGAACGATCAAGATCAAGAACGATCAAGATCAAGACCGTCGGATTCAAGATCAAGCTCGAAGCCCTTGGATTCAACTAGAAGTCAAGATCAAGATAAAGTTCAAGTCCAAGATCAAGATCAAGATAGAGATCAAGATCGAGATAAATCTCAAGTTCAAGATCAAGCTCAAGAGCCCTTGAATTATATTTGAAAAGGCGAATTCAGAGGAATAATAGAGATTGTAACACTCGCACTTTGAAATAATAAATACGATTGTTGCTATAATTTTCCGTTCTTGATTATTGTTTTCTCGACGCGAATTTTATTGTCTACAAATTCTGGCACGCCCAATGGGACAATCTCTACCTCTCATCTCAATTTTTCAAGCATCAAAGAATATTAAGATGACTTCTATGAAGAACAACTCCCGATCAACTGCCTCTAAGGCTACTAGCTCCAAGTTCTCTAATGAAGTTGAAGGCATTTTGGGTGTTACCTTTGGAAGTTTCAGAGCTGTTACGAGAAGCAAGACTACTACACTAGGACAACAAACACTTCAAGTGTCATCCACATCAACTCCAGTTTTTGGGTCTACTACTCCAAAAAAATCAAGTTCCTCCGCAAACGCTTTAGAAGGAGGAAGCAGTGTTGCTGAAAAGATCAAGAAGACATTGGCTCTCCTTGAGCAATCTGGTTCCAAGAACTCTACCACAAGGGAGAGCTATGATTCAACGAATGAGTCACCTCCACGTGTATTGCGTAATGTGAGTCCGCTGAAGATCAACTTATGCGACAATCCAGGCTACTCTCCTATATCTCCAATGATCATGCAAACAATGGTGGCTGCTGCTTCTTCCTTTGAGGAACAACTCGCAAATCTGACGAAGTTGGTTGAAGGATTGACAAAGCATGTACAACACCAAGAGTCTAGAATCGATAAGTTGATGGATCGAATGGAAGGACTTTTAGACAGAGAAGGGAGTCATGCGCCCGAAAAATGTGTTGAAGTTCAAGAGATTAGAGATCCTGCAAAGAAAGCACCGATTGTTAATGAGATGCTAGTTTCTTCTGAAGGGATGATCCCACTAGATCGCTTGAAGGAGTTCATTGAAGGCACTATCAAAGATAAGTATGAAGTATCCACCAAGTCTTCTCATATGTATGCCAAGCCATATACTGCAAGAATTGATAACTTAAAAATGCCTGCTGGTTATCAACCTCCCAAATTTCAACAATTTGAGGGTAGAGGAAATCCGAAGCAACATGTTGCACACTTTGTGGAGACATGTAATAATGCTGGAACATATGGAGACTATCTAGTCAAGCAGTTTGTCCGGTCTCTAAAAGGAAATGCCTTTGATTGGTACACAGATCTTGAGCCCAATTCTATTGATAGTTGGGAGCAACTAGAGCACGAGTTTCTTAATCGATTCTATAGCACGAGGCGTACTGTGAACATGGTAGAACTTACGAATACTCGCCAAAGGAAGGATGAACCAGCCATAGACTTCATAAATCGATGGAGGAACGCGAGCCTAAATTGCAAGGATAGGCTTAGTGAAGCTTCTGCAATTGAAATGTGTATTTAAGGAATACACTGGGAGCTTCTTTACATCTTACAAGGAATAAAACCAAAATCCTTCGAAGATCTAGCTACTCGCGCTCATGATATGGAGTTAAGCATGTCCTCTGCTGGAAAAGATATAACGTATATCCGAGACCCTCACAAAGGAAGCGACAAGCAGGAACCCAAGAGATGGAGTAAATTTGTGCCTAGAAATGACAATAAAGAATCCATGAATATTAATGTGTCGCTTGCGAAGATCACTACGAATGAGGGCATGAAGCAAAATGTGAGAATGGCTTTCCAAGCATGTTTAAATCAAAAGTCGACACTAAGGGAGATGCAAGAAAAAAAATATCTCTTCTTGGATTCTGACGTTTCTGAGATTTTGATGAGTTGCTTGAGTTAAAACTCATTGACTTGCCAGAGATGAAGCGACCTGATGAGGCGGGAAAAACTGATGACCCAAATTATTGCAAGTATCATAGACTTGTGAGTCATCCTCTTGAAAAATGTTTTGTCTTCAAGGATAGAGTGATGCGATTGGTTAACGAAAAGAAAATTGTCCTTGATGATGAGAAGGTTAGTTCTAACCAAATCTCTATCACATTTGGCTCGCTCGATCCAATCCAAATATATATCTCTGAAAAACATGAACAAGAGTTATTGGAGCAAGATAAATCTCAAGATGATATAGATAGTGATGAAGGCTGGATTCTTGTGACTAGGTGAAGACGCAACAAGTCAAGCTTACGAAAAGAATCAGCCGAGCAACCAATTAGAGGGAAAATGGTGAAGAAATTGGAGAAGCAAAAATCAATCCAACCCCCAAAGAGGGCAAAGGTAGAAGTGCATCACTACCAAAAACCCCGACGTCCTGTGACTCTAGAGGAATTCTTACCAAGTTCGTTCGACATAAAGTCTACTCAAGACAATGTCGAGGCATCATGTTTCAATGCTGATAAAGCAGAAACAACGAAGGTGCCTTCTACTGACAAAGAGGGAACAACGAGTGAATCCTCACCAAAAGTGTCTCCTAGTGATGATGAAAAGACAACAAGGGAAATCTCGTCAATGATGAATCCCTCGCCTTCTGAAAAACCTATTGAACCTTCTTCCCATGAAGTACATGCATGTGATACAAAAATCACATTTACAGATTGTCACGACCCAAGCCTAGGGCCTAGACGTGACATGGCGAATGAGGAACCCGAAGGAACCCCAAACAAGCCTCTCAAACTTGTCATCACACTTCATTGGTCGCGGAAGTACATTCAACATTAATTAACGAGAAATAGGGACTAAGGGCAAACCATTTCAAAATGACATCATAGAACAAGAGTCAAGCTCATTTACAAAATACTTGTCCAACGCACACCTCTACATACATAGATAGGACGGGGCCATGACATACTACCGGCTCCCCTCATAGTCAAAATACAATTGCAAGCTAAAGTCTCAAAACATAGGAGTAGGAAACATAACAAGCCCTCGAATCATTGAGGACTCACCAACAACTCGGATAAGCACCGTACTAGCCACGTGAATGGAGAGAAGAGTCAAGAGTAGCTCCGGTCCCTACATGGTGACATCATGTAGTCAAAATATGCGTTAGTACTTGGAATGTACTAAGTATGCGGGGTGCAACACAACAATAGACAAGGACACAATCGAAATACAAGAAATAGTTTCATAGGCATTATGAATAACAATATGAGGATGCATGATCAAAGTGAAGTCAAAACATGTTTAAGTAAATCTATACTAATAGTAGATATCATATGTGTATGCATGATCCAACCAATCTATAACCCCAACTTAGGATGGGGGATGTCGTTCACACCCGGACACCCTGGTGGCAAGGTATAAACCCCTCACATGGTTGATGTTGGTCACACCCCAAGCATCCTAGGTGGTGAGATATAAACCTCTCACATGGTTGTCCGGTTCTTTTCCCCCGGACCGGGCATGGTCATGCAACATTTTATATAGGAAATTCCCATTAGGCTCTAATGCAATCTCACGTATGGAATGAACATATTCACAAGCTTAGTTTGTCATCAACACATCTCTGGATTTCCATACATCTCATAGCTCAAGCTTTAAAGCATCGATTCATCAATTCTCCATAGTTGGACATTTTGTCAAACACCTTGAAGGCATGTAATAGAATCAAAGAGCATGGAAAATAGGGTAGTAATTATGCAACCAAACCAGTGAACAACCTACAACAACACCTTTTTAACACCCACAATACCACATGAAAATCTCCACATCCATTCCAAATTTAGGTTCAAGTTCTAGAGTCACAACATGCTCAAAACAATCACTTTTCATGTTTAAAATTCAATGTGCAGGAAATTATTACAAAGAACAAGACTAATTTATGAATTTTAACTTAAACCATGAATTAGTGAGTAGAATAGAGTCTAGGCACTATGGGTGGAAGGACCCATGAGTTCAACACCACATACCTTGAATTTTTATGAAGGTCTTGAGAGTGTCTTCAATGGAAGCTTGGAACTTGGAGCAAGAGTCTCTTCAATCTTGAGGAAGGTTTTGGGTTAGGGTTCTTGAGAGAACTTGAGAGAAAATGTGTCTATGTATGGGAGAGGTGTTTTGGGAAATGTTTTAGAGATGGGAATTGAACTAATGGTATATAGGAAATAACATATGCCCTTTGGAAAAATGGTCCAACACTTAGAAAAAAAATGAGGCGGGTGAACAGTAAAAACGCTCATTGGAAATTGCCTTTCCTGCCGGACAGATTTTACGAAAATGGGCATAACTTCTTCGTCCGAACTCCTAATGAGGTGAAACGAAGTGCGTTAGGTAGCTAACTCAAAGGGATTTCCATGGATATGTTATTGGCCACCCAATAATTTGTGTGCTAGGAGATACGACCCTCCAAAGTAGACCCTCGAAAAAGGCTTCACTTGGAAATTTCGGATTTTGATACGGTTGCTCTAAAATTTGGGTTAGACCCATTTACCACTCAATTTGACCCCCTAAACAAGAATATGAAGTCGGATTTTCGAAAAACAAAACGGATTTTTTTATATATAGCTAAACAAGTTTCCGGTAACTTCCGAAGCACATTTTTAAGAACTTTTTGGGTCATTTCACAGATAATGATCTTCTGTTTGGTGAAACACTACACAATCGTCCTTTGTATATGGTGGGTCACGTGCTAGAGAAGAAGATAAATAAAATCTTAATAGATGAAGGATCTGGAGTCAACATTTTGCCTATCCACACATTGAAGGAACTTGGCATCACGACTGGAGAACTTAGTGAAAGTCGTCTGTTGATACAAGGTTTTAATCAAGGGGGGCAGAGGTCCATAGGCTCTATTAAATTAGAGATCCACATGGAAGATTTGCGATCAAGCGCATGGATGCATGTGATTGACTCAAAGACGTCGTACAATATATTACTTGGCAGGCCTTGGGTACATGAGAATAGAATTGTATCATCTTCTTACTATCAATGTTTGAAATATCTTGAAGGCGGAATTGAAAGGAAGATAGTTGCAGATGATGACCCTTTCACCGAAGTTGAGACACACTTTGCCGATGCGAAATTCTATTTGAAAAGTTATGTTGTTAAAGGGTCCAAGTCTAATGATGTAAAACCAATCATGTCCGATAAGGTCATAAGCAAAATAATCGATGTAGCTGTTGAAAAGGTAAAAATTGATACTAAAGAACCTTGTCCCAATCTTAATGAAGGGAATATCATGTCTTCGAAGAAAAAGCTGACTTCTGGACTTTGCTATGTTCCAAAAGTGAAGAAAGAAGAAGGTCAATCATCTAACCTTCAAGAAAATGTATTGAGAGGGCTAACTCTTCCTATCAGACGGATTGATGCAATAAACTTGTCTTCAAAGCTGCCAGAAAAGTCAATCTCTCAAAATCAAGTGCGAGATGTGGCGCTCCCTACAAGACGCACAAGAGAAGGTTTTGATCCCAATGCTTACAAGTTATTTGTGAAAGCTGGATACAACCCTAATGAGCCATCAATGCTAGGGAAACTTGTATCAGAAGATACACCTAGGCAAGCACGTGAAGGCCTAGGCTATAGCCAACCAGCACCAATTCGCATTTCCATAAGAAGGGCAAGCAATAACCATATAACTTTCGAAGATGATGTCACTACTCCCAACAAAAAGCCTTCCGTCTTTGATCGACTTGGAGAATCGCCTGCAAGAACCTCTGTGTTTGAGAGGTTAGGTCCATTGAAGAAAAACAAGAATATGAGAAGTTATTTAAAAGTTACAACGCCTGCTTCACATTTGATTCTTTCAAAAGTTTGATTCCTTCTAGAATGAGGCGGCGGGTGGAACTTGTGGTTTCGTGTAAAGAAGAACTCAAGGCAAAGGCTCACACTGTGGTTTACACCAACGAGCGCGAGGAAGATGAAGAAAGTGTAGGCTCCTCAAATCATGTTACAATCCAAAATGAGTACGATTCTTTGCCTCAAATGAAGATTGATGAAGAGTTAGAAGATGTTGTCTGGTGTTGTCATATATCTGTCAATGACAATGATCCGTTAGAAGAGGAAGATGCTAGAGATGCTCCACCGAAACTTGAAGAAGGAGTAAAGACCACAATAGATCCTTTGAAAGAAGTTAACCTTGGCAATGATGAAGACCCAAGGCCGACTTACTTGAGTGCCTTTCTAGAAGTTGATGAAGAAGCCGCTTATATGAATATACTCAAAGAATATAGGGATGTCTTCGCTTGGAGTTATAAAGAAATGCCTGGATTGAATCCTAAAGTAGCGGTCCATCAGATGGCAGTCAAAAATAGTTCTCGTCCTGTTAAGCAAGCTCAAAGACGCTTTAGGCCAGACTTGGTTCCATTGATAGAAAATGAAGTTAACAAACTCATTGAGGCAGGCTTTATTCGTGAGGTCAAATATCCTACATGGATTTCAAGTATTGTTCCTGTGAGGAAGAAGAATGGTCAAATTCGAGTATGTGTTGACTTTAGAGATCTTAATAATGCATGCCCTAAATATGAGTTTCCTCTTCCCATTCCGGAGCTGATGATTGATGCCACCACTGGTTATGAGGCGATGTCGTTCATGGACGGTTCTTCTGGCTATAATCAAATCCGCATGGCTCCAAAGGATGGAGAACTCACCGCATTTCGCACACCTAAGGGTATTTATTGCTACAAAGTGATGCCATTTGGTTTAAAGAATGCTGGTGCCACATATCAAAGGGCTATGCAAAATATATTTGATGACTTACTCCATAAAAATGTTGAATGTTATGTTGATGACTTGATGGTGAAGTTGAAAAAGAGGGGTGATCATTTGAAAGACTTAAGAATGGTGTTTGAGTTGCTCCGAAGATATCAACTAAGGATGAATCCATTGAAATGTGCCTTCGGAGTTACTTCTGGCAAGTTCCTTGGCTTTATTGTGAGACATCGAGGAATTGAAATTGATCAAGACAAAGTTGATGCAATATCGAAGATGCCTGAGCCTCGAAATATTCATGAGTTAAAAAGTCTCCAAGGAAAGTTTGCCTACTTGAGGAGATTCATTTCAAATCTAGCGGGAAGATGCCAACCATTCGGTCATCTCATGAAGAAAAGTGCTCCTTTTAATTGGGATCAAACATGTAGCGATGCCTTTAAAAGTATTAAATCGTATCTAGTGAAACCTCCGATTTTGGCAGCCCCTATACCTGGAAAGCCATTGATACTCTACATTGCGGCACAAGAAAGGTCTGTAGGAGCCCTACTAGCTCAAGAGAATAGTGAAGGCAAAGAAAACGCTCTTTATTACTTAAGTAGAACGATGACACCGAATGAGCTGATCTATTCGCCAATTGAAATGTTGTGCTTGGCACTTGTCTTCTCAATTCAAAAGATGAAGCATTATTTTCAAGCACATGTTGTCCGCCTCATTTCTAGAGCAAATCCCATCAAGTTTGTTATGTCAAAACCTGTCCTTAGTGACCGACTAGCAAGATGGTACCTCCAATTCCAACAGTTTGAGATTGTGTACATCCTTCAGAAAGCTATGAAGGGACAAGCATTAGCGGATTTCTTGGCAGACCATCCGATACCCGATGATTGGGAGTTAACTGATGATCTTCCTGATGAAGATGCGATGTCTATTGAAATTCAACCTCCTTGGAAAATGTACTTTGATGGGGCTGCACATCGTGGCGGAGTTGGCGCTGGCGTAGTGTTCATCACTTCACAAGAAGAGATTCTACCATTCTCCTTTACTTTGAAGCAATGTTGCTCTAATAATGTCGCTGAATACCAAGCATTGATACTTGGACTTGAGATGGCCGTCGACATGAAGCAATTACACTTACAGGTCTTTGGTGACTCTCAGTTGGTGATCAACCAACTCTTGGGAAGTTATGAGGTGAAGAAACCCGAATTGCGTCCTTATCATGGCTATGCCCAAAAGTTGATAGGGTGCTTGGAGATGTAACCCTTCAACATGTGCGTAGAACGGAAAATAAGAAAGCTGATGCATTGGCTGCCTTGGCTTCAACTCTAACCCTTCCTGATCAAACACAAGTTACTATTATTCAAAGATGGATAGTACCACCGCCAAATGAGGAAAACTATATAGAAAATGAGCTTGAGCATCTCGTTGCTGTTTCTGAAGCCGTAAAGGAAGATTGGAGACAACCCATTATTGACTACATGTGTTATGGGATACTTCCAGAAAATCCAAGGAGAAGGACTGATATTCGTCGTCGTACACCTCACTTCCTTTACTACAAGGACACATTATATAGAAGATCATTTGAGGGTGTACTATGACGATGTTTGGGAGAGGAAGAGGCAATTCAAGCTCTGCAAGAAGCACACTCAGGAGTATGTGGATCTCATCAATCTGGACCGAAACTCCACTTTCACATAAAGATGATGAGGTATTATTGGCTAACCATGGTGAAGGATTGCTTAGATTATGCTCGGAGGTGCGATGCTTGTCAATTTCATGCGAATTTTATACATCAGCCGCTCGAAGTATTGCACCCAACTATTGCATCTTGGCCATTTGACGCTTGGGGATTGGATGTTGTGGGACCACTACCAAAATCTTCTGGTGGACACTTGTACATCTTGGCTGCAACAGATTACTTCTCAAAATGGGCTGAAGTTGTCGCTCTTAAAGAAGTGAAGAAAGAGAATGTTGCAAATTGTATCCGAGTGAATATCATATATCGCTTTGGCATCCCTCGCTACATTATAATAGACAATGGCAAGCCATTTGATAATAAGTTAATGAACAAAATTTGTGATCTCTTTAAGTTCAAGCAGCGTAAATCTTCTATGTATCATGCTGCCACCAATGGTCTTGCTGAAGCATTTAATAAAACTCTATGCAACCTCCTCAAGAAAGTTGTCTCCAAGTCCAAACGAGATTGGCATGAAAGAATGGAAGAAGCTTTGTGGGCATATAGAATGACATACCGCACACCAACTCAAGCAATACCATATTCACTTGCTTTCGGAGTTGAAGCAGTCCTGCCACTCGAGCGTCAAATACCTTCCTTAAGACTTGCTATTCAAGAAGGGCTCACTGAAGCAGAAAATGCTCGACTATATCTTGCTGAGTTAGAAGCACTTGACGAAAAGAGGCTAAAAGCCCAACAAAACGTTGAATGTTATCAAGCTCGTCTATCTCGTGCTTTCAATAAGAAAGTTCGCTTGAGGTGTTTCCAAGTTGGAGATCAAGTTCTCGCTGTAAGAAGACCCATCATTACTTCGCACAAGTTTGGGGGCAAATTTACCTCAAAGTGGGATGGACCATATGTCGTACAAGAAGCTTATTCACATGGTGCTTACAAGCTTGTTGATGCAGATGGCGTAAGGATCGGTCCTATTAATGCAAAATTCCTAAAGAGGTACTACCCTTGAAGTAAAGATGATGCTCCTTAAGGTACGAGCCTAAACTGCATGTTACTCCTGGCCCGCAAGAGTATAAACTGTGTACGACACAAAAAAATTTCACTTAATCCCCCAAAACTACGTTGTGACTTGATCCTCTTCAATGAGGTACGTAGGCGCTTAGAATATATCCTAAGTTCAGTTGCATGAGTGTCAAAAAACCACATGTTCCCACTTGATCTGTCACATGACAATCAAAGCGGTAAGTATTTTGTTTTATCTTTTGTCCCATCAAACCTTAGACTTGTACGAAGTATTCATTGGTCAATAGATGGGGGCAAACCTTTAAAAAAAAATGAGTTTGGTTAACAACATGCTTGAAGTTTCTTTAAAATTGAAGTCTTTAAGTCTTCTAAGTATGCAAGTTGAAGTCTTCAAATCCTCCAAGTATACAGGCTGAAGGCCTTCAAGTCTTCCAAGTATGCAAGTTGAAGTCTTCAAATCCTCCAAGTATACAGGCTGAAGGTCTTCAAGTCTTCTAAGTATGCAAGTTGAAGTCTTCAAATCCTCCAAGTATACACGCTGAAGGTCTTTAAGTCTTCCAAGTATGCAAGTTGAAGTCTTCAAATCCTCCAAGTATACAGGCTGAAGGTCTTCAAGTCTTCCATGTATGCTAGTAGAAGTCTTCAAATCCTCTAAGTATACAGGCTGAAGGTCTTCAAGTCTTCCAAGTATGCAAGTTGATGTCTTCAAATTCTTCAAGTCTGCAAGTTGATGTCTTCAAAGTCTTCTAAGTATGCAAGTTGAAGTCTTCAAATCCTCCAAGTATACAGGCTGAAGGTCTTCAAGTCTTCCAAGTATGCAAGTTGAAGTCTTCAAATTCTTCAAAGTCTGCAAGTTGATGTCTTCAAATTCTTCAAGTCTGCAAGTTGATGTCTTCAAATTCTTCAAGTCTGCAAGTTGAGGTCTTCAAATTCTTTAAGTCTGCAAGTTGAGGTCTTCAAATTCTTTAAGTCTGCAAGTTGAAGTCTTCAAATTATTTGAAGTTTCAAAGATGAAGTTTTCAAGTCTTGACCTCTAAATTACCTTCATTAAGGTGAGGATGCGTATCCATCCTCTTTTCACATTAAGGATACCATAAAGTTACCTTTCCTTAGGGCGGGGATGCGTATCCATCCTCTTTTCGCCTTTAAAGAATACATTTAGCTTACCTTTCTTAGGGCGGGGATGCGTATCCATCCTCTTTTCGCCTTAAAGAATACCTTTAGATTACCTTTCTTAGGGCGGGGATGAGTATCCATCCTCTTTTCGCCTTAAAGAATACCTTTAGATTACCTTTCTTAGGGCGGGGATGAGTATCCATCCTCTTTTCACCTTAAAGAATACCTTTAGATTACCTTTCTTAGGGCGGGGATGCGTATCCATCCTCTTTTCGCCTTAAAGAATACATTTAGATTACCTTTCTTAGGGCGGGGATGAGTATCCATCCTCTTTTCACCTTAAAGAATACCTTTAGATTACCTTTCTTAGGGCGGGGATGAGTATCCATCCTCTTTTCGCCTTAAGAATACCTTTAGATTACCTTTCTTAGGGCAGGGATGTGTATCTATCCTCTTTCGCCTTAAGAATATCAGCTGCATGACAGAATTTAAAGTTAACTTCAAAAAATCACCTAGAAAGATTATGAAGGTATTAAACCTTGAATTTCGGATATATTGTAGACCTTTGTGTCTAGATTCTAAATAATCAAGCGGCTTGTGATTTCGTCGTTCCTACATCAAGACACAAGAATTTTAGTAAAGCCACACAAATCTGGAATTTTCAGCATGACAGAATTTAAAGCTAACTTAAAAAAAAATCATCTAGAAATATTCTGAAGGTATTAAATTCCGAATTTTGGATATGTTAGAGATTGAGAAGTCTAGTTTCTGAAAAATCAAACTGTTCTTGATTTCGATTTTTTTACAATGAGATATGAATTTTCTACGACAAACGTGTCAAGCTGTAGAAAGGGTGACGAAAATCAGAAAAAGGGAGGAAAACTACCTTGAATTATGCCCTTTTCGTCACAGGCTCGTAGCTCACAATCTGCAATTGAAGACAAAATTATGGATACTATGTGTCTATTTATAAATGTCATGTGGTGGGAATAAAATCTCTCTCCTAGTCCAATTACAATTCCTTTTTTTGCTAGGACAATGAAAAAGGATATGAATTTGAAATTAAGTGGGACTACAATTCCTAGTTCAACTACATTTTGAATTTAAATGGCATCATAAAATCCCTCCCCTAGACTAATAGCAATTCCTTTTTGGCTATGCTAAAGTAATTGACGGAAATACTGTCCTAGTCAAATTGGTTTTCCTATTGCTTTTTAACAAGCATATATTTGCCTCCTATCATGATTCAAATTGGTCAAATATATGTTTGAAAGTGGTAGACTCACGTGCCCACTCCAATTACATGTACTGGAGTCAGACAACAAATTAAACATTGCAGGGGCATCTCAAATAAATTATTATTTAATTAATACTTAAAGTCTAGTCTTTGAAAGATAAAATATCTCGACAAGACTTGAAGCAGGGGACATTTGTAATCATTTAAAATTTATTAAATATAAATTTATAAAATGATTGGAATTATATTAAATTCATTAATATATTAGTCCAAATAAATATTATGGATTAATATAATTGAGTTAATTATTTAAATTCAATAAATATGAATTTAATTAAGACCCGCTCCATAAAGCCCATATGCCATGTCACTTAAATCTAATTGGCCGAAATGAGTCCTCTTCTAATCACAAATCCTCTATTTTAAAACTATAAATAGGGGTCTTCATAAATTAGACAAGAGGACCAAGAATTTTAACAAGAAGCTAGAGAAAGCTCGTGGATCAAAAGCTGCAGATTTCTCTACAAGTTCAAGAGTTCAAGAATTCAAGCATTCAAGATTCAAGAACGTTCAAGTCTCAAGAACGATCAAGATCAAGAACGATAAAGATCAAGAACGATCAAGATCAAGATCAAGCTCAAGAGCCCTTGAATTATATTTGAAAAGGCGAATTCAGAGGAATAATAGAGATTGTAACACTCGCACTTTGAAATAATAAATACGATTGTTGCTATAATTTTCCGTTCTTGATTATTGTTTTCTCGACGCGAATTTTATTGTCTACAGATACTTGTAAAAATTCTTTAGAATAATGTGACAGTAGAAAAATTATTGTACTGACCAAGTAGAAAATATTACTTTTTCTTTTATCAAAACAAGTGTTTTTAATCTCGTAACATCAATGCCAAATCGGCTCTTAAAGTCAAGTAGTAGAGCGGTTGACAAACAGAAGTAAGAAAGTGGAAGTTTTGTTTGATAGAATAAAGATAAGAGTATGGCAATTTTTTAATGATAAGACTCAAGTCATATGTGTGCATCACTTTCAGTACTTTTGCCTTTAATTTATATATTCTTTGCCTTCTTTAGTTACTTTAGTCTTTGTTTATGTCCCACACGCAACAATGACTCACCACCCACCTAGCCTGGACACGGACTCCCTTCTGCTTTAGGATCCTAGCTGAAATTCTTTATAAAATAATACTCCAATTCTTATTTGCAAGACTACTTTATCCAACCATGAATTCATCTTATACCAATACAAACTTTCTCCCTTTCGTTAGTTGGACCTTTTAATACTTACGCATCTTATATAACAAAAATATTAGAGCATGAATGTCTCATTGCCTTAAACTAATTTCTTTTACGTAGTTTTTTTGTTTGACCATGTGATATGAATTTATAAGATGGAATAGAAATTTTATTTGGATTAGAAAAATTTAAACTTTTTATATTGTACGTTTTCTCATAAATACAAAAATAACATAAGTTGTAAGGCTATTAAAATTACCTCAATTCTTTATACAATCTTACCTTAATTCTTTATACAATCTTACCAAATAAGCAAAAATTATAAAATCGTATAATACATTATCACAAAGCAATTCTAAAAACTTCAACCTTTATTGATCAAACCATAATACAATAATAAAATAAAATTGAACATAATTTGGCATGTCCAAGTTGTTAGTAGCTAAAAGAAATAATTTTTGTCCAAGTTGTTATAATTTTTGTCCAAGTTGTTAGTAGCTAAAAGAAATATTTTTCAATTAATGACAGGTCTGTCCACTCAATATAATGATGAAACATTTTCTTATTGTTATTAAACATTGAGTTGAACTAAGTAGTAATAAATCTAATAAAAAAATAATGAATTTAGTAAATATAAAGGGTAAATTAAGAATTGATTTGATATAAAAATAAATTTTCTATTGGCAAGAATAATCATTAGATGAGATATAAATGGTTTATAAAGTAATGATATGAATTATAACTTTTATTTACATATAAAACAAATGACTAGTAGATATATATAAATTAAATTACATGTAATTTTTTTTTTACAAAATATAAACTTGTGGGTCAAATTTTTTATTTGAAATTTCCCAAATCATGATTTTTGGGGAATTTGAGATATAATCTCAAGATATGAAATCATGAGATGAAATCAACATGAAATCGCACATCTAAACGCTGATTTCATTTTATGATATGAAATCACATGACCAAGCACACACTAAATATGCAAATTTTATTTCAAAATTTTGAAAGATTAAATGTTCAAATTCAAGATCAAAATTTAAAAAGTTTGAATCTTAATAAACAAATAGCAATACAGAAATTGAGATGAAGAAAATATATAACGACTACGACAGTTCAATTCTCCAAATGGTTTCTCCAAATCATATTTTATACCGAGTAAAGCTCGGTACAATCGGTTAAATTAATTACAGAATCAAACTGGGGCAAAGCCAAGGCTTAATTGTGTAGGAAAGGGCGAAGGATAAATGAGATGGAGAATTAGAAAAATTATGGAACACGGCAAAAATGTCTAACATATTTATGTAAAACAGTTATAGTTTTAAAAAATTACGAAAAACCACTATATGTTATTTTATTGAACACTATCTTCCTCTCTCCCTTGCCTCTCCTATTTCCTCCCCCTCCCCCTCCCCCCCACTTCCATTTGTCATCTCTGTCAAATGTATTACATATCAACTGTATCTAATCAAAGAGAGGATTAATATAGTTGTATTCGTTGTATTTCATATACCATTGATAAAAAATACAAAACAGATATACATTAAATAAATAATAAATACAATGTGAAATAAAGACAAAATACAATCATCTATCCTCTCTCTATCTCGCTCGCCGCTCTCCTCCGCCTCTCAATTTCGCTCGTCTCTCTCCTTATACTATGTATTCATTTTGATATAAATCAATTTCTATTTGTGTTTTTCTCTAAAATACGCAAAAAAATAAAATACAATAATAAAAAGGAATTGTAGCAAACAAAAATGTAGCTACAAACTGTAATTAGTGAAACTGTAGCTATGAAGTCCTATTTAAAGCTAATACTTGTTTTTGAAAGTTTCCTGTTAAAATTATAAATGAGGTGGAACAGATCAAATTTAGGTTGAATATTAGATGACAATATATTAATTACCTCATATGTTCAGTTCACAAGGAAGACATTTTTGAATCATCATTAAGAATTTGAGACCGATTTATACAAAGCGTACTATTCCCTTGGTTGCAATTTGATTGTTATGCTTTAAATTGATATGAAATTTAAGATAGTAAAGATGTTATGATCCAATCCATCAGGAAACCGACACCTACTCTAACACCTAGATAGGAGAATCCTTACCACCAATTTAGAAACAGGCAATGCAAAAATGTCACGATCCGATTACTAAGGTCACGATGACACCTACTACATCCACCAGTAGGTAAGCCTAACCCTTAACCCAGAGCCATAAGCACTAGACTACCAAGCGAAAGTTAACAACAAGAAGCATAAAGATTAAACAAAGCAAAGAAATGGGCAATCAACAGAATCACAATACAATGAACCATTTCAAAACCTAGCATGAGTCAGTAATCAAGCATCTAATCAAGATAAGAGTACAAGACTTTACAGATACAGAGTAACTACATGCTATCTCTGAATACAATATAAAGACTAAGCCAAACAAAAAATAGACGGAAACCGGCAACTCCGAACGCCATGAGGTCTCCACAAATCCAAGCTGCTCCACATGAGTCCAAATCAACAATGACAACTCAAACTAAGTTCTGCAAGGAGCAAAAGTATAGTATGAGTACCGAAAACGATACTTAGTAGGCATCGACCGACTGAGCTCAGAAGATCACACAAGTATAAACATTAAGTAATTAGGAAAGTGCAACCAAAGTAACTAAATAAGAGATACTAAGGTAAACTACAATAAAGAACGAAAACAAGATACAAGGGAAAAATAAGTCGAGTCAAGAACGTACCTGGAAGTCAAGCCAACAACCTATTCACAAGAAACTAAGATACAAAGACAACTATTTTGGATGAAGAGAACCTATAACCACAATTCTAGAACCAAAGCCTATTATCTATCAGATAATAAATGCCAAAGAACATAATATAGTTAAACAATAACCTAATCGAACTCCCATAAACCCAGAAGGTACAAACAACAAACATAACCCAACTACCCCTATAAACTAGAGGGTACAATCAACAAACAAGTATATTGGTTAGGCAAAACATATGGATGCACGACGAGCAACATGACAAATAGTGACTATTCCAAACCTTTAACCGCAAGCAGCCCATAACGGGGCCGCCCAACATGCCAGTAAAATCCCAGGGGCGTCCGCCGCCCAGCTAGAAAGAGTAAACCCAAGGGCATCAATAGAGTCAAAGAGGACTCACCAAACAAGCCAGTAAACTCCTAGGGGCGTTTTCCACCAGCTAGCAAGAGTAAATCTGGGGGCGTTAGACCATAGGAAAAATCATGCAAGAAACGGAATCGACGCACCAACTAGTCCAAGTAAGAGCTAAGCACATCCAGATGTCTCTAGTATGTCAAACAGAAAAATGAGCACGTCCCTGACGCCTTGTAATCTTAAAAACTACTAAAAAAGGTGTTCCAGATGATATAACTCCTGTTAAAACTAGTTTAGAATAAAAGTTGAGTAAAAAATTATATCATCGTGAATGATAAAATACCAATTCATGAGACTAAATCGTACCACAAACTGTGTGAGAATGAACAAATAATGCAATACATGCCATCACTAATTTTCAAACAAGCACTCAAATTCAAATTAATATACAACTAACCAAACCACGCTACCAGAGCACAATGTACTAACTTGGGATCCAACTGGTCCTCGCAAACGACCTCGAACAAAATAATATAATCAAGCTCAATAAGAGTATAATAGGCCTACTGTTTTACAACAAGCAAATGGATCAAAAAATATTTTTCGAGTCAATAAATGGGGAACCAACTCAAGAGATGAGGCCCTACCCCAAACATATTTCTCTAGTCCAAGACTGAGCCTAGCTAGGACTGACCCACGGCTAAGTCGAGCCACCAAGTTTACAATCACCAACACAAGTAGAACGATCCAATACAAGCCCTATAGGGAGAAAATCATAACTGCGAGGGCGATAAAGCACAATCTAAAATATCTAAGGTCGAACCTAGTCTAAGGCCACAATGTATCAATCCTAACTAGGATAAACAAGATTATCTACACCACAAGTGAAGCTACAAGCCTAAACTAAAGATCTCAACACCCAAAAAATGTCCAAAGCTCCTATGGAATCAAGGAAATATGGAAGAAACAAAAGGAGGGCTAATACCCAACAAATAAAATCCAAAATCACTTGAAATCTATTCCAAGAATTATCTAAGAAGCCCAATCAAGAAAGTAGACTGAAGCTTACCTCGAAGCAGATCACGAACTCTTCGAATCTAACACACAAGAGCTATCCACTTAAGAAATTCCTTCGAACACCGCCACACTATCAAATTAGTGATCACAACATCATTATGGACAGTTAGACACCAAATTTGCAATAATTGAAGATGATTCAAAAAATTGAGTCAAAACAGTAAAGACAGACCCACACCAGAATTCCCGGAATTGACTTCTTCAAAAGGTCCTAAATAGCCTAAGGATCCTTTTCACCAAAGGCGGGCACAATCCGAGCTTAGAAATTGGCTAAAATAGTCCATGTAATAAAACACAAGAAGAACACCATTAAAGGACTTGGGCTGCCCCTTCCGGGAAGAAATTACCTCAATACGCTAACTTTCATGCTTCCCTGATCAGTCCCACACGTAGCCATGCCAATTCCAGACAAAACATAACTTCGATAACCCAAAATAGAGCTTCCTAGCTCGAGATATCGAAGTTTGAAAATGAGGGTTGAAGCTAAATTTTTTTCTATTTAAATAGTAGAGATTGTAGTAGCTAAAAGGGTATTATTTCTGGTCGCTATAGTTTTGCACCAACAACACAAGATTTTGCTATTTTTCAAAGTCTCCGAACGGACCCTCAGAGTTCGTTTGGGACCCGATACAAATAAATCAGCTACCCTAAACTACAAAATTCAACATTCCAGACTTAACAAAACAATCGAAACTGCCATCCAAAGCAGTTTCAATGAAAAGTGGGTTTGACACCCAAGTTCTGTTTTAAGCTAAATTCCACAAAGTGGCTCGAAATAAGATCTGAAGTCTTGGGAACCATACAATAGGGTGTATTAGTAATACATCGGATTTAATACAATGAGATTATCTATGTAATGACAAAAATATCCCTCAAATCCTGTCAATTATTTGATTTATTTTCTTGATTTTATGTTTTATATATTTGCTAGTAAATATATTTAATGAAATTATTTTACAAATTTTATCATTTAGATAAAGTTGTTTGCTTCTAAATAATTCCAATATATATTAATACAAAATTTGAAATGTGAGTTATTTAATAGTTACTAATTGAAAAGGAAAATATATCACCTCATGACGTTTGTGATCTTAATTGAATGTATTTTCTTGTAGATATATGTGTGATTTTCTAATATTTATATTTTGAACTGTTTATAAATTGCATACATATTAAACCTATAATTTGTAATTTTATGTGTAAATGTAGATGATTTATTTAATTTTACTATTCTTTACCATTTTTCAAGTTCTACATGTATCTGGTCTATCCTTTTTAAATTAAAAATTAATATTTTTGTGTGTGATCAACTTATTAAGATGAAAATCATTTATCCTCAAATAATTCATGTAAAAATATAGCAAACATGACAGCAAAATTGTTGTTCTCCTAGCTAGTTAGAAGGCCATTGAAAATACTATTGTCCGACAACTATCTACCTTAACCAAATTACATTAAATAGAAAATCTCATAATAATTAAGGGTATAATTGGAAAGAAGCTTTTAGAGTTTTAATCCAAAAACAAGATGAACTCAGAAGCAATGAACCAAATACTTGACAAAAAATAATACTTGCATTACTAATCCCTACATTATTAGTCCCTACCTTACGAATCCCTGAAATAGTAATTCCTACGTTATTAATCTTTAATCCAAACGACCCTAAAGGCACTACCTCAGACCATTAGTGTTGTCAACCCACGTGGCTGACAAAACTGAATGCCTCTCATTACGATTTATAGTCATTTGAGGCCTATTTAGCTAAAAAATTCATGTCCTCAATCCCTAAGTCTGTCCTATTCTAATAATATTTTCATTAATTACGTCCATGAAGATTAAAGGACAAGGCAAGGATGAATAAATGAAAGAAAGACCAATAACATTGAAAAGAGTAGAAAAACCCAACTGATGATCGCCAAACAATATGGGTGAATCACCCAAGAAGTGGTATCTCACCATAATGGAAAGATGTAAGGTCCATATGTTAAAGTCAAATTGGTGAAAAAGAGACACATCGACGATCTACTAAGTAAGTAAGGTGAACATGTGGTCCATTGCCGAATGTGATAGTGCTTGGAATAAAGATAAGGTTCAAAAAGGGAATAAATGTGATAATCGGCGAACCGCCAATTGTTAAAGGTGGACTCCATTGAGTCCACCGTCTGAGGTTCAAACAGTTGAAGCCTAGAGATAGTAAAGGGAGAGACGAACGATAAGAACGACAATCCACCAAAAAGGTTCGGCGATCCCGACTAATAATGGGATGCAGAAGAATCTCTTGGAAAAGTATAAATAGTAGGGAAGAGAGAGAAAGTGGAGAGTTACAATTTTTTTATCAATTTTTGCACTTAGAAACTTGAGAGAGAAACTCTAAAACAAAATTTCTATTATGGGGTTTTAAGCTTTGCTCTTGTAATTAATAAATTGAGGGTGAGATCATAGTGGGTATTGATTATAATTTCTTACTTTGATGTTACTCATGACTGCTATCATGATAGGTTTAATTTCTTTACTCTTTGTGATGGGTGGCTAAAACCCCAATCTCTAGGGGTGTAATTATGGGGTTAGGTGTTGATATAGATTAGTGTGTATGTTGTATTGCCCTATTTTTCTCGTAGATTTTTATGAATTTGAGATAATTAACATGTGGGTAATTTAGGAATTATGTTGGCCAACTTAATTCTATCTTAGATGTCTAATTGGTGCTTGAAAAAGACCAATAAGAGTGGGTAATTGTGTAACACCCCGAATCCAAAAAAGGTAAATGAACAAAATTTTAGGAAGTTGCAGGTGCCAGTCACGAAGGCAAACCATGGCCCGTGGGTAGAACCATGGACCGTAGTGTGGTCTATGGATTAGCCACAATTCCAAGTATTCAGAGGCTCAAGACCATGGCCAGACCACAGTCTGTGGTTAGGGTCCTTGGTTCGAGGCCCAAATTCCATGTTTCTGATGGCCAACGACGTCCACCAGGATGGACCATAGGTCAGACCACATTTTGTTGACTGGGTCCATCGGTCGTCACATGGCAGTTATTGTTAGGGGCAGTTGGGACTTTTCCTTATTAATTAGTTCGTATACAATGTCATTTTACCCTTCACTAAGTCCCTTATATGAGTGTTTTCAACCCTCAAATTAGCCCATTTACATCATTCTTCCAAATTCACAAAAGAAAATCAAATTTCCTCTTCGAATATTTCTCTCTTTAGAAACTTGAAGAAGAAGAAGATTCAACCTAGGGTTTCAATTCAAAGTCTCAATTCTTCCATTGAAGGCTAGCATTTGGATTCAAGGTAGTTTTCATCCATGATTCCTTCCGTATATGGAGTTCCCAAATTCCTCTATTTCTAAAGGTAGAATTTCCCAATTGAGTTAGGGTTTTCTTCAATTAGCATGGGTTCTCTTCAATGTTGATTTAAATGATTGATTATGACCTCTAATGCATGAATTGATTAAATGTGATGATTTCCCCATGAACCCATGTAATCCCCATGTTTTCAAGTTTTGAACCATCTGATGTGGAATTTTGATCTTTAAGGAAAAACTTTATGAAATTAAGCATGTATTAATAGTTTTACATGAATTTATGATGAAATCCATATCTAACACATGTTTTCTAAGCGTTGATGATTGAAAGTGGGTTTTGAACCTCAAGAGCTAAATTATGGACTTGTGCATTTTCTTATGAAATCTATGCAAATATTTTAAGGGTTTTTTGAGAGTAAAGTACCAATGATAACGTTGTTGTTGTTGTGTTGTTGAAAGGATATTCTCATTAACACATACTTTAATGACCTAAAAGGTTTTCTCACATAGAAAGGATTCTTAGGAGGAAAGGCTTTCTTACCTAAATGAATCAAGAGTAAGAGTTATCCTAATGAACTAGCTTGGATTGGTTGTCCAAGGACACCTTTTCATGAGTTATGAGGTCAAGTAAGAGATGACTATTATGTGGTATTTATGCGTAACACCGAGTAGATATTGATGATGGGATGTAAGATCTCCTGTAGTAGAGGCCGAGTTTCTAGAAGCAATGTTATGAGATGGAAGCTCCCCCGTAATAGAGGTCGGGTTTCTAGTAGCAATCTCTTTATCCCTTAAAATATGTGCCCCTATAGGTTGATTAGCTAGTGGATTCACTTAAGCTAGAAGTTCATGGTTCTACCTTGGCAAGTAGGACAACACTTTTCGGTGTGGGAGACACCGAGGGATTGTGTTGTAGCTCACATGGTCTCTATGTCGGTTAAGGTTAATTCACCACATTAATAATGAACTAAGGTTACTTTAAGAAGTATCACATATGAGTTCAAAGGTTTTAAAGATGAACTTAGCTTCCATTGACCATGATGTTTTGACTTATGTTTTCTAACTCTTTTATATGATATTTAGCTTGGTCAATTGCATGTCATAAAATGAAATGTCCCTTTTAGCATGTTTTAAATGTTTTATGCATGGCTATCATACTTGGTACTTTGTTTTGTACTAACACATACTCTTGCCTACATTTCCCCAAATGTAGGGTCTGACAGCCAAGTTTCAGGGTTTCGTGGCTAGAGGTTGACTTGAGATATTCCCGAGCTTCAGTGAGTCCTCATACTTCGAGGACGGTGTTTTATTATTTTCAATTTCTTTCATGTATTTCACTTTTGGACATGATGTATGGGCTAGGCCCAATTTCACTCTATTGTATTAGATAGCTATGATGAGACAATAGTATTAGACTTACGCATTGTTTTAATACAATGTTTTGGACTTGGACTATTGTTTTACTCTTATTGTTCTATTTCTTATGTAATGAAAACTAACTGGCTCGTCTGGAGTCCTTCGGGGTTCTATACGCCATGTTGCATCTAGGGGGTACCCCTGGGTCGTGAAAAACTTGGTATCAGAGCCAGGTTTAGATAGGTCCTAGGATGTCTCATAAGCCACGTCTAGTAGAGTCTTATTGATAAGTGTGAAGCACGCCATATTTATGAATGAGAGGTTACACGATGATTAGGAAACTCCACTTCTTTCATTACTCTTAAGTCGTGCGATATAGTTTAACTCTATAAAGTTTCTCTCCTAATCCTTATCCTATGTTCTTCAGGATATGGTTACCCGAAAATCTTATTCTAGAAGAAATGTGAGGGAGAATATGGAACAAGAAGCTCCTCAAGTTCCGGTCGATCCTTTGTCCGAACAAGTATCTAATGTGGAGTTTAGGGCTACTTTTCAAGTGTTGGCTCAAGCGGTGATGGCCCAAGCAAATAGGGAGGTTGCGGTTCTTGTGAACCTAAATATGTGTACGACGGCTTCAAAAGTGAGGAACTTCACAAGGATGAATCCTCTGGAGTTTCATGGTTTTAAGGTTGAGGAAGATCCTCAAGAGTTTATTGATGAGGTCTATAAGGTTTTGATGATCATGGGAGTTACGCCGATGGAAAAAGCGGAGTTGGCCGCTTATCAACTAAAATGACTGGCTCAAATATGGTATAACTAATGGAAAGAAGGGAGACCGGTGGATGCTGGTCCTATTGATTTGGAGAAATTTAAAGACATTTTTCTTGATAGGTTCTTTCCCCTTGAGATGTGGAAAGACAAGTTACTTGAGTACATTAACCTCTGGCGAGGGAGTATGAGTGTGAGGGAGTATTCTCTAAAGTTCACTCAATTATCGAAATATGCTCCAACAATGGTTACATATTCAAGGGATAAAATAAGTAAGTTCGTTTCGGGTGTGTCCGAAATGGTAGTTAAAGAGTGCCGAACCACCATGCTCATTCATGTCATGGACATCTGTCGTCTCATGGTGCATGCACAACAAATTGAGGAGGAAAAATTTAAGGAAAAGTCTAGAGAGGTAAAGAGGGCTAAGACTGGTGATGAAAATTTCTCTCATGCAAGGTTCGATGGAGAAGGTCATCCTAGATTTTGACAAAGGTTTTCCGATCAAGATTCTTCCAATGCTCTTCCAAAGTTAAACAAAGATAGGGTGTCTAACCCTAAGCCTCAAGGAATTAATGGTAGTGGATCTTTATTCTCTAGGTCTACTTGTACTTAGTGTGGAAGGAAGCATGATGGTAAGTGCCTAGTCGGCACTGATGGTTTTTATGGTTGCGGTAAAAGTGGTGACCCATGGCTAGAAAAGCTATAAGGCATGTAATGTTTAAGCAAGTAGGCTACGAGGCATGTAAAATATATAGAAATGGTCATATGATCAATTAGCCTGCAATGCCCACACAATATGGACAACTGACATGTGGAAAGTAACCAGTGCAATAAATAACATGAAGGGAAAAAGGTCCTACGAAAACATAAAGCAATAAACAAGGGTGCTCCAAAGAGGATAACACTTACATGCAAGCATTCTATGACATTTGGTAACATGTGGGAAAGTAATCTACAAAGGGAAAATGACTGTAACGACCCGAGAGCACCCCTAGTCGTTACCGGCGTATTCGACCTCTCAGAGGTCTTATACAAGCCCTTAGCATTCGTCATAGCATTTATCATAGAAAAATAGCGGAAAATTTAAAACTTTTCCATAATATAACACAAGACTTAAAAGTCACCTCATTAAACCTTTAATACAAAATCGGAGTACTACATCTCAAGGTAGCCATCTTAAAACATGACTACAACACAAGAGGGACACAACCCTTACAATACAAAAGAAACTACTATCTAGTACATAGAACTTAAGGAAACTCTTTAACATAAAGGTCCTTGAATATTTAAGGACACACCCGAACTTGGGAATAGTAAGCCAAGCTCATCACTTCTAGGAAAGGCCCTTTAGCCACCACCACCTACACTTGGTGTAAAAAATGAAGAAGAATGGTGTTAGTACAAGAATGCACTAAGTATGATAACCATGCAAAACATGCTCTTAAAAAGACATTTAGTTGGAAACTATGCATCATGCCTTTTTAGAGAAACTTCAAGAACATTTAGTACATTAGGCACAATATAAACCACATACATCATCATACACATGGAAACCATTCATAATAGCACATAGAGCCACTTATAACATTTTAGGCACATTCAATGCATACAATACATTACCTTCCTCTTTATCTTAACTCATTTACCTAAGCAACCCTTAGGGAATACTTGGTGCAATGTATCACCTTAAGGTTACCAAAGATGAACTTACATATAGCCTTCATCAATCCAACCATATATATTCATAGAGTCATAAGCACACCATAAGACATAGTCTTCACATAGGAACCATCAGCCAAGACAATCCCCAAGTCACACTAGTGCAATGTCCAAGTAGCATCCCATAATACTACTCACACCAAGTGTTCCTAGGAAGCCACCATAGACTAGGTACATCATATTCAACAAGTCATAACATTTTCATTTAACATTAGAAATAAGACCAACATACTTCATAACATCATATAAGGACTCATTCCTTTACTACATCATTAGTCATAACCCATTTAGTTCATATCATAGGTAAACCGCCCTCACAACCCCTTCACAAGCTCACTTGTGCAATGTACACATGGAGTCCCATACCCCCACATATACTAAGCAAACCCATTAAGAAGTCATAAGTGTAATTCACATGCATAAACATACTTCATGTCTTGACATAAGTAAAGTAAACCTTAGTATGCTTTCATATTAACATACATAGACCATAGTCTTCATTACATAAAGAGCCTAATCATAACCTCCCTTAGAGTCCATTTGTGCAATGCATAAGTAGGGTCCATAGTCCTACCTACACTAAGTAAATCTTCAAGAAATCATGACTAGAGTTCATATTCTTAACTTAGTTCACTTCTTAACTTTCGGGAGACATTGCCATAACCGACATAGACCATGTGAGCTACATGGAATCCAGTGTTCTACTCCCACAACGAAAAGAGAGGGTACTACTTGCCAAAGTAGGACCTACATACATAATAGCTATCTAGTGGATCCACTAAGCTAATACCTACGGGGGCACGTAGTTATGGAACAAGGAGATTGCTACTAGAAAACCCCGACTTACTAAGCGTGGAGGTTTCCATCTCATGAGACAACATCTATGTTGGGAACTCGGACTTGCTAAACGTGAAGGTTCTCTTGTGGGAAGCCGGACTTGCTAAACGTGAAGCCCCCACTCTCATTTTTTATGTTCACTCGGTGCTAAGCTCCAACTCCCTTTTTAAACATCTTTAACCCTTTATTTAACATTAGTTCATAAAATAGGCTTTAGGGACTTAATCCCTCATATCATATAGCTTAAAGGTTTCTAAGATGAGAATGACCTTTCATCATAGAACCTACATTATGTGAGAATGACCTTTCACATAATCATACCATATTCATAACATAGTCTAGTTTAGAGTACAATTGAGGAAACTTTTCAAGAGACTCACTTTCACTAGATTATCATAAACCTTATTCATTCATTCATGTGTGTGTGTACATATGTTAGAAAGCCTTTCACATAAACACATTTATACAACACATATTCATACCTTGCTAATCATACACTTTGCATGCATAATAAGATGTAAGGGTGCATATAAGAGAGTTCACCTTTCAATAGACACCATAACACATCATATTCATAGCTATACATGTAGAGTGTGTGTGTGCGCATATTGGTCCTCATAGTGACATAATAGCAACAACATTGATATTGAGTGCTCTTCCCTTAAAGGGATCACAACACATTCACAATGTCCCCAATTCATAAGCAGTTCACATATAAAGCCCTTAGGGATTCTAGACCACACACCCACACTTCATCATAGGAGACAAGGTCACATTCAACATTGAATAGGTACATCTATCATATATATGATCAAACATTCATATATGGGTCATATAGGTAGGGGTCATTCCACAATAGTACCTAACATAATCAATCATGTAGACCACACCTTATCCCTAACATTATCATTCACATTATACTCCTCATCATCAACACACTTT
This sequence comes from Solanum verrucosum, assembly GCF_900185275.1. Lineage (NCBI taxonomy): Eukaryota > Viridiplantae > Streptophyta > Magnoliopsida > Solanales > Solanaceae > Solanum > Solanum verrucosum. The sequence goes on along the minus strand of NW_026020070.1, from coordinate 569,400 downwards.
AATCATTATGCTAGCATTGAGGATTTCATACATAACCTTCATAGCATAACTTCATAAACATATGCTTCATAATCATCAATTCACTTCAGATCTATTGCCTTCAAGGCCATGATCTCAACATGCATAGATAGACAAGAAGTGTACACCTCCACCATAAGTGGATCAAACCACACAACATCAATTCTCATACTATAGACTAGAAGTTAGGTCAACTTACCAATTCTCCAAGCCATGATCACCATGGATCAATCCTCAACAATTCATACTCAATTGACATAGGTAGAAATAGGAATCAACAATGTAATTCAATAACATAAACATAATCGAAGTACAATTCCATAAACAAAGGGATCAACCCATAACTTTGCCTATAAGGCCATAATCCTCAACTCATCAATATACCAACAATTCAACATGAATAAGTATAGATAATCATAAGAAAAATCAATACAATCTAATCTAAACATAATTTCACCAATAGAGATAATATTTACAAAGACCCACATCATAGGTCAATTTTGAGAATTTGGGGATCATGGGTTCTTCAAGGATTCCTTTGAAAATTGTCTTAAAAACCTTAATTCCACATGAATTCATCAATAGAATGATTTAGAAAATCGTTTGACAAGGAACCCATGTTTAGATTGAAAATTGGGAATTTTGGTCTTTGAATCACTTTTGAAAATCTTTGATAGAACTCCTTGAATGAGATGTTATTCAAGAATAAAGAGTCACCATACCTTAACTATTGAAGACCCATGAAATTGAAGAAGAAATCAGTTGAAAATCCATCTTCTAGCTTGAGCTTCATCAAGGTCTTCAATGGGGTTTTTGAGAGAATCTATTTTGAGAGGGAAGAGTCAATTTGAAGAATGGGGTCTAATTTTAGGTTTTGGGGTTTTAACCAACTTAAAATACCCTAAAATAGGTAGAATAACCATTTATAATAATTCCCCAAAGTACCCAAACTACCCCTCACTTAGTTGAACCTTTTTAAACAAGTCAAACTTGAGTTTTATTTTCGCAGATTTCGTCGGGAAATAAGTTTGCGACGCGGAGGTGTTCCCACAAGTTTTCTGGAAATTAAATTCGAGATAGTAGATTTCGTGATGTGTCCGCGACGCAGACCAAATGTTTTGGCCCTTGGTGGAGCAGGTCCGCGACGCAGAGCCACTCTCTCCACGCACAACTTCAAGCTGCCTTGGCAGCTTGCTTGGCCAAGGTTAGGGTCCTCCTCGGGGACCCTTAGGGTGGCCCCCGGGGTGTCGTATCCGAACATTTTGACCCTAAAAACATTTATTAAGACACTAGGGTCACCTCCACTGATTTTAGACTCCAAAAAACACATAAAAACATGAACAACATACTAGAACACACCAACACGTAAAAGACTAGTTTCCGAATGTCTTGGTCGTCCCTTCACGTTTGACTTCCAAACTCTTTAAAACTGACTTGCAAGGCTATTCTTCATAATTTTGACAAGTTATTAATGCATAAAACCCATATGAGGCTCTACTTTATCCTACTTTATTTTGAGGGTCGTTACAATGACATACAAATAGATAAGTTATAGAACATGCAACATCTATAATTGTATAACAAACCATCATTGGAAACTATGAGATATCTTATATAACCACTCTACCATATTAAGGTCAAACACACTGTCTTAAGCGTTAAGTCACATGTGGGATAGTTCTGCTCATATTCCTTACTCACCTCCAATCACATACAATTGATTTCCCCATCTACTCTCTTCAATCCCCTAAGAATTCTATGTTTAGGGAATTTGACATATCCTATATCTTTCTAAGTAGAAGCTCTACGTACATATTCAGCCCGTGTAATTCAAGCTTCAGTCTCACATGCTTCCTATCTAACAAGTACCTTTTAATCAAAACTAGTAGCTTCATGTACTCTAATCCCACTATGTACAACCTGACTAATCACAACTCCTTTTGTTAACCTTACCCTTCAGTCACATACTAATTCTCTATAGCCAAAACATAGATCATAATAGGAACTACCTTGCATATATCATTTTCAGCAATTGGCACACTTATCCCTAAGTTTTATAACCAACTATTAACATATTCAAGATGATATATGGTGAGAATTTTGGCCTTGTCAGACAATTAGGGGTATCTCTAGTAACACTAATGTACTGATACATTCACCTATCAGATTGTGCCACTGCCTTCTTCCAACTAAAAGAAACTGGTTCAACAACATCAATTTCGAGTACATGTGTAATGCTGAAGATTCTTTGTATATCCTAGACTAAGAATGAGTGTCCTCTATAGAAATAGATCCTATAAATATGGAGGAAATATAGAAATCAAGAGTTGGATATATCCTCCTAAGAAGATGTGCTTGGAAATGCTACAACTCATATATGTAACTAGGTAACCCATCATTTTTTAAGCATATGGATAACCATACAATATCTTTCTCAATTAAACTAACGTGATACAAATGGTACAAATGCAACTTAAAATGCATATAACATAAAAGCCTTTTCATACCTTGTGGAGTGGGACAAGTCGAATAAGATAAGCTCAATCTCGTCTAAATTTGGATACCTTCAGATCCTTTTCTGTAGGATGCATGTTGACATTTTAGCTACCGTTAACATTAACCATCGTAAGCATAATATGAATAGCATGATCATGTACAACTAGAAATTGACTTCTTAACTTCGCTCTATTGCACATTCTGGATAATAATGGAAGGTAACATTTCCTAAATGTCGAAGCAGCCCCCTAATTATAAATGTGGTGCGCAACACATTCATATGTAAGGCTCTACTAGACACAACTTTGTAGACTCCCTAGGACGAACTGCTCTGATACCACTTTTGTCATACCCCAACCCAAGGTTAGGCGGACAAGTACCATATGGACACATGCTTTACACATGACCTATGATGAGAAAGTAAACTACTATGCAGATAGATTTACTAATGAGAAGCTACATATACAACACATGTCGACTAGTTGAACCAATTCATGTGACAAGTAAAACTATGAATATAGATGATAGCCTTACAATGCCTACAAAGTCTCTACTGGAATCCATGACTGTACCACTATTAAAATGCGCTTAGTAAAGACTCGGCAAAGCCCCAAATCGACCTGTAGCTCACAACCAACCGTTGAGTATCATGTGCTTCTATTGGGGGAATCTACTAGTTGAGTGCATGTACCTGCAACATGAAATGCAGCATTCCCAATGAGGGACGTCAGTATGAAAGAATGTACTGAATATGTATGGCATAATACAACCATATGTAAAATGAGAGCTCAGGTGAAACCAAATACAAATAGATAAATATTTGAGACCACCTTTGCTTATAATTGTGGAATCTAGTATGTCACATTCTTTTCTTTACTTTTCTGTGTGTTATAATATTTAAAAGACATATGATACAAATGACCAACTGATTAGTGGTAGAATAGGATGACCCATGCTAGGCATTTTAACCCCTGGGATGCTGTCCTCATAATTCCACAAATTGGGATTGACCCATGCTAGGATTTCGCCCCTGAGCTGCCACCCTTCCATACCAATTGGGATCGGCCCATGATAGGCTTTCTCCCCTGAGCTACCACCCTTTTATACAAATTGGGACTGACCCATGCTAGGCCTTTTCCCCGGGGCTGCCACCCATAATTCTACAGATAGCTGCACTTAGATTCTTTAATTATTGAGATTGTTGTTTTGATGTTCATAACTCATTTGAGATTGCTATTTTGGTGGTCATAACATTGTTGAGATTTGGAACTATGGACCAGTAGTAAAAGACATATGAATATGGACTTACGATAATAACAATGAAATGGGAAGCAAATGGTCAACCAACGGAATACTTAGGAGCTTATATGACTCAGTAAACATTTTGACATCTCAAATTGAAGCACATATCAAGTGAAGATATTTAACACTCAGCCAAGAGATTTGAACTCTATATGATAGAAAATACTCACTAACTAATATCAAATACAACGTATACATGAATGTGGAACCAAGGGAGAACGTGGGAATATTCAACTTAAGGACGGATACATATTCCAAGTAAGTACATAAAAAATGTACAATAGAGCAAGTAGGAATCTTGTGAGGTAACATTGTAGTCTAACACAATGGGAGTAATAACCAATAAAGGGAACATATGAACATGTGAAAATATGACATATATGATGGAATAGACAAATGATGCAAGGTTTCAAGATATCGGTAGATTATATATCTAACATATAACATATGTACCATGTGTAATCTAGGATCATTTTGATTTATATAAGGGGAACACATGCCAAGGGTACTTTGAAGATGAAAAAAGTTTAAACCTTGCATGCTAATACTTGGTAGAGTAAGCACATATATTTTACTAATAAACTCATATTAGAGTACTCACTTTAATGCTCTAGGGAGAAGGAACTCCAACTATGGATCGATCACTACCAAGGGAACTTAGAAAGCTTACTTTGTAATACAAGTGTTGGATTCATGCCAAAGAAATAGGAAATCGAACAGCCTTACATACCTTACTTTCTGACCAATACAACCATCACGATTCAGCCTCCTTTTAGGGTGTTTATCTACATTATAATTCATGATTGAACTAAAGTTAGAAGCTAATCAGATTATGGGCCTCCTAAAACATAGCTAAACACCTGATGGACAGTAGGCGCATACAATCCTTACACAAATAGTAAATCACCACACCCTTTTTTATACATTAATACAACTTTATACATTATTTGCCAAGATACCCAAGTTTCCCCCAACAATAATATACATAAGGCAACCACTATCAATCCCCAAACATCCCTCAGCATAATAGGAGAATTTTGAACTCAAGGATCATCACCATCCATCAGTTATTGACAAATATATACAAAATTCTCCACCCCAAACCTGTACTTAAAGAGGAAATAAAATGGGCAGTAGCCTTACCTTAGTTTCTGGAAATTCATCCTCTAAACTTGTACTTCAAGAACAGAAACTCTCCTTCAAACTTTTACTTGAAAAAGGGGACAATATTCAAGAACCCTAAGGTGTTTTAGGGCTGACGTGTTATGCCAAGAAAGACCAGAGAGAAACTTAATAAATCTGAAATTTTACAAGTTAACAATGAAGCAAAAGCTCTGATCTTTATCCTTTTAAAAAGGAGGTGCATTGGCTGACTTTCTTGGCCAATTTTGGGTCATATATTGTCCAGTAGGTGACCCACTTACTTGGACTTTCCACTTGGGACTTTTTGGACTTAAAAATATTGGGCCTTGGCTGTCCATTTTCCCATTATTTTTCTAATCAACTTGGGACAGAATATTATAACTAGGTGGTAGTGTACTTGGCCCAATAATATGGTCAAAAGATTCTTAGTAGGTGATGCACCTACTAGGTCCTTTGGGTTGGTCAATAAGTCAAAGTAGGGAATGCACTTAATTGGTCCTTTGGGCAAGTCAATAAGTCAAAGTGCGTGATGCATCTACTTGGTCTTTTGGGCTGGTCAATAAGTCAAAGTAGGTGATGCACCTACTTGTCACCTACTAGCTTAGTTAAGTAAAGCAAACACCTCAATATTTTATTCCATTTCTAGACCTTAATAACTTCAACTTAACTTAAAACTTATATACACTATGTCACTTTAAACTTTACACTGAAATACCAACTTATGATCTCAAGTTTAAATACTTCCATAAACGTCAACTTAATCGGGTCGCATCAAAATCTACGGACAGTTCACTTTAATCCTATTCTTTTGTCAATAGTCACATAGGAAACCAAGTCCATAACTATACCACAAGGCAAATTATATACGTCATATAAATAGAACGAGTACATGTAGAATACGGGGTGTTACCAAAGGCCTGCAGGTTTTCTTCAGAGAATGCCAATTTCAGAATGGAAGTGGGAAATGATAGCCATGGATTTTGTGGTTGGTCGTCCCAAGACTTTGGGAAAGTTTGATTCTATTTGGGTAGTGGTTGACAAATTGACTAAGTCAGCCCATTTTATTCCGGTAAGAATAGATTGTATTGTGGAACAATTATCTAAGGTGTATGTGAAAGAGATAGTGAGGTTGCATGGGGTGCCCCACTCTATCATCTCAGATTGCGATACACAGTTTACCTTCAATTTTTGGAGGAATTTACATGATGAATTTGGCACATAACTCACTTTTAGTACCACTTTCCATCCACAGACGGATTGGCAGTCAGAGAGGACTATTCAAGTGTTAGAAGACATGTTGAGGGCATGTGTGATTGATTTTGGAGGGCATTGGGATAAATTCTTACCTTTGTGTGAGTTCACCTATAACAATAGTTACCACTCCAACATTGATATGGCACCGTTTGATGCACTTTATGGGAGGGGATTTAGATCCCCCATAGGATGGTTCGAGGCTGGAGATGTGGAACCTTTAGGGGTTGATTTAGTGAAGGATGCTCAAGATAAGGTGAGGAGTATTCAAGCTAAGCTTCTAGAAACCCAGAGTAGACAGAAGAAGTATGCGGATCGTAAGGTAAGAGACATGACATTTCAGGCTGGTGAGAATGTTCTTCTTAAGGTATAACCCATGAAAGAGGTGATGAGATTTTGGAAGAAGGGTAAACTAAGTTTGCGATACATTGATCTTCTAGAATGTGTAGAGCCAGTGGCTTATAGATTGGCTTTGCCTCCTGACCTATCGGGAGTTCATCAGGTATTCCATGTATCCATGTTGAAGAGATATCATGGTGACGGGGATTACTTCATTAAGTGGGACTCAATTATGTTAGACAAAGACCTCAAATATGAGGAGGAACCTATTGCAATTCTTGATCGTGATGTCCGGAAGCTGAGGACTAATGAGATTAAGTCCATGAAAGTTCAATGGAAGTATCGTTCAATGGAGGAAACTACTTGGGAAGTCGAGAAGGACATGCGAGACAAGTATCCCCAGTTGTTCGTCGATACAGGTACTACTCCATTCTCTCTTTGGCCTTTTTCCTAGTTTGTCACTCGGGGACAAGTGATGGGAAAATTGGTATCTATTGTAACGACCGGGTTTTGTCATTATAGAAAAGCCAATAGGGAAAATTTTTGGGCCGAAAAACTTTTTCGTAGTAACTTGGAATTTCCCAACCTAGTCGGGATTTTAACGAAATCAGAGTCAGTAAAGTCTAGGGAAATCTGGTAACAATTTGTTTATCTGATTATAACTTTGATCATATGAGTAGATAGCAAAGACATTTAGGAACTTGTACGACTTTACTGAATTGAATTCGGTTGAGTAGAACTCCCAAAACTTATCTTAGCGCGAACGTGTAGTTTCTGAGTGTCATTGGTTGTAGGTGTGTTGTGAAATAGGGGTTTTGGAATTATTAAATTTTCTCTCTATTTTCGTGCAAGCCTCTAAGGCGGGATTATTCCCGCCAGGGAGGGGCCGTTGTGGCGTGATGGGTGCCGCCAAAGCGGGCCAATCGCGACTTAAGTCGGAAATAAACCCCAAAAATGTTTTATTCTGCACCTTTCGACTTTGACAGCTAAATAACAACCCCATGTATTTTCTTGATAGTTTCCCACCATCCTTGACGCTAAAGGTAAGACTTTCACTCCCCGAACCCGTTTTCGATCTATAGAACTTAGTTTCATCGATGGGGAGGGTTTTGATCTGGAAATTATGGTGGAAAAATCCCTAATTTGGATATTAGGATCATGGGTTTGATCTAGGGTTGGCAGAACTGATTATATTCCAGGTAATTAAGTCTTGTTTATTGATTCCCATGTTATTATGATCGTTTGTAGACCAAGAACAAGCGGAAAGTATCCAGAAAGGGAAGAATCAAGTTTCTTAGGGGATTCAAGCTTTGTTTTGAGGTAGGTGATGGTTGTGATTTCATGTTGTGTGATATATGTTTGTTCTTGCTTCAATATAATACATGCATGCATGCGAATGTTGTATTATTAATCACTCTAATCATAAATGACGATAGATAGATAATTAAATGCCATGAATCATGACTGGATTATATGATTATGAGAATGTACTTGTGATTGTGATTGTGGCTTTTTGAATAATTCGGGTGTTGCATTTCGACACACTAACTTGGATCAATTGCCACATTCCAGCATAAACATGGGATTGGTTGCCACATTCCGGCATAAACATTGGATCGGGTACCACGTAGTGGTACGTTAACTGTTTGGGTGTGGGTTCCATGAGAGGACCATTGACTTGACATAACGGTATATCTTGAGGAATGTAAAATTGTACGTTGTTCGTAAATGATGTTGATATTGTTTATGTTCGGTGTATGCATGTTATTATTATGTTGTATTGGCTTATATATGTTGCACTTAGTGGGATAGCTGTGTGATCCTACCAGTACAGTGTGGTTGTGTACTGATACTCCACTTGCTCTTTCTTTGTTGAGTACAGGTCATCTTCAGGCGGCTATTGATAGACCTCATTTAGAAGATCAGTGATCGTTCGAATTCAAGGGTGATCCAGTTCTTCCGGGTTGCCTTGTGTTCTCTTCTATTGATGTCCACATTTCGGACTTAGACTAGTTCTTTAGATTTATTATGTTTAGTATGGGGCATACCCCTTCTTGTCTAGACTTATGGATCTTGTTAGAGTTTTGGTACATTGACTTTTAGGTTCTACGTGTTATTCCGCATTTTTTTGGTTGATTAGACTTTTTTTTGGAGTTTATGGGAACTACCTATTTCTTTCCTTAGCATTTAAACTTGCTTCCCTAACTTTAAATGCCTTAGTTTTGGTTGTAGTAGTGGTTCACCCATCGGAGGGTCAGTGTGGGTGCCAATCTCGACGGTCTTGGTACTGACAATCCTTCTAACTCTTAGGGGTCTCTTTTATCTATTTGCTTAGTCATCATTCATTATCTTACCAACATGTCACTCATACATCATATTTGCATTATCACACTTATTGAAAATTCATAACCTTAAATTCTTACATATACCATTTCAAGCCTACTAGACCGTTTTCATATCGAGAACCAAACATGCATAACAATCCATCTTCACATACTATTCTGGCTCAACATCTACTAAATAAATAAATAAATGGAGAAACACTAGTCCCCCAAAATCTCTTACTAATAGAAGTCAATCTTAATCTTACACTCCATCTACTTATAATACATTACAATATCCATCTTTCACCTATAATCATTACTTATCCATTCATACATCTTACCTATATCCATAGCTCTATAAGCATCAAGAAGTTCCAGAATTCTAAAGTAAATCCTAGATCTATCAATCCTTAACCACTTTTTATTTTTATTAATGTCCTATATCATACACTTCTTTCATAGTTCAATCATGACCTAAACCATCTCAACCAATGACTTCTTCTCTACCTTCCATCATGACATCTCTCTCTCTCTCTCTCTCTCTCTATATATATATATATATATATGATACGGGCCAAATATAATTTCACATATTTTGTTGGAAAATTTACATAAATTGACAACATAAGATATCATAATTCCCTCTCGGATATATCCTTATTCCCTCTTAGATACATCCATCTCCTCTCGAATACATACCTATTCCCTCTTTGATACATCCCTCCCATGAAGTAATATATATCATTTGCAATGTCTCGGGACAACCAAGAAATATATTTGAGAGCAATGAAAAAATTGAGATTTTTGTAATTGAGAAAACTTTTGGGATAGGATGTAATTAGCCTCCAAATATATGAGATTTATATACTTTGTACTATTTTTTTTTCAATAAACAACTTCAATATATTACTTAATGATCTTTTTCAAATGTTCATATGACATAAATGCATCGTTTACAACCCAAATTGAGAAAATTGAATTACAAAGAATTCTATGCAGTAAGGAAATAGAGAATTGCATTAGATTATGAGTTAAAACATTTCATGTTCGGGAGTACATACAATGTTGATATCTTTGAAAAAGTTCATCGATGTTCATATATATTTGCAGGTGGTATCTATTTTCTACAATGTTATCATCTTCTTTTTGTAACATTTGCACCATATGCTTTGCATCTGATAAAATACTAATCATTGATCAACCAATTCGTAAAGATTGATTTAAAGTCTTTCAAATCTCTACTGCTTCAACTTAAGTATAATGTGTTTGTAGTGTGCTTTTTCGATGAATTTTGTGATACATTTTATTATTGTCTTCTATAATAAAAATACTTCTATTTATTTTGATTTTAATATTGAAAGTATTTATTAAAAAAATGATTTCTAGCTTCCAAAACAATAAAAACGATCATGAAATCAACTTTATTTCTATGTACAATAACAACTATCATAATGTTATATTCTAAATATTGGAAGTATTTATTAAAAAATTGATTTCTAACTCCACAAAAATAAAAGAATCATGAAAGCAATTTTATTTCTATATACGATAACAATTATCGTAATGTTATATTCTAAATTACATTAATATTTATTTTTGATACTACACTCTAATAATCATGTCGTAAAAGAAAAGTAGAAAACTCTGAATCTTACCCCCACAAAATAACCAATATAATTTTTTTTTCCTTTTTCAAGTTATTTTTCTTTAATTTATTTATTTTTTTACTTTTTTTTTCTTCCTCTATATTTCTCATGTCCTTTTCTATTAACAGTTTCATTTTTTGTTTTTCTTTATTTTTAACTACTCATTTTTCTTTAGTATGTATTTAATATTTCTTAGAATTTGAATATTAAATTTTTCCTTGTCAGATTTTCCCTGTTAAATAGATTTTCATATTTGATATTAAGAAATATCCTATATAGAAATGAAAATTTTATATTTTTTAATCTTTTGATGAATATATAATTATCATATTATTAATTTCTTAATAGTCAAACATTGTTCATTCTTTTAGTCATGGAATTTGATATTTCTTTAAATTAATTAAAAATTATTGATACGGCATTTTAAAGACAATTTAATAATCAATATACGAATTTTGTGGTCATATTGTGTAACATAATACTAAAAATATATTTACATAATAATCCTTTAAATTATTTTTAGGAACAAAATATTAGCTATTCAAACACATTTTATTTTAAATTAGTTCAAAATTTTCTTTCAAAAACATGTCAAATAAGCTTAGTATTTATTATTTTTTGTAAAACGTTAACCAATAGAAACTCTTCATTTTAACACAATTACAAAACTATTTTTATGGGCCAATTTCAAAAGTAAAGACATGTATGGATTCTTCTAGATTTTAATTTTGGCCATTAATTATACTATTATTTATTTCCTTAAATAATGTTAAAATTACTAAAATGTCATTGCTCGTTCTTCTCATGGATATTCTATATAATAAATATGTACTACAGTTTGATAATGTATTATCCTCATCTTTCTGGCTATCACAATTCTAGATTCACACTTCTAATATTGGGTGATTATACTAATAAATTATAAAATTCCAAATCACACTATCTTCTGGGTAACAATACTATGCAAGAATATAGACACATACTTTCTCCTTTCATGAACGCTCTGTGTAAGTTATAGAAGGTTCTACATGCATATCATACTTTAGTTCAACAACATGATTCACATAAATGTGGACGTAAGATTTTGAATTAATTGGATAAAGCATACTAATTGGCTCCTCTCAATCCCTTTGTACGATCATTCAAATGATGAATTTTATCTTAGAACACCTTATTAGTAGGAATCGAGCTTTAGTACTTCTATCACCTCGAAGATAAGGAATAGTTAGGGAAATTAGAGCAACACATGAATCATCACATGTTTCTTAGAGGATAGCTCTATTCCACAATCTGAAGTATGAAAGAAGGAAAATATTTACTAAACATCATGTAGCCTCCTCCTTATATGTGTGGTGCTTCAGAACCATAAAAGGACTCTACTAGATGTGGATATTAAGATATCTTAGGTCACTTTAATCTAGCTCTTTGATACAAAGTTTTTCATAATCCGTGTCTATACCCCAGCCAAGAGACAATACCTAGGACCACGAATGATCCCGGGCAAACCCTTGATGTAACATATCAGGCATATCATATGCATTATTTTAGAAACTAAAATATAGTCTTAATATATAATTCAATAAACTCCACGAGACTATATTACTAAAGTATAAATAAAATTTCTACTACAAAATGAAAATATATGTCTATCGGTACATGAATCCCAACTACTTCAAAACAAAGACAACATAAGGAAAATAGCTTGAGAGTCTAAAACAATTAAACCCCAAACGAGGAGGGCTCACCAAAGCTAACTAGGAGTGTTGCAACCTCACTAGCCACAAATCAGAGTGTGAATAGTAGAATCTACATCATAAAAGGATGCATCACAGATAAATGTATGTGTCAGTATATATAATATAGTGAAGAATTAAGGGGAAACTCTAGCATAATCATTTTAACAATCATGAACAAGATAGTGAAATGAGATTTCCAAGATCATATGAATAAAGAAGAGCTAACAAAGAAGATAGTTGGAGTATATGGATACCTATCATAAAAATCTATTTAAAAAATACATATACATATTGTCGTGCTTTTTTCAATATGTTGCATAATTATACATATAAAATAGCATTTTTAGAATTAACCGTATAGTCTTAAAACATATCATAAAGTTCATATTAGGGAGCTTCTTATAACAGACATACGTCATTTGAGCTCATGATTCCCAACTTATAAACCCAGTCGTATGAGATGCCCTATTCCTTGCAAGAATATATAATCATATATTACAATATGTGTATCAACTAACATAAGTTGAAGGGAGGCTAAAGGTTAACCATCTAAGCGGTCAAGCATAATCCTACGTTGGCAGAAAGTTATGGGACTTAGGTTTGCTAAACTAGCATCCTCTTGGTGCTAAATAGTCTTCCAAAAATAACATGTATTAATATAATGCTTATAGCTATGTAATACTCTTATAATTCATTCCACATGTGAGGCTAACTTCAAAAGCCATAACCTAAATTGCCTGTATTTAGGTTGTAATCATGAAAACTGTATCTCAAATAATATTGTGATATGATCATTCATGACTCAGGAAGTTACAATACATAAATTTTAATGGCATATATATATATATATATATGCCATACCTCTTATGCATTGATAGTATACCAAACTGTGATACTAATCATGAATCATAGTGTTTTGAGACAATGCTCGAATATCTCTTCTATAAACATATCATTACTTCTATGCACATTAATTTAAATAGGAGAAAACTTACTTGAAATCATGCATAACCTAGAAAACTCAAAAGTAGCTTTCATAACTACATAAATAATCTTGACACATGCTTGGAGAATAATAATGATATACTAAACATACATTTCATAGTAATTCATTTACATGCATGAGTAATCTTTCATAAAGGCTCTAACTTTTGCATAAAAATCATAGATTGAAAAAGCTTTTGTAAAACCCTAGATTTAAACATAATATATCATCAAATCAAAATACGTTAGAAGTGATAGTGAAAGGATATCTGTTATTGAAGTCTTACATAACTACAACATTGAGATTTGAAAGAAGAACCTGCTTGAAAATTTTGAAACCCTAGCTTCTGCCTTGCTTAGAGTAGTTTTTGAGTTTGAGGGAGTTAAAATGTAGGAACTGCGTCTTAGGCATGAAAACTCTTTTAGGATATTCATAATGTCATGTCTTAGACTTGGGAAAAGTGGGAAAAGAAACAGAAACCACAATTAAAAAGTTGTCAGAAATCTCACATGAGGCCATCTATGTATAGTGTTTTATTCTAAAGACTTAAGATCCTATCTGTGAGAGTCATACTGAAATTTTGAGCTTTAGAACTTCATTCTAGGGATCTAAACTATGCCTCGTAGATGCTTCTATGACATATAATTGGCTCGTAGGAATCAGACCCAAAAAATGACTCTGAGGACTTTTTTCCATAAGTGAATAGTACGGGTTGTACTTTGATCTACGACTCATAGATGTGGTTTGTAGGTCACTAACTCTGAAAAATAAGCTATGGCAGTCTCTAGTAAAACACTCATAAATTTTTACTCCTAACTCCACATGAGGCAAACTTGGTGGCTTTGGAAAGAAGACTCATGAAACTTTAATTAGATATGCCATGGATCACCTAACTCATTATACTCTGACATGTATGATCATTTGAACTTGACCCTTGCATAAAATAATTCAAAAAAACTTAGCTAGTAGGGATGTTTTGAACTCGACTAAGTACTAGAGGTCTTTTATCACTTTAAACCACTTCGAATACACTTTCCACATATATGAATGAACCTTAACACATAAGAAATATTAAAGCTTATATAATTATGATGTAAAATTTAGATTCTAAGAATAGAGTTGTGAGGTGTTAGAAAAGTAACGTGTATAAGTTAACCCAAAATGTGAGATATCACTTCACTTCCATCAAATAATGGCAGACATAATGAACCATCTATTGGGCTAAATGAATTCAAGGGACAAAGGTAAAATCCCTAGTGATAGTCTCCTAAGTTCAAAAAATAATGTCCACAGTATTGCAATAGTGACTAGGAGTGTAATTTGCTTGATAATGCAAATGTATAGCCTAAAAAGCCAGTGATTGAGAATGTTGATGATGGAGTGACTCCTTTTTCACCCATACCGGTTATGGTCGATGAGGATCTTATGAATGAGGAGAATGTGAGTGTGGATGAAGAAAGAGGGTCGATCTTCCTCGTGTGGTAATTGGTGCGGAGGGAAACAGAGGAGATAAATCTGTTAAGGTTGATGGGCCTTAGTTTCCCCCCTCCATATCGTCAAAGATTGTTGAAGAACAAAGAGAGAAACCAATTAAAGAAGTTTGTTGATCAATTCAGCAAGTTGCCCATCAACATACCACAGGTTGATGCCCTCTTACAAATGCTAGAGTATTAAAAATTCATGAAAGAGTTATTAAAGAGGAATAATGTGGTGGATACGGGTACAATTTAAGTGTGCCATCATTGTAATATTGGGATAACAATCAATTTGGCCCCAAAAAAGGAGGGGTTGTCTGGTGTGTGTAAAACTGAAAAAATTATAATATAGGGAATATTGGAATTATAAGACGAGTATAATCACAATATAAATTTGTTAGGAAACAAAATGACTCCTAGATCAATATGATTTGTCTTCTATGCATCCCTCACATTCGCCTCACTCAACTTGAAGTCAAACAAAATCTATTACTTCCTCATTTATACTACGAATTAACTTCTATCTGCCCCCTGCCCCCTGCCTCACTGATGGTATATAATGACAAAACATACAGATAAACATACATTTAAGTGTATCATTATTATGGGATGAATTTGATGTGATATAAAATTTATATTCAACTAAACATGTATTTCAAGGTGAAAGAATGATAATTCCAATAGGCCCAAGTGCAATTGTTATGTTGTGTCTCCTGTTGTTGTTGCCGTTGGTTCTGCCGCCCCTTTCGCCACCACATGATATCTTTCTATGGGTTCCAGTACTTGTTATTTTGGTGATGATTTACTTGGTTGTAACCGCCCGCAGGGATGAAGAACCTATAATATAGCTAGAATATCAAACAATGCATCTCAATAAAGTTGAACTTTGAAAAGTTCATCATGTTTCTATCTTCTTGTACTTGATGTTTCTTTGTTATGATGAAAAATCTTGTTTGTTAACTTTGGTAAATTTTGTATCAATGTTAGTAATATATTATAATTCAATGATCTATTAGGAGAACAATATCTAAAATTGTCCCTTTTATATGAGGAAAGATCTAAAATAGTTCTTAAAATGTATTCTTGTGGGATTTAAATCACACCAAATATTTAAAGAAATCTGATATTTAAAATTATTAGAAAATAGAAACTGTAAAAAAGTCTTAACAAGAAACGCCAGAAATATTTAATGATATTCCAGAAATTACAACATGGAAAACTACACTACACACTAAAATTTGATCAATATTGCAGAAATTGTACCTCAAAAAAATAGTACCAAACAATAGAAGTACATTTAAAATAGAAAAAATGGCAAAAACTACACCTAAAGAATAGAAGCCCATCAAAACCTTTTATTATTGGGTTTTTTGGAAAAGGAATAAATCCCCCCTCAAACTTGTACCGAATAGATAGTTTCACGCTTCATTTATTATGACGATCTATTACACACTCTTACTATTTAAAAGTGAATTTAATACCACCTTGAGACGCATAACACCACTCTCACAGTATGCAGTGTAACACACTCGCTGCCACATCAGCACCATGTCAGCGTCACGTCTGCGCCACGTTAGAAATTATAATTTTTTTTTTCTTTTCTTTATTAATTAACTTTTCTTTTATTAACTCTATTTCATAGTAATTAATCCCTAACTAATTATTAGAATTTTCTAATAACCATATCTTCTTCCAATCTATATCTTATCCACTTTTATCTCTAATTTGACTAGAAAAATTATTCATTTAAATTTATATCACAATCTCTTTGTCTTCTCCGGCGAAGAATAGTCAACCCATCACCACCACAAACCTACCTCCATAATGTCATTCTCTCCTCTTTTCGCAACAGCCAACCCATATCCGACAAAGAAGAACCACCAAACAACTACCTTAGCCACCACAAACATATACCCAAAACACCAAATAAGTCATTGACAAACACCAAATCAAACCCCTTTAACTTACCTCTTTACGAATGTTTTTCTTTTAGTTTTTGTTGCAGGTGTATTGGCGAGCTCAAAGATTCAACCATGGATCTAATGATGTTTCAAGATAAGACATATTTAAGATCCATGAGCTTCCCCCCCTATCTTGACTATAAAAGATGTTTTTCAGATACATGGCATTTCTAGTGTAGATTGTTTTGTGTTTCAACCCATTTCAGATCCATGGCTTCTCAGTAAGCTTTGTGCTTTGTACAAAAATTTCATGGAGAAAGTGGAAAGATTAGGAGAACAAAGTCTCGAATTCCTAGAATCATTGTGAAATTTGAATTAAAATATTACTTTTTCTAGGTATAATGATGCAATTGAGTGAAAAATTGTAAAAATGTGATAAGAAAAAAAAATGAAATTGAGTGACAAATTGCGAAACTGTGCTAAGAAAAAAATGAAGAAGAAAAATAAGAGAAGAGTAACATGAAAATGGAGAAAATAGGGGTGGGGGGGTTGAAAAAAAATTCTCTTTTTTGACTTTATTTTCAACTCAAACGTTCCTAATTAATTTTATTTTTAATTTTATTTCCACGTCAATTTTGGGGTGGTATTAATTACACTTTGAACAAGAATAGGTGTGTAATAGGCCCGTTATAATAGTTGAAGCATGTAATTGACTTTTTGGTACAAGTTGGAGGGTGAATTTATGCCTTTTCTCTTGTTTTTTTAATCATTTTCGTTAAATTTAACAATAAGAGTTTGCTAAATATTTGAAAATAAAAAAAATAGTTAACTTTGAATAACTAAAAGAACATAAATTGTTGGTAAATATATTTAAGAGAAACTTAGATCGACATTCAAATATAAGGGATCATTTATTCATTTTTTCGATCTATTACATTAAATTATGCTTCTGTTATACAAGAAAAATTTAGAAGTTTATGTCACAGGTGGCTCAACCTCTTTACAATCTAGTACAATATAAATTTGGGTTGCCTTTGCTTTTACCAGAGATAAATCTATTTTTTGCTTCTCCTATAATGAATCAGGGTTTGCAAATATAAATGTACTAGATAACTTACCCACTCTTTGCGCAGTAATAAGTAACCTCATTAAGATTATGAATGATCATTTTCTAATATCCTAATATTAGAAATTTTTTATTGTCGCATATATTAAGAAATTGAATGTCACGCCTCGAGCCTACACCCCGGACGTAACTGGCACTCGAGAACCATTGTTGGTCCCCAAGCAAACCCTGGGCATAGCTCAATACTCAGCGGAAGACTTACTCAACTATACATAACCTCAATTTTAAAAAATTTAACTCAAAATTCTCAAGATAAATAACTTAGAATATGTAAAGTATTCAACTGGCCCAAAAAGGCAACTCAAGTCTTAAACATTAACAATGGAAATGGAAAAGACTCCTCAAAACACTACAGTATACGAAGCCTCTATTAACTATGATGGAATTCGGGACAAGACCTACAACATCCTAACAAGACTGAAAGTAAGTGTGGAACCCTCCGAAAGCAATGATGCTAACCAAAGCAACTCCGAGACTCCAAGTGGTATCAACGGGGAACCTGCTGATGACCTTGAATACCTGTATCTGCATCATGAAAAGATGCAGGCCAAATGGTATCATCAAATTGAATGTACAAGCATGTAAGGTGAAAATCGAAAGCTTAGACATAATCTTGAACTGATAAAAAAGGAAGAACATACTCACCTCATCTCAACACAACTCAAGGATACTCAACTCAATTGAATATAACAGCAACAATAAAGATGCATCATAAGAAAAGATTTTAAAACAATAGATAATAACTCAATGTATATAAAAATGCAATAATAAACTCTTTGCTCTTATTTGGGAGATTCTTTAATCGACAACCATCACTTATGAGCAACATGATGATACAACGTCTTGCCCACGCTGCCAGAAGTGTCCTATACCTTATCGTAGTATAGAACATACTCAAATAAATGGATCCGCTAATCTAAATTATCTAAAAAGTATGATCCTTTACCTATGTTGGCATATATGGTTTATGAGAATTTAGAGTTGTCTGAACTCATCCCTATATTGGTGCCTAATACTATTCCCGTTATATATATATATATATATATATATATAAAACTCATACTCATAAGTTTTAAAGAAAAGATAACTACTCCTCAAAGATAATTACTCAAAAGATTTCTCTTAAAAGAGTTAATGCTCAAAAACTCCTCATGAACTCATTTATCAAACAAGATTTCTTCTCAATTTAAATGTAAAAGTTTTACATGCTTGGGAATACTTAGTCCCCTCATAGTCATTTGGAAAATGAACTCAAAGCTCATCATCCTCATACTCAAGTACTAAAGTCTTAATTCAAGTTTAAAGCAATTGAAAAAAGATTGCTCAAAGTAACTCAAAAGGCTTTACTCGAACTTTACTCTTAATCTTTTCAAGAATTTAAATGTTAATTCAAGAGTTATGATTTGGATATCTAGGATTTCTCAATGATTTGATGATGCTTGGATAGTTATAATTAGGAAGAGATCAAAGGTATGTTTTAAAAGAACTCAGACGGAACGAACGACAGAAAAGGGACGAGGTAGGTGACCCTAGCGCATTCCTGGCACAATGCGCGCCGCCCAGTCAATATCCATAACTTTTTGATGAATTTTTCTTCTCGATTTTATGCCCTAATTCACCTAGAATTCACTGATTCATTCAAAAATACCTTAGATTCATTAACCCAACACAATTAAACAAAAATTTACTCAAAATCCCTCAAGAACAACCCTCAATCGCAAGACCCTCGCCTCAAGTACTAAACAAAACTCCATATTCATGGATGTAACCATAAAACCTCAAGAATTCAACAAGATTCTAAATATACTCAAACTCATGAACATAATAAATAAGGAAACTCATGATTGGCATGAGGGTGAAAAAACCCATCACTATGAAAACTTACATACGTCGAAAGAACTAAGTTCTTGGTGATTTGCCCAAAATCATGAAGAACATCTTGAAAACTTTCTCTTTTCTTCTCTGGAACATTTCCCTAGTTTCGTGAATGTTTTAGACTTGAGTGAAAACTGGTTTTCATCATCTTCGACCCCTAATTGAGTGAACAAAACCTGTAGGCCTAGTGGGGTAAAGAAAAGACCAAAATACCCCTCTTTAAAATGGATGAATTTCCTTAATTGGACAAGTTGTACTCAAATGGGCATACATCCCTCATTCGAACTCGAAATTTAGCAAGCTCTACAACATTGTAAAGAGGACACAACTTCCTTTGATTTGATATCTCACGGGCCACCTAAATAATGGTGAACTGAATGTTATGTTCATTTGTAGTTGAGCCAAAACTCACAGTTTAAGAATAACTTGCAAAAATCTCAAATTGGTATAATAAGTGAAGGATCACACATACACTTCTTCAACATAGAAACGTGAATATCGGATGAACCCTGCTAACTCTGACGGTAACTCCAACTCTTAAGCTACATTGCAATTTTTTTGGATATTCTGTAAGGACCAATATATCGGGGACTAAGCTTGTAATTTTTACCAAATCTCATAACACCCATCATGGGTGAAACTTTCAAGTAAACCCAATCATCCAACTCAAACTCTAAGTCTCTTCTCCTAACATCGGTATAGGATTTTTGATGACTTTGTGCTATTTTAAACCTATCTTGAATAATCTTCACCTTCTCCGTAGCTTGATGAACCAAGTCTGGTCCTACAAACCCAACTGCGCCAACGTCAAACCATCCAATAGGAGATCTACATTTTCTCCCATAAAGAGCCTTATAAGGAGCCATCTTGATGCTAGAGTGATAACTGTGTTGTAAGCAAACTCTATGAGAGGTAAGTCATCATCTCAATTACTGTTGAAATTGATCACACAAGACCTCAACATATCCTCTAAAGTCTGAATCGTACACTCTGCTTGACCATCATTTTGGAGATGGAAAGTAGTACTCAAGTTTTCCTTCAAACCCAAACCTTTCTTGAAAGACTTCCAAATTTTCGTGGTGAACTGGACACCTCTATCAGAAATGATAGACATAGGAACTCCATGACGTATGACTATCTCTTGAAAATATAATCTGGCATAATCTTCTACCGAAAAGGTGGTCTTGACCGACAAGAAATTGGCTGATTTGGTCATCTGATCTACAATTACCAAAATAGAATTATGCTCCCTGCGAGATCACGGCACACCAGTAATGAAGTCCATATCGATCATCTCCCACTTCCATTTTGGAAGATCTATGTTCTGAGCCATATCACAGGTCCTTTGGTGCTCTACTTTGACTTGTTGGCAATTCGGGCATTTAGCGACGAACTCTACAATACACCTCTTCATACTAATCCACCAATAGACTTTTCTCAAGTGACTGTACATCTTTTTGGAACCAGGATAGATAGAGTATCTTAAGCTATGAGCTTCCTCCATGATCCTTGATAAACGCTCAACTACACCTCATCCAATACTAGGTGTAAGCGATCGTAATCTAGTATAAAACCCAAGAAATGAGTTGGGGTAGAACCTACAGGGAGCGGTACAAGTTCGAATTCAATTACGAAGTTATAAAAGCGATCTAATTGTAGGAATAGAAATTATTGAAAACATTTAGATAAATCGAAAGGGTTACATGATTGTCAGATTTGGGGATTGGTTTGTCAATTAGCAATGAAGACAATCTCGAAAACAGAGAAAATAATAAGTAGAAAAGAATTCTCGGGGATGTGATCGATTATAGGTTAATTTTGATATATGGGTAATTGGAATTTACTAACAATTGCTAAATCTCAGTAGGTAGGCTAGCCTATAGATGCAGTAGCTTTCTCTTGAACAACTATTACAATTCGAGCGAGTTCTCCCGAGCCTCGTTAAGCTTAACAATATAAAGAACCCAAAACCTAATTTATCTACTCTCGAGAGCTAGATAGGTAGAATTAGGTTTAGAATTCACTCCCTCGAGTTGAACCCACATCAACCCAATAACTACAATTATCGATCGAAAAACTTAGTTCTAAAAATTCTTCACAAGCAAGCCCAGAACACTAAATTAGAATTGCATTTTCAACTACGATTCATAGATTAATACACAACTATCGATTAAACCCACTTCAATTAGGAATTTAAATCAATATATAACAATACCCATAAGCTAATTAAGCCAATATTAACATAATCACACCCCAAGAATTGGGGTCTTAGCCACATATCATAAAAAGGAAGAAACAATTACCAATTATGTTAGCCATGAACTGGGTAATGGTTCACAGATCTCTACAATGCTTCAAATCAACTTAATTCAAAATTCCAAATGAAAATTCTTCAAAACCAAGTCTCGAAAACTCTTAGTTCTACAATGGATAACTCAGGAAAACTTCAAAAACTAAGGGAAAAACTCAAAACTCTCGGAACTCCCTAAAAACACTTTTTAAAATCAATTTATGCTTTCACAAATTTTGTTCTTCATGACCGTTAGGCGAAGTAAGTCGAACATCACCGACCAAGTCAGTGACGCGCCTTTTGCTCCATTCCATCGCCAGTTTTCCTTGACATCTTATCATAAGGGTTCTGTGACTTTAGGTGATCCCAGTTAATGTCACCGAATGTCCAAGTCCATCACAAATTTGGTTTCTCCCCAAGGCTGGCAGTCTGGAACTTTAGGCAAGCTGAAGTGCTACTAGGCGAGTCACCCAATGGCTTTGGCGATTCTCAATCTTTGCTATCTTCAGCCTTTTTCAAGTTTCTTTAGCTCCTTTTCTCTCGGTAATGTCCTTTCGTTGATCCTTTTGCCTTCTTTGCTACAAATAAATATTTAACACTAGTTTAGAGCATAAATTAGGCATTTGAGGACAATAAATTATCAAAACAAAGCCCTAAATGAGTCGAAATCTCAGACTCATCAATCTTCTCTTGGAGTTCATCCACCACTGGTAAGCACATTCTACCTTGATACCTTAACACATCATCTCCCCCTTTTTCAAAATCCATCACATTTTGCTTAAGAACATTTTCCTTCAATTCCAACAAAACATGGTTTTGGTCTTATTTCTCTTTCACTTCAGACACTAGTGATGATTCAGGCCATTCACCACCACCACCACTCCACCTTCATTGGAGTTCAACAAAAGGACTCCCAATCATGCAAGTTTGTACACATCTTTGGCTAATTCTATCTTGCCCTCATTAACATGGGTAGTAATACCCATAGATAACCTACTGAAGGCATTCACAACAACATTAGCCTTACCTAGGTGATATAAAATACTAATGTCATAATCCTTGAGTAACTCCAACAACCTCCAATGACTAAGATTATGTTCTTTATGTCTGAAAACATACTGGAGGCTCTTGTGATCTGTGAACACATCTACATGAACATCATAGAGATAATGATGCCATATTTTCAAAGCAAACACTACTGCAGCCAATTCCAAATCTTCTCATGAATATTAATTTTTATGGATGCATAGGCTATAACCTTACCATTATACATCGATGCAGAACCCAGTCCAACTCTTGACACATCACAATAAAAAACAAAACCTTGCGTACCCTCTAGTACGGTCAACACTGAGGTAGTAGTTAACCTGGTTTTCAATTCCTGAAATCTTTTCTTAGAAGCTTTAGACCATTGATACATTGTTGTCTTTAGAGTAAATTTTTTCAACTGGGATGAAACAGATGAGACCCCTTGACAAACCTCCTATAATAACCAGACAATCCCAAGAAACTCCTTTTATCAGTTGGAGATGTGGGTCTAGGCCAGTTCTGCACTGCTTCAATCTTCTGAGTCTCAACACATATCCCTTCTCCAGATATAATGTGGCTTAAGAATGCCACGGACTAAAGACAAAATTCAGACTTGGCAAAGTTGTGTTGGGTCCCATAGTTCTCTATATAAGATAGATGGTCCAAGTATGTTCCAAGGATAAGGGTTTCTTGGAAAAAATTGGCATACAACTCTCTATCTCTAAGAGTTTGGAGAACTACTCTGAGATGACTAGCATGATTCTCATCATTCCTCGAATAAATCAGAATGTCATCAATAAATATGATAACAAACATGTCAAGATAAGGCTGAAACACTATATTTATACTATCCATGAACGTTGTAGGAGCATTAGTTAAGCCAAAAGATAACAAGAAACTCATAATGACCATAGCGGATCCTGAATGTTGTCTTCGGGATGTCACTTTCTCTTACTCTCAACTGATTATAGCCAGATCTGAGGTCTATCTTAGAAAATTAAGTGGCACCCTGAAGTTGATCAAATAGATCATCAATTCTTGGAATCAGATACTTATTCTTTATAGTAACCTTGTTCAATTGGTGGTAGTTAATACACATCCTAAGAGAATCTTTCTTTCTAACAAATAAGACTGGAGCGTCCCTAAGGTGAGACACTAGGTCGAATAAAAAATTTATCAAGAAGATCTTTCAACTACTCTTTTAACTCAGCTGGAGCCATTCTATATGAAGGAATAAAATTAGGTCTAGTATCAGGAAGAATATCTATATTGAAATTGATATCTCCCTCATGAGGACTTCGGGAAGATCATCTAGCAAGACCTCTGGAAACTCACTCACAACTGGAACTGACTTAATAGGCGGTGTCGCAACACCAGAGTCATTAACTTGGACTAAGTGATAGATGCACTCCTTGGAAACTAACTTTCTCCCCTTAAGGTACGAAATAAAATGACCCTTAGGCAGGGCTGAACTACTCCTCTACTCTATAACTGTCTCATTAGGTAACTGGAACTTTACTACTCGAGTTCTACAATCAATTGAGGCATTAAAAGCATGAAGCCTGTCTATACCTAGAATTACATCAAAGTCCACCATATCTAACTCGACTAAGTCATCCGCAGTGTCCTTGTGATTGATAGAGATGACACAATCACGATAAACTCTCTTAGCTAGAATAGACTGACCGACAGGTGTGGAAACACTGAAGTTCTCAAGAAGTCCCTCGGGAAGGATATCAAATCATATAGCAATATACAGAGTCACAAAAGATAGACTCACACCTGGATCAAACAATGCATATACATGAAAAAGTAAAGACTTTGATCATACCAGATCCTAGCAACACCCTTTAGTTGGTATGCAACTAACTCCACTCGATCAATATCAACAAAATGCATATCCTTCAACACCTTAAGAAGCTCCTCCAAAAAGTTCTATAGATCCTCAGTGACGTTTAACCCTATAAACTGTGGAGGGTTCAAGCTCAAGAACTAACAGATCATGGATGTATCTTCCACATCCTGACGAATCCCTCTTTGCTGCCCAGCTTGGTTGGTCACCGCTTGACTCAACATTCGTATAGTGTCCTGAAACTCAGCATTGCACTTCTGGTGCATTGGCAACCCTTTAATCCTAGGGATCAACATTTTTCCTAGTAGGGCTTCATCAAAAAAATCTTCATGAAGCCATGATCTGAAAGATATGCGCAAGAACAAAGTAGAAAGAAACTTTTATAGAGTTAAACTTTATCGGATGAAAAAATAGTAAGAAGTAAGGGAAAAGTTTTCTAAATGTTGTAGCCCCCTTATTATAGATATGGCGCGCTTCACACCGATTACTAAGACTCTACAGACACGACTTCGTAGACACCAAAGGACTCTTGAAACCTGGCTCTGATACAAAGTTTGTCACATTTCGAGCATACACCTTGGATGTAACAGGCACTTGAGAACCATTGTTGGTCCTAGGAGAACCCTTGGCCTGACTCAATACTTAGCGGAAGACTTACTCAACAATGCATAACCTTAATATGCAAATATCAACTAAAATGTCTCAACATAAATCACTTAGAATAGGTAAAATATTCAACTGGCCTAAAAAGGCAACTCAAGTCATAAACATTAACAATGGAAATGGAAAAGTCCCCTCGAAACACCATTGTCTACAAAGCCTCTAATAACTATGATGGATGAATTGGGACAAGACCCATGACATCCTAACAAGATTGAAAGTAAGTGTGGAACCCTCCAAAATCAAGAAGGCTCACCAATGCAACTCTGGAACTGCAAGTGGTATCAACGGGATGATTGTTGTTGACCCTGAACACCTATATTTGCAACATGAAAAGATGCGGGCAAAATGGCATCATTAAAGTTTAAAAGGAAGAACATACTCACCTCATCGCAACTCAACTCAAGGATGCTCAACACAATTAAATAAAAAATCAACAATAAAGATGCATTACAAGGAAAGCTTTTAAAAAAATATATAATAACTCAATGTATATAAAAATGAAATAATAAACTCTTTTCTCATATTTTGGAGATTCTCTAACCGACAACCATCACTTATAAGTAATGTGATGATATAATGTCTCGAGCACGCTACCAGAACTATCCTATATTTTGCTGGAGTATAGGACATCCTAAACTAAGTGGATCTACTATGATATGCTTAAAACAAACAAGGAATAATCTAAAATGGTATGATCCTTTACCCATGTTGGCATATATGGTTTATGAGGATTTTGAGTTGTCTGAAATCATCCCCATATCGAAGCTCCGTACTACTCCCAATAATATAGATATAACTCATGCTCATATGTTTAAAAGAAAATATATCTCCTCAATTTGAGAAAATTACTCAAAACATTTCTCTTAAAAGAGATAATGCTCAAAAACTCCTCATGAACTCATTCAGAAAACAAGGTTTCTTCTCATTTTAAATGTAAAAGTTTTACATGCTTGGGAATACTTAGTCCCCTCAATACTCATTTGGAAAATGAACTCAACTCTTCCCATCCTCATACTCTATTACTCAAGTCATAATTCAAGTTTAAAACGGTTGAAAAAGACTCCTCAAAGTGACTCAAAAGACTTTACTCTTAATCTTTTCTTGAATTGAAATGTAAATTCAAGAGTTATGATTTGGATATATAGGATTTCTCAACGATTAGATGATGGTTGGATAGTTATAAATATGTAGAAAGCGAAAGTATGATTTAAAAGAACTCATACAGAATGAATGACGGATAAAGGATGGGGACAGATGACCCTAGTGCATTCCTGGCACATGGGACCATACCCTGAACTTCAGAGGGCCATTTCTGGAGCACTGCAGGCGCACTGCCCAAGGCAGATTTTAGAACATTCAAACACATTTTTATTCTCGATTTTTGGCCCTAATTAACCTAGAATCGATTGATTCCTTCAAAACTCCCATACATTCATTAATCCAACACATTAAACAAAAAATATACTCAAAATCCCTCAAGAAAAACCCTTAATCACAAGACCCTCGCTTCAAGAACTCAACAAAACTCCATATTCAAGAATGAAGCCATAAAACCTCAAGAATTCAACAAGATTCTCAGTATACTCAAACTCATGAACGAATCAATGAGGAAACTCAAGATTTGTGTGAGGGTGAACAAACCCATCACTTTGGAAAATTCCATACCTTTAAACAACTAAGTTCTTGGCAATTTTCCCGAAATCTTGAAGAACTTCTTGAAAACTTCCTCTTTTCTCCTCTTTAATCTCGCCCTTATTGAACGTTTTAGACTTGAGTGAAAACAAATTTTAATCAGCTTTGACCCCTAATTGAGTGAACAAAACATGTAGGCTTAATGGGGTAAGGTAAAGACCAAAATACCCCTTCTTAAGACGGATGAATTTCCTTAACCGGATAGGTTGTACTCACATGGGAAGATCTCCTTCATCTGAAATCAAAATTTATCAAACTCGGTGGTTTTAAAAAGAGGACTCAACGACCTTTGATCAAATATCTCATGGACCACCTAAATAATCTTGAGCTAAAACTTATGGTCATTTGAAGTTGACCCTAAAATCAATGTTTAAGAATAACTTGCAAGAATCTCAAATTGGCTATTTCTAATTTAGTTCTTTCTAAAATTAGATCTTTCTAAGACCGAGGTGCTATGTTCAAAGATTGTAAAATTCTAACTCTTCAATGAATTTTACGTTCTACATATTTTTAACTATAATATTTGTTGTTTAATATAATTGTATTCTCAATATTGAATGATTTTCCATAAATTAGTCAATAATTACTTCACTATTTTGTTTGTACATGTGCAAGGAAAGTATAAGATACTCAATTTGATGACCTATTTATTATATCTTCTTTAGCCAGTAGTTTTCATTTCTCTTTCATGCCATTGTCTTTAAACACTCCTATATTTTCCATGATAAATTTATCATATGAAAGATATTAGTCCCTGGTATTCTCAAATGTGTGTTCTCTGATTATTCTAGAGCTAGTAAAATCATAAAAACATCTCATTAAATTTTTAAAAACTTTTTCAGTCATATTTTAAAAAATTAAAAATATTTTGAAATACATTATTTTTGAAAAAAAAAGAACAACAAAGGAATAATGAACAAACCCACATGCTTCTTATTTTGGAAGGCACCGGCAGGACAAAAATATAGGAAAAAAAATGAATTGAAGAAATTACGAGAATCACGAAAGGTTATAAGTAGCAGTAGTTATATTAGTTCATACTGTCCAACTTTTTGTTGTATTAATCATTAACAAAGAATAGAAAAGTAGAAATTGAAACGTTTAAACTTTTCTGAATAAATAATTTGAAGGTTAAGAAGCAACATGTTAAAAATACGTGATAAATTCTATCTATCTATAAATCTAATCTATCAATATATATATATATATATATATATATATATATATATACACACACGTATACATACTACCTTAAAATGATGAAATCCCTAACTAGAATGTTAAATTTCTATAATACCTCAAAGTTAAAACATCAAACTTAGTATATATTTTATATTTTATATTATATAATGTTTATTTATATTATAAAATATACCAAAAGCTGTCACGACCCGAGTCTACACCCCGGAAGTGACACGGCGTACTCGATCTCGAATGGGTCTTATACAAGCCTCATAGCATTCATTCATCGCATAGGTAGTAAAAATAGTATGGAATTACAACTTTTTATTCAAAAACCATACAATCTATCATTTCAAAAACATTTAAATGGAAGAGGAAGTCTATATCTCACATGGCCATCTTAGACACTTTTAGACAAGAGTAGGGACACGACCCTTTACAATAGAAATCTAAAAATAGTCTATTACATGAAAAAGAAAGAAACTTCTAAACACTTGAACTCGATCTATGAGAACATACCCAAATGCCTTGGAGAACTTTAATCCAAGCTTCACTAGAGAGGATGCAATCACTTACTGGAACCTACACTTGTAGTAAAACATAGAAGAAAAATGGGTTAGCACAATTAAGTACTAAGTATGATAGCCATGCAAAAACATGCTTAAAAAGGACATTTTGTTTGAAAGTCATGCTTTTATGCCATTTTGGTAAAAATTCATGAACATTGATAAAAAAGGCATAATAGAAGTCACAACCAACATGCAAGTCACATTTTCACATTTGACCAAAATCACATATAAACATTTACCTTCACCTTGAACCTCCGCCTCAAGTAACCCTCAAGCTATACCTTGTGCAATGTATGGATAGCGTTCCATACCACCACCCACACTAAGGTACCACCTTAAGGTCACCAAAAGTGAACTTACCATTCATCCTTTCCACCTTTACACAATAAAGCATATAAGAGACATAGCATTTCATGAGTCACATAATCACATTAAGACCAATATCTATGACAACTCTAAGTCATACTTGTGCAATGTGCAAGTAACATCCTATACTACTACTCACACTAAGTACTTCTTTGAAGTCACCATAGACAAGGCACATTCATAAACAATAAGTCATGACAAGGAAGTAACTCATAATACAATTCAAGTATAGCATGCATCATTTACATTTAAGCATATAGGCACTTAAGAGTCAACATTCTTCATTAGCTTAATTACATTAACAGAATCTTCATTCATTAGACATTGGATCAACATTTTCATAAATGTCATCATAAGAGCCCATTCATTTCATTAACATTATAAGGAATACACCATGACCTCCCTCAAATGCCTAATTGTGCAATGTATAGATGAAGTCCCATACCACCACCCACACTAAGAAGTACATCTTTAAGAAGCCATAGTTCATTAACATTGTTTGTGGGGGTAAGCCTTAACCGACATAGATCATGTGAGCTTGCATGGAATCCCGGTGTCACCCTCACCATATAAAGGGATAACTACTTGCCTAAGGTAGGACAATAATTTGTTTAGCCTTAAGTGGATCCACTAGCTAGACCTATGTGGGCATATAGTTTATGGGATAGGGAGATTGCTACTAGATACCCTGCCTCAACTAACATATGAGTATCCATCTCAAGAGATTGCTACTAAGTGCCCCGCCTCAACTAACGTATGAGCACCCATCTCAATCCATATCCACTCGCTTCTTGGAATTATTCCCCATGGAGTATTTGACATTCATTAGATTCGTTCATTATGGGATAAGAGATTGTTACTAGATACCCCACCTCAACTAACATATGAGCATCCACCTCAAACCCAACATTCATTAAGAACGGGATATAAAGATTGTTACTAGATACTCCGCCTCAACTAACGTATGAGCATCCATCCCATCCCAACATTCATTCATTAGAAAGCTCATAGATTCGAAGTTGAGAATAGCCTTTCACCTAAGAACCCCTTTATTGTGAGAAAGTCCTTTCACAACAAGTCATTAACATTCATTAGAGTATAATTGAGAATAGCCTTTCAATAAGTACTTCGTCATTAACATTATCATTGAACTTCATTCATTCTTCATTCATGTGTATGTGTATGTGAGAATAGCCTTTCACATAATCATCATCATTCACAAGTGTTAATAGAGAGATAACATTCAATCCTAGCACCATTAGCTTCTAAGCATGATCATCAATCATTCATTTAAATCACACACATTCTTCACATAATAACTATATATTAACCTCCACATGTAGGGTACAAGGAATATATCCATCGATTCAATACCACAATCTACATAGTAAGTAAACAGCTCCACCTATCAAGTGGATCAACATCTCTAGCACAATTCTATTTCAACAAGTAATTAGGCATAACTTTCCCTTTCAAGGACATGATCAAAAGTCACCAACACACCAACAATTTACAACAATTAAGGCATGCGTAATGATACAATTCAACAATCTAAATCAATTTAGGCAAAATCCATCAACATTCATTCATGATTAACAAACCCACTTCATAAGGCCCAACGTTCCTGTTTCTAACCTACCTTCTCGAATTCAACCCCGCAAGCCCCGATAACAAAATCAAAGCATGCACTAATGAAATTCAAACAAGACTCGTACTACCTATCACCCTGGGATATTTAGATTTTTCCTAGTTTTTCCAAACTTAGCCATTTGATGATATTTGCTCTTAAGGGTGTTGTCGCCCGCTCTATCATTGAGCAATTTTTGTTATTTAGCACAAACATGGGTGACTCAGACTTTAACTAATCAATCTAAATGACACGCAAACATAACTCAATGGAAATTAATTCATTTAAAAGCACAACAATTACGGGCATTTAATGATCAAAATAATAAGGGCAAGATTTGCAAATTGAAATAGGCATTTACGCATTCTAATTCTATCAGAGAGGCCCAACACACAACAATACGATATAGTTATTGCAAATGAGTAAAAAATTTTCGAATGTAAACTCGGGATTCAGAAACCAATCTTGAATGCCAATTAAAACGTGATTGAAAAGCTAGGCGGCAAAGAAATCCTATTTCCGAGTGCCAATCAACAACTAAAATACTAATGGAATATAAAAATATTTAAAATACTACCTTGGTGTGAGTTTGTGAAGTTTAAAAGTGAAGGAAAATGAAGAAGTTCAACTTTTGAGACATTTGGCCGTTATAAACCGTCTAGTTCACGTCCATTCAGCAACGTTAGTCGCACTCTCCTATCTACTCGGCCACACGCCGAGTGGTCACTTACCCGCCATTTTCGATAGGATCATCAGTTTCTTGGGGGTCAAGATGGCGGTGTGAATCGAGGTTACCGAACAGATTGGGGACACGCCAAACTGCTTCTTGAACTCGCCGAGTTTTACAGGCTCTCGATTAAATTTGCGCTGAGCCAAACGGCGGGTTGAGTCGGGCACACCGACTGGACCTTTTTCTCACCAATCTGCATTTTCTGAACACTTCCCTCATTTAAATCTACAAAATCAAAACAAGTTAAAGCATTTAGAAAGGTTTTGGGTTTCCTCCCAAACAACGCCTTAGTAAACCTCGTTGCACAACGCATGTCAGCGATCAAACTCCATTTTTGAAGTTAGCCATAGTATTAGTAGGCAAACCCCTATTTTGTTGCAAGTGTAGATTGGGCAACGCATGACCCATAAGGTTCTTGAGCAGCTGGACAGCTCTGGAATGAGACCAAATCAATTGCTTCATCCCTTCAATGTTTTCCTTCATTTCTTCCAGCTTTCTATCTTACTCAGAAACACTGTAGAGAATGATTGAGAGCATGCCCTCAAAGCGTTTAACCTCATTGTCCTTGGGACTTCTTCGCTCATGAGGAGGGATGTATTTATCTTTCCTTTTGTACTGGACTTCGATCTTCACCATCTTTTTGGCCAACTCATCAATCTGAGTCATTACGGCAGTGATAAGTCCTCAAATTGGACTCATTTAGGGCCTTATTTTAATAGAATTAGTGTCCTCAAATGCCTCGTTTATCCCAATATCAGATATAAACTCTTAAGTTTCAGGTATTTGAAGATTTAAGGAAAGCATGGACACTATGTCGCAAAAAGGAACAAACAGAGTGAAAAGAGTGAAGAAATTGATGCCTGAGCATTGCCAAGTCCAGTTGGCTAATCCCCAAAGAGCATTACTCCGCCTTTTGTTCCAGTGTGTTGAGCCTTGAAGGAAAAGGATAAAATCAGCGGTGAAAAAGAGCAGTCGGCGTGTCGCTGAATAGTTCGGCGAAGCAGTACTATATTGCCCAATGATCCAGAATGTAGAGATGCTATAGGCAAGCAAGGAAGGCGATGAACCAGACTATGGGTGAATCACCGAGTTGATCCACGATTCTTAGTAACTTCGCCTAATGATCCGCTGCAACATTAATTCTGCACACTATAAATACTAGCTCTATATTAGTTTTAAGTATCAAGCTTCATTATAATACTCACAATAAGATATTTTATTTTGTAACTCTTATTTTCTCTCAAGTTTGAGAGGGTTTTGAAAACTTGAAGAAGAAAGGGTTTCATCTTCCCAAAATTGGAAGTGGGTCTCCTTGATTCTCCTTTCGTTGCCTAAATCAAGACTTATTTCTCTATACCCATTTGATTTCAACATCATTGAAGGTATAATTTTCTATTTCTTGATGTGTGGCTAAAAACCCCATTCTTGGGGTGTGATTTAGCAAATATGAGTTAATATTGTTGTGAGGTCTTGCTAGTTCATGGTTTAAATGTTTTTTAATGGTGATTTCACCTAGTGGTTGTGGTTTAATTTAATGGGTTTGTAGTTGCAAATACAAAACCACCCATGTGTTTTTGGCTTACTCGAGAGAGGTCGCGAAACCAAGACTGCTAGACTGATGGCCTAAGGAGTGGGTCGACATGAAGTTCAGCCTGAGAGGATGAGTCCTAGTCCCATATCCTAACACTCAACTCCAGAGAGTGAGTGGCGTAAGGCGTAGGTTGGTCTTCATGCGGTAAGTGGGTGTCCGAGAAGAACCCATTTGAAATGGGGTAAGTTGCTCGAGAGAAAACTTATTTCCATTTAAAGCTTAGCCTAGTCACTATTAATCTACAGATTTTCTATCGAAAGCTTGTATCCAACAATCTAGATTTACTTGTATTGCGGTTACCCCCCAAGAATCTCCTCTCATACTTGATTTTCCTATGTATTTTATAATTTTTATTCGATTTTGTGAGAAAACCCCCAAATCGATATTTGACACTTTTGTATCCCCCATTGATTTATAATGTTTTTATTCACAAATCTCTTTAGTTACGACCGATTAGAACAAAAATCTAGTTGGCTGCATATTCTCAAAACCGTTCCCTTGGGATACGACCCCAACCCTTGGTTGGGTTACTATACTATCGACGAATGTAGACACTCATTTCGTAGGATAGTGTCGTTGGTCACGATAAGCATCAAAATGGTGCTGCTGCCGGGGAGTGGTGTTACTTGAGAATATCGAGTCGAGTCAAATTTTGCTTTTGTTTGGCAGAGTTTACTTACTTAATTTTTAGTTTTGTTTTGCTTGTTTTTGTATTGAAACAGGAAAGATGAGCATGAATGGTAACTATGGGTACCAAATGGACCAAGTGCTATCTTCTCGCAACCCAGATCCAAAAGAGGGGTGGCCTCATGAAAATGAGGCAAACCTCACTAATGGAACATGAGTGAGGAGTTGCGTCATCCCACGATGTTAAATAAGGCGCTTCTTGGGAGGCAACCCAAGATGTTACCACATTATTTTTTCTTTAAGGAATAATGGTGTGTTGTTTGTGTAGGTCGAAGTATGGAAAGTGAGTGAAAAGTGCAAATTGGCGAGCCAAAGGTCCAGTTGCGCATCGCCGAAGAAGTCGGCGACCCTGACTTAAACCTCTATTGGACTAAAGACAACTTCAAAGTGGAGTCTGT
This sequence comes from Solanum verrucosum, assembly GCF_900185275.1. NCBI lineage: Eukaryota > Viridiplantae > Streptophyta > Magnoliopsida > Solanales > Solanaceae > Solanum > Solanum verrucosum. The sequence goes on along the minus strand of NW_026020070.1, from coordinate 535,107 downwards.
AAAACTCGGCGTGCCCAGGAAATTATTGGCGAATCGCCGACCTGGTCGGCGATTGCGATGTAGTTTGCCGTTTGGACCCCTAGTTTAACTGGAGGTCCAGTAAAACTCGGCGAGGTAAGTATCCACTCAGCGAGTAGCCGAATGGATCGGTGACCATGACTATCGCCGAATGGGTGAGAACTAGACAGTTTCTTAAAAGGCTAAAGGTTTAAACTTTCAAACTCTACACTTTCCCTCACTTTAGACCTTCACAAACTCACACCCATTTAGTACTTTCAATATTTTTTACATTTTTACTGTATTTGAGTTGTTAATTGATGCTCAAAGTTGGATTACATTGCCGCGTAGTATTTCAAACGTATTTTAATCGGCATCTAAGGTTGGTTTCCCGAACCCTGAATTTATTTTTAGAAATTTTGTACTCATTTACAATGATCTTATCTTAGTGATGTATGTTGGGCCTCTCCGATCTTAATTGTTTTTGCTTATGCCTGTGAAAATATTTCCTGTAGTGTTTATATTGTTGAAATCTCGTATTTTTTTTGTGCCTTAAAATTGGTTAAATCTTGTGGGGTTTGTACTTGCATGTTGTTGACTTTAGCATGGAGAAGTCTGAGTATCCAGAAGATATGGTAAAGACCAATATTGTCATGCCACCCCAGAAAAGAGCAAGGGATATCACAATAAATGAAGGGGGTCAAATCCTCCCAAGAAGGGAAGACAAGAACCTCCACCTTGAAATAAAGGCAATGGCACAAGGCCAATCTGACACGAAGATCACTATTAGAGATACTAATGTTCCTTCGTGGGGCCCAAGGATTCTATGCAGCTGTGCAGGACTTTTTGGTGGAAACACCCCTGGCAACTCCTAGTGGGTCTGGTGCTGCTGTTTCTTCTGAGGCGACCTCGGGTACTGAGGACCGAGACCAGCACTGATGCCCAGACAAATGGAGTGACTGCGTAGACAAAATCTCCTCTTTACCTCCCTCTCTATCTTACTTTTATTTTGACTTTTGGATAATTTTGTTTGCATTTGAGGAAAAATGCTTTTATTTGTGGTGGGGTGAGGCCCACACCTTTTGTTTGCCACTCGTGCTTTGTGTTGATATTTGGATTGTTTTGTTTAAATTGTGTTTACACTGCTTTTTGTGGAAGTTTGAGCTTATGTCTCCCTTTTGTTTTAATTGAAAAATGATTTTGACCCTTCCGAAATTTTTTTGCAAATTTTCGCCACCTCTTGTGTGCACTAGAATGTGGCTGTTCCTTGGAAAATTGGAGTCTCGGTTTCGATCAATACCGATGACTTGATAGTGCTTGCAATCGAATGAACATGAATGTACGGCTACGATGAGGCCAAATAAAGTTACATAGACAATATGTGAACTTTTTGCATCTTGTTGTGACTAGCCTATTGTCGAATCGAGTCTCTTGTGATGACCGTTGAACACTAGAGAAAGTGTGGAGTCTTGTTTGACTTTAGTGTCGATGCCTTGTGTGATGAGCTTACCTTGAACCATGCATGATGGATCTTAGAATTTACCCAGTTAGTCCAGTTGACTAAGTAAGGCTTTCTCTTGACTTGCTCTTAGACAACTTTTAAAAGTGTGAGCCAATTTGACATATACCACTTTTGTGAAATACCTTGTGAGTGTGTGAACCGCTTTTGAACACCCCTTGAGCCTTACCTTTCTTTGGAAGAAACTTGATGAAAACAATGACCTTTCTTTATCCATTACCCATAATCCTCATGAAGCTGTGGTTAGTTGAATAGCCAACTTAGGCCAAAACCTAAGTTGAGGGTATGGTGAAAAGAAAAGGGAAAGTCAAGAAGTGCGAGAAAGTCTCTCCTACCCATGGCTTTGAGGAAAATGGAACCCCTCCAAGATTTTTTTAAAAAAAAATAATAATAAATGAATGAGAAAGAAAAGTTGTGAAATAAAGTTGAAAAATGAAAGGGGGTTTCCAAACAATCCATGGAAAGTGAATAATAAGATGACTTAGGAGCACTAATGAAAATGATGAAGGAAATGGAAAGGAAGTGTTGTGTGAACCACATTTCATGAGGATGAAAGTCACTGAGCCTAAACGACCATACATTTGCACTCAGCCCCATTATAAGCCTTGAAAAGACGTTTTTGATCTTGAGTGAGCTGAAACAAATGTTGATTGGAAAATACGGGCCATCCTATGGGTGAAAACATGCATTATGTTTTTCCTTGTGAGAGTGAGTGTTGTATCTGATTCCAAAACTTTAAACTGTGAAACCATGGTGTGAATACATAATCATTCTTTGTGTGAGGGCATTTGAACACTATAGTTGAGCTTGAACTTGCATTTGAAGCAAGTATTGTGAGCATGAGAATCGTTGATATTGGTGAGTCACAACTTGAATCTTTGAGTGCACAATTGATCTTTGCATAAGTAGTTTGAGTCTTCTGTGTATGTACATGATTGAGTCTTGTGTAGCACTTTTTGAGACATCCTATTTGAACTACTGAAGTTGAGTTTTACTTGAGGACAAGCAAAAATTTAAGATGGGGGTGTTGATAAGTCCTCAAATTGGACTCATTTAGGGCCTTATTTTAATAGAATTAGTGTCCTCAAATGCCTCTTTTATCCCAATATCTGATAAAAACTCTTAAGTTTCAGGTATTTGAAGATTTAAGGAAGGCATGGACACTATGTCACAAAAAGGAACAAAAAGAGTAAAGAAATTGATGCCTGAGCTTCGCCAAGTCCAGTTGGCAAATCACCAAAGAGCCTTACTCCACCTTTTGTTCCAATTTGTAGAGCCTTGAGGGAAGAGGATAAAATAGGCGATGAAAAGAAGCAGTCGACGTGTCGCTGAACAGTTCCGCGAAGAAGTACTATACTACCCAATGATCTAGAACGCAAAGATATTGTTGGCAAGCAAGGAAGGCGATGAACCAGACGATGGGCGAATCGCCGAGTTGACCCGCAATTCCCACTAACTTCGGCTAATGATCCGCTGCAGCATTAATTCTGCACACTATAAATACTAGCTCTATATTAGTTTTAAGTGTCAAGCTTCATTATAATTCTCACAATAAAATATTTTATTTTGTAACTCTTATTTTCTCTCAAGTTTGAGAGGGTTTTGAAAACTTGAAGAAGAAAGGGTATCATCTTCCCAAAATTGGAAGTAGATCTCCTTGATTCTCCTTTCTTTTCCTAAATCAAGACTTATTTCTCCATACCCATTTGATTCAACATCATTGAAGGTATAATTTTCTATTTCTTGATGTGTGGCTAAAAACCCATTCTTGCGGTGTGATTTAGCAAATATGAGTTAATATTGTTGTTGGGTCTTGCTAGTTCATGGGTTAAATGTGGTTTAATGGTGATTTCACCTAGTGGTTGTGATTTAATTTAATGGGTTTGTAGTTGCAAATACAAAACCACCCATGTGTTTTTGGCTTGCTGGAGAGAGAGGTCACGAAACCAAGACTGCTAGACTGATGGCCTAAGGAGTGGGTCGACATGAAGTTCAGCCTGAGAGGATGAGTCCTAGTCCCATATCCTAACACTCAACTCCAGAGAGTGAGTGGCGTAAGGCGTAGGTTGGTCTTCATGCGGTAAGTGGGTGTCCGAGAAGAACCCATTTGAAATGGGGTAAGTTACTCGAGAGAAAACTTATTTCTATTTAAAGCTTAGCCTAGTCACTATTAATCTACAGATTTTCTATCGAAAGCTTGTATCCAACAATCTAGATTTACTTATATTGCGGTCACACCCCAAGAATCTCCCCTCATACTTGATTTTCCTTTGCATTTTACTGTTTTTATTTTATTTTGTGACCAATCTCCCCAATCGATTTTTGACACTTTTGTGTCCCCCATTGAGTTCACGTATGTCGTTTAGATGGCCATGTGCGATGACAAACTACCGCTTGCTTTTAATGTATTCTATTGTTGGATTTATAAAAGGAAAGTTTTAATTCTGTACTATTTCTAGGCTTGTATGAGACCCCTTCGGGGTCAAGTATGCCGTGTCGCATCTAGGGGCTACCCTTGGGTCGTGACAAACATGGTATCCGAGCACAAGATTTTTGAAATTGTTTTTAGGATTGATGTCTCACAAGCCACATCTAGTAGAGTCTTGTTCATCGGTATGAGTCCCGATACATCTATGAGCAAGAGGCTATAGGACGTTAGGAGGTTACACTTCATTCATTATTCTTGAAGTCGTTCCATAGAGTTTGACTGTATAAGTTCTCTCTCTTATTCCTTATCTGATTGTCTTGAAGATTTGACTACTCGAAGGGCTAATACTTCAAGGATCGAGGGAGAAAAAGGTGAATGTCGATGTCAATTATGGTTATGTGACTTCTTAGATTTGAGGTGATAGATTGTGATGTTATCTTTAGTATGAATGGGTTATGTCTAATTGATGATAGAACCCGCCTTAATTATGATGAGTTTTTAGGTATGTTGGAAGATGTGATAAATGAGGTGCCTTAAAAATGTCTTGATGGGATGAGTGAATAGATTTCTCTAAGAAGGGTGTGATTGTAATTCACCTTTGTTTAGAATTATCTTGTGTGATGAGTGTGAGGGTTTACTGATGTTTTGCTCCGACCTTAGAATGGAAAGAAGTGAATTTTAAAGAGTTTGCATAGGCTTACTTTCAAGTGGGGGATAATGTGCTCAGATGGTAAGATCATGGAGTGTCCTAGATGTTTATGAGTTAAGCTTGCTTGATAATCTCATCTTATGAAGTGTAGTGAGTTTGAGGATTTTAGACCCAGTGTGGAGTCATATGAGACCTTGAGTGGTGTTAATAAGGTTGTTTGTGAGCAACCGTTGCTTAATAAGGACGATCCTAGTTTAAAGAAACCGGCAAGTGATAATTCCTTATGGTTGTGAATGTTGTATTAAGGTTCGCATATTGTTTTCATGTTAGCCTTAGTTGAGTTTTCTCCTAAGTGGGGGATAGTATGTTGAATAGCAAGGTTGTTGAGAGTTTTGATATCCTTATCTCTTTCCTTCTATTCCTATTCAAGCTTGAGACCAAGAGTTCCTTGTAGATTGTTTCATGTTTTGGAGTCATGTATGAATATGTGTTTCCATGGTCTCCTTATGTTATGCATGTTCTAGTTGAATTCTTGGTTATATGAGAAAATGAGTTTTCATGAATTATGGTCCTAACATTAATGTGCATTTAGTATGAGTTGTCTGTATGATTCATGAGGTTAAATGTTGAACATGCCTAAATATGCTTTATGAAGAAGTTGCATAATGTGCATAACGATGTTATAATGAGCATGATGTGAGTTGGGGAAGGAAGTTCCTCTAACGAAATGAGAAATGTGATGTTTTTGTGCATAATGAGTTTGTAGAAGTAGTTCCTACATTTTAGTAATGCATTGAGCTTATTGATGTGGAGTTGATGTTTCCTCCTATGATTATGCATTTATATTGATGTGTCATACATAATGGGCTGCTAGTCTTGAGTCGTTATCCCTTAAAAGTGTTTAACGTGTCATTCAAGGATAAATGTTCCTAAGGGGGGATAATATAACGACCCAGAAAATGATAGGTTAAACTAGAGCCTAAACGTGGGGGCTGACGTCAAGAGTCACTACACCATTTTAGGCCTACAGCCACCCCAGTAAAGTGTAGCCTAAACTAGCAAAAAGTGTGACCTTTGATAAAAGGCCACTTTTGGACTTTAAGCAACACTTTTCCAGGGGTGCCCGAAAGTAGCGTTACTTTAGAGTTTAGGCTGCCTTATCAGCGTAGCCTAAAAGGCAAAATGGCAACGCTTTTATGTACCTCAAATAGCAACATTTCTATCTCATAGAAGTACACTTTTAAGTGTGGCCTTAGCTTCCTTATTGCCTACGATTTGTAAGTGTTGCCTTTTCAATCTAATGTATGACAACACTTTGAAGTGTAGTCCTTGCCCATGTGCATACCACAATTTATAGCCCTATGGCTACACATTTAAGTGTGGTAATATTATTTTGGCTATAAAATATTTATATGCCACAATTTCTAATTAAAAACACCAATATGATTTTGCAATAAATAATCTCAAGCATTAAATTAGCTAATAAGTAATTCAAAATATATAGATTTGCAATAAACATCAAAAGATAGTATGTCTTGTGTACATACACATACTTATAAAGCAATATTCTAAATATGTGTACACAATAGTTCAAAAAGTACTCTTACAATAGTTCAATATATTCTAGCAATGAATATATTTCACAAATCAAATATAATGTATTCAAACTTCTACAATAGTTCAAAAACTCTTCATCATCTACTTCAACGAGATCAAGTTGACTTGTGGCGACCCTTCAAATTTGATCACCTCAATTTCCCTACACATTTAAAATGAAATTAAAAATCAAAACAAACCATGAACAAAAAATCTGATTGCAGCAGTTATAGAAGAGGCAAGAAATTCCAAATTGAATATTGCAGTAGTTCCAGATTGCAGATTGCAAATTTTTTGAGTTCAGGCAGCACTATATTATATCAGATTGCAGCAGATATATAACAGGGGCAGCAGGAGAAATATCCAAAGATATTCTAATGCAGACATGTAAATCAGGATAGCAGTTGCACCAAAACAAAGCATGGAAAAAGAGGAAAATCAACTCCAACCACACCAAGACACTCTACTGCAGACAAGGTAAGTCTCATAACTATGCTCCTAGTCAAGTTGGTAACACTAATTCTGAAAATCAAGTTGTAAATGAGCAAGTCAGTCAAAATGCTATTCCTTTGAGACATGAACATAAACAAGTTGTTGTTAGTGACAACCCTCAAAAACAAAATGCTACAGCTAACAAAAATGATCTAGTAACAAAGGAAAATAGGTTGTTGTTAGTGACAAACCTCAACAACAAATGAAAAGTACACACAACTCATAGACTTCAAAGATTAGCCATCACCTGCTTCAGCTAAATGTCTTAGTGTTGTCCTTGTAGGATTGTGTTTGATTGCCAATTTCAGTTGGTATATTGTAGTAGAAGTTGTATTAAATTAGTATGAGGTTGATGAATGAGGCCAATTATGCTCCATGGAGGTGCAATGCTATTGTTGTACCATTTGGTCATTTGCTCCGAGTCAACCTCAAGGATGATTCTGCTGCAGTCATGATGGATACACCAAGCCATTCCAATATTGGTTGCTTCAACTTTTGCTTTATTTTGCACCTGCCTCAGATGTGATTTTGGCAACTGAAAGAATAAAGAGCAAACACTACTGCTCAATTGACAAGGAAGATTATATCAAGCAACTTCATTCCTAAAAAGCATCAGTTTTGTGCAACAGAAAACCACTTCAACCTTTCAGTGGTAGTTTTCCACTAAATTCACCACGAGAAACTGCAGCAATTATTAACATCAGTACAATTTATTTGAATTCAAAAAGTAAGTTAGAGGAGTAAATGACCAAGATTATAATTTAAAATAATAAAGTTACATTCTTGGTAGCCAATGAGAAATTGAGGAAACCCCTAAAATGTACCTTGGACGAGAAGATGAAGTATTTACATAAGCTGCAACATTGTCGGTTAGAGGAAAAGGAGAACCCACAGAAAGAATTTCCCTTATTCGGTTTTAGGAAATGAAGAGACTTTTATCTAATGTGGTCTTTTGATCATGAATTAAGAGAGTTGTGTCGTAGGATAAGGTTTTTTCTTCCATCAACTGCCAGGGATAAGCCATATCTATCTTAAGCTAAGGTTATATCCTCTTGAAATGTCATACTAAACAATCTTGCACCGACAAAAGTATCTTAATCTCAAGCTTGATCTGCAGTAAGCGACAATAATGGACAAGTACCCGAGATAAATAAAGTTGCAAATATATGCTATAATAAACAAAAGAGCATGATTCAAAGTGCCAACAAAAAGGAAAATGCACATATAACTTGCAGATACATGATAGTCCAAAACTCATAAGTAATCAAGAGATACTACAGTAAGTTAACAAAACAGTAAAGTTAAGAGATACACATGAAAAAACTCATTTGGCTAAAGAATGAAAGATAAAGAAAGTCAAAACAAGGATTGAGCTCCAGAAGGTGCAAGTAGCACACATTGAGGTTTAAATGAGAGGTCGATTGAGATTGTTTGGGCATGTCTTCAACCTCAAGAGGCGCCAGTACCTGAGTGTGAAATCATGGTGAGTGGAGACCTAAAATATCATTGAAAGAAGTTCTCTTGAAAGATTTATAAGGTCTGGGAATTCCTATAGTCAATCCCAACTTGTTTGGGATTTAGGTGTAGTTGTGTGTTGTGGTATATTAATGTCCAATTAGAATATCACCGGCTGATATTGTTGTTAGTTCTGGTTTTGTTCATCTTAAAAAATGAGGTTCTACGAGTTTATGTTAAGATCTTTGATGCTTCTCTTGTCCAGTTGGATCAATTTTATTCTTCTCTTTTACAACGGAACTGAGGCTAGCTTGTCTGCACCATGATAATTCCAGGGGTATCTCCTACCTCCCACCAGAACAAAAACCAAACAAGGAAAAAAATAAATTGTTATCACCTACACTATCTGTATTAAGCTAAACTTACTTCACATATGGAAAAAAACAGAAACTAAAACATGTGAAACCAAAATGCAACATGAGAAGAGATTAATCCTTTAACTACTTGTATTCAACATCTATTACGGTGTAAAAGACAAAAAGAGCTTAGCAGAAACATGTGACTTAGTGATGATAATACTTCTAGATGTAAGTGGTGGATGATGTAAATTATGTCGAGTAAAAGGTGATGTCTCTAAGAAGATATTACCTAATTAGTTCTTGCAACTACAAGGAATAAAAGTTAAGTCAGAACTAAGTTCACGAAAGCTAACTTAGGGAAAGGACTACAGTTTTGAGAAGCAACTAAAAGATCTACCTGCATGGAGAAAAAGAACCCTCAAAATTCATTTCTAATCATTCCAGTGCACCTTCTGTTTGGTTTCCAAGTTTGAGTGGTAGAACAGTGTTATAACATATATAAACAGACTTATCAAGTGTTCAACTCAAATGAATTGATGTTATCTAAATAGGTATCAAATAAAGGATCGAAAACATTCTTGCACCCTCTTTCACATTCAAAAGTTCAAGATTTAACCTTTTTGTTAATATGAAATAATAAATACCTTTTCCAAAGTAGAAGCATTAATTGAGTTGGAAGAATTTGAAAGATTTTACCCTTTTACTTATCGTGCACTACTTGCATCAACATGTGAAGGAAGGTTAGCTCATGCACTACTTGTATCATTTCATGAATTTCTTCCCTAAGAGAAGAGACTTCATTGACATTTACTTCCTTAATAGTCTATGGATCATAGAATAGTCTAGTCGAAAGTGGGAAAAATAATTTTGAAAATCAAGTCGCAGTAGTTGACCTACCTAGCAGAGCATGAACAATTGATTTTTGATGCTAGAATTTTGCCTAATCTCGTTAGTCTATTGAAGAGGCAGATATATGCTTTGAACTTTAGAGATGTCCATGGTGTTATTCGGCAGACAACTGATGCAGTAACAAACCTTGCTCCTGAAACAGTTTAATCTAAACTGGTGTTAGGTTCGTTTATTCTTATCTGATAATATTGTAAATGCAGAATGTGCAGAAAAAAGACCTTTTTATCTTACTTAATCTATATGTTGTGACTATAGCATTGAAGGTGGTATCCCTCCACTTTTTGAGTTGATTGAATCTGCTTATTCAAAGGTGTAGAGAGCAGCTGCATGATGCTTATGAACATATTTAAGAATGGTGAAAACAAGAGTAAAAGGGTCAGTAAAACAAGAGAAAAATTGGACATCACATAGCTACTTGCAGATTACCCGACTTATGGTATATTGAGCATCATAGCACAGATAATACAAGTTGTCTGAGATCAAGGAGGAGAGGAAATCAAAGAACTCAAGCAGGCAAGCATTTGGTACTTTTAGATCAACTTAATAACCAAATTTATAACACTAAGTTATGATGCCATCCAAGAAAGACTACCTTGCAATTATTTGGTACCAAGAGTCATAAAAAAAAAACACACACAACAAACAGAACAGTAAAAAATCTAACATACAGATAAAAGAAAGGTTATAACCTGAACAGAGATTCTCTTTTCATTGTAGACGGCTTCACCAGGTACCAATTCTTAGTACAAAGATCATCTTCCTTGCCCTTAGCAATGAACACGCCTCCATGTGTATGAGGCTCCACCAGAACCTTACTACCACCCTTAGCAATGAACATGCCTCCATTGCAAAAGAGAACTAGTAAACAAGAGCTAGGCTTCAAGATTAAGACAAATGACAACCTATTATGTTGTTGTTTCCCCTTCTTTTTACACATATTACATCTGTTGGATAGCTGAATTTTCCTTATCATCATATTATACTGAGTAAGGCATGTCTCATTCAGAATTGTCCAGGCGAATATCAAAACGTATGTGGGTAATACAACTACGAGCTAGACTCCCAAAAATCAACAAACAATGTATATGCAGACACAAGAATATCAAAACCTTAAAGCTAAAATTTAGACTTTCAAAGATACAATTTCTTACCTGATAAACCCTATTCCAACAAAATGTGATGAAGCTTTAAGACACCATCTTCTCAAGTAAAGTATTTTAGTGAGGCGTGTTCATTTGTGAGGCGTAACCTTCAGCTCTTCAACAAGAAATCGTGAAATAGTGTTCTTCAGCCTTTCAACGTGAAATAGTGAAACCTGTGAGAATGTTTGACCGAAATCATGTTCTTCAGAATTAGTTTGGAGAGAAAATCGTGCTCTCAAATAGACGGAAGGTTTTTCTGATTTGGGGAAAAAGATAGTGTTAATGTTTTATGACTTACTTGATAAACCTTCAGCGATTCAGTGAGAAGTTCTTCAGTGATTCAACGAGAAGTTCTTCAGATATTCAGCGTGTTCTTCCGTGATTCTGTGAGAAAGTTTGACGGAGAGAAAAATCTTCAGCTCGATTTGGGGGACTCACTGTGTTCTTCAGTACTTCAGTTCTGATTTGGAGGAAAAGTATTTTTTAATGTTTTATGATATTTTTTTTCTTAATAAAAATGGGAGGGAGAGTTATAAATATTGGAGGGAAAATAATATTTTAGTGAAAATTTTAAAGCCACACTTATAATGTGTTGTTTTTTCAATTATAAAATAGGACACTATAAAAGTGTGGCCATCTATGTAAATAGGTGTTGCCAATTATATCATATTGTAACAACACTTATAAAGTGTAGCTTATACCATTAAAGAGTACACTTTTGAAGTGTTGCCAATATTATCGTAACTAAAAGTTAAAAACTTTGGCTACACTTTAAAAACGTTGCCAAAACTACTTTAGGCAACACTTTACAAATGTAGCCCAGAATTAGTATGGCTGTAGACCTAAAATGGTGTAGTGAGTTAAGGGCAAGGGCTAAGGGTTTTGTGTGTAGGCCATGGTTTGGGAACCTAGGCTACCTAAAACTAGGCCTAGCTACTGCCTTCCTAGACCACGAGTGGCTTCACGACCCGTGGTGGCCACCACGAGTCATGGTGCCACCCGTGGTTGGCTAGGCAATAAGCCCTAGAATGGTGCCAAGCCAAGGCTCTCCTTAACGAGCCACTTCACGGCCCGTGGGATTTTCTTAGCTTGATGAGGGTTGTTTGTTGATGAGGGAGCTATGATGTTTGACGTAATCAAAGACACAACTTCCAATTCAAGTGTCAACGATCGCGTGTAGTAATATAACCCAATCGAATGGGTTGGGGTGGAGTCCCAAGGGAGCGGTTAGTAATCAAAAATTAAATAGAAAAGTAAAATTATGTTCTAATCAATCATAGCTATAAACATTAACGAAAACAAACATATTAAATCAAAAAGGGACACTGATGTCAATTATCAATGGTGGGTTTGTATTCAACTAATGAACAAAAACAACAAAAATATAAAGAAGCGAGATAGGGAGACGGGATTCTGCGGATGTGATAGGAATATGGGATAAAATGGACAACTGGGTAAAATGATATTGATAGTAGATTGATGAACAATTGTACTAAGCTAGACTTTAGTGAGGGTAAGTTTTCTCTCGAACAACTTACCCTGAATCAACTCGATTTTACTCGAACATCGAGTTGCAGCAGTTAAGCACAACCTTCGCCTTAACCCATTCACTCTCTTGAGCTGAATGTGTGGGAAAAAGCCTAGTATTCACTCTCTAGAGTTGAACCCATGACGACCCAATAATCACAGGGTATCGATTTAGTAGTTTTAGTTTTAAAACCTGTCTCTCGAGCAGGCCAAAAACACTAAGATGAAATCGTATTTGCAACTACAATCTCATTAAGTTCAAACAGAACTACTAAACCAAATCACATTCAAACAGCAAATAGACTAACAAAGAGCAATACCCAACAGTAAGTCTAATCCATATTCACATAATCACACACCAAGAATTGCGGTTTTAGCTAGACATGATAAAGAGATAGAAATCGATACCAAAAAGTGTTTCCATCAAATGGGTACGATAGAAAATGTCTTTAAACATGTCAAGAATGAGGATTCTTCAAGACCCACTTCAAATTTCATGGAATTGTAAACATACAAATCTTCAAAGCTTAAGAACACTGTCTCCCTAAAACTCTAAGAACTCAAACTGAAAAATATTCTAAAAATCATTAATAATTCGCTACAACTTGATATTAAGCTACATAATGAAATGGGAATTTATAATTTTCAAAAATTGGTGTTGCGAAGGACCACTCAGTGCAGTTAGTCGGGATCGCCGATGCACTCGGCGATCCACCCTTTGGTCTGGTTCATCACTTTCAACTTTTACCTCCAATATCTTCGTGTTTAGAATCATTGGGCGATATGGTGTTGCTTCACAGAACTGTTCGGCGACGCGCCGACTGGTCCCTTTCATCACCAACTTGATCTTTTCCTTTAGGGCTCAGCACACTAGAACTTTGGGAGAGGTTACGGCCATTCTGCGATTCGCCTAATGCATTAGGAGATCCTCAGGCATTCATTTCTTCTTTCTTTCAACCGCCTTGTCCCTTTTTACTCCGTAGTGTCCATGCTTTGTCTCTAACTCCAAATACCTGAAACTCAAGGATTTATATCAGTTATTAAGGCAAAATATGCATTTGAGGACACTAAATTTATCAAAATAAAGCCCTAAATGAGTCCAAATTATGTACTCATCAACACCCCAACTTAAATTTTGCTTGTCCTCAAGTAAAACTCAAGTTCAGCGGTTCAAAAAGGATGTATCAAACAGTGCTACACAAGACTCAATCATGAATGCACACAAAAGGTCTCAACTTACTTGCGCAAGGATCAATTGTGCACTCAAAGATTCAAGTTGTGACTCACCATTACCAAATAATCTCAAGCTCACTATACTTTCTTCAAATGCAAGTTCAAGCTCAACAAAGGTATTCAAATGCCTCACACAAAGAATGATTCCATATTCACACACAATCGTTCAATCATTTAAAGCTCTGGAATCAAGATCAACACCCACACTCACAAAGATAAAAACAATGCATGATTTCACCCATAGGTATGCCCTTATTTTCCAATTGACTTTTGCTTCAGCTCATTCATTATCAAAAAGGTATTTTCAAGACTTGAAATGGGGTTGAGTTTAATGGTATGGTCATTTAGTCATTTAGGCTTATAGGCTGAAAATCCTCCTGAACTATGATGTGAACAACACCTTCTTTCCTTTTCTTTATCAATTTCATTCAAGCTCAAAAGTCACGTCTTATTCATCTTCCATGATTCATTGGAAACCTCCATTTTCTTTGTATTTCCATAGCTTTATTTCACAACTTTTTCTTTCTTTTTCTTTTTCAAACTGTTCTCTCTCTTTTTTTTATATGGAGGGGTTCCATTTTTGTCGAAACATGGGCACAAGGGACTTATTTGCATTTACTTGATTTGCCTTCTCTTTTTACCACACCCCAACTTAGGCTTTTGGCCTAAGTTGACTATTCAAACAAATCACAGATCATGAGGATTATGGATGATGGATAAGGAGAGGCTACAATGTTACCAAGTTTCTTCCAAAAAAAGGTCAAGGCTCAAAGGGTGCTCAAAAGAGGTTCACACACTCACAAGGTAAGCCACAAAAGAGGTATATTTTCAAATTGGTTCACACTTTTTAAAGTTGCCTAAGATCATCTCAAAATATTTGCATCACTTAGTGAACCGGAACAACGGGGTAAATTCTAGGTGTCCATACATGGTTCACGGTAAGCTCATCACTCAAGGCCTTGACACCAAAGTCAAACAAGACTCCACACTTTCGCTAGTGTGCAACGTTCATCACAAGAGACTCAATTCGATAATTGGCTAGTCACAACGAGATGCAAAGAGTTCACATATTTTCTATGCAACTTCAATTGGCCTCGTTGTAGGTACACATTCATTTATGTTCAATTATGAGAACTATTCGAGTCATCGGTATTGATCGAAACCGATATTCAAATTTACAAGAGAACAACTACATTCAACACAGACAAGAGGAGGCATAATTTTTTCGGAAGGGTAAAAAATCTTTTATAACAATTAGGAGCCACAAGCTCATCAAACCTTCCACAAAAAGTAGTATATAACATGAATTTAGCTCAAAGCCCTATTTTATAAATAAAACTAATACGCACAAAGGTGGGCCTCACCCCACCACAAACAAATATCATTTTTCCTCAAATGCAAATGAAAATATCTAAAAATAAAATATAATAAGACAGAGAGGGAGGTAAGGAGGAGATCATGTCTATGCAGGCGCTCTATCTGTCTGGGCATCAGTGCCCGGTGCATCTATCTGGTCTCGAGTCTCAGTACTCGAAGTCACTTTTGCAGGAACAGTAGTAGTACTAGGAGCAGCCAAAGAGGTGGCGGTAAGTGATGTATGGACCACCGACTGAATACTTGTCCCTGCAAGATTCAACAAGTCTCTATATATGCCCTCCTTATGCATCTGCATCTGCTCCTCATTGGTCTCAGCATCCGACTCATTCACTGCGGTCTCATCACGGTGTACATCATCGGTAGTAGCTGGAGGGATCTTAGGAGCATCTTCATCATCAGCATCCTTCAGTAGTGAAGTGAAGTAGGTAGACTTCAGATATTCTACGTCCTTCCTCAAGTCTGCTACCTCGGCTTGCAAAGTCGTAACCTCTGAGGCCTCCCCAGTCTATTCTCACAAGTTGTGACTCTAGTAGCCAGATAATCAACCGAAGACCAAAGAAGGGGTCAGTACAGCCAAAATAGCACTCTCAATCATCCCTGGGATGGATCTTTCCAATCGAGTTAACCTTATATCAGCTGAATAGGCCAGATTCCCCATTTTCAGGATCACCGCCTGAGTAATCTTGACTTGCTCGGAAGAGGTGAAGGTTCCTAGAACTTGTGAAGAAATAGAAGTGGCAAAAGTACTTGACGGCCCAGAGGCCAGGGTAGGCGAAGATACCTCTGCATGTAACAAATCAACATCAACCTCCAGAGAAGTATCTGTTGGAGCTGCTCTCCTCCCGTCAGCCTCTTCTCATGTATACTCGGCCTCAATACGCTGGATGTCAATGGAGGAAGAAGGGGTAACCTCAATATCTTTTGTAGCATCCTGAGGTACTTTAGCACGCCGACACAACTCAGTGATCAGGATCGGGAATGACAGAAAAGTATGCCTCTGCTTGGCTCTCATGGCCATCTAATGTGAAATAAGAAGCCCTAGGTCAATGCGGTTCTTAAAAATAATGGATCCCAGGCATGCCGCCTTAGAATGGCGGAGGACATATTCGTTTAGGGATGGCATAATGGTGCTGCTGATAAATCCAAACCAGAATCGGGCAGCAATACTCAAATCCCTCTTGGGTTGATATCTAGCTCAGAGCTCATCTCTTTGGGAAAACAAAGGCTGCTTGTCTTCAGGCTCAGATAAATCTTCCCAGGTGTCAACAACCTCTCTCTCAAATGTGTGTTTGTTTCTTTTGCCTTTGTCTCCCTATGGGAGTTCTTGCCTTCTCTTCTTTGGAGGATTTGATCCCCCTTCGTTTATTGTAATGCCCCGTTCTTTATTCTAGGGTGGCCTATCTAGATTTGTTCGCACCATATCTGCAAAACATTTGAAAAAAGTTAGTAAATACATTCACATCAAAGCAAAGAAAATTAACTGTAGACAGACTCGCCAATCAATTCAGTGAGTGGCGAATCTTTTTGGCGAGCTAAAGCGGGCTCGCCGAAGGGATTGGCTTAAAATTCTAAGAAAGTTGGCGATGGGATGTCCCTTTCGGTGAATCTCCGATAGCTTTCGGTGAGCAAGGGCTAACCCATCGAAAGGTCTAGTGCGAAAAGGCTAAGTGGTGCAAACAACGAGCGATAAAGAAGACTTTTAGCGATTCACCGAGTGCTTTCGGTGACCTCAGGCTTCTCGCTAAAGATTACAGAGTCAATCATGATATAAAGCATGAAATAAAAGGCGAGATGGGGACATTAGGTGAACCGCCGAGTGGTTTGGCGAGCTCGACCCAGCTTGCCATATGGCCCAATATGCCTATTTTCAACCCAACTTCTCGAATTTAACCCCGCAATCCCCGAAAATAAAATCAAAGCATGCACTAGTTAAATTAACTTCAAACCCACAACACCCATCACCCCGGGATATTCAAATTTCTCCCAATTTTGTCAAATTTGGACATTTGACGACTTTTACCTTTAAGATTGTTGTCACCCACTCTATCATTGTGCAATTTAGGCCATTTAGGACAAATACGGGCTACTCAGACTTCATCCAACCAATCTAACCAACATGCAAGCACAACCCCACAAAATTTAACTCATTTTAAGGCACAAATTTACGGGCATTCGATTATCAAAACAATACGGGCAAGATTATCAAATTATAATCGACAATCAAACATTCTAATCCGATCAGAGAGGCCCAACACACATCACTAAGATAAGATCATTGCAAATGAGTACAAATTTAATAAAAATAAACTCGGGGTTTGGAAAACCAACCTTTTATGCCGGTTAAAGAACTTTGAAATGCTAGGTGGCAATGTATTCCAGAGTCCAAGCACCAATAAACAACCAAAATACTTATGGAATGCAAAAATATTAAAAATACTAACTAGGTGTGAGTTTGGGAAGTTTGCAAGTGTGGGAAAATGAAGATTTTGAAACTTTGAAACCATTGGCCTTTAATAAACCGTCTAGTTCTTCGCCCATTCAGCGACGCTAATCGCGTTCGCCGACCCATTTGGCAACATGCCGAGTGTTCACTTACCTTGTCGAGTTTTACAGGCCCTCCAGTTAATGTGGGAGTCTAAATGGCGGTCTATGTTGGGTCGCTGACCTGGTCGGTGACTCGCCAATAATTCCATGGGTTCGCCGAGTTTTACAGACTCCATTTTGAAGATATATTGAGTCTAACGCTGGTTTAGATCGAGTGCGCCGACTGGACCTTGTAGCTTGCTAACCTGCAATTTTCAAACACTCATTACACTTTAGCTTGCAAAATCAACACACCATTATTTATAAAACAAAAATAAAGAAATAAAGGGTTTTGGGTTGCCTCCCAAACAACGCCTTAGTTAACGTCGTGGCATGACGCAAGTCACCATTCAATCCTCATTTTTGGGGTTAGCCATAGTCTCACTAGGTAACCCCTGTTCATGTTGTGAGTAGAGACATGACATCACTTGGCCTATTTGGGCATCTTGTAGCTGAATGATCATGGAATGGGAGGTCATCATTTGTATCAGCATTTCGACATTCTCTTTTATCTCATTCAACACTCTATGTTGTTCCTCGATTTTGTGTAGAATGAGTGAGAGGACCTCTCTATTTTGTCCACCACCGTGTGCTTCATCTTTTTAAACTTGCTAGAGGTTAAGTACTTGCTTTTCTTCTTAAACCTTGCTTCTAACTTCATTACCTTCTTGGACAGATCATCCAGTTGAATCAACAATGCAACCCATTCTTGGTCCTTTTCTTCTTCCTTGTTGGCTTTAACCATGCCATCAAGGAGTTGGGCTACCACTTCATAGGGTTGTTGTGTTAAACAACCTGTAGAGAGTTGATCAACAATGCTTCTATTTTCGGGACCAAGCCCCCGATAGAAGCATTCCAGCAGCAATTTATCAGGCATCCCATGAGTTGGGCACTGCTATAGTAGTGCCTTAAACCTTGGCCACATCTCATGGATAATTTCACCCCCCACTTTCTTGAACGTTAGGAGGTTATCCCTAAGGTTCAATAATTTCAAAAGAGGGTGATCCGTTAGATACCCATAATTACCATTCGCACTCATCTTTCATGTTGCGATACACAAGCAAGCAGAACAAAATAAAACTAAAAGTTAAGTAAGTATTACTAGAACTAACAAGAAAAAGATCCAACTTAACTAAAAATTCTCAACTAACACCACTCCCCGGCAGCAGCGCCATTTTGATGTTTGACGTAGTCAAAGACACAACTTCCAATTCAAGTGTCAACGATCACGTGTAGTAATATAACCCAACCGAATGGGTTGGGGTCGAGTCCCAACGGAGCGGTTAGTAATCGAGAATTAAATAGAAAAGTAAAATTATGATCTAATCAATCATAGCTATAAACATTAACGAAAACAAACATATTAAATCAAAAAGTGACACGAATGTCAATTATCAATGGGGGGTTTGTATTCAACTAATGAACAAAAACAATAAAAATATAAAGATGCGAGATAGGGAGATGAGATTCTTGGGATGTGATAGGAATATGGGATAAAATGAACAACTGGGTAAATGCTATTGATAGTAGATTCCTAAACAATTGTAACTAAGCTTTATTTAGTGGGGGTAAGTTTCATCTCGAGCAACTTACCCTGAATCAACTCGCTTTCTCTCGAACACCGAGTTGTAGCAACTAAGAACAACCTTCACCTTAGCCCATTCACACTCTCAAGATGAATGTGTGGGAAAAAGCCTAGGATTCACTCTCTCGAGCTGAACCCACGAAGACCCAATAACCACATGATATCGATTTAATAGTTTTAGTTTTAAAACCTCTCTCTAGCAGGCCAAAAACACTAAGATGAAATCGTATTTGCAACTACAATCTCATTAAGTTCAAACACAACTACTAAACGAAATCACATTTAAACAGCAAATAGACTAACAAAGAGCAATACCCAACAATAAATTTAACCCATATTACAATAACCACACCACAAGAATTCGGGTTTTAGCTAGACATGATTAAGAGATAGAAATTGATACCAAAAAGTGTTTCCATCAAATGGGTATGATAGAAAATGTCTTTAAACACATCAAGGATGAAGATGAAGATTCTTCAAGACCCACTTCAAATTTCTTAGAATTGTATGCCTTCAAATCTTCAAAGCTTAAGAACAATCTCTCCCAAAAATTCGAAGAACTCAAACTGAAAATATTCTAAAATCATTAATTATTTGCTACAACTTGATACTAAGCTACAAAATTAAATGGGTATTTAAATTTTTCAAAAATTGGTGTTGCAAAGGACAACTCAGCGCTGTTATTCGGGATCACCGATGCTCTTGGCGATCCACCCTTTGGTCTGGTTAATCTCGTTTCAGCTTTTGTCTTCAACGTCTTCGCGTTTTAACTCATTGGGCGATATGGTTTTGCTTCGCGAAACTATTCGGCGACGCAACGACTGCTCCCTTTCATCACCAACTTGATCCTTTCCTTCAGGGCTCAGCACAATGGAACTTTGGGCGAGGTTACGGCCACCTAATGCATTAGGCAATCCTCATGCATTCATTTCTTCGTTCTTTCAGTCGCCTTGTCCCTTTTTGCTCCATAGTGTCCACGCTTTGTCTCTAACTCCAAATACCTGAAACTGAAGGATTTATATCAGTTATTGAGACAAAATATGCATTTGAGAACACTAAATCTATCAAAATTAAACCCTAAATGAGTCCAAATTGTGAACTCATCAAGCTACTACCCCAAAGACCACGGGGACCACCACGTGTCGTGGTGCCCTAGATGGTCCATCAAAGTGGTCATCAAGATCACTTAGCCTCAAGGGGAGACAAGGCAGCTTGGCCAAGCCACTGCCTCAAGACTACGACCATCACCACGACTCGTGGTCTTTACCACAGATCGTGGGAGGTCTAGTGTTCCTCCCTTAGGCTCTTGAGGGCTTGATAAGGTTATGAGGCACATTGACTAGGGGACCATGGGCACCACCACGAGCCGTGGTGCCCCTCACAACCCGTTAAATTGGGCGTGGTCCCTGACGGAGCTGCCTAAAATGGGGAGTTTAAGTAATTTCCCTTTAATTAATTAGTATGTGGGGGTAAATTTCAAATGGTTTATATCACTAGTATATACAGCTTTAAGTCTTTAAACAAGTCATTTACTATTTTATTCTCCATACCTTATGTTTATCGTGACCAACGACACTATCCGACGGTATGAGTGTCTATGATCGTCGATAAAATAGTAACCCAACCAAGGGTTGGGTCGTGTCCCATGGGAGCAGTTTTGAGAATTAGTAGCCAATTAGAAGTTTGTTTGAATTAGTCGTAGCTAAAAACATTTGGGAAAAAATACATTGTAAATTAAAGGGGGTGACACAAAAGTGTCAAATATCAAAAGGTGTTTTGTAATAAGTGATAAAACAACAGAATAAACAAGAAAATCAAGTATGAGGAAGGTTCTTGGGATGCGACCGCAATACAAGTTGAGATAAATCGTTAGGTACATGCTTTCAATAGGAAATTTGCAAGACAATAGTGACTAGGCTAAGCTTTAAATGGAAATAAGTTCCCTCTCGGGCAACTTACCCCGTTTCAAATGCGTTCCTCTCGGACACCCATTTGCCGCATGAAGACCAGCCTACGCCTTACCCCACTCACTCTTTCGAGCTGAGTGTTAGGATATGGAACTAGGGCTCACCCTCTCGGGCTGAACATCATGTCGACCCACTCCTTAGGTCATCGGTCTAGTGGTTTTGGTTTTGTGACCTCCCTCTCGGGCAAGCCGAAAACACATGGATGGCTATGTATTTGCAACTACAAACCCTTTAGATTAAACCACAACCACTAGGTGAAAACACCATCAAAATACATCTAACCTATCAGCAAGCAAGACCCAACAAGAATATCAACCCATATTTGCTAAATCACACCCAAGAATGGGGTTTTTTTAGCCACACATCAAGAAATAAGAAATTATACCTAACATGATAAACAAATCAACTGGGTATAACAAATTAAACGTTGATTTAAGCAAAGGAAGAAGAATAGAGAAGACCCACTTCCAATTTGGGGAAGATGAATTCCTTTCTTCAAGTTTCCCACAAAACCCTCTCCAAACTTGAGAGAAAATATGAAAGCTAAAGTGAAAAATTACAATAATGTTCGGGGGTCATAAAAATAATAACTAAGACTAGTATTTATAGTCTACAGATTTAGTGCTGCGGGGGACCGTTCGACGAGGTTAGTGGGAATTGCAAATCGACTCGGCGATTCGCCCATCATCTAGTTCATCGCCTTCTGTGCTTGCCTACAACATCTTTGCGTCCTGGACCATTGGGCGATACTGTACTGCTTTGCGGAACTGTTTGGCGATGCGCCGACTACTCCTTTTTACCACCGATTTGATCCTCTTCCTTCAGGGCTTCGCGTACTGGAACAAAGGGCGTAGTGCTTCCCTTCGGCGATTCACCAATAGTGATTGGCAAAGTTTAGGCTTCAGTTTTTACATTCTTTCCAGCCTTTTTGTTCTTTTTTGCACCTAAGTGTCCATGCTTCTGGTAAAACTTCAAATACCTGAAACTTAATAGTTTTCATCAGATATTGAGACAATATAAGCATTTGAGAACATTATTTCTATTAAAATAAAGCCCTAAATGAGTCCAAATTGCGGACTCATCAACACCCCCAACTTAAACTTTTGCTTGTCCTCAAGCAAAACTCAAGTTCATCAGTTCGAATAGGATGTCTGAAATAGTACTACACAAGACTCAATCATGAATTTACACAACTAGACTTTAAACTACTTATCTGAAGATTCAATTGTGTAATCAAAGATTCAAGTTGTGACACACCATTACCAAAGATTCTCATGCTCACAATACTTTCTACTAATGCAAGTTCAAGCTCAACGAAAGTATCTAAATGCCTTCACACAAAGAATGATTACATATTCACACACAGAGGCTAATCAATTTAAAATCAAGAATCAGATGCATCGCTTACACTCAAAAAACGGAATACAATGCATGTTTTCACCCATGGGTTTGCCCTTATTTTCCAATCGATCTTCGGTTCGGCTCACTCAAGATCAAAAAGGTCTTTTTAAGGCTTGTAATGGGGCTGAGTGCAAAGGTATGGTCATTTAGGCTCAGTGACTTTTTCTTCATGATATGTGGTATTCTCAAGGCATCCCCTTCTTTTCCTTTATCAATTCTTTTTCTAGTGCTTCTATGTCATCTTAATATTCACCTCCATGGATTGCTTGGAAACCCAATTTCTTTTGTACTTTTATTCCACAACTTTTCTTTTTCATTCTCTTCTTTTCTTTTTTTTAATCTTTTTATTTTATATGGAGGGTTTCCATTTTTCCGCAACACCATGGGTTAAGGGAGACTTTTCTTGCACTTTTTGACTTTTCCTTGTCCTTTTTCACCACACCCCCAACTTAGGCTTTTTGGCTATTCACTAAACCACAAATCAAAAGGATTATATGTAGTGGATCAAGTAAGGTCTAGGGTTCATCAAGGTTATTTCAAAGAAAGGTAAGGCTCAAAGGGTGTTCAAAAGAGTTTCACATGCTCACGGGTAGGCCACAAAAGAGGTATATGTCAAATTAACTTACAGTCTTCAAAAGTTGCCTAACATCATCTCAAGAGGACACCTTACTAAATCAATCAGACTAACAGGGAAAGTTATAGGTTTAGACATGCAAGGTTCAAAGTAAGCTCATCACACAAGGCATCATCACTTAAGTAAAACAAGACTACACACTTTCGCAAGTGTGCAACGGTCATTACAAGAAAATAAATTTGAGAAATGGCTAATCACAACGAGATGCAAAGAGTTCACATATTGTCTATGCAACTTCATTTGTTCTCGTCGTAGTCGCACATTCATGTTTGTTCGATTGAGAGCACTATTCAAGTCATTGGTATTGATCGAAACCAAGACATGAATTTGTACAAGAACAACCACTTTCAACACAAGAGGTGGCGAAATTTTTTGAAAAATGAAAATTTTATGAAAATTTTTCGGAAGGGTCAAAATTATTTTTCAATTAAACCCAAAAGAGAGCCATAAGATCAAACAATCGCAAAAAGAAGTGTAAACATAATTTAAGCTCAGAACCCAATATATAAACAAAACCAGAGAGTCACAAAATCACAAAAGGTGGGCCTCACTACATTTGTCCTCAAATACAAACAAAAGTATCCAAAAGTGAAATAAAGTAAGACAGAGAGGGAGGTAAAGAGGGGGTCCTGTCTACACAGTCTCTCCATCTATCTGGGCATCAATGCCCTGTTTAGTGCTGGAGATCTGGGTATCAGTGCCCAGAGTTACCTCAGAAGGACCAGCACACGACAAATGATATGAGTGTCTTAATGCTCATTGTGACCAACGAAACTATCCTACGGTATGAGTGTCTACGATCGTCGATAATATAGTAACCCAAGCAAGGGTTGGGGTTGTGTCCCAAGGGAGCGATTTTGAGAATTAGTAGCCAATTAGAATTTCGTTTGAATTAGTCGTAGCTAAAAACATTTGCTATACAATACATTGTAAATTAAATGGGGTGACACAGAAGTGTCAAATATCAAAAGGGGTTTTGTAACAAGTGGTAAAACAGCAAAATAAACAAGAAAATCAAGTATGGGGAAAGTTCTTGGGATGTGACATCAATACAAGTTGAGATAAATCGTTGGGTACATGCTTTCAACAGGAAATTTGCAAGACAATAGTGACTAGGATAAGCTTTAAATGGAAATAAGTTCCCTCTCGAGAAACTTACCCCGTTTCAATTGTGTTCCTCTCGGACACCTATTTTCCGTATGAAGACCAGCCTACACCTTACCTCACTCACTCTCTCGAGCTGAGTGTTAGGATATGGGACTAGGGCTCACCCTCTCGGGCTGAACCTCAGGTCGACCCATTCCTTAGGCCATTAGTCTAGTGGTTTTGGTTTCACGACCTCTCTCTCGGGCAAGCCAAAAACATATGGGTGGCTTTGTATTTGCAACTACAAACCCTTTAGATTAAACCACAACCACTAGGTGAAATCACCATTAAAATACATCTAACTTATCAACAAGCAAAACCCAACAAGAATATCAACCTATATTTGCTAAATCACACCCCAAGAATGGTGTTTTTTAGCGACACATCAAGAAATAAGAAATTATACCTAACATGATAAAGAAATCAACTAGGTATAAGAAATCAAACCTTGATTTAAGAAAAGGAAGAAGAATAGAGAAGACCCACTTCCAATTTTGGGAAGATGAACTCTTTTCTTCAAGTCACCCACAAAACCCTCTCCAAATTTCAGAGAAAATATGAAAGCTAAAGTGAAAAATTACAATAATGTTCGGGGGGCTTAAAAATAATAACTAAGACTAGTATTTATAGTCTTCAGATTTAGTGTTGCGGGGGACCGTTCGGTGAGGTTAGTGGGAATCCCCAATTGACTCGACGATTCGGCCATCATCTGGTTCATCGCCTTCTGTGCTTGCCTACAACATCTCTGCGGACTGGACCATTAGGTGATACTGTACTACTTTGCAGAAATGTTCGACGATGCACCGTCTACTCCTTTTTACCACCGATTTGATCCTCTTGCTTCAGGGCTTCGCGCACTGGAACAAAGGGCGGAGTGCTTCCCTTTGGCGATTCACCAAGAGTAATTGGTGAAGCTCAGGCTTCAGTTTTTAAGTTCTTTCCAGCCTTTTTGTTCCTTTTTGCGCCTAAGTGTCCATGCTTCCGGTAAAACTTCAAATACCTGAAACATTATAGTTTTCATCAGATATTGAGACTAAATAAGCATTTGAGGACACTATTTCTATTAAAAAAAATTCCTAAGTAAGTCCAAATTGTGGACTCATCAATAACCCAAATCAAAACAAAAGTTCTTCTCCCTCCCAAAAATTCTCTCTCTAAACTCAAGGAAGAAGAAGGGAGCCATTGAAGCTAGGCTTTGTGGATTCAAGGTGTTTCTTCTCAAATTTCATGGGTAATCAATAGCAAGGTCTGGTGGTTTTCATCCTTG
The DNA here is from genome assembly GCF_900185275.1 of Solanum verrucosum. NCBI lineage: Eukaryota > Viridiplantae > Streptophyta > Magnoliopsida > Solanales > Solanaceae > Solanum > Solanum verrucosum. The sequence goes on along the minus strand of NW_026020070.1, from coordinate 509,841 downwards.
ACTTAGTTTCTTTCAAGGATCCAATTTCAAATGTGATTTCAAGTCTTCAAAGTTTAACCAAAAACCCTAGTTTTCAATCTATGCATGGGTTTGATCCTAAACGATTTTAAAGGAATTATTGCATTGAATTATGAATAAATTGTGGATTTAAAGATGAATTAAGATGATTTATTCCTAGAACCCATGTTTTCCCACAAATTCCTAAATTGTGATTTGTGAATGGGAATTGATTGATTATGCAAGTATGTTGAATTGTTGATCTTTATATTGAATTAATTTATTGATTCATGTTAATTTCATAATCTATTGTAGTATCTTGGATTTTATGGAGTGATGTTGGTTTATAGCCTTGAAGACAAGTTCATGAAGGATTTATATACGATTATGATGTGAAGTATATGTGTGTGCCCTAAATGAATGTATTATGATCATGTTTAGAAGGTACCTATATTATTATTGAATGTTATTTCTCAATTAACACCTATGAATGATGAGGCTATATGTGAAAGGTTATTCTCACATACACACACTCATGAATGACTATTGAATGATGTTCTATGATAATGTTAATAATGAAGTATTAATTGAAAAGTTATCCTCAATTGTACTCTAATGAATGACAATGACATGTTGTGAAAGGGTTTTCTCACAATATATGATTCTTAGGTGATGGCTATTTTCATTTTTGAATCTATTATGAGCTTTCCAATGAATGAATGTTGGGTTTGAGATGGATACTCATCCATGATTTGAGGCGGGGTATCTAGTAGCAATCTCTTATCCCATAATGAAAGAATGTAATGAATGTTAAGTACTCTGTAGGGAATAACGCTAAGCACGAGTGGATATGAATTGGAGTGGATGCTCATCCGTGAGTTGAGGCGGTGCATCTAGTAGCGACCTCTTGAGATGGATGCTCATCCGTGAGTTGAGGCGGGGTATATAGTAGCAATCTCCCTATCCCATAACTATGTGCCCACATAAGTCTAGCTAGTGGATCCACTTAAGCTAAATACAATGGTTCTACCTTAGGCAAGTAGGAATCCCTTATCCGGTAATGGTGACACTGGGATTCCATGAATTGCTCACATGGTCTATGTCGGTTAAGGCTTACCCCCACAAAGAATTTTAATGAACTATGGCTTCTTAAGAATGCACTACTTAGTGTGGGTGGTGGTAGGAGATGCTATCCATGCATTGCACAAGTAATTTTTGAGAGAGGTTGTGGTTTGTTCCTTTGTAATGCTAAGTGTAATTAATGTGCTCTTATGATGATGTTAATGAAGAATGTTGATTTAATGTCTAATGAATGAAGGTGCTATTAATGTAATAAAGCTAATGAAGAATATTGACTTATATGGTTAATTTAATAATGTATGCTATACTTGGATTGTATTATGAATTACTTCCTTGTTATGACTTATTGTATATGAATGTGCCTTGCATTTGGTGACTAAAAAGGAGTACTTAGTGTGAGTAGTAGTATGGGATGATACTTGAACATTGCACAAGTATGACTTAGGGTTGTCTTAGGTGATGGTCCTTATGTGTTGATATGACTCATGTAATGTTTATGTCTCTTATGTATGAGTATTATATGAAGATGGAAAGGTTGAACGGTAAGTTCACTTTTTTGTGACTTTAATGTGGTACTTTGGTGTGGATGGTGGTATGGGACGCTATCCATACATTGCACAAGGTATAGCATGAAGGTTACTTGAGGTGAAGGCTTAATGTGAAGGAAATGGGTTATATGTTGATTATGTCTCTATTGTGATGAAATGACTTGTATGTTGGTTATGTTTGAATATTATGCCTCTTATGCTTATGTTCATGAAGTTTTATAAAAATGGCAGATATCATGACTTTCAAACAAAATGTCCGTTGTAAGCATTTTTTTGCATGGCTATCATACTTAGTACTTAATTGTACTAACCCATTCTTCTTCATGTTTTACTACGAGTGTAGGTTTTGACAATTGAGTAATTTTCTCTAGTGAAGCTTGGATTTGAGTTCCCCAAGACTAAGTGGTATGTCCTCATAGATCGAGGACAAGTAGTTGATGTTTCCTTTCTTTTCATGTAATAGACATTTGTTAGTCTCTTCGATTTTAAAGTGCCATGACCCTATTTTGATTTCAAGTATGTTGTTTAGATGGCTATGTGAGACGATAGACTTCCGCTTGCTTTTAATGTTTTCGATTGTTGGATTAATAAAAGAAACGTTTTAATTTCGTACTATTTCTATTATCGAATGCAATGAGGCTTGTATGAGACCCCTTCGGGGTCAAGTACTCCATGTCGCATCTAGGGACTAGCCTTGGGTCATGACAATACCTCTATAGAAAATCTCATCCCAAGGATATTACTCCTCACTACCACATTCAATCAACCTCGAGTCTTAATCAAGAACCATCTAATGCATCATGCATTCATCCACATGCTACCAACACCACATTCAAGCCTAGTACTACAACAACTCGATGGACTCTTACTAACCAATCCTTAAAAGAATTCCTCATTCTCTCATCAGTTCTACTAACTTAACTTTCATGCATTATTTCGAGGAAGCTGACTTATTACTCATAGTAAAATCTTATCTCCTTCTTCCTCCACATTCATAAGCTTAGATGGAATAAAACCACCATTACTATCACAATAATAAATAACAATTTTGTTCTCTATCATCACCTTACTACAATCATCAACACACTCTCAAAACTAAAAAGGATCACTGAAGGAACTCTAAGCCGTAAAATTATAAGCACGATTTATTCGAGAGTTCTGATATAAGAATATGCATGACATAACATTATTTTTTCTAGCCATTAAGATCACTTCATGAATTTGCGAGACTGAGGGTACTATGAGACATGAGTTCGTATATGAATAAGTTTGTCACCACCCGAGCCTACACCCTGGACATGGCCGACACTTGAGAATCATTGTTAGCCTCAAGCGAACCCTCATACTGGCTGACCACAAGCGAAAACTGTTTCATGCAATAATATGTTTAAAACTGAATTAAATGCATTAAACTTAAATACTCGGCTTAAAAGTCTTGAAAATACTCACTTGCAATATCTGCAGTTTGTAAAACAACTCAAGAGAAAGTAAATACAGAAACACCTCAACTATAATTATCTATGAAGCCTTTACTATTAAAGAAGGATATTCAAACAAGACCCACAACATCTCAAAAAACTACTATATTGAAAGTTATTCCAAAGTCCTCTAGAAATAAAAGGAGGCTCATCAAAAGGTAATTGTTGTAGAGTGACATCAACGCAGCGCCTATTTATAATCCTTAACACCGGTATATGCATCATAAAAGGATTCACGTCGAATGTCATCTGTACATTAAACATTTGAGTATGCAAGGGGAAACTGAATAATAGCAAACTGGACTAATAACATTGGTGAACAATACTCACCGCATCTCAACTCAAATACGCTAGCAATAACAAAAGATAAAAGTCTTAAAGACTAATAATAAATAGATACTAACTCAAGGATGTATAGACAAATAAAATAAACCCATAATAGTAGATATCAAATCAAAATGTATAAAAATGCAATAACATACTATTTACTCTTATTTGGCAGATTCTCTAAATGCAACCATCAATATGAGCTACGTGATGATATATCATCTCACTCACACTGTAGGAACAATCATATACGTTGATAGGGGTGTAGTACACCCCAACTAAGTGGATCCACTAAGCTATGCTTCAAAGCAGTAAAAAATCATCTAAAAAGTATGATTATTTACCCATGTTGGCTTACATGATTAATGAGGATTTTAAGTTGTCTGAACTAATCCCTATATCAGTGTTCAATACTACTCCAAATAATATATAAATCATGATAAAATGTTTCAAACATACTCTTCCTCTAGTTTGAGATAGTTGCTCAAACTATCCTCTCTAAAGACGTAACTGCTCTGAAATATCTTTGAACTCATAAACTCATTTAGAAATCAAAGTTTCTCTTTTCTCAAGATAATATTCTCTTTCTTCATGTAAAAATGTAACATTTGGGAAATACATAGTTCCCTTATGCTATTTCTCAAACTCCTCTTTACTTCCTCAAAAACCCATTTTAAAACTTAAATATTGGCTTTAAAAGATGCTCAAGATTTATAACTCAACATAGGGTTAATTTTTAAATATAGACATGAATGAATCAACTCCAGGATCTCAATAAACATATAGAAACTCAATACTCGAACTCAAGAACTCATAACTCAAGGATACTACTCGTCTAGATAATACTCAAAGAAAACTCAATACTCGAACTCAATAACTCAGTGGTACTAGTTATCTCAAGAATACTAAATTCATAGGGTTGATGCGGAATTATGGACATGTTCGAATAAAATCAAGGATCTCAATAACAATATAGACAACTCAGTACTCAAAACTCAAGGACTTAGTTCTAAACTATAGTTGATTTTAAAAGAATTCTTAATTTGACTCAAAAGACCTCTTGAGCTTTACTTTAATTTTAAATGTAAATTAAGACATGTGATTAGGATATGTAGTATATTTCAAGGATTAATGAATACTTTAAGAGTTTATATCAAGAAGAGAGCAAGACAAATTCAAAGGAACACATACGGGATGAAGAGTGAAGAAGAAAAAGTTAGGTGACACAGGCGTATCCATGGCGCGACGCGGAAAGGAATTGAATTTTTGGTCGCAAAAAGACTATTGAAGAAGACTATGTATCCTCTCTACGACGAGAAGGGGTGATTGACTGAGGATGGAAATTTAAAGAGTCTATGCGACGTGGACCTGGACACAAACGTTTGGCGGTTGTTTTTCTTCCTTTTCTAGACTCACTTTTATTCAAAAACCCTATGCAATTTCATTGAAATCTCACTCACATTATATAAAAAAAGCACTCACTCGCAAGACCCTCACCTTAATAACTCAAAACCACCATTGTTAAAGAATGGGGCTAAAACTCAAGAACTCTTCAAAAATCTTTAAATAAACAATTTCTTGGAAAAATTTAGTGAAAGAATTTCATGATTGGAGTGAGGACGAACAAGTCCATCACTATGAGAAACCTCACATACTTGGAAGAATAATGCTCTTGAAGAAACTTGAAGGAAAATCTTAAAAGATTAACCCTGGCCTTAGCATTTCTTGAATTTCTTGAGCATAGAAATTTAGGAGTGAATGAGAGGGTTTGATTATGAAAAATGATTTTTCAACACGTTTAGCATAATCTAGATGACTTCCTAAGGGATTTTGGGACAAAAATACCCTTAAAAATAAATAAAATGAGTTGGAAGTCAGGATATTTTTCTAGCGGACTATGAGGTCCGTATTCACTCCGTAATGCAGAGCCATCACGAAGTTTCTACCACGTTAGAGGGTACTTAGTAAATCAATCATAAAGTTTTACTCAGAGCTCAAAATTTAGCAAAACTTGTTGGCGTTGGAAATAGGACTCAAAGACCTTCGATTTGATAGGTCATGGGACACCTAAATCTTTATGTGCTAAAAGATATGGTCGATTGAAGTTGACCCAAAAACTCAAACTGATCGAAGTCTGAGGTGTTACATCCTTTGAGTTTGTGAGAAGGGTCAAGTGCTGATAAGACTGGCTTCATTCCTAAACAATAATATTCAGCTAACAACTCTGAAGTGAACCTCTTATGTGTCAAAATCAATCCAACATCTTCATAGAAAATCTCCATCCTAAAGAAAAAGTTTGCAAGTCCTAGATCTTTGATGCGAAACTCAGAGTTAAGAATTATTTTTAGATCACTATGCACTTATATATCATTTCCTATAATTAGTATGTTGTTTACATATACGTCTATGATTGTGACTTTTGTCCGCTAATTCCCTGAATACAAAAAGAATAATAATTTACGGAGTGGAAAAATCCTTTGAAATTCAAAGTTTTTGTGAGTCTGGCGTACCATTTCCTTGAAGCTTGTCGGAGTCCATAGAGAAACTTTTGCAAAAGTCAAACATGATTGGTTGAGTAGTTTTTTATTCCAGAAGGGAATTTCATGTAGACCTATTCCTATAACACTCCATGCAGAAAACATTATTAGGGTCTAGTTGAAAAATACATTCAACTTTCGCTTCCATGTCATTGTGAGAATGCATCTAATAGTTGTCATCTTAATAACCGGGGAGTAGCTCTCAGTAAAATCAATACTCTCTTTATGTGTGCCTCCCTTGATAACTAAACGATCCTTATACCTTTCCAATGATCCATCTAATTTGTATTTCACTTTGTAAACTTGTTTTCAAGGCAAAGCCTTCTTCCCATTTGGTAAAGAAACAACCTCCAGGTCTTATTGAGATGCGAGGTAACTGGAAGTTTCAATACTACTTACGAGTTCAAAGGCATTGTCTGACCTAATGATTTTAATCTTCTTATCAAATTGTTTTTCTATGTTTTTTAGGAACTTTTAAGCATTAGAAAAATATTAGATATATTACAAAGGAGGTAAGTCCAAGTTCCTCTACTAATGTCATCAGCAATGGTTTAAAAATACTTATATCCATCATGAGCAGAAATTTTATAAGTCCCCAGATATCAATGTGAGGGAGTTGAAAATTTCTTTGGTAGTGGAACTGGAATAAAAAGGTAATATTACTTCTCTTGCCTTAGCAAAACATGGATCAAGTATTAAAGGAGAATAAGGAATGCTGGAAATATTTCTCAAATTCGAACTGGCAAATGCCCTAATCGATGGTGCTATATGAGTACATCATTTTAATTAACAACTGAACATGAAACTAAATGCAAAGACTAATCACTATTCTATTACATTTGAAGTAAAATGGACTAGTCCTTATTTTAATTAAAATATTGACATGAGACTTGAAAGGAAATGGACTATTGTCCTTGATTCTACTTAAGTTGTTGGTACTAGGATTGAGTGAATGTAGAAGATAAATCCCTTCTTTCTGTATACCAAGAACCATGGGCCTCTTCATTGAAAGAGCTTGCAAGATTGCACCAAAAGAAGAAAAAATGAGTATATAATCAGCCTTTTAACAAAATGTATGAACTGATAAAAGATTATATCTGAAACTAGGAAGATATAAGACATTATAGATACTAAAATTGGGTATAATTAACACACTTCCAGCCTGATTAACTTTGACTCTTGGTGAATTAGGAAGATTTACATAAACATGCTTGATAAGAGTTTGAACATTGAACAAAAGGTTAAAGTCACATGTCATATGTGCTAATGCACCTCTATCTAATATCTAGATAACAAAACTAAATTTTGAAAGAAAAGAATGTTTAGGGATACCAGCACAGTTGGCAGTCACAGTAACCTCAAAACTCATCCACTCTTGAGAATCATGTTTGACCTGTTTTAGCAATTGGCAAAGATGATTGTATTGTTTCTGAGTAATCAATTTCTCCTCAGAAGAACCAAAGTTGCTTTCTTTAATGTCATGCATGGTTGCCGCATTCGCATAAACATTACGAGATTGCATTCTCTTTCCTTTTGTGAATTTGAAGTCTATAGGGAAACCTATTAAACTGTAGAACTTGTCAAAAGAATGCCCAACCTTTTTAAAATGAGAACAAATGAGGTGATTTCTCTTTGTATTAGAATCTCCTCTTCTCCTTACATTTAATGGTTTGTGACATTCATTTTGATGCCTTGTGGCTATGAAAGCAAATTCAATGGACAACATTTCCCTTTGCTTCTCGTCGTGGATCAAAATGGAATAAGCATGGTTAATACTGGATAGTGGAGAAACCATAAGGATGTTAGTCTTTAAAACTAAATATGTCTCATTTAGTCCCATAAGGAACTGAATGAGCCTGTTATGTTGTTGAGAGTTGAATGTCTTGGTTTTAACTTCAAAAGAACAGTCACAAGAGCAGTCGATTCTAGGTGCTTAGGCTGTCTAATTAATTCTAGATTCTTTTAACCTTCATGAAGTATCCTCCTATCTTGGAATTTCCTTGAAAGATATCACTTAGTTCTTTTTGCAGATGATAGATAAAAGATCCATTACTTTAACCAAATCTACCCTCCAATTCTTTCCAAATCTTCCTAGAAGTTTTAGATTACACGACACTCTTTGCAATGTATTTTAATAGAGAGTTGAAAAGCCTTGAGATCATTGTGTCGTTACACTTATTCAAGAGTTGATGTGTTGGATCTGGAACCAATGGCTCTGTAATTAAACTATCTACGAAACCCAATTTGTTCTTAGCAGAAAGAGCGATGAAGACTGCTCTCCTCCAACCACCATATCTCTTGCCATAGAAAATAATGTTGACAAAAATAGTGTTGGGTGAGTCCGAGGGATGAAGGAAAAAAGGATAATCCAATTCAATGTTGATGGTGGTTTGAACAGTTTGACCTCTGGATGAGGCCTCATCAGTTCCCTCGGAGAATGGATTAGGGTTAACCATAGTGAGATAGTATCTTAAAAACAAGATTAAAATTGACAAGAATAATAAGGGATCTTAAGGATCTAGGACTCTGATACAATCAAGAATGAGATAGCTAAATGATTTATGTGTATTTCATTGAACAAGATTTACATGTATTTATACAACATAAATAAAGGAATATGTGTTCGAACTACTACAAAATAAAAAGGGATCATGGATAACATGGCCAATACTATAACTAACTAAGAGAGTAAAAAGAACAAGAAAATAAAATAAATCTATTTTCACCTTAAAAATAAAAGCTTTTGGAAGACTTCTTTATTTCACGTCTATTCTTGTTTTCTTTGTTTGATCCGACACTTGAAGTTGAGAACTTGTTCCTTTTCCTAGTACCTTTCATGTGAAACGAAATTAAATCCAATATTTCAATAAAACCATTATCCTATATGCATGTAGAACCCACTATTGTTTTGAAAGAAAACAAAGTTTAATATGATGGTTGTTCAAGAGAATCTGTAATTTGCCGTGATTGGATATTTTTTGTACAATTGGCTACAATTAGATGACCTACTCAAATATTTTCCACTAGAGTGTGAAGTCAAATCTGAATGCAAGATCGATTACTTGTGAAATAGCTAGGCACTTACTTATTATACTGTATATAGTGTAGTACTACATCCATTTCATCTCTAAGTAAGAATTTTTCTTAACGTTAAATATGTGTTCTAGCCGTTGAGAATGCAACAATTGAAAAAGAAGTTCCACTTAGAGGTAAAAACATCCATAGCTATTGCACAATTTTTTTACCTATCATTACAATCTAATTTTTTCGTGATGGTATCTTTATCCCAATTGCAAAAATTGTAGGAAATTAACTTTGCGTAGACATGACAAAAGCACTCAATAAAGAACTAGTTATGCAAAATTTAAGGTTGAGATAGACTAACTACGTGAATTTTCTAAGAGAATTAATGTTGGAATAAAAGGTTCTAGTAATTGGGATGTTAAATCAACATGGATTCATATTATATTGGAATTCTATTCCAAGGTATGGCGCGATTTGAAAACTATAAGGGCACACAAAGGTGTTTTGTATTTAACAATAAATTTTAAACCTAGAAAGGAGAGCAATGAAAAATGAAATGAGGATAGAGAAGAGGTATCTTTACAATCAATGAATGAAAAACTAGAAGGACAATAGGTGTTTCACACAATATAACGAGGTGGAAAAAAAAGATAAACAAATGAAGGACAAGAATAAATTACTTATCAAAGAATAATGGATTTGATAAAGTGATGACCCATAATTCTTTTGGTGCTTTAGACAAAAGGAGGAGGAGAAAAATATGGATAAATAGTTGAAAAATATGTGCATCTCTATCTATATATAGCTTTTAGGCTAGTCTTTTTTATTCTACACAAGTTTGTACTTTTTTTATTCATTTGTGTCTTATACTCATATAAGTAGACTTATACCGTCGCCCATCAGGTCGTGGGATTTGTTCTTATTCTATTGTTTATATTTATGTCTTATCTCGTTTTTGTTTTTTCTTCTATGTCTTGTTGATAATTATTTTTTTTAATTTTTTTTAGAGTTTTTGCCCTATATGCTCTTTTCTTGTCATTCATAGATATTGATTGTCTTACCTACTAGTGGGTTCGGTAGGTGCAACTATGAATCAAATTTTAGGGTTATGACAAAGTTGGTATCAGAGCCCCAAACTCACTGGGGTTCTTCGTACAAAAGCTAATATCTAGTATAGTCCAGCATATTGGTGCGGAGATGTTTGTATCTTATATGTGAGAGGTTATAAGATATCTTTAGAAAGATTCTTTCTTCTATTCTTTATCGTGTGTTACTGTCTTATTTGATTTCTATAATTTTACTTAATCCACTCTTTCGTAGGGATAACTCATATGTAAGGACCAATGGCGGGGCTGACTCTCTTGGGCCAAAAGATAGAGCCCAAACTTGAAATAGACGGATACCTTGAGATCATGGGTGAGTGGAAACACTTTCTCAAGATCAGGTCTGAGATATGATGTCTGGTCTAGTTTTGGAGCCTGAACCATATAGTATTCCGCTGTAGTCGGAAAGGACGAGACTAGCCTAGTAATGACCACCCAAGCCGACTATGCATTAGAGTTATAGGCAGTTATCACTTTAGTTATTACTAAGGGTTATGCATCACGCCTAAACTCTAGCAATGTCAGCATAACAATTTAGTTAGTAGTAGCAGCTCCCTAGGTTGCAATGCCGCCATCACCCATCATTGCTCAGGTAGTTATAGTACCACTTGTTATGTTATTAGAGAAAAAAAAAAGTGGAGTGTTTTTGGGATTGATGCCTTGAGGTGTTTTTGGGATGTAGGGGAAGACACCCATAAGTTTCTAAAAACATATAGGGAGAGATTATACATGATGGGGTAAGTAGTGTAGAGAGAAGGAGACTTTACATGTAGCTACTTCAAACACTATCTACGCAGAGGTGGTGCTCGTATTTTGAGTGTAGACATGTTGGTTCAACTCCTTCATCTTAGACCTAATTTTCAAAGTCTTCTTGGCAGTGTTTATACAGGAAAGTGTTAGAGATCGACTCTGGATTAGTTTTCTAGGATTGCGATGCACTCTATGACCGTGTTAGAGAACGAGGCAAGATTTTATGAGCTCTCCATGAATTCTACCATGATTTTACCTACATAGAAGTAGAGAGTTTGTTTCTTCATCTATGACTTGAGGAAGATTTTATAGCTTCAATGGGTAGACCTTTCTTCAATGCTTTCTTATCATTCTCTTTCTATGAAGGAGATCTATTGTGCGGCCCAATGGGGCAAAAATAAGAGGGATCATCTCTAGGGTAGCTGCCGTGGCTCCCATTTTAGGGGTAGGGAATCTTATGATAGACCTTGTGAGTGCTACCAATATAAGGGTTATTCTAGTAGACATGTTCGGTGGCACTCCAAACCTTAGAGGGAGAGCAATATAGTTTGGGTCGTTCTAGTACATGTTATAGTTTGAGAGGCTTGTATTTGAGTTTCTTTAGGCTATGGCGACCGATCCTCTTAGGGTAATGCTTCTAAGGGTTGTTTTGATGGTGGTAAGCTTGACCACTATTCTAAGAGTATTCCTTCTAATGGATGATTGTGCCTACTCCTCAGGCAACTCAACCAGTTTTATTAGTGGCACCTTTTACTAGAGGTGGTACATAGGGTCATTATAATAGATGTGTTCAACAAAGGCTCGTGGAGGATCCTAGGGAGGTTGGTTAGGAGGAATATTAGAGGATTAGTTTAGAAAAGAACAAGGCTTCCATTATGAAGATTAAATGAGTGTAGATGTTGAGGCGGAGGCATTAGACATTATCATCATAGGTACGATCGTAATATGCCATTAGCTAGCCTCAACTTTGTTTGATCCGGTTTCTAAATATTCTCATAACTTTGTTTACTGTGCATCCATATTGGGTTTATGTTCTTAGAATATATCAATGCCATTATGTGTTTTAACCCCCATGGGTGAGTTTTTAGTACTACTATGGTGTATAGATCATGTTTGGTAACTATCTATGGGTGTGACACTCTGACCTTATCATGTCGACTATGATTGACTTCTATGTTATTCTGTGCCTAAACTTTCTCTCCCCCTACTGTGCGCTCTTACATTGCTTCACTAAGACTGTTATCTTAGTCATGCCTAGTATCCCTTTGATGGTGTGGCAAACTTTTTTTAGTCACACGCGTACTAGGGTTATCTCTTACGTTTGGGCTAAAAGATTAGTATCCAGTGTGTTCTTAGTCTATTTTTATGATGTACGGGATGTTAGTAAGAAAGGCATTACGGTTGATTTTGTCACACCCCTTACTCAACGGGCGCAACTGACACCTCATGCAATAACTTAGGCCTAAGCCGACCCCGATGAACCACTTGCTAATGGCGTAGGTCAGCCACACAAGTATATCTCGCCTTAAATATAAGCCATCGACCAGAAAGGCCCCTATCAAAAACTCTGCAAGGAAAACAACTACTGCCAACTACTTATATAAAGCAATAATCAACTAGCAAAGAAGCCTATTTGGGTCGTCGAGGCCAGAATGGTATCTGAGAAAGCATAAATGTTATGTGGGACATAAAAACCCCTATGATCTCTATACTGAAACTTAAAATAGAAAAAAATACTAACTATATGCCAAGAAACTATCAAACATCAGCCGACTAGAAAGTAAGCCCAAGATAGCCAATAACGTGACTAACAACCGAACACACTAATCTGCAAGCCCCTACGAATATAACACTTTGACGGGACAAGACCTCGGTGATGAGTCTGAGATTTCGACTCATTTAGGACTTGTTATTCATAGAATTAGTGTCTTCGGTGTCTATTTTGTGCTCTAAACTAATGTTTAAATGTTAATTTACAGATATAAAGGCAAAAGAGGAAGGCAGGGAAATTACTGGGCAAAAAGGAGCAAAAAAGATGAAAAAAGCTGAAGATAGTGAAACCTGAGAATTGCCAAAGTCACTCGACAAATCTCTGAGTGGCATTTCAAAATGGAAAATGTTCCATACTGCAAGCCGTAGGGAGAATCCAACTTGGCGATGGAATTGGACCTTTGGCGAACTACCAAATAAATTGGCGATAGAGTCCTAGTCCACCAAAATTTACTGGACATTTAGTGAAGATGCAAGCATCAAAGGTGATCAGAAAGGATAGGAGGGGAATCACCAATCAGGTCGGCGAGCCTGACCTCAATCGCCTAACATTTTAGTACAAAAATGGTGATAACTCTAGCCAAAAAGGCGATGGAGTGAAAGTATTTGGCGCGTCACCGACCAGGTTAGCGACACATGACTTACTCTGCTAAGTGACCTGAAGGCCAAAATATGAGAACGTAAAAATTGATTTTTAAAAAGAAGAAAGGGCATCCTTCCTTTTTTAGACTCAGAGCTTTTGACTTAAACATTATTTTTCTTAGTTTTAAAGAGTTTCCTAGTAGATTTTCGTCGTGTTTTGGATTTGAAGTTAAATTAGAGCATTGTAAAAATTTGGATATTACTACCCAGCTTATGGAACACGTAGTTGGTATTAATTACTTAATTTTTATGATGCACGGCTAAAATCCTTAGTCTTGGGGTGTAATTATGATATTAATTGCCTCAATTAGTTTATGGGCATTGGTAATTATTGATATAATTGTTGTTTTGAAGTTGGCTCGATTGGTAATTGAGTTTAATTTATGAATTATAGTTGAAAAATGCAGTTCTAGTCTAGTATTCTATGCTTGTTTGAGAAAGAGATTTTAGAATTAAGGTTATCAATTGATGATTGTAGTGATTGGGTTGTTTGGGTTCAACTCGAGAGAGTGAATATTTATTCTATAACCTATCTAGCTCGGGAGAGTAGATAAATTGAGGTAGTGGGTTGTTTTTAGTTTGATGCTTGTTATGGTTCAATAGAACTCACTTGATTTGGGATGTTTGATCGAGAGAGGGCCATTACATCTAAAGCCTAGCCTACCCACTTAGATTCAACAACTTTTAGCAATTAATAATCACTCATATAGCGAAATTGGCAATTAATAAATCGCATCCCCAAGTATTTCTCGTAACCTGATTACTCCCTTATGTCCGTAGTTGTTAATTGAAGAATCTCATCCCCCATTTGACTGTTCTTGTCAACTCCCTTTATTTAATCTAATGATTTCGATAATTTTATTCCTACCACTATTTAGAACATGTCTCTCGCTTCGTAATTGAATTATCTACTGTATCACTCCATGTGGGATTGACCCTAACTCTTTATTGGGTTTATAATACATTTCAATTGCCTACACTTACTATTGGATGAAGTGTAGTTGAGCGTTATAGAAAATGGTGTCGCTGCCGAGGAGTGGTGTTTAGACTTCTCTTATTGAAGTATAGTTGTGATCTAATATTGTTTGTAGTTGGATTGACTTACTTTACTTTGAATTTATGGGTAGATGTTGTGAGCAGGGGACAAGATGAGTGTGAATGGAAGCAACGTGAACCAACTTGGCCACAAAGATGATATTGGCAACTTGAATAATGTCAATGAAGCTCAATTGGATAGCGTAGGTGCTATTCGCTTACCTCCGATCGTGGGATATGCTGCATTCAATGTGAGAAGCACAATTCTACAACTATTGCAAATAAAAGGTGTATTCGGAGGGCTGGATCATGTGGATACCCATGAACATATTCAGAACTTTCTGGACGTACGTGGTCCATTTTCACTCAAGAATATCTCACAAGAATCAGTCTGGCTCCGGTTGTTCCCATTTTATTTGATTGGGGAAGCAACCAAGTGTTTGGTGGATCTACTGAGGGATTCCATTTCATCATGGGAAGAACTTATCGAGGTATTCTACATAAGATTCTTCCCACCCTCGAAGATGGTGAAGTTGTGGGACAATATTCAGAACTTCAAGCGAGTAGAGAGGGAACCAATTCATGAAACATGGTTGAGATTTCAAAAGTTGCTGCTCGTTGGCTTCCGGGTAATGTGACACTACAATATTTTTACCGGAGGTTAGACTCAATCAACAAATGAGTAGCTGACCATCTTGTATGAGGAGGGATAATGTTACAATTATTTGAAGTAGCATCTTCTCTTCTCGATGAAATGACGAAGATTAACCAGGCTTGGTACACACAAGAGGACCAAGTGTCTCCATTGAATTTTAAGATGATAAATGAACAAATTTATAAGGAGAAAGAGTGGGATGAAAATATTGGCAAGATGATGTCCCAAATGGAGTTGTTAAGAAAACAGGTTCTAGAGAGCCTTGAGGAAGACGAAGAAGTAAAAAGAGTGTCTAGACTCGAGGAGGGTTCTTGCCAGAGCTATTTAAAATCTAGTGGGAATAAAGGTTGGAACACACTTATTGAAGATCAGCGAGCAGGATACAGTCAAGATTGGGCTGATCAAAATAACTTTTTCGGAAAATAGAAGGCAATCATGACGAGTATCAAATGCAAACAGGTGACAACCCAAAATCTAAGGGTAGTTCAAGAAGTCTTCGAGTGGATGAACTGTTATCGCGCATTCTAGATAATGTTGAAGGGTCTGGTGACATGCTTAATGAAATGAAGGCTGATTTCTTACCATTGAATGATAGAGTTAATTATCACGCGGATGTTATTAAGCAACTTGAATGTCAAATGAGCCAACTTTTAGCCCAATTAGAACACAAGTTATATTAGAGAAGAGTGCATATGAGTATACAACAAGTTCAAAGGCTGATCATGACAAAGGTTTGGCAATTGTAACATGAAGTGGGAAAATAGCAGGTGGCAATGTGTAGGTGAATGATGGGACAAACACTTGTGAAGAAGGGAAAGACACCACAGAGGTAGAGAGATCTGTTAAAGCACCCGAGAATAACATGCCGAAAGAGAATGAAGAAAGTCCAAGACTAAGCACCACTGAAGAGTTGAAAATAGCTAAAGAAGGGGCTGCATCATCTCCAAAGTTAGTGCAACTGCAACCCAAAATAAACCACTCGTTCCCTCAAAGGCTCAAAAAGAAAAATGAAGATGAAATGTTCAAGAAAGTCCTATTCGTGTTCAAGAAACTTTCTATAAACCTTCTCTTAGTGGAAGCATTTTTGGAGATGCTGGTGTAACAACCTGAAAAACTATTAAGACCAAGCTAGAGTCTAATGGAAACTAATAGGTGAAACAAGAGCCTTACATGTGAGGTTTTGAGTTTGATGTTTGGTTTTAGGTTGTATATTGACTTCCCCAACTTAGAATGAGGGTTATAGGGGTTAAACGTCAAGGTACGACCCTCCAAGGACCAACCAAGGGTCCTTGAGGGGGACCCTAAAGCCTAACCCCAAGGCTGCCTTTAAAGCAAAGCTTGGCAAAATTCTTGTGAACTACGGATGCAAACCACGACCAATAGATTGATCTACGGCTCGTGGTCTTGATCCGTAGGTAAAGGGCCACTTTGCTAAGCCACAGCCCCAAACCACGTTTGACCAGGACGGGGCGTAGTCCAGACCACAGTTCGTGGTTTGGTGGGCATCGTTTGCACCTGGTTTGTTGCCTTGGTTCGGTCATTATGGGGGTGAATTGGTAAATTCACCCCAATTCGTAATAAGTTGGGGGATGGTTATTTTAAGTTATTTATGGTATTTTAAGAGTATTAAAAGTGTTAAACTCTAATTTTCATCACATTACTTCAAAACCCCCCCTTCTCTCCAAGAATCTTCTCTCTAGAAACTCCATTGAAGAACGGAGAAGGAAACCAAGTTAGAGCTTGAAGAAGGAGATTTTCAATACGAATTTGGAAGGATTATATACCTAAGGTATGGGATTTCTTCATCCTTTGGAAGCTATCACCCAAGGAGCCCTTTCAAAAGCTTTTAACTCAATTCTAGAAAACCCAATTAGCTAGGGTTTCAACTCGACCCCATGGATTCGTTTCAAAGTTGTTCTTAAAGGTTGAATTGTGTTTGTTATATCTGATAGCACTGATTGTAGATGATTTTATATTGAATTCCAAAGAATCCATGAGTTTTCTGAAACCCTAGTTATGGTTCTTCTTTACATTATGTGATGGCTTTGCAAGTTGGTCCAATTGAATGAATGCGAGTTAATTATGATGTAATTGCATGATCTAAGTGTGATTTTACATGCATACTTGATTAACCTAAGATTTCTAAGGTGAATTGATATAGTCTAGGGTTGTGCCATGAAAAAGGCTAATCGAGGTTTAAATGTGATCCTCCAAGAATGATGAATTTCTCCATGTAATGCTTTTAGATTAGATCACCTAGACTTGAATTGGTTTAGGGTAATGCTTCTAAACATGAATTGACTTGATCATGATAATATATGCATGTTTATGAATACTTGAAGTATAAAGTACCAATCATGATGAGATTGAGGTATTGGTGAGTTGTTGGATCATGGTATTATCTAATATGCTATTGCTATATGCTTGGGTTGAGTTGGTCCATAGCCCTTGAAAGGCATATTGTAAAGGTTTGTGCATGTTGACAAGATTGTGTGTGAACTCATGATTTACTTAGAAGTTAAGGGTCCTATGAATATTGTGTATATTGTGGTATTGTTGAAAGACCATTCTTCCCTTACCCTTACATTTAATTATGAATGAAGTGTCTAAGATGATAATGTTGTTGATTGTGTCATTGCAAGGACAATTACACACACACTCCATGCATAAACATTATTATGATGTATCAGTATTGTTAATTGGAAGTGTAGTTATCACATGCACCTTTACACATTATTATGAATGAAATTTACATGACCATGATGATCCTATTGTGTTTAAAGAAAGTCCATTCTCCTGAGAAAACATGATCTTTGTGTGAAAGTTATTCTCACATACTAATGTTGATTCTAAGGTCGAAAGTACATTCTCACCTTCAATGAATCTATGAGCTATTTTGATGAATTGTATTGAATGATGGATAGAGCATTCCTTCACACATGTAAATGAAATTCAAGACTAATAATGTATAATTTGGGAAATAATGCTAAGCATCGAGTGCATATGGACAATGAGGTAAAAGACCTTTCGCCAATGCAATAGGTTGGGTCATCTAAGTGCACTCATGAGATGGAAGCTCCTCCGCCAATGCAATAGGTTGGGTTTCTAGAAGAAATCTCCATATCCCATAACTATGTGCTAGCATAGGACTGTTGCTAGCGGATCCACCATATAGCTATACATTAAGTTCTACCTTAGGTAGGTAGGACACCTTCTTTCGGTGTGGGGTTACACGACACCAGATTCCATGTAGCTCACATGGTCTATGTTGGTTATGGAAATTTTTCCCTATATAATAATGATAATGAATGAAACATAAACTATACTATGACTTCTGAATGAGTTTTACTTAGTAGGAGTGGGGGTATGTGACTTCACTTTTACATTGCACAAGTAGACTTAGTAGGATGCCATGGGATAGTTCCTTTGTATTATGATGAGATTTGAATGCATGCATGCATATTGAATGGATGTTTGTTATGAATGACTTTCCTTATAATTCAAGTAATGTACGTGACTATTTCCTTATTTGTGACTATTGATTATAATGAGGTCTAAAGATCAAATGCATGACTAAGGTAAGCTCAAAGGAGTACTTAGTAGGGTTGGTATTATGGGATGCTAACCACACATTGCACAAGTGTTCCTCAGGGGTTGCTAAGGTAATGGCTTTACTATGAAATAAGTATAAATGTCATTTTGGCTTGTGTTGTACATTGTAAATACATGTTAGTAACCATACATTGCACAAGTGTTTCTTAGGGGTTGCTTATGTGATGATTACTTAATGATGAGATAATCTTGGTATTTGACTTTGTATTACTTTGTGATTGGAGGCTATGTGTTGTGAAGATTGGAATGTGCATTATATTGATGTTGGAGGCTATGCCTGTTATTATATTGATATCTCTCATGTTATAATGAAATGTACGTGAGTTCCCTTATTGGTTGCATTATCTAACTATTTCAAAGATGATGTTCAAAAATGGCATATAGCATGATTTCAAATGAAATGTCCCTTTTTATGCATGCTTTAATGATTTTGTGCAAGGCTTTCATACTTAGTACTTTTTGTGCTAACCCCATCTTTCTACATTTTCTATAAGTGTAGGCTTCAGAGATATTGGATTCTATCCTCGTGGATAGGTACATAGGAGATCAAGAAGAAGAAGATTGGTGAGTCCTCATTGTATTTGAGGGCTCAACCTTATGTCCTTTATTATCTTTCTATTATGCTGTAGACTTTTGTTGTAAGGGTCGTGTCCCTAAGATTTGTATTTCAACAGTTTTATTCCAAGTATAATAGATGGTTTGAGACATATTGTCATAGATTCTCTTTCATTTTATAAGAGACTTTGATTGTAAAGTAAAATTTTAAATTCCGCACTATTTTCCTATGCTTTATTGTTCATGAATGCTATGAGGCTTGTATGTGACCCCTTCAGGGTCAATTATGCCGTGTTACTTCTAGAGGGTAACCCCGGGTCGTGACATCTGGGATACGCAAAAATAATGAAGGAGATAGTCGCTAAGAAAAGAAGCATGGATTTCGAAACAATTGAAATTTCCCACAATTGTAGTACCGTTATGACCAACGATGTGATCACAAAGAAGAAAGATCCGGGGGCATTTACTATCCCATGTACCATTCGTATGCTTCAATTTGTCAAAGAATTATGCGAATTGGGGGCGAGTATAAATTTTATGCCATACGCCATATTTAAGCAAGATGGGCTTGGTGAACCAAAATCCACAACAATGTGGCTTCTTGTGGAGGATCAGTCACGACCCGAGTCTAGGCCCCAGATGCGACACGGCGTACTTGACCCCAAAGGGGTCGCGTACAAGCCTCATAGAATTCATTCATCGCATAGGTAATATAAATAGTATGGAATTTAAACTTTTTATTCAAAAACCATACAATCTAAAGACATTCAAAGACTCATTTGTAAAGCAGCAGAATACTAAAGTATCACATGGCAATCTTAGGCAAAATTTTAACAAAATAGGGTCATAGCCCTTTCTAATAAAAAAATACTAAATGTCTATTACATTAAATAAAGAGAAACTTCTAAACACTTTTCCTCGATCTATGAGGATATACCACTTGATCTTGGAGGAATAGCAATCCAAGCACTTCAATCTAGAATAAGCAAATCACTTGTTGAAACCTACACTTTGTAGTCAAAATAAGAAAAATATGGGTTAGCACACAAAAATGTACTAAGTATGATGACCATGCAAAAACATGCTTTAAAAGGGACATTTTGGTTGTAAACCGTGCATTATGCCACTTTATAGAAATACCATGTACAATAGCATAAGACACATAAAATACAAGTATAGTCATCATGCAAGTCATAATACCACATTTAGACAATATCATCATGTAAACCATTACCTTCACCTTAGACCTTCACCTCAAATAACCCTCGTGCTATACCTTGTGCGATGCATGGATAGCGTCCCATACCACCATCCACACCAAGGCATCACATTAAGGTCAGCAAAAGTGAATTTACCATTCCTTCATTTTCATCTTTACACAATATCCACACATAAGAAACATAACATTTCATAAGACACGACAAGGGAAAATAACTCATAATATAACCCAAGTATAGCATGCTTATCACATTAAGCATTTAAGAGTCAACATTCTTCAATTATTTCATTTAAAGGACTTTCATACATTAGTCATTAGGACTTAGAGAAATAACTATGACCCTATCAAAGCCTACTCGTGCAATGTATAGATGGCATCCCATACTACCACCTACACTTCATAGAACCTCTCAAGAAACCATAATGCACATCTCACATGATGGGAATAAGCGTTTAATCGACATAGACCATGGAAATTAGACATGAAATCCGGTGTGATATAGCCCTACACCGTAAAGAGGTGTTCCACTTGCCTAAAATAGAACGGTAACATTAGCTCAAATGGAATCTGCTAGCTAATATTCTATGTAGGCACATATTTATGGGATAGGGATATGTTCCTTGGAACTCTAACCAAACATTGGGACAGTTTCTATCTAACCATATCCACTCGGTGCTTAGCCATTCCCATGGATTATTTCATTCACATTATATTAGTGTACTAGGGAGGAATGCCATAGGCCTATCCAGCCAACTTACATCATTACACAAGCAAGGAATGTTATAAGCCTATCGATCCATGGTACATTCAAGAATAGCTCTAGAGTCCTCTTGAAAAGAATGTTATAGGCCTATTGATTCATGGTCCCTCATTACATACAAATACTTATGAAAGGAATGTCATATCCTATCGATTCATGGTACATTGACTCACTAGGAAAAGAATGTTATAAGCCTATCAATACAAGAGTCGTCATTACATTAGATCATATATTAAAAGAATGCCTTAAGCCTATCAATTCATATCCATCAAGTCAAGAAACATTGAATACTCATATATGAAAGGAATGCCATACCCTAACGATTCATATTCATCAATTCAAGACACATTCATTATATAAGAAAGGATGCTTCGGCCTACCAGTTCAAGTTAGAACATTACATCATAGAAGCCCTTCACATTCTATCATCATCATTCACGAATGTCAAATTGAGAATTACCCTTCCAATAATAACACAAAGACCTTCAAGACAAGATTAATGATACAATTTAATAACCCAAAGCAATTTAGACAAATTCCATCCATAAGCTTTCATAATCATCAATCCCACATCATAAGGTATAATTTAGGAATTTAGAGAAATCTTGGGTTCATAGAGTATTTTCATCTTAAATCATCAATTAAACATCAATACAATTATCATATGACATTAGAAACCATTTGAAATCGTTTGAAGAAACGACCCATGAGATTGAGTAAAACGGTTGGGTTTTCATGAACTTGAAAACTTCTTTGAAATTGACTCTAGGGTGAAAGCTAACCCTAGATGAAGGATCACCATACCTTTACTAAGATTCCCCAAGAAATTTGATGAAGAAACGCTTTGAATCCAACCCTAGCTCCCACTTCTTCTTGTTCTTTGAGTTAGTGAGAGAAATATTAAGAGAGGAAGAACTTTGGGGTTTTGATTTGGGTGTTGTGAATAATGGGGTAAACAAGGTGTTAAAAGACTTCAAATTTTATATATATATATATATAGATATGATATAAACCATTTAAAATCAGCAACACTTAATAACCAGTTTAAACGAAATTACCTAAAAAACCTCAACTTGGCCAGCCCTGTCAGGGACCAAGTCCACTTCTACGATCCGTGAAAAGGGACCACGGCCCGTGGTCCTCTAGGCAGTGACTCCTTTTCCCTTGCCAACCTTCATGAGGCCAATGCATCTTCATGGCCACTTCTACGGACCGTGGTCAAGACCACTAACCGTGGAATGGTCTGTGAAGTTTGGGCAGTCGCTTGGCCAAAGTGCCTTGCCTCCCATGCCACCAAGTGACCTTCATGGCCATTTCTACGGACCGTGGGGAAGACCACTAGCCGTGAAGTGGTCCGTGGACTTGAGTCAGTGCTTGGCCAAGTTAAGGCAGCCTTGGCCTTTGGCTTAGTCCTTGCCCCCTTGGCTTGGCACTTGCCCTTGCAACCCTCAACCAACTTCAAAAGGTCCTTCAACTATGGAGTCTAACATGTATCTTCACGTTGACCTTACAATTAGGCTCTAGTTCATCCTATCATTCTCCAGGTCTTTATATAATCCCCCACTTAGTAACATTCGTCCTTGAATATCACTTTAAACACTTTAAGGGATAACGACTCAAGACTAGTAGCCCATCAATATAAATGCATAATCATAGGAGGAAACATCAACAAGCTCAATGCATATACAAGATAGTAGGAAATACTTCTACTAACTCATTATGCACAAAAACATCAACAATTCTCATTCTGTTAGAGGAACTTCCTTCTCCAACTCACATCATGCTCATTACAACATCATAAGGCAATTTATGCAACTCTTTTCAAGATCACATTTAAAAATGCTCAACAAGTCAACTAATGAAGCATTTAAGCAACTCATTATAGATGCACATCATTATGAGGAACAAAATCCACGAAAACTTATTTTCTCATATAAACAAAAATTTCATCAAAACATACATAACATAAGGAGACCATGGAAACTCATAACTACTCATGACTCCAAAATATGCTACAAGCTACAAGGATGTTTTGGTCTCAAGCTTGAATAAGAATAGAAGGAAAGAGATAAGGATATCAACACTCTCAACAACCTTACTATTCAATATACTATCCCCCACATAAGGGTAAACCCAACTAAGGGAAATCATGAAAACAACATAAGAAACTCAACAAGACATTCATGACCATAAGGAACCATCACATACCGGTGCTTTCAAACTAGGAAGGTCCTCATTAAGAAACTCTTGCTCACAACAAATTTACTAACACCACTCAAGGTCTCATATGAGTCTACCACACCGGGTCTAAACTCCTCAAACTTACCACACCTCTTAGGGTGAGAGCATCAAGAAAGCCTAACTCATGAACATCAAGGACCCTCGACCACCTTGCCATCTAAGCACATTATCTCCCCCCTTAGGGGTAAGTCTATACACACTCATTTCAACGTCACTTCTTTCAATTCTAAGGTCGGAGAAAGACCTCACTAAACCTTCATACTCATCACACAAGGATGATTCCAACACAAGTTGAATTACACTTATACCCTCTTTTAAGGAGTCTACTCACTCAACACATCAAAACATTTCTAAAACACCTCAATTCATCAATTCTTTCAACATACCTCAAAAACAATCATGACCTTTTACCAACAACAAACATAGCCATAAAGCAACCCATCCATACTAAAGACAACATCACAACATAACACCTCAAATCTAGCAAGTCACATAGCCATAATTGACATCAATACTCACCTTTTTCTCCCTCGATCCTTGAAGCATTAGCACTTCTAATAGTCACATCTTCAAGACCACCGGAGAAGAAAAAAGAGAAAAAACTTATGGAGTCAAACTCTATGGCACGACTTGAAAAATAATGAAAGAGGTGTAACTTTCTAACGTCCTGTAGCCTCTCGCTCATAGATGTGTCGCGACTCACACCGATGAGCAAGACTCTAATAGATGTGGCTTGTGAGACATCAACCCTAAAAACCATTTCCAAAATCTTATGCACTGATACCAAGTTTGTCACGACCCGAGTCTAGGCCCCAGATGCGACATGACATACTTGTCCCCAAAAAGGTCTCGTACAAGCCTCATAACATTCATTCATCACATAGGTAATAGAAATAGTACGGAATTTAAACTTTTTATTCAAAAACCATACAATCTAAAGACATTCAAAGACTCATTTGTAATGCAGCGAAATACTAAAGTCTCACATGGCGATATTAGACAAAACATTAGCAATATAGGGTGTCACGCCCCTTTAAAATCAAAAAGTACTAAATGTCTATTACATGAAATAAATAGAAACTTCTAAACACTTGTCCTCGATCTATGAGGACATACCACTTGATCTTGGGGGAATAGCAATCCAAGCAATTCAATCTAGAGTAATAAAATCACTTGCCGGAACCTACACTTTGTAGTAAAAATAAGAGAAATATTGGTTAGCACACAAAAATCTTCGAAGTATGATGACCATGCAAAAACATGCTTTAAAATGGACATTTTGGTTAAAAACCATGCATTATGCCATTTTATAGAAATACCATGTACAATAGCATAAGACACATAAAATACAAGTATAATCATCATGCAAGTCATAATACCACATTTCGACAATATCATCATGTAAGCCATTACCTTCACTTTAGACCTTCACCTCAAGTAACCCTCATGCTATACCTTGTGCAATTCATGTATAGCGTCCCATACCACCATCCACACCAAGGCATCACAATAAGGTCACCAAAAGTGAACTTACCATTCCTTCCTTTTCATCTTTACACAATATCCACACATAAGAGACATAACATTTCATAAGACAAGACAAGGGAAAATAACTCATAATATATCCCAAGTATAGCATGCATATCACATTAAGCATTTAGGATTCAACATTTTTCAATTACTTCATTTAGAGGACTTTCATATATTAGTCATTAGGACTTAGAGAACTCACTATGACCCTATCGAAGCCTACTCGTGCAATATATAGATGACATCCCATACTACCACCTACACTTCGTAGAACCTCTCAAGAAACCATAATGCACATCTCACATGATGGGAATAAGCGTTTGATCGACGTAGACCATGCAAGCTAGACATGGAATCTGGTGTGATATAGCCCCACACTGTAAATAGGTGTTCCACTTGCCTAAAATAGAATGGTAACATTAGCTCAAATGGAATCTGCTAGCTAATATCCCATGTTGGTACATAGTTATGGGATAGGAAGATGTTCCTTGGAACTCTAACCTAACATTAGGAGGGTTTCCATCTAACCATATCCACTGGGTGCTTAGCATACATTTCCATAGATTATTTCATTCACATTACATTAGTGTACTAGGGAGGAATGCCATAGGTCTATCGACCCAACATACATCATTATACAAGGAAGGAATGCTATAAGCCTATCGATCCATGGTACATTGAAGCATAGCTCTAGAGTCCTCATGAAAAGAATCCTATTAGCCTATCGATTCATGGTCTCTCATTACATGCAAATACTCATGAAAGGAATGCCATAGCCTATCGATTCATGGTACATTGACTCACTAGAAAATGATTGCTATAAGCCTATCGATTGAAGAGTCTTCAGTACATTAGATCATTTATGAAAAGAATGCCTTAATCCTATCAATTCATATTCATCAAGTCAAGACACATTCAATACTCATATATGAAAGGAATGCCGTAGCCTATCGATTCATATTCATCAAGCCAAGAAACATTCATTATACAAGAAAGGATGCCTAAGCCTACCACTTCAAGTTATAACATTACATCATAGAAGCCGTTCACATTCTATCATCATCATTCATGAATGTCAAATTGAGAATTAGCCTTTCAATAATAACACAAATACCTTCAAGACATGATCATGTTAACTTCATTGAATTCACATTCATATACTTAGTAAGTAAATACCTCCACCTTTCAAATGGATCAATAGGTCAAGAACAATTCTACTTCAACATGAACATTTAGTCATAACTTGCCTTCAAGGCCATAAATCTCAAATCATCAGCATACCAACAATTTACCATAATTAAGGCATAAATAATGATACAATTAATTAACCCAAAGCAATTTAGACAAATTCCATCCATAAGCTTTCATAATCATCAAACCCACTTCATAAGGTACAATTTAGGAATTTAGAGAAACATGGGTTCATAGAGTATTTTCATCTTAAATCATCAATTAAACACCAATACAATCATTATATGACATTATAAACCATTTAAAATTGTTTGAAGAAAGAACCCATGAGATTGAGTCAAACCCTTTGTTTTTCATGAACTTGAAAACTTTGAAAACTTCTTTGAACTTGACTCTTGGGTGAAAGATAACCCTAGATGAAGGATCATCATACCTTTACTAAGATTCCCCAACAAATTTGATGAAGAAACACCTTGAATCCAACTCTAGTTCCCACTTCTTCTTCTTCATTGAGTTAGAGAGAAATATTCAGAGAGGAAGAACTTTGGGATTTTGATTTGGGTGTTTTGAATAATGGGGTAAAATAGGTGTTAAAAGACTTAAAAAATAAAAAATAAATATATATATATATATATATATATATAATATACACCATTTAAAATTAGCCCCACTTAATAAGCACTTAAAACGAAATTACCTAAAAAACCCCAACTTGGGCAGCCCCTTCAGGGACCAAGTTCACTTTTACGGTCCATGAAAGGGGACCACGGCCCGTGGTCCTCTAGGCAGTGACTCCATTTCGCTTGCCAACCTTCATGAGGCCAAGGCATCTTCACGGCCACTTCTACGGACCATGGTCAAGACCACTGCCGTGGAGTGGTCCGTGAAGTTTGGGCAATAGCTTGGCCAAAGTGCCTTGCCTCCCATGCCCCCAACTGACCTTCACGGCCATTTCTACGGACTGTGGTCAAGACCATTGGCCGTGAAGTGGTCCGTGGACTTGAGGCAGTGCTTGTCCAAGGTTGGGCACCCTTTTCCTTTGGCTTAGGCCTTGCCCCCTTGGCTTGGTACTTGCCCTTGCAACCCTCAACCAACTTCAAAAGATCGTTGAACGATTAGGCTCTAGTTCATCCTATCATTTTCTGGGTCGTTATAGGATCGGTCTATCAAACACCCCATTGGAATACTTTATGATATATTGGTGAAGGTTGATATAATTTTATTTCTGGCTGACTTTGTTATTTTGGATTGTGAGATTGATGCGGAGATGCCTATTATTTTGGGTAGACCATTTTTGGAAACTGTAAGAGCTCTAGTTGATGTTGAAAGTGGTGAGTTAAAGTTCCGGGTAAATAAAGAAAAGGTCACCTTCAATGTGTACAAACCAATGATGCAACCTTGTGACCTTCCTGTAGTTTCAACAATTGATGTGATTGATGAAGAGGTGGCTAGTGTGAGTGAAATGATGTGTGTGGGTGAACCTCTTGTGGTTGTCCTTTCGAATTATGATGAGACAAAAGTTCAAGTGTATGATGAAGTGGTGGCTGCTTTGTCGGGACTAAGTGCTCATTCAAGAAACCCAGTGAAGATTGATATTGATCTAAAAAATCTATAGAGTTCCCCCACCAAACCATCCACGAAAGAACCTCTAAATCTTGAGTTGAAAGTGTTTCCATCTTATCGTGAGTATGTATTTTTGGGAGCAAAAAGTATCTTACCAGTCAGTATATCAACTGATTTGCTTGAATGACAAGTGAAATTACTTGTAGTGGTGTTAAAGAGATACATCAAGGCCATATGTGGACAAGAATGAATATTCTGACTTGAAGAGTACAAAATCTTCGTTGGGAATATTAAGGCTAAATGATTTGAAAAAGATAAAATATCCATCGTTAGCTAGGAACAGTGTAGTATTTGAGGTTTCTAGAGAATAAAACATTTTTGGTTGACTTCTCTGTCTGAATGTGAAACCGATTCGAAGAATATAAAATCTTCATCAGAATTCAAGGTTCATTCATTTAACGATTAGAAGAATATAAAAATTTCACCGTTAAACTAGAAATAAGTTGTATAAAGATTGAATCTTTATGGTTTGTATTATAAATACTAACTGTTCTGTCTAATTGTGACAGAAAGAGAAAAAACAATAATGACATAAAATTAGTGATTTTTGTGTCTGCAATGGGTGTTTCTATGGATTAAATCTCCAAAAGAAGGCTTCGTGAAAGCATGGGAAAAATATGTGGAAAATAATTTCAAATACTTGAAAAATATTTTTGAGAATATTTTTAAAATGTGGAGGGTTGTTTACTTGTGATTAAGACAAAATTAGACTTACTATCTAATTAAAATTTGAAAGTACAAGATATGAAATTTAATGACATTCTTATATTATGGTCAACCCACAAAATTCTTGGAGTATATTCGATATCGTGGTCGTTGAGCTCTCTTTACTAGCATATGATAAGACTAGTATAAAACCAAAAAATTGTATTACTCGTTCAAAAGAATTGTATTCTTTGATGAAAAAGTGTCACTTAAAATATTATTATTTTTCATGAAAAGATATGTCTATTAAAATAAATTTATTTGTATAGACATGAACATTGGTGAAAAGTGATATGTTTTGTTTCTGTTGTAAAACAAATATTTGGGTCATATTGCCCTTATTGGACCAGTGAGACTATGATCATGGATAATTCTATAACAATAGAATGTTATGGAAAGGTCCTTCTGAAAAGGACATCTGGCAAGGTGCTGATTCTGAAACAATGTCTGTGTTTGACAAAGTTATAAAAAGTAAAGAACAAAATATTTGTAGGAAAAGGTTACCTCACGGAAGGTCTTTTCAAACTTAATATTTCTGTTTGTTCTTACTTCCTTGAATCAAATTGTTTGAGACATGAACGCTTGGGAGATGTCAATTACAAAATCGTGCAAAAACTTATCAACTTAAAAGTTTTTCCTAACTTCTAATGCAATAAATCAAAATGTCAAGTATGTGTTGTTGAAAGGAATTTTAATCCCTTATAATTGATTTATACTGACATTTGTGATATGAAGTCAACACCATCTTGTGGTGGGAAAAAGTGTTTCATAAATTTTTATTGACAATTGCACTAGATATTGTTATATCTATTTGATGAATGGTAAGGATGAAGCGATAGAAACATCTAGGAAATATAAACTAAAGTTGAAAATCATTGTCATGATTAGAAGTGATAGATGTGGAGAATATGAATCTTCTTTTGCAGAAATATATTTCGACAATAGAACCATCCATCAAATTACTTGTCACGACCCAACCCACTGGGCCATTCGGGCACGTACATACTACCAACCAAGTAGGAGAACCCCCTTATCCCAACCGTTAGAACATGCGGAAATTAAATAAAATGGAAGATAAAAGAAATAGTAGGATTTTATAAATAAGAACTCTTAAAACAAATTCGGTTTAAAAAGCTTGTAAAGTGATTAACACCCCCAAGGATCTAGTCTAAACAGGTACAAGAGCTACTACGAGTACAATTGGACATAATAAATAAAGAGACAACTCCCACTACGCAGAAGGAAAGATAGAAGCTGCTGGAGATTTTCTTCGTTTTC
Source organism: Solanum verrucosum (assembly GCF_900185275.1). Lineage (NCBI taxonomy): Eukaryota > Viridiplantae > Streptophyta > Magnoliopsida > Solanales > Solanaceae > Solanum > Solanum verrucosum. The sequence goes on along the minus strand of NW_026020070.1, from coordinate 480,181 downwards.
ACCTAATGAAACGTCACCAACCTGCATCCAGACTATTCCCAAAATGGCATAGCAAGAGTAGTATCAGTACAAACCACATGTACTGGTAGGCATCATCGGCAAACCCGACGCCCACCATATATCATAAGATAATCAACTAGTAAGATCATGAAATAAATCATTCGCTTCTCCACCTTTACCATTTCTCGAAATACCTCCGAATAACACTAGTACTCTAACTACTAACCACTTTTTCGATCAATCTAATTACCGGGTACTTGATCATAGCCTAACCATTCTAACACATAGAAAAGTCCCCAATACAACTACTAGCATTCCACTAACCGCTCACGTCATACCTCTTACTTCCTCTTCATATTACACAGCCATGGACTCATAGTACATTACGTCACGCTTTCTAACCACTAAACACAAATCCCTTTCTCCAAGTGAAATCCACCTAAGCACTTACTTCACGTACACTACCCCCACCTTTCACCCTTGCAACACACGAACAACCCTTGCCATAAATTATTCGACCCTTGAACTATTGGCTTTTTCCCCGTTTCATTCGACAATACCACACACAACAAGTTTACTCAACACAAGAACAATCTCATATAATTTCTCATAGACATATAGCCACTCCGAGGAATCACAATATAATTTACCATTACGAACAACATTCAATTTCATGATTCTCAAGATACACAATTATGACAAGTCATTGGTCCTCTCATTAAACCCAAACCCAAACAGTTAGCATACCAGAAAGTGGTACTTGATCCAATGTTTATGCCGGAATGTCGCAACCGATCCCATAATTATGCCGGAACGTGGCAACCGATCTAAGTTAGTGTGTCGAAATGCAACACCCGATCCATTCACAAGCCAGAGTCACAATCACAAGTATATGATCACAACCATACAACAAGAGTGATTTTCAGCATATAATTCTTTGTTCATACTATTGACATTAGGTGTGATCAACAAGCTTCGTTCACATACATGCATGTATTACAATGAAGCAAGAACAACCTACAATACTCAATCATAGAATCACAACCCTCCCCTATGAACTACTCATCCACGTATATCATGTAAGCATAAATTCAACCATACTTAACCGTAGTTAATCATCTAGGGCTTCTTCCTAGGATTTAAATCATCTTTTGTTCGGTGCACGAAGGCCTACGCATAAATCATACCGTTGATTTACATACATTATGTGGTGAGTATAGATGTATAATTACTCAATTCATAAAACCTAGCCTACCTGGGCACCAAGCAGTTGCACCAAGTTTGGGTCTTTAATTCTTGTTTCTGGGATGGTGATCTTGACCTGAAATCCACAATCCATCAGCATCTTCACGCTAGAAATATCTCCCTCCATTTTCCCAAGCCTGCAACAACTTTTGGGGGGTTTCTAAGGTGTTTTACGCCTAACTAGGTATTTTAGGGAGTAGGAGAAAATAAGATTTCACGTTATTTACATTATGTCGCGCCTATCCCTCTCTGGCGCCAACTTACCCCGCCCTAGCAGCATCTGGCTTGCCCTCATGGGACAGTGGCCTAGAATTTACCAAATTTTTACTTTTCGTAATTAATGACAGTTTGGGTCATTACAATAGATACCAATTTACCCCTCGTTTATCCCCGAACGATTAATACATAGATAATCACACGCCCTATTTTCGGAGTACTTCCAACTAATGAATAGGCCATCATGAAACCACGAAGAGTGGTGACTTTTCAACTAGTTAACACGAGAAAGGTACTATACCCAAAGACTTAGAAGAAAATGAAGGCAACACACAAAGAAATGAATGTGTTTAAATTACAGTCTGGCCCACCAGGACGGCAACCCTCCTGCTGAGGGGGGCCACTGTGGCAAGGATCTCCTGCTGAGGTGGGAGATCAAGAAAAAGTAAACGGGGAAAATGGAAATATTTTTACCATTTCTCCCAAAACTCGTCTCGATCACTCTACTCAGAATGTCAAAACATCAGGTAATATTCTTGTTTCTTACACTCTTTACTTTTGTACTTGATTAACAACGATTGCATGACGATTAATTGGTCAAAATTAGACGCTTTTCGGGTAGTTATTCGAAAATGAAAATAGGTTGCTAGGTTTGATAGATAAACGTAGCATGGACACTTCCCTTACGTCCCCAACGTCTCCACCACATCCTGGGCGTAAGGATTTTGTAGAAATATGGTTAACTCGATACCAAAAATGTTGGGAGAAGTTGAAACGTCTCTTTGCTTAAAACTCAAATTTGAGGGGTATTTAGGAGTTATTTTGGCAGAATAATTGCTTATTTATGTTCTAGGGTAGTTTATATACTCTGATCTGCTAAAATTCTATCAAAATAAAGGTTTTGGGATGAAGAGGCGCCATTATCGCGCCTGGTGTTCGTCCTAGATAAAGGCCGCTTTGGCGACCTTCATCCCGTTGTGGCTGTCTTCATAATCCCGCTCTAGTGGGATTTTGGCCGTTGTGGCAGGATTCAGGGAACCAGAAGCCTGAGTCCCCAACTCAGGATTTTTCCTCTTCCCTTTTTCCCGCCTTTAACTGTCTAACTCTATCGTGTCTTAACGCGCAGTTTCCATCTCTTGCAGGCTATTCCAAATGGTAGGGCTAAATGAGGAAAACTTACCCTTCGTCTGATTTCCTGATGCTGCTAGTCGGGAGAGGCATCATGACAATAGAAATTTGTGGTTCTGCTGCGAGAGAGGTTCCGTGTTACTTAAGATGGAGGAGAAGGCGCCTGCATTTTATGCTCGCGTGATGGAGTTCAGATGGACTCCACTTACTGAGGCTCCTCCGGACGCACGTTCCACTTGGGTGAGGGAGTTCCACGCCATCCTGACTACTATGCGATGGGACAACCCTCACCCCGTCATCCATATTCGGGGAGTTGATATCCCCCTGCATGCCACAACCATTAATGAGGCTCTAGAGGTGTCGGAGATCTTGAACGCTGAGTACGAGGCCAAGCTGAGGGAAATGGATCTCGAATGGCTGAGAGACACCCTGGTGGAGCCTGCCCATCGGGACCAAGTCTATTGGGCCACTGCGGAGGGCATTACTAGCACAAATTGGTCGTCTGATGCTAAGAGGTGGCTACACTAGGTGACTAGGAAGATCCGCCCATCAGGAAACCGCACAGATGTGACCTTTCCTTGGGCCCTAGTGGTGGCGTGTGCTATACAGGGTATTGAGTTGAATGTGTGGACGTAGGTCATTTCGGAGTGGAAGATGTTTTACCGGGGTAATAAGAAGGCTTTTTTCCTACAGGGACTTATTACTGCATTGTGCAAGCGGACTGGAGTGCCACTTTTTGATGCCGATGAGATACTTCCTATGGATCCCCCCTTTCACCCTTTTTTGGTTCTACTTCCCGAAGCAAGAGGAGGAGGACGGGCAGGGCTAGTAGTAGTAAGGCGGCCGTGGATTCGGATGACGAGGCCCCACTCTCAGGTGCACGGGTCGAGGAGGATCTGGCAGCCGTCCGAAAGAGATTGGGGAGCGTCTTTGCTGATTTTAGTTCGGTCCCACCCAGCACTGCCCTAGAGGTCAAGATACTCCGCCGTGAGCTATGCCAGGAGCGAAGGAAGGGTCTAGAGAGGGTTCATCAGATGGTCCGGATATGGAAGGTTATGAGGGTCATTTTCACTTGCATTGCCCCTAGACAGGAGGTTCCCCGAGTCAAGAGAGGAAACTTCCAGAATTTTACTTTCCTGGATAAGGCCGTAACAGGCCTTGTGCCTCCGGAGGATCTAGACTCTGATGTGGACACCACCTAGTCCGAGGGTTCTTGATTTGGCCTTTCGCTCATCTTTGGAATTGTAAATTTCAAACAAAACTTTATGTTTCTTATGTTTTTCCTTAAACTTTTTGTAAGCACGTAGATGCTTGTTTTTTCTGTTCTATACAGCCTTTAATCAATTTATAAGCTTAAAAGTCTATGATCAATTGCTGAGCACTGAAAGATTTGCAGGGGTTAGTTCGGATATGATTTGGGTTCTAAAATTGTGACCAGGAGAAACAAAGGGGACAGGGTTGAGGTTCTGTCTCGCCCTGTGCCGCTCTGGCGGGGTAATTTCCGCCCTGGCGGGAAAATCCCCCCCCTCAATGGCTCAGACGGGAACAAAACCCTGCCAAATAATAAAACAAAGATCTGGGTTTCTCTTCTTTTCTAAACTTCCCAAGGGTTCGCAGCCTCACCAAACAAACATAGGATAATTCTCCGAGCTAGGAAAATCATTGTCTACCCCAAATCAATCCCACGATACTCGAACCATTTTTTATTCTCGTTATTTTAGCACCACAACCCACACATCTCTAGGATACACCTAGACACTCGCACAGTTATTACACAAGCACAAGACACATTCAACTCTTCCTCGCAATTTGGCTCGTAGTTTTCTCTAACTCTTCTATCGAACCTAGTCATGATTTTCTTTTCACCACGAGTTTTCACGATACTCAAACATGTACAACTCGCATAACTTCGATCAATTTGGCCAACACACTGCACATATCAAGGTTCAGACACACATTTAAAGTTCACATAATCACCTCATCACATTCAAGCAATTACCACTTCATATTTGCAGGTAATTTAGAGAGCAAGAATCACGTATTCACAATTTCCAAGATACACTCTTAGTCAAATCCAAATTATTAGTTAGTTAGCTCCATGGATGACCATTACCGATCATCCATGTATTTACACCGCTCCGAAGGCCAGATACCAATTGGAAACTCCTCAATTCCAAATTTTACCTTTCTTGTGTTCCTTTAGTCGTGACTACGACGTCCAGTCTACTTTGTCGAGATACTATTTGGAATCGGGAGATACCAATTGGACTCAACTCATACCCCAAGCGACACTTCGCACAAAAGGAGAGAATGAGTGGAACAATTTCCTAAAATACTTCCTAGCTTCCTCAAGATTAGATGTAGACATCAACACACCAATCCTCAAGAGTCTAGTCCATATTTTGCTCTTGTACTAGGAGACTGGTAAACTATGCTCTGATACGAATTTGTCACAACCCAACCCACCGAGTCGTGCGGGCACCTACATACTACCACCCAAGCAGGAAAACTCTCTCATCACAACCATTACAACATACAAAAATTAAATAAAATAGAGGATACAAGAAACAATATGATTTTATAAATAAGAACTCTTAAAACAAATTCGGTTCAAAAAGCTCGTAAAGTAATTAACACACCCAAGGATTTAGTCTAAATAGGTACAAGAGCTACTACGAGTACAATTGGACATAATAAATAAAGACACATCTCCCACCATGCGGAAGGAAAGATAGAAGCTAATGGAGATTTTCTTCGTCTTCATTTAATGAAACGTCACCAACCTGCATCCAGACTATGCCCAAAAAGGCATAGAAAGAGTAGTATCAGGACAAACCACATGTACTGGTAGGTATCATTAGCCAACCTGAAGCCCACCACAAATCATAAGAAAATCAACTAGTAAGATCATGAAACAAACCACTCGCTTCTCCACATTTACCCTTTCTCGAAATACCTTCGAATTACACTAGTACTCTAACTACTAACCACTTTTTTGATCAACCTAATTACCGGGTACTTCATCATAGCCTAACCATTCTAACACATAGAAAACTCCTCAATACAACTACCAATGTTCCATTAACCGCTCACATCATACTCCTTACTTTATCTTCATATTACCCAGCCATGGACACATAGTACATTACGTCACACTTTCTAGCACTAAACACAAATCCCTTTCTCCAAGTGAAATCCACCTAAGCAGTTACTTCACGTACACTACCCGCACCAATCACCCTTGCAACGCACGAACAATCCTTGTCGTCAATTATTCAAACCTTGAACTATTGGTTTTTTCCCCGTTTCATTCGACAATACCACACACAACAAGTTTACTCAACACAAGAACAATCTCATATAAGTTCTCCTAGACATATAGCCACTCTGAGGAATCAAAATATAATTTACCATTACGAACCACATTTAATTTCACGATTCTCAAGATACACAATTATGACAAGTCATTGGTCCTCTCATGGAACCAAACCCGAACCGTTAGCATAGTAGAACGTGGTACTTAATCCAATGTTTATGCCGGAATGTCGCAACCGATCCCATAATTATCCGGAACATGGCAACCGATCCAAGTTAGTGTGTCGAAATGCAACACCCGATCAATTCACAAGCCACAATCACAAGTATATCATCAAAACCATACAACAAGAGTGATTAGCAACATATAATTCTTTGTTCATACTATTTACATTAAGTGTGATCAACAAGCTTCGTTCACATTCATGCACGTATTACAATGCAGCAAGAACAACCTACAATACCCATCATAGAATCACAACCCTCCCCTATGAACTACTCATCCACGTATATCATGTAAGCATAAATTTAACCATACTTAACCTTACTTCAGCATCTAGGGCTTCTTCCTAGGATTTAAATCATCTTTTGTTCGGTGCACGAAGGCCTACTCATAAATCCTACCATTGATTTACATACATTACGTGGTGAGCACAAATTTATAACTACTCAATTCATAAAACCTAGCTTACCTGGACGTCAAGCAGCTGCACGGAGTTTTATTTTTTGATTCTTATTTCCGAGATTCGTGATGGTGATCTTGACCAGAAATCTGCAATCTATCAACATCTTTATGCTAGAAATATCTCCCTCCTTTTTTCCCAAGCTTGTAGCAGCTTTTTGGGGTTTCTAAGGTGTTTTATGACGAAACTAGGTATTTTAGGGAGAAGGAGAAAATAAGATTTCACGTTATTTATATTCTGCCTCACCTATCCCGCACTGGTGCCAACTTACCCCACCTTGGCGTCGGTGCCCTAGCGGCTTATGGCTTGCCCTGAGGGGACAGTGGCCCAGAATTTCCCAAATTTTTTGCTTTTCCTAATAAATGATGGTTCGGGTCGTTACATTACTGCACATACTCACCTCAATCTAATGAAATTGTTGATAGGAAAAAGCCAAACTTTGAAGGAAATGTTGAATGTCCTATTTATAAGTTCAGGTTTACCACAAAATTTGTGGGGGGATGTTATCATTATAGCAAAAGAGAACAACAAAAAGTTTGTATGTTCAGAAAGAGAGGGACAAAAGTTTTATTTGTTAGTAAAGGGAGCAACAAATAGAAAAAACTTTTGTTTTTTAAGAAAGGGAGCAACAAAAAGTTTTGTTTGTTCAGGCTTTGTTGTATCCTGATAGAGAACTGCTTGTCGCCCCTTAAAGTATATACAAGCAATAACTATTAAAAGATAGTGATCTAACATTTTCCAATACAGTCTATTCCATAAGAAAAATGGAAATGATAGAACTATTCCCAAGCGGGTCAGAAAAGGACCTAAGACTGTGGATTGTATGTTCATTGGATATGCTACAAATAGCAAATCATGTCAATTTATGGTTCATATGTCTGAATCGTCGGATAGTTAAGAGAAGGGTCTAAACGACCTTGGAACGAACTAAAGAAGAATGAACTTAATACAGAGACTCAGAAGCGTAGTAAATGTCAATGGACAAATTACTTCCTTCGAGTTTGATTTTGTAACATCTCTTCTTGAAAATGAGTCTCATAAAGTCGAAGAAGTTATGCCCTCTGTGGACTCATTCTTTTTTAAAAGAGGTTGTGAATAGTAAGATATATTCAATCTTGAGCAACCATACTTGAGAGTTGGTTGATCTTTCTCTAGGAAATAAATCTTTGGGTTCAAAGTGGATCTACAAAAGGAAAAAAAGATTGATGAAACTATTGACAAGTACAAAGCAAGACTTGTTGTCATAGGCTTTAGACAATAAGAAAGTCTTGATTGTTTTGACACATAATATCCACTAACTAGGATTACATCAATTCAGATGTTAATTGCGCTAGTTGCGGTATATGATCTTCAAATTTGTCAAAATGAATGTGAAAACTTTTTTTTTAAAATGGATAATTGGAGGAAGAAATTTACATGGAACAATCCGAGGGCTTTGTGGTTCCTGGTAAAGAAAAGAAAGTCTCTAAACTTGTTAAGTCACTTTATGGACTAAAAACAAGCGCCCAAATAATGACATGCGATGTTTGACCAAACTATGTTGGCAAATGAATTCACGATTAATGAATGTGATAAATTGTTTTACATTAAAGACACTCCAAATCACAAGGTCATTGTTTGTTTTTTTGTTGATGACATGTTGATCATCAAAAGAGACAGTTATGACATAAATGCTACTAAGCGGATCTAGAAAGTAACTTCGATATGAAAGACATTGAAGTTACTGATGTGATTGTAAGGTACTTGACAAGTTCAAGTATTTGAATTTCAATATTGTCAAGACTCCAATAAATGTGAGTTTCGTACTTCAAAAGAATGAAGGCAAAAGTGGCTCACAATTGGATTATGCTAGAGTATTGAGAAATATGATATATATCATGAAGTGTACATGATCAGATATAGCATGTGCTATTAGTAAACTGAGTCGGTTCACAAGTAATCTCAATCAAACTCATTGGATGACAATGAAAAGAGTTTTGGAGTATTTTAAACATACTTAAAAACTATTATTTTGCATTATAACTAATATTGAACAGTATTGGAAGAATACAATGATGCAAATTGAATCACCGGGTCAAATGAAGTAAAATCCATGATTGGATATGTATTTAGTCTTTGTGGAGGAGAAATCTCTTGGAAAATTTCAAAACAGAAATGTATCGCTCGATCTACTATGAAATTTGGCTTATCACTCTAGATAAGGCCGGTGAAGAAGTTGAATGACTCCAAAATTTCTTGAAAGATTTTTGGCCCAAACCTTTAGCTCCAGTATTCATACACTGTGAAAGTTAATTTGCAATAGGTAGGGCATAGAGCATGATGTATAATGGAAAATTTCTTCATATATGACGTAGACATAAAATCTTTAGAGAACTACTCTCTAGTGGAATTATCATAATTGACTATGTAAAGTCCAAGGATAATGTATCGAATCCACTTACAAAAGGCCTAACTAGAGAGGGAGTTGATAGATTATCAAAGGGAATGAGACTATGGCCAAGGACAAGTCATTGTGGTGGTAACCCTTCCTAGAAGACTGGAGATCCCAAGATCTAGGTTGAAGGAGATCAAACAAAGTCATTGATGACGGTTCAACATTGTCAAAATATTTTTTATGGTCCATTCTCATGATAAGAATATGTTTAGTAACAAGGATAGAGGCATTAGGACGTTTTAATGGTTTCTAAGTTTGATATAGGGTATATCAAATAGTGTATCTACGGGATAACACATTTAGAAATCACCTATGTAAGTGTGAAGTGTATGCCGCTTCAAGGAGAATCTGATAAGGCCAGTTCTCTACGCACTTATAAACCAAGACTTGTTCATGGCTGAAATTGTAACTCCCCAAAAAATGGTAGGTTAAACTAGAGCCTAAACATAAGGTTAAAAAATATAAAATGACTACCCGTGGATTAGTAGACCATCTAAACATGATATAGGGCTTTTAGGAGTAAAGTCCTAAGGGAAAAGTTCCAAGCCTAGGCCAAAGGCCAAGGCTTCCCCAAACTTGAGCACACTGCCTCAAGCTCCACGTCCATCACCACGGCTCGTGGTCATGACAACATCCCATGGGAGGCTTCATGGAGTTGCCTTGGCAAAAGAGGGAAGCCTACAAGTGTCTTAGACACTGCCTCATCCTCCACGTAAGGGACCACAGCTCGTGAAGCCCTCAATGAAGAGAACTTGGGCGTGGTGGCATGGAGGCACGAGGTAGCATAGCTACTGCCTCAACTATCCACGGGCATGACCATGTATCGTGGTCCACTTCACGAGCTGTGATGGGGCCCATGGAAATGACTTGGGTGAATGAGCCTTGTGCTCTAAAAGGAGGCCACTGCCTCACCTTCACGGGCAGGACCACGAGACGTGGTCCACACAATGGCTCGTGAAGGGTGGCTCGTGGTCCCTAACGGGGACCATAAAATGAAGGACTTTTGGGTCATTCCCTTTTAGTGCAATTAAAGTGGGGGTGTTTTGGGTAATTCTAGGGGAAGTATATATATTGTTTTTAAGTCAAATTTCACAAGACTTGGTCATTATTCACAAACACCAAAATTGAAATCAAAATCACCCTCCTCTCTAAAAAATTCTATCTCTAGACTCAAGAAGAAGAATAAGCCAATTGAGCTAGGGTTGCTAGATTTTCTAGATTATTCCTAAAAATTTCATCAAGGTTCTTAAGTGAGGTATGGATGCTCTTCATCCTTGGGTAGCTATCACTCAAGGAGCCCCTTCAAATTATGTTTTCAAGATATCAAATCCCCCAAATTCTAGGGTTTTCAATCTATGACATGGGTCTTCTTTCCAAAACATTTTTATTATTCAATTATGATTGTTTATGGTTGGTTATGATGAATTATGAATATATTGATAGATTATTGATGTTTTCTAATGAAAATTCCCTATAGACCCAGTTTCCCCATATTGATAAAACATGTATTGATATTGTGGGTTTGTTGATATTATGAATATGTTTATGTTAATTAAGCTATTGAATCATGAAATTCTTCCTATATTATGTAGTAATTGTATATGGTTGGGTTGATTATGATTCAAGACCCTTGAAGGGTAAAGGTATGAGGGATAGTACTTTTTTATGAGGATTATGTATGAAATTATGATTCACTTGAAAGGTGAAGATACTTTGATAATTGTGTAGTTGTGGTAATGTTGCAAGATCATTCTCCCCTACCGCTACACATCACTATGTATGATATGCTATGACCATGACGGTATTGTTGGGTTGTATGAAAGGCTATTCTTATGAACACCCTATGATTATGATGTGAAAGGATTACTCACATGTTGATGATTCTAAGGTTGAAAGGTAATTCTTACCTAATGAATCTATGAGCTATTATGTTATTATGTTGGTTGGGTGCCTAGTGCATTTTCTTATAAACATGAACTTAAGTAAAGACTTAATACGACTTTTAAAGGGAATTATGCTTAGCACCGAGAGGATATGAGTATGAGATGGGTTCCTTCACGCTAGTAGTTGGGTTCCTAATATGGTTATCTCATGAGATGGAAACCTCCACGTTAGTAGTTAGGGTTTCTAGTAGCAATCTCCTTATCCCATAACTATGTGCCCACATAGGTCTTTAGCTAGTGGATCCACCTAAAAGCTATTATGAAAGTTCTACCTTAGGCAAGTAGGACACCTCTTTTCGGTGTGGGGGTAGAACACCAGATTCCATGTAGCTCACATGGTCTATGTCGGTTAATGTTATCTTCCCTATATGATATGAATATGAATATGAACTATGATATGATTATGAATTATGATAAGGACATGGACTTTAATTATGACTTCTTAAGAGGTACTACTTAGTATGAGTGGGGGTATGGAACTTCACTTATGCATTCCACAAGTAGGCTTTAAGAGGGGTTATGGAGAGGTTCTCTTATGTTGCGATGAATTGTGGATTATGTATGAAAGATATGTATGAATGTTAAGGTCGATTTTACTTGTTGCAAGTTATGAACATGTATGACTCCTTACTTATGTATGTTGACTATGAATATGGCAAAGTAAGATGAGTATGTTGTTGGTAGCCTAAATGTGACACTTAGCATTTTGTGGGGTTATGGGACTTTACCATTGCATTGCACTAGTGTGGCTTTGGGTTGCTTGTATGTTGGTTTGGCTTAAGTTTCTTCATAAATGTGCATAATGGATTTAAACTTTTTAAAGGCATGATTTCAACTAAATGTCCCTTTTTATGCGTGTTTTAAGGATTTTGTGCATGGCTTCCATACTTAGTACATTATTTGTGCTAACCCATATTTTCTAAATTCTATGAGTGTAGGTTCCGGCCATTGATACATTCTACTTTCTTCAATTGAAGCTTGGGTTGACTATTCCCTAGGCTTGGTGAGTCTTCATGTTCGAGGACAAGATGTTATTGTTGATAGTTTCTTTGTACTTTCTACATTTGAGACTTTGTTGATGTAAAGTACTTGGACCCTATTGTACTCTCTATTAGATGGTGATTGAGACAAGTCTAGATTCGTATTTTCGTTTATGAAAAGGAGTTGACCTCTATTGTAAAAGTTTTAAATTTTTCCACATTATTCTATGTATTTATGTTGTGATTATGCTAACGGCTTGTATGAGACACCTTCGAGGTCAAGTACGACATGTTGCTCCTAGGGGGTACCCCTGGGTCGTGACAATCTTGGTAATCAGAGCACAAAGTTATAGAATGATTCTAGGATGATGTCTCATGAACCACGTCTAGTAGACTCTTGTTCATAATTGTGAAGCGCGCCACACTTATGAATGAGAGGCTATAAGATGTTTAGGAACTTTTACTTCTTTGAGTACTCTTTAGTCGTGCCTTAGAATTTTAACTCTATGAAGTCCTTTTTCCTAACCCTTTTCTTGTGCATATAGGATATGACTACAAGAAGAGTGGCTGCAAGAAGAGTGGAAAAGGATATTGCTAATGATGAGGGAATTCCTCCCCAAGGTCCTCAAGGTCCCCAAGTTCCTCAAGCTCCTAATGAATGACTAATATGGAGATTAGGATGGCTCTCCAAACCTTAACACATGCTTTAATGGCTCAAGTCACTAGGGATACTAGAGTTCAAGTGAACCCCAATGTGAGTACAACCGCTTCAAGGATAAGGGATTTCACTAGAATAAATCCCCTTTTGTTCTATGGCTCCAAAGTGGAGGAGGACCCACAAGGCTTTATAGAAGAAGTGCTTAAGGTGGTTGATACTATGGAGGTGTCATCTCAAGAAAAGGCAGAACTAGCCGCCTACAAATTAAAGGACGTGGCTCAAGTTTGGTATGAGCAATGGAAGGAGGAGAGATCCATAAGAGCGGGCCTAATTTATTGGGGAGTGTTCAAGTCGGCCTTTCTTGATAGGTGTTTCCCCCTAGAGTTGAGGGAGAGAAAGATGTGAGAATTCATCAACCTTCGCCAATGAGGTATGAGTGTGAAGAAATATGGACTTAAGTTCACCCAATTGTCTAAATATGCTCCAAACTTAGCGGCGGACTCAAGGTCCAAGATGAACAATTTTTTTATGGGGATATCCGACTTAGCAGTCAATAAATGTCGTTCGGCGATACTTATTCCAAGTATGAATATTTCACGCCTTATGGTTCATGCCGAACAAATTGAGGAACAAAAGCTCAAGCAAGTGAATAGAGAGGTAAAAAGGGAAAGGACCGATGATGGGAATTCTTCGAAAGGTAAATTTGAGGTTCAAGATAAACAAGGTTCAAGAAGAGGTTTTCCAACCAAGGCACATCTAGCACTCCAAGGGTCAACAAAGCTAAGGTGTCTAACCCTAACCCACAAGGAGGTAATAGTGGTAGCTCTTATGTTGAAAGACCTAGTTGTGCAAAGTGTGGCAAGAAGCATGAAGGCAAGTGCCTAGTTGGCACAGATGGTTGCTTTAGTTGTGGGAAGAGTGGGCATATGAAGAGAGATTGTCCAATGCCAAGGGCCCAAGGAAGATAAGTCACGCAAGCCCTTCCAAGTGGTTCAAATCTCGATGTTCCTAAGAAGAACCGCCTTTATGCTCTCTGATCCCGAGGGGACCAAGAGAGTTCCCCAGACGTGGCAACGGGTATGTTGCAAGTCTTTTCCATTAATGTTTATGCATTGTTAGACCCCGGGGCCACTTTATCATTTGTTACACCTTTTATGGCTATGAAATTTGAAATGCTCCCCGATGTGTTAGAAGAACCTTTTTCAGTGTCTACCTCGGTGGGTGACTCGATTGTAGCTAAAAGAGTTTATAGGAATTATCCCATTTCATCATCCCATAAAGTCACTTTGGTTGATTTAGTGGAATTAGATATGTTGGACTTTGATGTCATCTTTGGGATGGATTGGTTGCATGCTTGTTTTGCGTCTATTGATTGTAGAACCCGGGTGGTTAAGTTTCTATTTCCTAATGAGCCTACTTTAGAATGGAAGGGGGTAAATTCTATCCTTAGAGGTAATTTTGTGTCATGTCTAAAAGCTAGAAAAATGATCTCCAAGGGTTGCATGTATCACATTGTTAGAGTTATGGACATTGAGTCCGAGATTCTTTCTATGGAATCGGTCCCCATAGTGAGTGAGTATCCGGAAGTCTTCCCCGATGACTTACCCGATATTCCTCCCAAAGGAGAAATAGACTTCAGCATTGATCTTTTGCCGGATACACAACCCATATCTATTCCCCCATATCGGATGGCTCCGGCCGAATTAAAGGAATTGAAGGAACAACTCAAGGACTTGTTAGACAATAGTTTTATTCAACCAATCATATCTACATGGGGTGCTCTGGTATTGTTCGTAAAGAAGAAAGATGGGTCCCTTAGGATGTGAATTGATTACCACCAATTGAACAAGGTCACTATAAAGAATAAGTATCCACTTCCTAGGATTGACGATTTGTTTGATCAACTCCAAGGGGCTACCTATTTCTCCAAGATAGATCTTCGTTTGGGTTACCATAAACTAAGGGTAAGGAGATGTGACATTCCCAAGACGGCCTTAAGGACCCGATACGGTCACTACAAATTTGTGGTTATGTCTTTTGGTTAACAAATTCCCCGGTGGCATTCATAGACCTAATGAATAGGGTGTTTAAAGAATATCTTGATTCGTTTGTGATCATGATATTTTGATCTATTCGAGAAGTGAGGGTGAACATAAGGATCATTTGAGGATAGTATTGCAAGTCCTTAAAGACCATTAATTGTATGCTAAGTTTAGTAAGTGTGAGTTTAGGCTAAGGTTGGTTGCTTTCCTTGGTCATATTGTGTCGGGCATGGGTATTGAGGTTGATCCTAAAAAGATGGATGCGGTCAAGACTTGGCCTAGACCTCTAAGTCCTACCGATATTAGAAGCTTTTTGGGTTTGGTCGGTTACTATAAGAGATTTGTTGAAGGTTTTTCCTCCATTGACGATGTTGAATCAAAAGAAAGCTAAATTTGTGTGGTCGGAAACTTGTGAGAAGAGCTTCTAAGAGTTGAAACATAGACTCACTTCCACTCCGCTGTTGACATTATCATAGGGTACCGATGGGTTTGTGGTATATTGTGACGCTTCTCGAGTGGGTTTGGGATGTGTCCTTATGCAATGGGGTAAGGTGATTACACATGCTTCAAGGCAAGTCAAGGTCCATGAGAAGAATTATCCGACTCATGACCTTGAATTAGCGGCGGTTGTGTTTGCTTGGAAAATATGGAGACATTACTTATATGGGGTCCATGTAGATGTGTTTACCGACCACAAGAGCCTTCAATATGTGTTTAGCCAAAACGACTTGAATCTCTGACAAAGAAGGTGGTTAGAACTTTTGAAGGATTATTACATGAGTGTCCTTTACCACCCCGACAAAGCTAATGTAGTTGCGGATGCCCTAAGTAGATTGGCCATGGGTAGTGTGGCTCATGTAGAAGATGAGAAGAAGGAATTGGTTCGTGATGTACATAGGTTGGCCCAGTGAGGTGTCCAACTAGTGGATTCCACCAAGGGTGGAGTTGTGGTTCATCATAGTTTTGAATCGTCATTTGTGGTTGATGTGAAGTCTAAGCAACATCTTGATCCTATATTGATGGATTTCAAAGAATCGGTACTCAAAAAGTCCGTTGAGGCTTTCTCCCAAGGGGGATATAGGGTGCTTAGGTACCAAGGTAGATTATGTGTTCTGGATGTAGATGGCTTAAGAGAGCAAATTCTAGAAGAGGCTCATGGTTCGCGGTATTCTATTCATCCGGGAGCCACCAAGATATATCGTGATTTACGGGAAGTCTATTGGTGGAATGGCATGAAAAAAGATATAGAGGGTTTTGTGGCCAAATGTCTGAATTGCCAACAAGTCAAGGCCGAACACCTAAAATCGGGAGGTTTGTTACAAGATATAAATATTCCTACTTGGAAGTGGGAGGAGGTGAATACAGACTTTGTTGTGGGTTTGCCTCGTACTCGAAGGTAACATGATTCTGTTTGGGTCATTATTGATAGGATGACTAAATCAGCCCATTACATTCCCGTCAAGGTTACTTTTTCGGAGGAAGATTATGCCAATTTGTACATCAAGGAAGTAGTGAAGTTGCATGGGGTTCCTTTGTTTATCTTTTCGGAACAGGGTGCTCAATTTACTTCACTTTTTTGGAAGGCGTTCCAACAAGGTCTTGGTACCAATGTTATACTTAGTACCGCTTTCCACCCCCAAATGGATGGTCAAGCAGAACAGACCATTCAAACCTTAGAGGACATGTTGAGGGCGAGTGTGATTGATTTCAAGGGTAATTAGGACGACCATCTTCCCTTGATAGAATTTGCCTACAACAATAGTTACCACTAAAGCATTGCCATGGCTCCGTTTGAAGCACTATATGGTAAGAGGTGTAAATCTCTGGTGGGTTGGTTTGAAGTAGGTGATTTTGCTCTAATTGGTCCCGAACTAGTTTATGATGCCATTGAAAAAGTTTGACTCGTTAGAGAGAGGTTGAAAATGGCCCAAAGTCGGCAAAAATCTTATGCCGATGTTAGAAGAAGGGATCTTGAATTTAAGATTGGTGATTGGGTCTACTTAAAAATATCACTTATGAAAGGTGTGATGAGGTTTGGTAAGAAGGGAAAGCTTAGTCCCCGGTATGTGATCCCATACCAAATCTTAAAATGTGTTGGGAAAGTTGCATATGAATTGGACTTGCCAAATGAGTTGGCTCCGGTTCACCCGTGTTTCATGTTTCCATGCTTAAGAAGTGCGTTGGTGATCTGGTATCCATCCTTCCTTTAGAAAGTTTAGGAATTGATGAGAGTCTTTCCTATGATAAAGTCTCGGTGGAAATTTTGGACCGGCAAGTTAAGAAGTTAAGAAACAAAAAGGTAGTTTCCGTTAAAGTTTTATGGAAGAATCACTTAGTTGAGGGTGCAACATGGGAGGCCGAGGACGATATGAATTCCACTATCCTCATATTTTTCCTTCTATTCCTATCAAAACTTGAGGTAAGTAGTTTTCTTGAGTTGGTGTTTTGGAAGTCATATGTGCTATGAGTTTTCTTTATGATTTCCTTATGTTGTGCATGTTCTTGTGAGAATTCATGTTTAGCATATCTTGAGTTTTCATGATTTATATGCCCCTCATGTTGATTTGCATTTTGGTATGATGATTGCATATTTGGCTTCATGAGGTGAAGTGATGGACAAGCTTAGTATGTTTTGATGGTATGGCATATTGGCTCCTTATTGTTGTGTTGAGCTTGTTTGAGTTTGAGAAGGTAGTTCCTTCTAAATGATATGAAATGATGAGTTATGTGCATATTGGGTTGTGGATGTAGTTCCTACTTCCTTGTGATTGCATTGTTTACGTCTTGAGATGGAGTTGATGTTTCCTCCTATAAGTTGAGCATTTTTGTTATGTTGCATGCATTATGGGCAGCTAGTCTTGAGTCTTTAATTCCATAGGGTGTCTAAATCGTCATTCGAGGTCGAATGTTCCCAAGGGGGAGATAATGTAATGCCTCAGAAAATGGTAGGTTAAACTAGAGCCTAAACGTAAGGTTAAAAGCTATAAAATGAATCCCTGTGGATTAGTAGACCATCTAAACATGATATAGGGCTTTTAGGAGTAAAGGCCTAAGGGACAAGTGCCAAGCAAAAGGGGCAAGCCAAGGCCAAAGGCCAAGGCTTCCCCAAACTTGAGCACACTGCCTCAATCACCACGGCCATCACCACGGCTCGTGGTCATGACCACGTCCCATGGGAGGCTTCGTGGAGTTGCCTTGGCAAAAAGAGGGAAGCCTTCAAGTGTCTTAGACACTGCCTCATCCTCCACGTAAGGGACCACGGCTCGTGTTCTGACCACGGCTCGTGAAGCCCTCCATGAAGAGAACTTGGGTGTGGTGGCATGGAGGCACGAGGTAGCATAGCTACTGCCTCAACTATCCACGGGCATGACCACGTATCGTGGTCCACTTCACGAGCTGTGAAGGGGCCCGTGGAGATGACTTGGGGGAATGAGCCTTGAGCTCTAAAAGGAGGCCACTGCCTCACCTTAACGGGCAAGACCACGAGACGTGCTCCACACAATGGCTCGTGAAGGGTGGCTCGTGGTCCCTAACGAGGACCATTACACGAAGGACTTTTGGGTCATTCCCTTTTAGTCCAATTAAAGTGCGGGTATTTTGGGTATTTCTAGGGGAAATATATATATATATATTTTAAGTCAAATTTCACAAGAATTGGTCATTATTCACAAACACCCAAATTGAAATCAAAATCTCCCTCCTCTCTCAAAAATTCTATCTCTAGACTCAAGAAGAAGAAGAAGCCATTCGAGCTAGGGTTGCTAGATTTTCAAGATTATTCCTAAAAATTTCATCAAGGTTCTTAAGTGAGGTATGGATGCTCTTCATCCTTGGGTAGCTATCACCAAGGAGCCCCTTCAAATTATGTTTACAAGATATCAAATCCCCCAAATTCTAGGTTTTTCAATCTATGACATGGGTCTTCTTTCCAAAACGTTTTCATTGTTCAATAATGATTGTTTATGGTGAATTATGAATAGATTCATGGATTATTGATGTTGTATATTGAAAATTCCCCATATACCCATGTTTACGCATATTGATAAATCATGAATTGATATTGTGGGTTCGTTGATATTACGAATATGTCAATTGAATATGTTTATATTACGCTTTTGAATCATGTAATTCTTCCTATATTATATAGAAATTGTATATGGTTGGGTTGATTGTGATTCAAGACCCTTGAAGGGAAAAGGTATGAGGGCTAGTACCTTTTTACGATGATTATGTATGAAATTGTGATTCACTTGAAAGGTGAAGATACTTTGATGATTGTGTAGTTGGGGTTATGGGACTTTACCATTGCATTGCACTAGTGTCGCTTTGGGTTGCGTGTATGTTGGTTTGGCTTATGTTTCTTCATAAATGTGCATAATGGATTTTAAACTTTTTAAAGGCATGATTTCAACTAAATGTCCCTTTTATGCATGTTTTAAGGATTTTGTGCATGGCTTCCATACTTAGTACATTATTTGTGCTAACCCATATTTTCTACATTCTATGAGTGTAGGTTTCGGCCATTGATACATTCTACTTTCTTCAATTGAAGCTTGGGTTGAATATTCTCTAGGCTTGGTGAGTCCTCAAGTTCGAGGACAAGATGTTATTGTTTCTAGTTTCTTTGTACTTTCTACATTTGAGACGTTGTTGATGTAAAGGGCTTTGACCCTAATTGTACTCTCTATTAGATGGTGATTGAGACAAGTCTAGATTCGTATTTTCGTTTATGAAAAGGAGTTGACTTCTATTGTAAAAGTTTTAAAATTTTCCACATTATTCTATGTATTTATGTTGTGATTATGCTAACGGCTTGTATGAGACCCCTTCGGGGTCAAGTACGCCATGTTGCTCCTAGGGGGTAGCCTCGGGTCATGACAGAAACCGACAAAAAAGTGAGAATCAAAAATCGTTCAAGGGTTGATTGTGTGACTTATGTTATCTAGGTATACACCAAAGCTCGTCGGTTCAAAGATATCAAATCTTCCGATTGACCGAGTATATCCAATATATGTTCACTATGGAAAGTTCAAAGGGAAACCCACTTATCCAGATGCAATCAATCCTTACTTACGAATCACACAATTTTTCATGCATATGTTTTAACAATAGTCATTCCATATTCATGTGGGGATTGTTGGGTTTTAAAGGTGTGAATAGGAAATGAAGGGTTGTGACTCTCCTGAAGGGCTGTGACTATGCCGAAGGGTTGTGACCTTTATGAAAGGTTGTGTCCTTTCTAAAGGGCTGTGACCGTTTGAAAGATTGTGCTTTTTCCATTGTGTTGTGACCTTTCTGAAAGGTTGTATTCTTTCCAAAGAGTTGTTATCTTTACCATTTGTTGGCTACAAATAGAGAGGTTTTCTCTCATTTTTCTGCATTGAATTCTTCCCTTATTTTGCATATATTTCTTACAAAACAAAATCGATCGATCGTGTCTGTGTGTGATTTATGTTGTCTTATCGAGTTCGTTGAAATTATCAAAGTTTGAGGTACCACTACTTATTTAATGGTTAATCCGTTTTATCTTGGGAGGAATTAATCTGCAACCTCGGCTACTTGAGGGGATTAAATTTCTTAAGGCCACACAGTGGGTTCTGTGGACTCGGATAGTTTTTTGGTGTTTTCTTTTCATCTTTTATTTATTCTGGTTTGCTAATCTGAATACAAGAGGTAACAGTTTCAAATATTAGAAAATATTTTTACGTCAGAAAGCTGCTCTTTCCTATATGGTAACTCTTCCATAATTTTCTTGCTATATGTGAAACAAGACATAAAAAGGTAAGCACATTTACTGACAAGTACTTTCATTTTGTATTACCAAATTTTGATACGGTTTCGAATAACATTAATAAAATATCATGCACAAAGAAAATTTAATTTCTTATATATAAAAACTAATCATTTGTCTACAATAATGTTCGTAATGACTATAATATAAATCTATCAGGCAAATAATTTGTAAATTCATTTACTTTAAAATATACTATAATCTCCACTTGTTACTCAGCAGAGGAAAATTGAGTAGCATATATAAATAGCGAATAGAAAAATAGTAGTATGTACACCTTTCATAATTTTCTTAGCTCTGTAAGTTTATTTTTAAAATTGTAGTATTCTATTAAAAATATAACTATATGAAAGTTTACTTGAGATTCTAAATTCGGGAGAACACTGTGGAGCTGAAATGGTCTTTCATCTATATTAGCACCATCATGTTTTTGTTTCTACATAAAAAAAACACAAAAAAATAGTTAGTACAATACATGATAATTATTTTCACAGTATATATTCCCAAGTCAGAATTAGTTTTGATATTCAACTTTAAATTATCTTATTCAACACATATTTATAAACTCATATAACAATAGGTGATCATTTGTATACTAAAAAGGTAAGAAAAAAATAAATTAAAAATTAATTAATCATATTTTTTAGAAACTCTTTCTTCTCAAAAATACACAATCATCTGAACTAATTAACTGGGAGAGTAAAAGTAGGTACGAAAAACAACTAGTGAAGAGAAAAATAATAATTTGTACAAATATATTAATTTGTTTAACTTTGTAACTACATTTTCAGAATATAATGCTCTATTACAAAACATAGGTATGAGAGCAACTACCTCGAGTTTCATACTTGGGGGATTACAATGGAGGTTGACCAATCCTTCCTCTACAGTAGCTCATCCATCACTTTTTTTCTACACATTCAAATAAGATATTAAGATTTTGTAAGCATATTTACTGATAGTTATTTGCACTATGTATTCACAAGTTATGATATAGTTTTGAATTTCATTAACATATTATATTGTAAATAACATATTTACCTTTCATAAAACAAAATTTATATCATCTATGTACATTCAAAATTTTAAGAACAATTAGATAGAAATTAATCAATCTAATTAGTTTAAAATACTTTCAACTCAAAATATGCAATCATCCCTAGTAATTAACTAGGGGACAAAAGTTAGTAAAAAAGAAAAGATTGTGAAGAGAAAAATGATTGTGTGTACAATATATCTTATTTCTTTTAACTATAAAATTATATTTATAAAATATGATATAGGCATATAAAATATTATATTACATTTTTAATTCAGATAAACATCATAGAGATGGAATGGTATACCCTCTGTCGTTAGTTTCTTGTTGTATAATTGTAACACCTCGCTTTTGGAAGAACTAGAATTAGAAAGAAGCCATATTTTTGGAAATAATCAAATTTGGAAAGTTAAGTTAAGTATGAGTTTTGGGTCAACTTCAAACGACCATAATTCCTACCTCAGGATGTGTTAGATGTGCTACTTGACACCGTAGGAAAGATCATTGAATTATATTTCCAACACCACCAAGTTTGCGCGATTTTGAGTTTGTTTGAGGGAGATATGCCCATTTAAAGTTGGGATGTCTAGATAAGGAAATTCAAAACCGGATTTTTGGAGGGTACTTTGGTCTTTTCACTACCCTATTATTTAATTTCGTTTTTGGTAATTAAGTGTCATGACCCAGACCATCACGATTGGCTCCCACACTGATTCTCCGATGGGAGAACCACTAATACAACCCAAACCAAGCAACTAAAGCAAACACTAAGGCATTTAGGTTACGGAAACAAGTTAGATATTAAAGAAAGAAATAGTAAACTCCAACAAAAGTCTAACAACGAACTAAACAATGCAGAATAAATAAACTAGAACCTGAAAGTCAATGTACCAAAACATCTAAAGTTCAACAAGTCTAAACAAGAAGGGATGCAACCCCAATCTAATGAACTAATCACTAACTAGAACAAAAGTCTAAGTCCGAAAATGGTGGACATAGACGAAAAAGAACCCATGGCAGCCCGGAAGAATTGGCTCACCCTGGAATTCGAACGATCATTGATCTCCTAAGCGAGGTCTGTCAATAGCCGCTTGAAGATGCCCTGTACTCAACAAAAATAAGAGCAAGTGCAATATCAGTACCAACCACAGTGTACTGGTAGGATCACGCGGCTATCCCACTAAGTGCAACATACATAAGTCATTACAACAATATAATCACATGCATATATAGAACATATACAATATTATCAACATTTACGAACAAGGTATAGTTTTACATTTCTCAAGATACACAATTATAGCAAATTATTGGTACTCTCATGGAACTCAAACCCAAACTATTAGCATACCGGAACGTTGTACCTGATCCAATAATTATGCCGGAATGTGGCAACCAATCCCATAGTTATGCCAGAATGGGGCAACCGATCCAAGTTAGTTATGCCGGAATGTGGCAACCGATCCATTCAACGTACCACAATAACAATCAAAAGTACATCCTCAAGATCATACATTTAAGCCATGATTTCTTGGCCATCATAATTCATCTATCTCAATTACAACAAATGTGATCAATAATGAAACGGTCATATACATACATGTATCATAATGAAGCAAGAACACACATACATCACACAATCATAGAATCACAACCATCACCTACCTCCAAACAAGCTTGAAACCCTAAGAAACTTGATCCTTCCCTTTAAATTTAATCAATATATTATGGGAATCAATAAACAATCACTAATTACCCAAATTACAAAAAAATCTATGAACCCTAGATCAAACCTATGATCCCAAGTATTCAAATTAGGAATGTTTCCACCATAGAATCGGTATCAAAACCCTTCCCCATCGATAATTACCCATTCTATTACGTTCTACGGATCAAAAAAAAATATTCGGGGAGTGAAAAGCTTACCTTTAGCCTCAAGACTGGTGGAAAATTGTTAAGAGTCGCCTGGGGTCCGTTCCTTAGCTCTAAAAGTCGAAAAGTGCAGAATAAGGTCATTTAGGGGTTTATTTACGACTTTAAGTCGCGTCAAACCCGCCACAGTGGCCCTCACCCTGCTGCAGCGACCCCACCCTGGCGGTAAAAATCTCGCCCCAACGGCTTGCACGGAACCAGTGAGCTATTTTAATAATTCCAAGACTCCTATTTCACAACACACATTTAACCAACGACATTCAGAAAATACCATTCACACTAAGATCGATTCCGAGAGTTCTACTCGCCCGAATTCAATTCCATAAAGTCGTACGAATTCCTCAACGAGTTATCTATCCCCTCATATAATCAAAATCATAAATAATTCAACCGATTGTTAGCAGATTTCCCTACACCGTAATGACTCCGATTTCGTCCAAATCTGGACTAGGTTGGGAAAATCCAAATACTACGAAAAAAGTTATTCGACCCCAATTTTTTCTCCGTTGGTTTTTCTATAATGAAGGAATTTGGTCTTTACAATAGATACCAATTGACCCATCACTTGTCCCCGAGTGACAAATGTTAGGAAAATAATAGGCTAATGAAGAAGGAAGTAGTACCTCATTCGACGAACAATTGGGGATACTTGTCTCGCATGTCCCTCTCGGTTTCCCAAGTTGCTTCCTTAACTCGACGATGCTTCCATTGAACTTTTACGGACTTAATCTCCTTGGTCCTCAACTTACGCATATCACGATCAAGAATTGCAATTGGTTCATCCTCATATTGGAGGTCTTTGTCTAACACAATTGAGTCCCACTTAATGATGTAATCACCGTCACCATGATATCTTTCCAACATGGACATATGAAATACCGGATGAACACCCGATAGATTAGGAGGTAAAGCCAACCTATATGCTACCGGTCCCACACATTCAAGAACCTCAAATGGACCAATATATCGCGGACTTACCTTACCTTTCTTGCCAAATCTCATCACCCCTTTCATGAGTAATACCTTAAAGAGAACATTCTCTCTAGTTTGAAAAGTCATATCTCTCACCTTATGATCTTCTTACTTCTTCTGTCTACTCTGGGCTGCTAAAAGTTTAGCTTGAATACTCATCACCTTATCTTGAGCATCCTTCACTAAATCTACCCCCAATGGTTTCACATCTCCAGTCTTAAACCATCATATGGGTGATCTATATCCCCTCCCATAATGCCTCAAATGGTGTCATATCAATGCTGGAGTGATAACTATTATTATAAGAGAATTCACACAAAGGTAGGAGCTTATCCCAATTTCCTCCAAAATCAATTACGAATGCCCTCAACATGTCCTCTAACACTTGAATAGTCCTCTCCGATTTCCCGTCCGTCTGTGGATGAAAGACTGTACTAAAAGTGAGTTGTGTGCCTAATTCATCATGCAATTTCCTCGAAAACTTAGATGTGAATTGAGTGCCACGGTCTGATATGATACAAATGGGCACCCCATGCAACCTCACTATCTCCTTCATGTATATTTTAGCCAATTGTTCAGCATTATAATCTATTCTTACCGGAATATAGTGGGCTGACTTAGTCAAACTATCAACCACTACCCAAATAGAATCAAATTTCCCCAAAGTCTTGGAAAGGCCAACCACAAAATCCATGGCTATCCTTTTCCACTTCCGTTCCGGAATTGGCATTCTCTGAAGTAAACATGCAGGCCTTTGATGTTAATACTTCACTTGTTGTTAATTTTGACACTTCGCCACAAACTCCGCTATGTCTTTCTTCATGCCACTAATAAATTTGCTTCAGATCTCTGTACATCTTGGTCACACCCGGATGAATAGAATATTGCAAACCATGAGACTCTGCCAACAATTTCTTAATCAAGTCATCTACTCTAGGAACACATATTCTCCTTTTGAAATTGAGCACAACATCTGCATCAAGAGTGGTCTCTTGTGCCTTACCAATCACAATCTTCTTTCTAAGCTCCTCCAAATTCTCATCCTCAAATTGCTTGGCCTTGATCTCCTCAATGAATGTGACCCTTACTTCAATACTAGCTAACACCCACCTCTTTCTGAGAGGCCCAACTGCATGAACCTAGACTCTAAGGTCTAAATTTCGTTAGCCAAAGGTCGCTTGGATACACTCAAGCAATCTAAACTACCCATACTCACCGCTTTTCGACTCAAAGCGTCTGCCAGTACTTTAGCCTTGCCCGGATGGTATTGAATGGTCACATCATAATCTTTGAGTAACTCCATCCACCTTCGTTGTCTTAAATTCAGGTCCTTTTGAGTGGACACATCTTGCAAGCCACGATGATCAGTAAATACCTCACACTTAACACCATAAAGGTAATGCCGCCAAATCTTAAGAGTAAACACTACCACTGCCAACTCTAAATCATGTGTGGGTTAATTCCTCTCATGTACCTTCAATTGGCGTGAGGCATAAGCTATAACATTCTTATCATGCATCAACACAGCACCCAAACCAGAATGTGAACCATCACAATAAACAACAAAAAAATTTCCTTCCACCGGTAATGTTAGGATGGGTGTCGTGGTCAAAAGAATCTTGAGCTTCTGAAAGATCTCCTCACATTTTTTAGTTCATTCAAACGGTACTTCCTTTTCGGTCAAATTTTTCAAGTGTGTGGCAATAGAAGCAAAATTCTTAACAAATCGATGATATTTATTAAGAGTATAAATTAGAAAGGTGGAAGTTATGAATAATTACTTGGCATGTGAGGAGTTTTTGTTGTAAATGTTCATCAATAAATTAAATATTTATTTGGAATAAATTAAGTAATACACTTTTACTATAAAATAATTAATTTAAATAAGAAAAAAGCCAAAAAAAAAGAAGAAAAAAGACAAAATGTAAATGGAGATCATAGAGAGGTGCCACATCACCTACTATATGTTTCTCCTTTATATTATATATAGATTCATTTATTTTTATTCGTATTTATCTACCACTAACACTTTTACTAAGTGTCTTTACAGGTACTCGGAGTTGCTTCCCATTGAAGCTATTGGAACAAAGTTCTAACAATATTTTTGATTCATTATTGTATATTATTGACGATAGGTAAATTTAAGTCGTTTCTTATATAGTTTTATTTTATTACTTGTGTATATTGTATGTTTGTTTTTATCTTCTCCTCAATTTGAAAAATATGAATTTAGTCGGGATCCATAGTTGTGGATTTCGAAGGAATGCTTAACACCTTCCTTTTGGAATAATTTGAACCCCTTACCTAGAATATTTTGATTTTGTAGACTTTTTAAAAAAAATTGGTTTCCTAGTTTTTCCTAAAATTAGGTGGCGACTCCTTTAAAATTTGTTTAGTCTTAAAATTCTTTTAAAATTGAGTTAACTGATTATTTTTGAGTCACCGCGACGTTTCGCCCTATTTGATTAGAGTAGAGATGTAAACAGCAGGTAACCAGGATCACCATCCAACGCCTCGTTGATCCAGTTGAGCATCTCAGAGTCAGTTAGTGAGCCTCCTTGCTTCCGGAGGATTTCCTTTTTATTGTTTTGTTAGTCAATTGTTAGGATGATCAGGGGTCTTGTCCCGACATCCCTCTTAGTATTTAGAGGCTTCATAAACAGTCAGACATGAGTTCTTTAGTCTTGTATTTTAAGATGTTTTGCTAAAAGACTTGAGTTGCCATTTTGGCTAATTTGAATGTTTATCCTTAAATCGTTTAAGTTTATTTGAGACAGTTGTTTAAAGTGCATTTGAATCCTTGTATTAATGCTTTAAGTCTTCCGCTAAGAGTTAAATCAGGCCAAAGGTTCACTTGGGGCTAGCAATGGTTCTCGAGTGTCAGCCACGTTCGGGGTGTAGGCTTGGGGCTTGACAATAATAAAATAAAACACAATAAATTGTAACCGTGTTTATAAAATAATTTTTTAAAATATGTATCGATATTTTTTGCTATAGATTAATTTGCATTATTGACTTGTCTTTATTTCATACATATTTAATCAAAAATTGATTATTTGTATTCTACAAAAATAAAAGAAACAACTTTATTGAAAATTAAGTAGATAAATTGAACCCTATAATTTTAAAATATACAATCATCTTCACTCATTAACTAGAGGGAAGAAAATGCATAAAAGAATATAAAGTAAATAGAAAAATAATAGTATATGCAAACTTGTTTAGTTCGTTTAACTCTTAAAATTGCACTTTCAAAGCATAATGCTCTATTATCAAATAAACATATTTGTATGAAAATATTACCTCTAGTTCATGAATCAACAAAATATTATTGAGGAATGAACATTCTTCTGCAGTAAAAATTTCAGTATCTTCTTTCTATACAGTAAAAATAACCCATCAGAAGTTGTAAGCATTTTGATTGAAAATAGTATAGCTTTGAATTTTATTATTTAATTATCTTATACAATAATAACTTTATCTTTTATGTAAAATTCTTGGTTATTGATGTTCTACTAAAATATAAGAAGAAATAAATTGAAAATTATCTTGTATACTACAAAAATATAAAAAATTTAATCAAAAAATAACTTCTTATATCATTTAGAAATTCATTCATCTCAAAATACACAAGCATCTCAACTAATTAATTAGAAGAGTGAAAGTGAGTGCAATAATAACGAGTGAAGAGAAAAATGATATTGTGTACAAATATTTTTAATTCTATTAACTTTAAAATTACATTTTCATAATATAATGCTTTATTATCAAATATAAATATAAGGAAAACTACCTCAAGTTCTGAAATTGGGGGATCATAATAGAGTTGAAATGATCTTTGCTCTGTAGTAATATCTCCATACTTTTCTTGCTACACATTTAAATAAGACATCAAAATTATAAGCATATTTATTTAATGTTATTTGCACTATATATTCACAACTTACGACGTAATTTGAGTTTCTTTTAGACAATATAAATTTAATCATTTATATAACAAAAGTCGATTATCTGGGTTCTTTAGATATTTTGCACTTCAAAATATACAATCATCTTTCCTAATTAACTGAGGGGGATAATGTGAACAAAATAATGAATAGTGAAGAGAAAATTATAGTGACTACAAATTTTATTTTTGCTAAACTATAAAATAATATTTTTTATAACATAATAATCTATTATCAGCCATAGGTATATAAAAAAAACTACCTCTTGTTCTGAATTTGGTCGACCATTATAAAATTGAAATGATCTATCCTCTGAAGTAGTACCTACATAATTATTTTGTTGTACAATAAAATAAAATATCAGAAGTTATAAGCATCATTAATGAAAATTATTTTAACACTAATTTTGTCACAATCCAAAACGAGTCATGAGTGGCACTCACACTTAACCTCTAGGTGGACAAATCAATAAATTCAACCCCAACTTATATTTATCATTCAGCTTACGAAATACTTACCATAATGCGGAAGCTTAAATCTTATTAGTGTAAGAAACACAAATCCATTAAAGTCTACTATATGTCATTCCGAAAACCTGAAAGTCATCACATCTAGGAGATCTAATCTTCAAATACTAAGTCTAAGAGTATTAAAGACACCAAAATAAATAAATAAAATAGTTTATGTCCGAAAACTAAGGACATCATGCCATGACCAAGAAAATCAACACGAGCTTGAATGAATAGCTCACCTTGGAACCTGATATGCTAGAGACTGGCTAGAGTTGAGGCAAGTCGAAGTCGTTGGTACACTCGTTGCACTCCACAAAAGAAATGTGACACCCCGATCCAATAATACCGTGTCGAAATGTGACACCTCGATCCAATAATACCGTGTCGGAACGTGACACCCCGATCCAATAATATTGTTAATTTATCATTTATTATCACCACTTTTCACTTTCTTAACAATATTTCATCAAACCTTCTTTATTCAAGGCATCACTTCGATAGAGAGGGTTCAAGATTATAAATTTCACGGTCTCAGGATTTCAGACCATTCACAAACAACACAAATTATCCACACCACACAACCAAGTCACACAATCACATAATCAAGTACATAGAGAACTTCACAATATCACTCAATGCATATCAATCACTATTAGGAGTCTATCTATTAAATAGAATAAATCATAACCTACCTCCACCGAAGAACCGAAGTCAGGCAAGCTATTTCTCCAATGATTTTCCTTTCCCAATGCCTCCAAACGTTTTCAATCTATCAAGTATGCATAATTTGTAAGTTAACGAGTTTCTAGACACCCATGCTACTATATGTTTAGCCTAGACCCAAGACTCTCCCATTTTTATAATCAATTTCTTAAAATTCTAGCCTAAGGTTAAGTCTTTATTTCTCTAACATAACCTTAATGGTATTCAAATAATATATCATACTCAATATTTAATTACCTATCTCAATATATCAAAACTTGATTTATAAAATAATAATAAAAATTATAATATCCAATGCAAAAGCCACTGGTGCCGAAACCAGTGGCAGTCCACACTTCAAACCAACATATTATCGTCGTCATTGCCATCATCATGGCAATTATTATCCATTACAAATTTCGTCCCCCTAGATACAATTGTTACTGTTACCCAATTTCCATTCTAAACTTCTATCCAATCCATAATAATATTAATTATATTCCTCCAATCACCACCTCATCGTTACCGTACTAGTGGTCATAATTGCAATTAATTTCTCACCTCAATTGTTCACCTACTCAAATTCATACCACATTTTATCCAAAATCCCCACTAATCAGAACACCATTATCCATTCTTAATCCTACCTAGCCTTAATTACACACAATAACACTAATAATAATTCTCACACCACTTTTAATTACGGACAGCAGATTCAAGCGTTACCTGGATGTGTTCTTCCAAGGTAGAGGCGCAGCAGATATGTGTTTCTCGCATGATCTTTCCTTCTTCTATTTTTTACTGATTATTTTTTTATCCTAATTATTATATAATCAATTATAAAAGTGGTAAAAGTGACCCATTATTAATTTTAATGTTATCTTCTTTAACCATCAATTAATTTAATTATTAAAATTACCCCACTAAATTTTTAATTGTAGTTACGAATAGTCCAAAATACCTATTTAGAATCTATCGGAAAGTATTTT
This sequence comes from Solanum verrucosum, assembly GCF_900185275.1. Taxonomy (NCBI): domain Eukaryota; kingdom Viridiplantae; phylum Streptophyta; class Magnoliopsida; order Solanales; family Solanaceae; genus Solanum; species Solanum verrucosum. Next base: position 449,653 of record NW_026020070.1, on the reverse strand, counting down.
TTGAAATAAAAGGCTCTAATACTCAAAACGACCAAAGGGGTCATTACAAATTTATTATCAAATAATCAAGTAGTTTTGATCTTCAATATTAAAACATGGGAAAAGTGTCTGATATACCCCTTAACTTTGTCATTTATAGTTGATATACCCCTCGTTATACCCCTCGTTATTTATTACCAAATAATCAAATAATTTTGATCTTCAATAATAAATCATGGGAAAAGGGTATGATATACCCCTCAACTTTGTCATTTAGAGCTGATATACCCCTCGTTATGAAAGTGACTTCTATATACCCCAACTTATATAAAATGGCTCACATATATCCTTTTCCTCTAACGGACATGGAAAAAATTAATTTTGGTTTAATTTTTTAAAATAAAAAATATAATCCCATATGGGTATATTTAATTCTCCTCAAACCTTTATTTTTAACTTTTTTTTTTTTTTTTTCAATGACTAATTTAGATTTATTATTTTGGATGGTCAAATTTATTTATGTTTCACTAATATTCTTGTAAAACTTATTATAGACGACCAAATTTTTTTCTTTAAATACAATAATTAAATTAAAATATAGACAAAAAAATAGTTTTAAATTATAATATAACCACAAAAAATATGGTTCAAATTTTTTTCTTTACACTAAGGAATGAAAGAAAAAAATAAAATAAGAATAAGAAACTCAAATAATGATAATCAAAGAAGTCAAAAATAATTTATGAACGAAAAAGATTAAGATATACCTTGAACTTTGTTATAAGAATCATATATACCCCTTAAAAAATTTAAAAAAATTTAAAGTCAAAGATTGTCACGACCCCGACCGTCGTGATTGGCACCCACACTAACTCTTCGATGGGAGTTCCTACTACAACTCAAACCAAACAACTAATCTAAAAACTAAGGCATTTAAGTATATGAAAGTGGTTAAGTACTAAGGAAAGAAATAGAGTTCCCATAAGCTCTAACAAAAGTCTAACAATAACTAAACAATGCGGAAGAAATAACCTAGAACCTGAAAGTCAATGTACCAAAACATCTAAAGTCCAACAAGTCTAAACAAGAAGGGATGCAACCCCAATCTAATGAACTAATCAACTAACTAGAACATAGTCTAAGTCCGAAAATGGTGGACATAGACGAAAGAGAACCTATGGCAACCCAGAAGAATTGACTCACCCTTGAATTCGAAAGATCACTGATCAACTAAGCGAGGTCTGTCAATAGCTGCTTAAAGATGCCCAATAATCAACAAAAATAAGAGCAAGTGCAGTATTAGTACACAACCACAGTGTACTGGTAGGATCACGCGGTTATCCCGCTAAGTGCAACATACATAAGTCATCACAAACATATAATCACATGCATATATCGAACATATACAATATTATCAACATTTACTAACAACGAACAACTTCACATTTCTCAAGATACACAGTTATATCAAATCATTGGTCCTCTCATGGAAATCAAACCCAAATAGTAGCATACCGAAACGTGGTACCCGATCCAATAATTATGCCGAAATATGGGAACCAATCCCATAGTTATGTTGGAATGTGGCAACCGATCCAAATTAATTATGTCGAAACGTGGCAACTGATCCATTCAACACACTACAATCACAATCACAAGTATATTCTCAAGATCATACATTTAAGTCATGATTCATGGCATTCATCATTCATCAATCTCATTTACAACAAATGTGATCAATAATACAACATTCATACACATACAAGTATCATAATGAAGCAAGGACAAACATACATCACACAATCAAAGAATCACAACCATCACATACCTCGAAACAAGCTTGAAACCCTAAGAAACTTGATCCTTCCCTTTCCAGATTCGTTCCGCTTGTTCTTGGTCTACAACAATCAATATAATACTGGAATCAATAAACAATAACTAATTACCCGAATTACTAGCAATTCTATGAACAACCCATGATCCCAAGTATCTAAACTAGGGTTGTTTCCACCATAGTATCTACATCAAAACCCTTTCCCATCGATAATTACTCATTCTATTATGTTTTACGGATCGAAAAATGGATTCGGAGAGTGAAAAACTTACCTTTAGCCTCAAGAATGGTGAAAAACTGTTAAGAGTCTCCTGGGGTGCGTTCCTTAGCTCTAAAAAATTGAAAAGTGCAAAATAAGGTCGTTTAGGGGTTTATTTACAACTTTAAGTTGCGTTGAACCCGCCACAGCGGCCCCCACCCTACTGCAGCGACCTCGCTAGAGCGACACAAATCCCGCCAAAGCGGCTTGCACGGAACCAGTGAGCCACTTTAATAATTCCAAGACCCCCATTTCACAGCATACCTCTAACCAACGACGCACAGAAAATACCCTTTACGCTAAGATAGATTTTGGGAGTTCTACTCACCCGAATTCAATTTTGTAAGTCGTACGGATTCCTTAACGAGTTATCTTACCATTCATGTAATAAAAATCATAAATAATTTCTCCAATTGTTACCATATTTACCTACACCTTAATGACTCCAATTTCATCCAAATCTGGACTAGGTTGGGAAGATCCAAATACTACGAAAAAGTTTTTCGGCCACAAATTTTCCCCAATTGGCATTTTTATAACGACGGGAGCAGGTTGTTACAATAGATACCAATTTACCCATCACTCATCCTCGAGTGACAAAACTTAGGATAAATTGGCTAAGGAAAGAATGATGTAGTACCTGAATTGACGAACAATTGGGGATACTTGTCTTGCATGTCCCTCTTGATTTCCCAAATAGCTTCCTCAAATGGACGGTGCTTCCATTGAAATTTCACGGACTTAATCTCTTTGGTCCTCAACTTACGCACATCACGATCAAGAATTGCAATCGGTTCCTCCTCATATTGGAGGTCCTTGTCTAACACAATTGAGTCCCACTTAATGATGTAATCCCCGTCGCCTTGATACCTCTTCAACATGGATATATGAAATACCGGATGAACTTCCAATAGATTAGGAGGTAAAGCCAATCTATACGCTACCGGTCCCACACATTCAAGAATCTCAAATGGACCAATGTATCTAGGACTTAGCTTACCTTTCTTACCAAATCTCATCATCCCGTTCATGGGTGATACCTTAAGAAGAACATTCTCACCGGTTTGAAATGGCATGTCTCTTACCTTATGATGCGCATACTTCTTCTGTCTACTCTTGGCTGCTAAAAGTTTAGCTTGAATACTCCTCACCTTATCTTCAACGTCTTTCACTAAATCAACCCCCAAAGGTTTTATATCTCCAGCCTCAAACCATCTTATGGGTGATCTACATCCCCTTCCATATAATGCCTCAAATAGTGCCATATCAATGCTGGAGTAATAAGAAAATTCACACAAAGGTAAGAACCTATCCCAATGTCCTCCAAAATCAATCACGCATGCCCTCAATATATACTCTAACACTTGAATAGTTCTCTCCGATTGCACGTCTGTCTGTGGATGAAAGGTTGTACTAAAAGTGAGTTGTGTGCCCAATTCATCATTCAATTTCCACCAAAACTTGAATGTGAATAGGGTACCACGGTCTGAGATGATATAAAGGGGCACCCCAAGCAACCTCACTATCTCTTTCACATAAACTTTAGCCAATTGTTCAGCATTATAATCTATTCTTACCGGAATAAAATTGGTTGACTTTGTCAATCTATCAACCACTACCCAAATAGAATCAAACTTTCCCAAAGTCTTAAAAAGACCAACCACAAAATTCATGTCTATCATTTCCCACTTCCATTCCGGAATTGGCATTCTTTGAAGCAAACCTGCAAGCCTTTGATGTTCATACTTCACTTGTTGACAATTTTGATACTTCGCCACAAACTCCGCTATGTCCTTCTTCATGCCCTGCCACCAATAAATTCGCTTCAGATCTCTGTACATCTTGGTCACACTCAAATGAATAGAATATTACGAACCATGATATTCTGCCAACAATTTCTCAATTAAGTCATCTACTCTAGGAACACATATTCTCCCCTTGAAATTGAGCACATCATCCGCATCAAGAGTGGTCTCTTGTGCCTTACCAATCACAGTCTTCTTTCTAAGCTCCTCCAAATATTATCTTCAAATTGTTTGGCCTTGATTTCATCAATGAATGTGGCCCTCACTTCAATGCTAGTTAAATCCCCACCTCTTTCTGAGATGTCCATTTGCATGAATTTAGACTCCAAGATCTGAATTTCTTTAGCCAAATGTCGTTTGGTTATACTTAAGCAAGCTAAACTACCCATACTTACCGTTTTTCAACTCAAAGGATCTACTACCACATTAGCCTTGCCCGGATGGTATTGAATGGTCACATCATAATCTTTAAGTAACTCCATCCACCTTCGTTGTCTCAAATCTAGATCCTTTTACATAACAAACAAAACTTGAGCATCTCATGGGGAAGCACTAGGACGAATAAATCCCTTATCAAGAAGCTCTTGGATTTGAGCCTTCAGCTCTCTTAATTCTGCTGGAGCCATGCGATATGGGGTGGAAATGGGATGAGTACCAGGTTCTAAATTAATCGAGAAATCAATATCCCTAACCGGAGGAATACCAGGCAAGTCACTAGGAAACACTTCTCTAAATTCTGACACCATAGGAATAGACTCAATGGATGGAGCCTCAATCTCAACATCCCTAAATGAGCCAAATAAACCAAACAACCCATGCTCTACTAATTTATAGCCCGAATGGAGGATATAATCTTAGCTTTCTTAGGTTTGTACACCCCTTCCCACTCTAATTTTTCCCTTCCCGAAATTTATAGAGTTACAGAATTAGTATTACAATTAAGGACAACATAATAGGGGGACAACCAAGTCATGCCTAAGATTATGTCAAAGTCAGTCATATCCAAAATCATCAAACCAACCCAAGTCTGAAAACCCATAAACAAAATAGGACAAGCACGATACACATGGGTAACTATGATTGACTCTCCAACTGGGGTAGAAACATGGATAATGGCATCAAGAATATCACAAATCATATCAAATTTTGAGGCAAACCTCACGGATACATGTGAATAAGTAGAACCTAGATCAAATAACACATTAGCCATTCGGTCACAGACAAAAATAGTACCTGTGATCACAGCGTCAGACGCCTCTGCCTCATTCTTTCCCGGAAAAGCATAACACTGAGCCCTATCATCTTGATGAGCCACTTCCCTGCCTGGTTGCATGTTGCCCCTACATCTCTTACCATTTCATCTACCTCCAGGGCCTTAATGGTTACCTCTTTCCCCACCTTGTGGACGCCCTAGACCATTATTACCGTTCCCCATGGGTACCACTGCTCCAGAAGGATGTTGCACGACATCTAATACACGTGGGTGGGAACAATCTCTCCTCATATGCCCAGGTTCTCCACATTTGTAGCAAGTACGATCAAAATATGGTTTGCCGCCCGTCGAAGGTGCGACTCCCTGGCTATCCTGAATTTATGAGATGGAGTTCCCTAGTAATTACCTGTAGAGGCGGGCATGGCAGACTGAATTGGCTTGGCTGCAAGCGTTGGCCTTCCAGACCCCTTGGAATAAGAACCTTGAAAGTGGCCTGAAATCTTGGCCCTTTTTACCGATGTCTTAGCCTAGCCGTCTCGCCTAACCGTCTCCACTTTCTTAACATAGTGTGTTACCTCATTAAAGCTCCTCCTTGCAGAAGTCATACGAAGAGATAATACTTGCAACTCAGAATTTAGTCCCCTAATAAATAATTGGATCCTCTCATTCTCAGTAGTCACCAATTGAGTAGCGTATCTAGACAAAGCATGGAACTTGGCCTCATAAGCGGCCACAGACATACCACCTTGTTCCAAACCCATAAATTCATCTTTCTTACGATCTCTGAAAGTCTGAGGCACATACTTTTCTAGAAACAGAGCATGAAATTGGGTCCAAGTAAGTGGAGGTAAAGTAGAAGATATGCATTCCATATAAGCTCACCACCACTTCTTAGCCTCACCTTGAAGTTGAAAAGACACAAACGCAACCCCATGCTGATGGATAATTCCCAACTTATGAAGTCTCTCATAGAAATCTAAGATGAACTCATAAGCATCTTCATTCTCAGAACCAAGAAACACAGGAGGCTTAAGCTTTAAAAACTTAGTCTACATTTCATGCACATTACCAGTCATAATAGAATCCAACAAAGGACGAAAGAAGTCATCATTACCTACAGTCCCACCCACCTTGGGCGCAGTGCTAGCAACAGGAGGATTAGTAGGAACTTGAGTTGCTTGAGTAGAAGAAAGCACTCCAGGACCAACCAACCCTTTCAAAAATGACATGATCTGTCGAGCTAACACTGTGTCTATGGGGGGAACATCGGTAGTCTCAGCCCGTACCTCTTCCTTTTGTCCCACATCCTCAACATTCTCAACATCAACATTCTCCTCTTCAATCTCTTCATGATGCGCAGAAGGGTTCTCATTCACAGGAGCATTCTCAATAGGAGCTTCATTCCCAACAGGCGCTACTCTTCCACGGCCTCTACCCCTAGCTCTTCCTCTACCCCTACCTTGACCGTGACCTCTCGCTGCAGATTCCTCAGCTGGAGCATTGACGGGATCTACGGGCTTGACGCGGTTGTATCTAGCATTAACCATCTGTGGACAAAAGAGTGAAAAAGGTTATATACCAAATTGAATCGACAAATACCAATTGGAATCTAGTTATGAAACGACCCCAAAAATGCCCGAAAATGTGGTTCGGAAACACCTATAATTGTAATTTCCATATATCTCAAAATATGTGCATGATTTCGGAAATTAGACTTCATATTCTTATTCATGGGGTCAAATTGAGTGGGTTATGGGTCTAACCCGAATTTAAGAGCAACCGTATCAAAATTTGAAAATTGCAAAAAAAATGCGATTTAACTTTAAAGGGGCATATCTCTTAGCACACAAGGAACTGAAAGGGCCACAACGTATTAAATTAAAGCTCTTTGACTTAGCTTTCCAACACACTTGGTTTCACCTCATTCCGAGTTAGGATGAGGGAGTTATGACCATTTTCGTAAAACTTGTCTATGCAGATTTGCAATTTCCACTGAGCTATTTTATTTTTTTTAGGATAAGTGTTGGGGACATTTTTTTATAAAAAGGGGATATGTCCCATACTTAGTCATTTTTAACTTCAAAAACACTCTCTAAGCCCTCTCCAAAATTCCACCAAGATCCTCAACCAAATTCAAACATCTCAAACTCTAATTCCGGATTCAAGACTCAATCTCAAGCTTCAATTCTCCATTCCAATCTTCATCAAGGATTCTCCAAAGTTGAGGTATGTGGGTTTGATTGTGGAAACCTTCCTTTCCACAAGTCCAACCATTTATCCTCTATTTCTACTTCAAGTTTATGGGTCCTTATGGTTATTTATGAACTCTTGAAGTATGGAATTACTACTACACACCCTATTATGGTCTATTTTGCATATTATCATGAAATGGAATTATTATGTGACGTTTATGGTTTTCATGCTTCCATGATCAAATTATGAAAGTTGATATATATATGTATGTTGTTGGTGGGCTGATTTATATGGATCTTGGAATTGGTTGGACTTAGTACTCTTGAAATACATGATTTTATTTACATGAACAGTAGCCCACCATGTGTTTGATAAAATGCTCATTTATAGAATTCTTAGGAAATGGAAGGCCCAATGTACGTCCTATGAGTCGGATGGTTATATAATTACTGAAATGATGATGAAATGGACACATGTATATGATTTTCTTTATATAATTATTGTGAGTCGACCAAGCCTAGCTCGGGGTGTTGTAGGCCTGGGTAACCGTATCGAGGGGTTGGTACCTTGGTTGCCTAGTACGGGGGATAGTAGGCTCGTATAACCATATCGAGGGGTTTGTACCTTGGTCCCTACCTCGGGGGGTGGTAGGCCCGGGTAACCACATTGAGGGGTTTGTACCTCTTTGCCTCTCCAAAGGGGTGGTAGGCCTTGGAAATACTATATTGATGGTCACTCGCCACACATGTACTACGCCCCACTAAATATGATTTTTATGTAAGCATCATTATACATATCATCTCATTAATATGCTATCTATCGGGTATGATTATGCATTTTGCCTACGATGTCCATCTATTGTTGCATTGCATTGCATCTCATATACTTAGTACATTCAAACGTACTAATGCATACTCTATGCCTACATGATGTCACCATGTAGGGACCGGAGCATCACTTAACCATCCCCCTCCGCGTGGCTAATACGATTTTCTATCGAGGTTATTGGTAAGTCCTCCATTCCGGGGACGTTGCTTATGATCTCTTGCTATGTATAAGACTTTTCCTTTTTAGTTATGTGTTAACTATGAGGGTGAGCCCGGTAGTTTGTCTTGGCCCCCGCTAAGTAACCATGTTTAGAGGTGGTGTTAGACAAGGTGTTTATTAAGCTTGAGCTTGACTCATCTATGGTATTTATGTATCATTCTCTTTTTCTCTTGCTCCCTTAGTCCTGACTTCCCCTTGATTATGCTTATCGCTTATGGTCATTTTAATTGCTTCCGCGACCAAGGATGTGTAATGATATGCTATGAGGCATGTTTGGGGTTCCTTTAGGTTCCCCATTTGCCGGTCACGCCTAGGCCCTAGGCTTGGGTCGTGACAACTTGGTATCAGAGCACTAGGTTGATAGATTGTCGGAGTCCAACACACCGTGTTGATTAGAGTCCGATTCATGGTTATGTTGTGCACCATAACTATGAGTAGGAGGCTATGAGACGTTTTAGGAAATGTTTCCCTTCTCCATGTTCTAAGTCGTGCTGTAGAGTTGAATTAAGTTCTTCCCTAACGGTTGTTCTTTGCTATGCTAGATCATGCCTAATACAAGAGGAAGACGAGCCCGCGCACTCGAGGAACAACCGACCAATGGGGATCTTCGGGATGCCCTTACTTTATTTGCACAAGCTATGGCTAATCAAGCCAACCATGGGGCCCAAGCCCCTCAGGCTCCTACCCCGGCATCTCGGGTGAGAGACTTCGTGCGGATGAATCCCCCAGAATTCTATGGGTCTAAGTTAGATGAATACCCTCAAGAGTTCATTGATGAAGTCCACAAGATATTAGCTATCATGGGTGTGAGGTCAGAAAATAAGGCAGAGTTGGTGGCCTACCAACTAAAAGGAGTGGCCCAAATATGGTACAACTAATGGAAGGAAGAGAAGGGGGCAAACTATGTGGTGCATTGGGAAAAGTTCAAAACGGCTTTCCTTAATCGATTATTTCCTCTTGAGCTTAGGGAAGCCAAATTGGTGGAGTTCATGAATTTAAAACAAGGGTCTATGAGTGTGAGGGAGTATGCCCTCAAGTTTAACCAACTTTCAAGATATGCTCCACACTTGGTTGCCGACTCACGGTCTAGAATGAACAAATTCGTGATTGGTGTGTCCGACCTAGTGAGTGAAGAATGCCGGTCCGCAATGTTGGTTAGTGACATGGACTTGTCTCGCTTGATGGTCTATGCCGAACAAATAGAGGAGGAGAATTTGAGGAAGAGGAGGGGTCATGAGGCCAAGAGGGCCCGTTTTGTGGGCAAGTTCCAAAGTCGAAGGGGAGGCCGGTTTCATCAAGGTCAAGGGTCTTCTCATGCGCCCCATAGGGGGTTTGCCAATGACGTTCCAAGGGCCCAAGGTGTTGGTGGTATGGGTCCTATTGATGTATGTCCGAAGTGTGGTAAGGGCCATGGTGGCCCGTGCTTAATACCGATGCTTGCTACAGTTGTGGGGAAATAGGGCATAAGGCAATGGATTGTCCTCGAAATCGCAACAAAGGTAATGAGGTCCGTCCACAAGGTGCCAATGCGGTTCCTTTGGGGAGAGGGAGCCGACAAGATGGTGCCCCTAGGCACAATCGATTTTATGCTTTGCATGGGAGGCAAGGGGTCGATGAAGTCCCCGACGTCGTTACCGGTATGTTGAAAATCTTTGACTTTGATGTATATGCATTAATTGATCCGGGTGCCTCTCTTTATTTTGTCATCCCCTTTGTTGCCAAAAAGTTTCATGTTGATCCCGACTTGTTGCGTGATTCATATAAGGTGTCTACACCTATTGGTGCATTTATTGTTTCTAGGAAGGTCTATAGAAATTGTCCTATTTGCATCTTGCATAAAATATTGCCTTGTGATCTTGTTGAGTTGAACATGGTCGATTTTGATGTTGTTCTTGGGATGGATTGGTTGCATGCATACTATGCCTCCATTGATTGTAGAACCCGTAGGGTCAAGTTCCAATTCCCAAGTGAACCCATTCTTGAGTGGGAGAGCCAAAATGTGGTAGTCAAGGGTAGGTTCATCTCTTGCATTAAAGCCCGTAAGTTGATCTCTAAGGGGTGTCTCTATCACCTTGTGAGGGTTAGGGATGTGGAGTCCAAAACCCTTCTTATAGAGTCAGTTCCGGTTGTAAATGAATTCCTTGATGTCTTTCCTAATTACCTTCCCGGTGTTCCTCCCGAAAGGGAAATAGATTTTGGCATAGACCTCCTCCCCGATACTCAACCCATTTTTATTCCCCCTTACCGTATGGCCCCGACGGAGTTAAAGGAGTTGAAGGAACAATTGAGGGACTTGTTAGAGAAGGGTTTTATTAGGCCTATCCAATCACCATGGGGTGCACCGGTGTTGTTTGTGAAGAAGAAAGATGGGTCCCTTAGGATGTGTATTGATTACCGGCAACTCATTAGGGTCACCGTCAAGAATAAATATCCTCTTCCTAGGATTGATGACTTGTTCGACCAATTGCAAGGGGCTAGCCACTTCTCTAAGATTGATCTTCGGTCCGGGTATCATCAAGTGAAGGTGAGGGAGTGTGACATTCCCAAGACAGCCTTACGGACTAGGTATGGGCATTATGCATTTGTGGTCATGTCCTTTGGGTTGACCAATGCACTGGTTATCTTCATGGACCTAATGAATAGGGCCTTTAAACCCTACCTTGATTCCTTTGTTGTGGTCTTCATTGATGATATTTTAATCTATTCGCATAGCGAGGAAGAGCATATGGGTCACTTGAGGGTTGTGTTGCAAAGATTGAGAGAGGAGAAGTTGTATGCCAAGTATGAAAAATGTGAATTTTGGTTGAGGGAGGTTGCCTTCTTAGGTCATGTAGTGTCGGGGGATGGTATTAAGGTGGACCCTAAGAAGACCGATGTGATTAGAAATCGGCCTAGGCCATTGACCCCGTCGGATATTAGGAGCTTCTTGGGCTTAGCGGGTTACTACCGGAGATTTGTGAATGAGTTTTCTTCTATTGCTTCTCCCATGACTAAGTTGACACAAAAGAAGGCTAAGTTTGAGTGGACCGACAAGTGCGAAAGGAGTTTTCAAGCCTTGAAAGATAAACTTGTGTCCGCTCCTATATTGTCACTACCAAATGGGCTTGAGGGATTTGTTGTGTATTGTGATGCTTCTAGAGTTGGCTTGGGTTGTGTCCTAATGCAAAATGGTAAGGTGATAGCCTATGCTTCTAGATAACTCAAAGTGCATGAAAAGAACTATCCTACGCATGATCTTGAATTAGCCGCGGTGGTGTTTGCTTTAAAGATTTGGCGTCATTACTTGTATGGGGTACATGTTGATGTGTTCACCGATCATAAGAGCCTCCAATATGTCTTCACCCAAAAAGATCTCAACTTGAGACAAAGAAGGTGGCTAGAATTTCTTAAAGATTATGATATGAGTGTGCATTATCATCCCAGTAAAGCTAATGTGGTGGTGGATGCTTTGAGTAGGGTGTCTATGGGTATCCTAGCTCATGTTGATATTGGTGATAGGGAAATGGCTAGGGAGGTGCATCGGTTGGCTAGGTTGGGGGTTAGGTTGGAAGAGGTTGGTAATGGTGGTGTGGTCGTTGTTGATGGTGCTAGGTCTTCCTTGGTTGATGAGGTGATAGCAAAACAAGATCTTGACTCTTCCTTGTTAGAATTGAAGGCCTTGGTGAAAGAGGGCAAGGTGGAAGTTTTCTCCCAAGGGGGAGATAGTGACCTTAGGTACCAAGGTAGGTTGTGTGTGCCTTGTGTTGATGGTTTGAGGGAGAAAATTCTTAAGGAGGCTCATAATTCTTCCTACTCCATCCACCCCAGTTCCACCAAAATGTATAGAGATTTGAGGGATGTGTATTAGTGGGGAGGCATGAAGAAGGACATTGTCAAATTCGTCTCCGGTTGTCATAGTTGTCAACAAGTCAAGGCCGAACATCAAAGGCCGGGTGGTCTAACCCAAGACATAGAGATTCCTACTTGGAAGTGGGAAGAAATTAATATGGATTTTGTAGTTGGTTTACCCAAGACTAGAAAAGGTTTTGATTCTATTTGGGTGGTGGTTGATAGGAAGACAAAATCGGCTCATTTTTTACCGGTAAAGACAACATATGGGGCAGAAGATTATGCAAGGTTATATATTCATGACTTGGTAAGGTTACATGGGATTCCTCTATCCATCATATCGGACCGTGGTACTCAATTTACTTCACACTTTTGGAAGTCCTTTCAAAGGGGTCTAGGTACGAGAGTTAAGCTTACTACGGCCTTTCACCCGCAAATGGATGGACAAGCCGAAAGGACTATCCAAACACTTGAGGATATGCTTAGGGCTTGTGTATTGGAGCTTAAGGGTAGTTGGGGTGATCATCTTCCATTGATTGAGTTTGCCTATAACAATACCTATCATTCTAGCATCGGTATGGCTCCTTTTGAGGCTCTCTATGGGAGACGTTGTAGATCACCGGTTGGGTGGTTTGAGGTTGGTGAGGTGGCCTTGTTAGGACCAGATCTAGTTATGGAGGCTCTTGAGAAGGTTAGGATGATTAGAGAAAGGTTGAAGATAGCCCAAAGTCGCCAAAAGTCCTAAGCCGATGTGAGGAGAAGGGCTCTTGAATTCCGAGTTGGTGATTGGGTCTATTTGAAGGTGTCACCCATGAAGGGTGTGGTTCATTTTGGTAAGAAGGGCAAGTTTAGCCCAAGATTATAAGGTGATGAGGAGAATTGGCAAGGTAGCTTATGAGTTGGAATTGCCTAGCGAAATGGATTTGGTTCATCCGGTATTTCATGTGTCTATGTTGAGGAAGTGTGTGGGGGATCCGAATGCTATTGTGCCTCTTGATGTTATGGGTGTTGTTGAATATAATTTGACCTATGAAGAGGTCCCAGTCCAGATTTTAGATAGACAAGTGAAGAGGTTGAGAAACAAAGATGTGGCTTCCGTTAAAGTCCTTTGGAGAAATCAACAAGTTGAAAGTGCTACTTGGGTGGCCGAAGCGGACATGCAAAGGCGATATCCTTATATTTTCCACTCCAGTCAAGCCTAAGGTATTGATCTAAGCCCTTTATAAAATCTCAGGTCTTAAGTTCAGCCCCCATGTCATTGCATACATTCATGTTTAAGTTGACAAGTTCATTGTGGTTTTACAACTATGTTGAGGTTTTTTTGAAATAAGGTGTAAGTGCATTGTTGCATCCTTATGTGGGCTGAAATTGCCATGTTTGTGTCTCTCATGTACGTTTCTTTAACATTCGGCGACGACTGTTCCCAAGGGGGAGATATTGAAACGACCCCAAAAATTCCCGAAAATGTGCTTCGGAAACACCTACAATTGTAATTTCCATATATCTCAAAATCTGTGCATGATTTTGGAAATTTGACTTCATATTCTTAATCATGGGGTCAAATTGAGTGGGTTATGGGTCTAACCCGAATTTTAGAGCAACCGTATGAAAATTTGAAAATCGCAAAATAAATGCGATTTAGAGGGTCAACTTTAAAGGGGCATATCTCTTAACACACAAGGAATTGGAAGGGCCACAACCTATTAAATTAAATCTCTTTGAGTTAGCTTTCCAACGCACTTGGTTTCACCTCATTCTGAGTTAGGATGACAGAGCTATGACCATTTTCGTAAAACTTGTCTATGCAGATTTGCAATTTCCAGTGAGCTATTTTTTTTTTCTTTTGAGGCTAAGTGTTGGGGACGTTTTTTATAAAAAGGGGATATGTCCCATACTTAATCATTTTTAACTTCAAAAACACTCTCTAAGCCCTCTCCAATATTCCACCAAGATCCTCAACCAAATTCAAACATCTCAAGCTCTAATTCCGAATTCAAGACTCAATCTCAAGCTTCAATTCTCCATTCCAATCTTCATCAAGGATTCTCCAAAGTTGAGGTATGTGGGTTTGATTGTGGAAACCTTCCTTTCAACAAGTCCAACCATTTATCCTCTATTTCTACTTCAAGTTTATGGATCCTTATGGTTATTTATGAACTCTTGAAGTATGGAATTACTACTACACACCCTATTATGGTCTATTTTGCATATTATCATGAAATGGAATTATTATGTGACGTTTAAGGTTTTCATGCTTCCACGATCAAATTATGAAGGTTGATATATATATATATATATATATATATGTATGTTGTTGGTGGGCTGATTTATATGGATCTTGGAATTGGTTGGACTTAGTACTCTTGAAATACATGATTTTATTTACATGAACAATAGCCTTCCATGTGTTTGATAAAATACCCATTTATAGAATTCTTAGGAAATGGAAGGCCCAATGTACGTCCTATGAGTCGGATGGTTATATAATTACTGAAATGATGATGAAATGGACAAATGTATATGATTTTCTCTATATAAGTGTTGTGAGTAGACCAAGCCTAGCTCTGGGGGTTGTAGGTCCGGGTAACCGTATCGAGGGGTTGGTACCTTGGTTGCCCAGTACGGGGGGTACTAGGCCCATATAACCATATCGAGGGAATTGTACCTTGGTCCCTAGCTCGGGGGGTGGTAGGCCCGGGTAACCACATTGAGGGGTTTGTACCTCTTTCGCCTCTCCAAAGGGGTGGTAGGCCTTGGAAATACTATATTGATGGTCACTCACCACACATGTACTACGCCCCACTAAATATGATTTTTATGTAAGCATCATTATACATATCATCTCATTAATATGCTATCTATCGGGTATGATTATGCATTTTGCCTACGATGTCCATCTATTGTTTCATTGCATTGCATCTCATATACTTAGTACATTCAAACGTACTAATGCATACTCTATGTCTACATGATGTCACTATGTAGGGACCGGAGCATCGCTTGATCATCCTCCTCCGCATGGCTAATACGATTTTCTATCGAGGTTATTATTGAGTCCTCCATTCCGGGGACGTTGCTTATGATCTCTTGCTATGTATAAGACTTTTCCTTTTTAGTTATGTGTTGACTATGAGGGTGAGCCCGGTAGTTTGTCTTGGCCCCTGCTAAGTAACCATGTTTAGAGGTGGTGTTAGACAAGTTGTGCATTATGATTGAGCTTGACTCATCTATGGTATTTAAGTATCATTCTCTTTTTCTCTTGCTCCCTTAGTCCCGACTTCCCCTTGATTATGCTTATCGCTTATGGTCATTTTAATTGCTTCCGCGACCAAGGATGTGTAATGATATGCTGTGAGGCTTGTTTGGGGTTCCTTTGGGTTCCCCATTCGCCAGTCACGCCTAGGCCCTAGGCTTGGGTCGTGACAAGTTATAGCACGAAAAGAGTCCCCGTACCGTTCCGCGAGACTCTACTAAACTCATTTTGGTACATCGAGATCAACAAACCTAGGTTCTAATACAACCTTTGTCACGACCCCGACCGTCGTGATTGACACCCACACTAACTCTCCACTGGGAAAACCACTACCACAACCCAAACCAAGCGACTAATCTAAAAACTAAGGCATTTAAGTATATGAAAGAGGTTAAGTACAAAGGAATTAAATAGAGTTCCCATAAGTTCTAACAAAAGTCTAACAATAACTAAACAATGCGGAAGAAATAACCTAGAACCTGAAAGTCAATGTACCAAAACATCTAAAGTTCAACAAGTCTAAACAAGAAGGGATGCAACCCCAATCTAATGAACTAATCAACTAACTAGAACATAGTATAAGTCTGAAAATAGTGGACACATACGAAAGAGAACCCATGGTAGCCCAGAAGAATTGACTCACCCTTGAATTCGAACGATCACTGATTTACTAAGCGAGGTCTGTCAATAGTCGCTTGAAGATGCCCTATACTCAACAAAAATAAGAGCAACTGCAGTATCAGTACACAACCACAGTGTACTGGTAAGATCACGCGGCTATCTCACTAAGTGCAACATACATAAGTTATCACAATAATATAATCACATGCATATATCGAACATATACAATATTATCAATATTTACTAACAACGAACAACTTCACATTTCCAAAGATACACAGTTACATCAAATCATTAGTCCTCTCATGGAACCCAAACCCAAAAAGTTAGCATTCTGAAACGTGGTACCCGATCCAATAATTATGCCAGAATGTGGAAACCGATCTCATAGTTATGCCGGAACATGGCAACCGATCCAAATTAGTTATGTTGGAACGTGGCAATCGATCCAAATTAGTTATGTCGGAACGTGGCAACCGATCCATTCAACACACCACAATAACAATCACAAGTATATTCTCAAGATCATACATTTAAGTCATGATTCATGGCTTTCATCATTCCTCTATCTCATTTACAACAAGTGTGATCAATAATGCAATATTCATATACATATAAGTATCATAATGAAGCAAGGACAAACATACATCACACAATCATAGAATCACAACCATCCCCTACCTCAAAAAAATCTTGAAACCCTAAGAAAATTGATCCTTCCCTTTTCGGATTCGTTCCGCTTGTTCTTGGTCTACAAACAATCAATAAAATACGGAAATTAATAAACAATCACTAATTACCCAAATTAATAACAATTCTATGAATCCTAGATCAACCCATGATACCAAGTATCCAAAATAGGGTTGTTTCTACCATAGTATCTACATAAAAACCCTTCCCCATCGATACTTACCCATTCTATTACGCTCTACGGATCGAAAAATGGATTCGGGTAGTGAAAAGCATACTTTTAGCCTCAAGAATGTTGGAAAACTGTTAAGAGTCGCCTGGAATTCGTTCCTTAGCTCTAAAATTTGAAAAGTGCAAAATAAAGTCATTTAGGGGTTTATTTACGACTTTAAGTCGCGTCGAACCCGCCACAGCAGCCCCGCTAGAGCGACACAAATCCCGCTAAAGTGGCTTGCACGGAACCAGTGAGCTATTTTTATAATTCCAATAGCCCCATTTCACAACACACCTCTAACCAACGATGCTCAGAAAATACCATTTACGCGAAGATCAATTTCGGCAGTTCTACTCACCCGAATTCAAATCTGTAAAGTCGTCAGATTCCTTAGCAAGTTATCTAACCACTCATGTAATCAAAATCATATATAATTCCCCTGATTTTCACCAGATTTCCCTACACCTTAATGACTCCAATTTCGTCCAAGTCTGGACTAGGTTGGGAAAATCTAAATACTACGAAAAAGTTTTTCCGCCCCAAATTTTCCCCCGTTTGCATTTTTATAACGATGGGAATAGGTCGTTACATAGATATAAATTTAAACTAATTTGTTTATATCCGTTAAATGAAGGGTGTATGTGAGCTCATTTTGTAACGGTAGGGGTATATGTGAGCCGTTTGTATAACGGTAAGGGTATATATGAGCCGCTTTCATAACAAGGGGCATATCAACTCCAAATGGCAAAGTTGAGAGATATATCAAGACCTTTTTCCCTTAAATCATTTTATTCGATATATATTTAACCTTTTATATAAAAATATCAATCAGTAGTATTCTACAAAAGTGTGAAAACAAGTTAATTAAATTACTAAGTAAGTTATTTGAAAATTCTTTCACCTTAATATATACAACCATCTCGCCAACGATTAACAAGCAAAATGAAAATTGAAAAAAAAGAATAGACAATGAAGAAAAATTGATTGTGTATATAAATTTTCTTATTTTGTTGAATTTTGCAAATTACTTTATCATAATATAATGCTTATGAAAAAATATAGATATATGAAAAACTACCTCAAAATTCTGAATATGGGGGATCATAAGGAAAATGGAACGATCTTTCCTCTGGAGTAACACCTTCATAACTTTCTTACTAGTCAATGAAATAAGATACCAAAAATTGTAAGTGTATTTAGACAATTATTTTCACAATGTATTCACAAATCACTATATAGTTTTGAGTTTCACTATTCAAATATCTTATAAAACACAATTTAACTTTTTATAGATCTAAAGTCGATCATTTGTATTCTACAAATATGTAAAATAACAAAAATGAATATTATCCAACATCATTATTTGGCAATCTTTTTCCCTCAAAATATACAATCATCCACAGTAATTAACTGAGGGAGGGAAAGTGGATATAATAAACAGATAATGAAGAGACAATAATAGTGTGTATAAATTATCTTAATTATCTTTAACTCTTTCAATTGTATTTTCAAAGTATAATACACCATGATAAAAAAAATAGATATATGAAAACTATCTCAAGTTTAAAATTTAAGGGAGCAAATTATTGATGGAACGATGTTTCCATTATAATAATACCTCAATTTTCTTGCTACACGTTAAGAATGAAACCAAAAAATATAAATATATTTACTAAACATTATTGAGCAATGGGTAGTGCGGGTCTTGTTTGAATTTTGTTAGTGCATGCTTTGATTTTGTTTTCGGGGTTTGCGGGATTGAATTTGAAAAGGTGGATAAAATATGGGTACGTTGGGCCATTTGGCGAGCTGGGTCAAGCTCACCGAATCGTTCGACAATTCGCCCAATGTCTCCATCTCTCCCTTAATATCATGGAAAATTGGATGTCTAAGTCTGTAACTTTCGACGAGAAGTCGTGAGTCGCTGAAAATACTCTTGATCACCTTTTGTATGTTATTCTGACCCCCTAATGCACTGTAACTTTCGGCGGACAAACCCATGCTCGCCGAAAGTAGTCGACAATTCGCCAAAAGGACCTTTCCATCGCCGATTTGCTATAATTGGGCGAGCTCGAGTTAGCTCGCCAAAGAGGATCGGTGCTTGGCGAGTCTTTCTGCAGTAGATTGCCTATGCTTCTATTTGTTTTTTACCCTAACTCTTCTGAATCTTTTGCAGATATGACTAAACTTAACAAAGCAGGTAGCAACATACCATCCCGAGGCAAAGAAAAATGGATCACAATCAATGAGGATGCAACTACATCAAGGAATAATGCCACTAAAATTTCCACAACTAGTGGGAAAGGCAAAGGGAGGACAAAATCGTTGAGCTATCAGATGCAAGTTCTGACAGTACTAGTTTTTACACCAACGACCCAATAACATATGACAGTGAGAGTATGGGTTATGATGAAGATGAACGGATGGAGGCACGAAGGAATGAGTTATGATCCAAACAGCTAAACAACCCATCTCGAATCAGAAATCCTCGATCTACCACTCCGACTTGTCCAGTTCCAGAGTAGGCAATAGTACTGGCACCTCCAGTACAAGGCCCCCTATCTAAATCAATGAATAGACTAAAGTCTGAAGGGCTGAGAACGATCATTGAGGAAAAATGGTTGTCCTTAGATGGAGTGATCGATAGGTATACTGAGATAATGAAGTGCCTGAAATATCACAAATTTCAAATCTTTACAAAACCCCATGACTCTTACATACCAAGCTAGGTCAGAGAATTTTACAATGCATACAGTGCATTGGTACCTCAACAGAAGAGGCTAGTATCGTCTTTCAAAGAAGTTTACTACGTGATTGTCAGAGGAAGGAAGGTAACTTGTAATAGTGAGGCTATCAACACAGCGTTGGGTATGTCCAATAAGATTAATGATCACTGCTAGCACTTGATTAGAACAGAGAAGCTGGATGAGATGAAAAAGTTGTTAGCCCCGCTAATCTAGGATGATAATGCTTTGAAATGGTTAGCAGAAGGAGTTTCAATTGCAAAGAACGATCTGAACATAGCTACAAGATACTGGTTCGGGTTCATCAGCAGCACAATTATGCCATCACAGAATGAATCAATCATTCGCCTTGCTAAGGCAGTTTGTCTTGGATGCATCATAGAGAAAACCAGGATAAATCTAAGGATGATCATTGCTTCTGAGATCTATATTCGTGCAAAGAAGATCCAGACATCTCTCATTTTCCCGATATTAATCACTGCATTGTGAAAAAGAGCTCAGGTGCATAGAGAAGCAAAAAAGGATGTGGAATTGGTGCCACCACCTCCACTGATATCCGAAAGATCGAAGCTGAATATCTTAAGGACCAAGCAGAAAAGAAGCAGAAGGAAGTTGTGGCCACTGGATCTATACCTGCAGAGGCATATTTGCCTACTCCGGTCCCTGGGCCTTCAGGTATATCTGGCGTTATTACCACTTTTGCTGACGCTCCAGGTCCCTCTATTGCTGCGTTACCACCCAGACATACTGATGCTGTTGCCTCATGTGAGTCAATCACTCAAGCATCCTTGATCTGGATGGGACAACTTTCCCAATCTGTTGATTGTCGGGCTGCCAACATAGAAAGCTCCATTCCAGGCATGATTCAGGTTGCCCTCGATGATGCTATGAAACCACTGAGCACTATTATTGATGCTCTAGCGGCCAGGATAGCAGTGTGTGAACGCGACCAATTAGCCATAAAGGAGGTGACAGCCTTAAAGGCTGCCATTACAGAGCTGAGGAAAGATGTGGACTACCTAAAGTCCACCGATATGTCCATGATCTTTGGAACAGTGGAAATTCCAGATGTGCCCAAAATACCTCAGACCACCACTGGACATGGGAATTAAATGGAGCATACAGCTGATCCTAAATCAGAGGCAGAGACTGACGAAGAGATGTTTGAGGGAGCTGCAGTGGACGACATAGCCGAGACTGAAGAAATCATGATAGATGTTGTTGTGCAGGCTTCCTTGGCGAAAGCTCCTACTGCTAGATCCAGTGAAGCTCGTCCTTCTGGGGTCACTCCAGGAAATGATGCCCAGACAGATGGAGCGACTAGTTAGACAGGATCCCTTCTTTACATCCCTCTCTATCTTTCTTCATTTTACCTTTTGGATTCTGTGTTATTTGCATTTGAGGACAAATTGCTTTTGTTTGTGGTGGGGTGAGGCCCACACCTTTTATGTGCTACTTTTGTTAGTATTTTATGTATATATTTGGGCTGTTCTGTTTGCAGATGTTTAAGCTTGCGGCTCCTTTTATTTTAAATTGCAAAATGATTTTGACCCTTCCGAAATTTTTTGAATTTTTTGCACATTTTCACCTCCCTTTATATGTTGTTGAATATGGCTGTTCCTTGGCAAATTTGAGTCTCAGTTTCGATCAAATACCGATGACTTAAATAGTGCTTACAATCGAATGAACATGAATGTACGTCTACGATGAGGCCAAATAAAGTTGCATAGACAATATGTGAACTCTTTGCATCTCGTTGTGATTAGCCATTTATCAAATCGATTCTCTTGTGATGACCATTGCACACTAGCGAAAGTGTGGAATCTTGTTTGACTTAAGTGTCGATGCCTTGTGTGATAAGCTTACCTGGAACCATGCATGACAACACCTAGAATTTTCCATGTTGGTCCGATTGATTAAGTAAGACTTTCTCTTGATATGATCTTAGGCAACTTCAAGAGTGTGAACCAATTTGACATATACCTCTTTTGTGACCTACCTTGTGAGCGTGTGATTCTCTCTTGAACACCCTTTGAGCCTTACCCTTCTTTGGAAGAAACTTGATGAAAACTAGACCATTCTTAATCCATTACATATAATCCTCTTGAATTATGGTTAATTGAATAGACAACTTAGGCCAAAAGCCTAAGTTGGGGGTGTGGTGAAAAAGAAAAGGGAAAGTCAAGAAGTGCAAGGAAAGTCTCCTTTAACCCATGGTGTTGAGAAAAATGGAACCCCTCCATATAAAAAAAAAGAGAAAAGAGAAAGAAAAAGAAAAATAATGAAAAAGAAAGTTGTGGAATAAAGTACAAAAGAGATGGGGTTTCCAAACAATGGAAAGTGAATAATAGGATGACTTATGAGCACTAAAGAAAATGATGAAGGAAAAGGAAAGCAAGTGTTGTGAGCACCACATTTCATGATGATGAAAGTCACTAAGCCTAAATGACCATACCTTTGCACTCAGCCCCATTGCAACCCTTGTTAAGACCTTTGTGATCTCGAGAAAGTCGAAACAAATGTTGATTGGAAAATACGGGCAAACCTATGGGTGAAAGTATGCATTGTGTTCCTCTTTGTGAGTGTGAGCATTGTATCTATTTCCTGAACTTTAAATTGATTATACCTTTGCGTGTGAAAATGGAATCATCATTTGTGTGAGGGCATTCAAAGGCTTTTGTTGAGCTTGAACTTGCATTTGAAACAAGTATTGCGGGCTTGAGAATCTTTGGTATTGGTGTGTCATAACATGAATCTTTGAGTACACATTTGATCTTTGCATAAGTAAATTGAGTCTTTTTGTGTGCATTCATGATTGAGTCTTGTGTAGCACTGTTCGAGACACCCTTTTTGAACGGCTGAACTTGAGTTTACTTGAGGACAAGCAAAAGTTTAAGTTGGGGGTGTTGGTGAGTCCACAAATTGGACTCATTTAGTGTTATATTTTAATAGAAATTGTGTCCTCAAATGCTTATTTTATCTCAATATCTGATGAAAACCCTTAAGTTTCAGGTATTTAAAGTTTGAAGGAAAGCATGGACACTACGTCGCAAAAAAGAACAAAAAAGCTGAAAAGAACGAAGAAATGAAGGCCTGAGGATCGCCGAGTCCACTTGGCGAGTTGTCGAAGGGTCTTACTTCGCCTTTTGTTCCAATGTACTGAGCCCTAAAGGAAAGGATCAAGTCGCCGGAAAAAGGGAGCAGTCGGCGCATCGCCGAGAAGTTCCGCGAAGAAGTACCATCTCGCCCAATGACCCAGAGCACGACGATACTGAAGGCTGGTGCAAGACGGCGATGAATTACACCAAAGGGTGAATCGCCGAGTTGATCAGCTATTTCAACTAACGACGCTGAATGATCCGCTGCAGTACAAATCTGTGAAAACTATAAATACTAGTTAGAGTTGTACTTTTAAATGTCGAACAATTATTATAATTGTCATATAAAATAGTACTGTTTGATAATTTTGCTCTAAGTTTGAGAGGGTTTTGAAGACTCAAAGTTCCAAAGGGTTTCATCTTCAAAATTTGGATTTGGGTCTCTTGGATTCTTCAATTTTGGCATGTATCAAGACTTAAATATTCATACCCAGTTGAATGCAAGCTCAATTTGGTATAAATTTCTATCTCTTATAAATGTGTGGCTAAAAATCCTAATTCTTGGGGTGTGATTTAATGAATATGGGTTAAGATAATTGTTGGGTCTTGCTTGCTGATAGCCTATTCGTAGTTTAAATGTGATTTCATTTAGTGATTGTGGATGAATTTAATAAATTTATAGTTGCAAATACAAGTTTATTTATGTGTTTTCGGCTTGCTCGAGAGAGGTCGTAAAACTAAGACCACTAGATTGATGGTCAGTGTGACTGGGTCGACATGAGGTTCAGCTCGAGAGAGTGAACCCTAGTCCCATGTCCACACACTCAGCTCGAGAGAGAGAGTGGGTTAAGGCGTAGGCTGGTCTTTATGCGGCAAGTGGGTGTCCAAGAGGAATGCATTTGAAACGGGGTAAGTTGCTCGAGAGAGAGCCTATCCCCCTTAGAGTTTAGCCTAGTTACAATTATTCTATGAATCTTCTATCGAAAGCATGTACCCAATAATCTAGCTCAACCTGTATCCCCGTCACATCTCAAGGATCCCCTCTCATTACTTAGAAACCCTTGTTTATTTTGTTGTTTTTACTTACTAGTGACAAAAAAAAAACTCATTGTTAATTGACACTCTTGTGTCCCCCCTTTAATTTACAATGTTTTTAATCGTTAATGTCTTTAGCTATGACTAGTTAGAACTAAACTTTATTTTTCTGTTAATTTTCAAAACCACTCTCTTGGGAACGATCCCAACCCTTGGTTGGGTTACTAAACTATTGTACGATCGTAGACACTTGCATCGGAAGTTGTGTCTTGATTACGCAAACATCAAGCACCTTCATTCATTAGACATTAAGCCATCATTCTCATTAACATCATCATAGGAGCCCATTCATTAAACTTAACATTATAAAGGAGCACACCATGACCCATCTCAAAGCCTACTTGTGCAATGCATAGATGGCGTCCCATACCACTACCCACACTAAGTAGGGCATTATTAAGAAGCCATAGTTCATTAACATTCTTTTTGGGGGTAAGCCCTAACTAAAATAGACCATGTGAGCAATTCATGGAATCCCGGTGTCACCCTCACCGAATATGGGATTCCTACTTCCCTAAGGTATGACCATTGTTTTTAGCTTAAGTGGATCCACTAGCTAGACCTATGTGGGCACATAGTTTTAAGGGATGGGGAGATTGCTACTAGACACCACGCCTCAACTCACGGATGAGAATCCATCTCAAGAGATTGCTACTAGATACCCCACATCAACTCTCGGATGAGCACCCATCTCAAGCCATATCCACTCGGTGCTTAGCATTATTTCCCACGGAATACATTACATTCATTACATTAGTTCATTATGGGATACAAGATTGTTACAAGATACTCCGCCTCAACTCTCGGATGAGCATCCATCCCCAAACCCAACATTCATCCATTCATTGGAAAGCTCACAGATTCAAAGATGAGAATAGCCTTTCACCTAAGAATCCCCTTATTGTGAGAAAGACCTTTCACAACAAGTTATTATCATTCATTAGAGTACAATTGAGAATAGCCTTTCAATCAACCCATCATCATTAACATTACCTTAGAAACTTCATTCATTCTTCATTTATAGTGTGTGTATGTGAGAATAGCCTTTTACATATATCATCACCATTCATAAAGGTTAATTGAGAATGTAATTTCAATCACCACATAACTACATTCTAAACATAATCATAACACCTTCATTGAGATCACACACACATACACTTCACATCATAATCATACATAGTAATTAAACACCTCCACCTTTCAAGTGGATCAATAGCTCAAGCACAATTCCACTTCAACAAGTAATTTGGTCATAACTTGCCCTTTCAAGGCCATGATCACAAGTCACCAACAAACCTTCAATTTACCATAATTAAGATATGCATAATGATACAATTCAATAACCCAAACCAATTTAGACAATTTCTATTCACATGCTTTCATAATCACCAACCACACATCATAAAGGCGCAATTTGGGAATTGAGAGAATTCATGGTTTCATAGAGTATTTTCATCATAAATCATCAATTAAACATTAATACAATCATAATATGTCATTAATAACCATTTGAAAACGTTTGATGAAGGAACCCATGAGATTGAGTAAAACCCTAGGTTTTTGACAACTTTTTTTTTTAAACACATGAACTCCATTGTTCATTGATGCGTAAAAACTTACAATTTGAGTTTGGCATACCAAATTGTGTACATGATCATTGAGGGGAGTTCACTAAGCTATACTTAGTCAAAACCTATGGGGGATCGTAGATGATATGGGATGGTTTGTTCATTTTGATCCAGAAAGAGTGAATATCCCATTTGTCCATATTGACTAGCCCATTTACTTGATTGGGAAGCTTAGTATGAGAGTAGAAGACATGGATTGACTCAAACTTATGGCTCATGCTTGCCAATTTATCAGCTGGTCTATTGGCTTCTCGAAAACAATGCTTGATTTCAAATCCATTCTTTTCAACTAACTCTTGGATTTCATTGATGATGTGTAGAATCCTCCAAGGTACTTTCCATTCCCATCTGACGCATTTGGTAATGAGGAGAGAGTCGGTTTCTCCAATGATCACACTATGTCCATTATTTACACACCATTTTATGCCAAACAACATTGAAGCTGCTTCTGCCATGTTGGATGTTCCTGGTCCCAGAGGTATTGAGTAAGCACAAATAATTCTTCATTCATTGTCTCTGAACACTCCCCCTCCTCCACATATACCACGTAAACAACTCCTATCACTATTTAACTTAACAATGTGGGGGGAGGCTTGTTCCATTTGATAGCTCTGGAACTTTTTGCTCAATGTTTGCTTCATAAGCATTGCATATTGCACTCCATTCCTCTCCTAAGTTGGCTCTTCTAAATTTCATTTTTAGAATCTGAACAAGAGTATTTAGAACATTAGTCTTGGTCCTATAGAAGGATACCGTCAAGTTTTCAAACTTTCTGCTACATCTTGCTTTCCATAGCTCCCACACTATGATTAAAGGAAGAATTTTGGTTATATAGGTAGCAAAAATGTTGTGGGACTTGTAGTTCCACCAATTAAGTAACATCATCTTGTAGCTCCTGCTGGTGTGATCGATTCCTAGAGGACCTGCAAAAAAACTCCAAATTCTTTTAGCGTGGTCACCTTGACAGAAAAGATGGTTAGTGCTTTCTATGATATGATCCATATTGTTGTTGTTACAACAATAGCAGGTATAATCAACTTGAATACCAAACCTGGAGACTCTTTCATTGGTAGAAAGTTTATCTTTAATGACTCTCCAATTGAGGAATGAGATTTTGAAAGGAATATCCTCATGCCAAATGTTTTTTATAAAATTGTTACTGTTACTTCTCTGCCTATAATTGCTCCAGGAGGATTTAATAGTGAAATTGCCATTGGTGTTAGGGATCCAAATGGCTTTGTCTCTTCTGTTGATATGCAACACAATATTGAGCTCTCTAATTTTATCTTTAGTGTCCGCGTCAGGTTGATTATGAAGCTTGTCCCAATCCGACATTCCATCAATGTAGACATCTTTGATACTGATTTGTTGTTGTTGTACATTATCAGGAAACAAAAGATATAGAGGTCCAATATTAGTCCAATTGTCATACCAAAAGTCCACCTCTCCTCTCCCAATGATCCATTTGATGTTCTTATCCACCTCTTCTTTAATGTTGCAAAGAACTTTCCAACTTTGTGGTTGTCCTCTGCTCCATTGGGCCTTGATAGGGTGCATATTGTTGAAGTATTTAGCTTCCATGAAATTCTTCCATAGTGAAGTAGTGATTCTGAGGTTCCACCATTGTTTTGTTTGAAAAGCATGGCACATGTCTTCAAGATTTCTAAAGTTCGTTCCACCCTCCTCATAAGGGTAGCACAAGTTCTTCCAAGAGGACCAATGATACTTACCTCTAGTGTCTTGCCCTATCAAAAAAAATCTAATAATGTACGTCTCTATAAGCTCAATGGTACCTTTGGGAGGGAGGGGGTGGTAGTTGCAAGGAGATGAATTGGCATCGCAAGGAGAACATATCTAATCAAAATAGCTCTTCCACCGGTGGAAAGAAATTTAGTATGCCAACCTCTAATCTTGTCAATGATCTTGCTTACCATATCTGAATAGTGAGAGATCTTTTTTTTACCAGTAATAAGAGGGCAACCAAGAAATCTAATAGGAAAGAGCTGATGTTTCATACCAGTAATGTTTTTGAGCTTGTTAATAGTGGCAGCTTTGGTATTTGTAGTTGTCCAGAAACTTTCTCATATACTTTCAGAGTTTTAAGCATCATTTCAAGAGGTTTCTTGCTACCATTACAAAAATGAATAGTATCATCTGCAAAGGATAAGTGATTTATCCTTGGGCCATTAGTGTTCATATAGAACCCCTTGTAGCCTTGTTTATCATACAAGTTATTTAGCATTTTAGAGAACAATTCAGCACTGATGATAAATAAAGATGGGGATATTGGATCTCCTTGTCTCACGCCTCTACTGGAATTAAAAAATACATGTCTTCTCCCATTAACAATAACAGAATACCAGTTACTGGATATGAAATTGTAGATCAGATGAGTCCACCATTCAGAGAAACCAAATCTCTTTAGAGCCTAGCATAGGAACTCCCAAGAGACTCTATCATAAGCCTTGGCCATATCTAATTTTAGCACAACATTTCCTCCTCTAGCAGGATTCTTAATATCATTGATAATTTCCTGTGCTAGAAGGATATTTTCAGAAATTCCCCTCCCTCCGATAAAACCAGATTGGTTCTTGGATATGATTTTAGGGAGTAAGCTAGAGATTCTGTTATTGAGAATTTTAGAAATGACTTTACTGAAAACATTGCAAAGGCTAATAGGTATCAGGTCAGTAAACTTCTGGGGGTGGTCTATCTTGGGAATCATAACCAAACAAGTATGAGTGATAAACTTAGGAAGTTTTGCACCTTGGAAGAAAGACTCAACTGCTCTGTAGAGGTCATAACTTATGATGTTTCAAGCACTTTGATAAAAATGTCCACTTAGTCCGTCTGAACCTGGAGCACTATCTTTATCAATGGAAAAATATGCAATCTTTAATCTCCTGCATAGTGGGGATAGATGCTAACATAGAGTTATCATCTTCAGTTAAGCACCTATCAATACAATCTAGAGCTTCAAAATTGGAATGATGAGTATCTTGAGTAAACATATTTTTGAAATGCCTAACAGCAGCTTCAGCAATGCTATTATTTCCTTCAATCCATTGATCATGTTCATCCATAATTTTTGAGATATTCAATCTCCTTCTCCTTTCTTTCATAATATTGTGGAAATAGGTAGTGTTGGCATCCCCTTCTTCAAACCATTTAGCTCTGGCTTTCTATCTCAAGATACTATCTTGAATCTTGAGATATCTAACGAATCCAGCCTTACATCTAGAGAGCTCACTTCTGTTCTCTGGGGTGTTGTTGTTCACACAAGTATCCTCAAGAATTCTGATACCTGCTTCTAATTTTTTTGGAGTTTCATAAATATCCCCAAAAGTTAGTTTAGACCAAATGCTAAGATCTTTACTCATCCTTTTGATTTTTTGATGAAGAATGTACATAGGATTCCATAGATATTTCCTTCCCAACTTTCTTGTACAGTCTTAAGATAGTCAGGTGATCAGTCTAAAAATTCAGAAATTTGAAATATCTTATGAAATGGGTGGTTTCATTTGTCATCTTGACTAAAAGGGTAGCATGGTCAGAGCTGGTTTTAGACAAAAGAGTCACTAAAGTGTTAGAGATAGAGTCAAACCAGCTAGAGTTATAGACTAATCTATCAAGTCTCTTCCATATGGTAGTAGGATGATCCCTATTATCACACCACGTGTATATAGAACCATTGTAGCCTGCATCTTGAAGCCCACAGCCATTAAGACCAATGGCACCCCAGATTCCTTGGATATTGTTAGCCATTTCTCTCAAATCATTCCATAGTTCTCTTCTTAGGTCTTCGGGGCATTTAGCATACACTACAGTCAAGAATATGGGCTAATTGTTAAGATGGGTGGCTTTGATCAGAACATGTTGTTCTTTATCTTGAAGGATGGTGATGCCCACTTCAATTGTCCAAAGAATTCAGATCTTATTAGAGCAATTACAGTAACTATGATCCATTCTTAACTTCCTTTTGAATCTTTCCATCTTTCTACTGTCCACCATTGGCTCTTATACACATATTAAAGGAATATGAAACTGTTAGTGAAATGTTTGGAGTCTTTCTAGAGATCATGTTGATCCTATCCCTCTTCTATTCCACGATAGTGTATCAATCATGAGATATATTCAAGGGTAGAAGTAGTTTGAGTGTTTTTGAGTTCTTCTATCATGGTGTGACTTTGATCATAAATCTTGCCAAGATTCTGATTGTTCTTGGGAGATAGGTTGTTGTAAACTCTAATGTTTTATTGAACTTGAGAGGTTAAGCTGTTATCAGTTTCCTGAGATTTTGATCTGTTGGTTCCTCTAATGGCCTCATCATCTGACATAGTTTGGCCTTCTTTTCTGGTATGAGTAAGCTCAAACTCTGTTTCCATTACTTCCACATCATGATAAACTTCTTCATATTCATCTCTTTCTCTAGGCTCTCTGCGTTGTTTATCCGGGGGTTCATGGTTGTTGTATCCATCTTCTTGTTTATTACACATTCCATGAGTTTCAGTATTTACTTCTCCTTTCCAATTGGCTCCTTGGCTAATAGTGTCTTCGCGAGTTTCCATTTTGTTAGTGAGTGGGCCCATTTTGTAAGTTGATCTGCCTCTTTTTTCCTAATAATTCCATCAGCATCTCTGAATTCACCTTGGAGTGTGACTTCTTTCGGGATACAAACTTCTCCGGTGAACTTTTTACTTTTATTTTGTATGTTTTTTATGTCTTTGGGATCTTTGATAACTAAACTCAACATTTCGCCTTATAGTTCTGCCTCAGGATTGGTAATAATAGCAGCATTTCCACTTCTTGTACTTCTAACGTTGAGCTTTGGTTGGTGTCTTTTGCTAGCCTTACCTTCTTTTTCTTTTTGAGCTTTGTCCCACCTTGAGCTTCTCACTTGATTTTGTTGATTTGTTGAAGTATCATGTTCTTCCAGGTTCACTTGGCTAGGTTTTGCAACTTCCATGTCCCTATTTTCCTTGTCTTGGAGGATATTGAAGAAGTTGCTGGTTACTTTGGTCGTATTGTTGTCAATAGTAAACTTTTCCCCATTTGGTGTCTCCTTTGAAATGATTTCCTTTCCCCTTCGCTTTACCACATCATGTCATCCCTCATCTTTGTTTTAGTGGGATTAAAGCTTTCCTCCATGGGCATGGTGTTTGATCCATTTTGTTGCTCCATTGCTCTATGTTTTTGTTGTCGTTGAAGGCTCTGGCTTCCTCTTTTGGCGTGGGTATCTACATCCTCTTTTCGTTTTTCCTCTATGTTAGATTGTTGTTCTTTAACCTTAGTTGATCCTGTGTGGACCACCTTGCAGTTTTCAGTAGAATGGTTCTGAACTTTGCAGTGGGAGCAATAGATTAGCAGTGTTTCATATTCAATTTTTTGCTCAAAAGTCTCTTCTTCACCAGAAAGATTTCTTACTTCTACTCTCACTGTATGGATCAGAGGTTTTGTAAGATCAATTTGAACTCTTAACTTTGTTGTGGTTGGTCTTGTTTTCGTAGTCGTCGCTTTATCCATGATCAACGGACCCCTATGGGATCCACAATTCTACAAAGGGCATCCCATTCATAGTAATGCCAAGGTAAATCCGGGAGATTTATCCATACAGGTGCTAAAGAATTTTCAGCATTCGGTTTGAAATTTGGGGTCCATTTCAAGATCTTCATATCAACATCATCATTTAATGCAATAGAATCTCTAGAAAAGATATCATTGAAGTCTTCTTCATTTTCAACATCAATAAAATTATGATATCTATCCTTAGCTCCAATTTTAACTTACCCTTTGGTAGTGATAACCTGAGTAAAATCAGATTTGATTCTATTGATGGCTGGTCTTCCTCTAGAAAACTTACCGATTATTGTCCATCGACAGGTGTCCACCAGAAGCTCGTGTTCCTCCTTTGTAAATACCACGACTGTTGTTGAAACACAATTTTGACTAACCTTTAACCCTTTTTGGGAAATGCTATTCGATTAAATACGTATTTTTAAAAATAGGTCGAATTTAAAATTTTAATCGATTTTATCTAAAAAAAATTATATTTAGTATGCATGCTTTATAAAAAAAATTATTGTAAATATTACTAAAATAGTTTTTAAAATTATTAGCAAAACTCGAAATAACTATTTTATTTAAATGTTTTAAAATTTAGATGTATAATTTGTATGAAAATAATTTAATATATGTAGTACTTTAATTGAATAGCATTCCTTTGATTTTCCTAAAAATCATTTAAATTGTAGCCTGTTTCATTCTAATCCCTTTCAATTCTAGCCTTTTTTCATTTTTTCAATTTTAGCCTATATCTTTCCAATTTCAGATCATTAATTGACTTCTAATCTGAGCCGTTCGTTCCTCATAGTCATAACAAGATTAAATCTCAGCCATACATCTTATTGAAATCAATGGTCCTAATCCATCCAAGCTATTATTTCCTATTCTAACCTAAAAAGACCAAACCCTAACTTCATTCTTCCATTCCTCTCTTCTCAAAAGAAAAAATCAGCGCCTCCCTCCCCTCCTCCATCGCCTTCTCTGGCGAAACCTCCATCCTTCCTTTCCTCGCTGCTTTCTTCCCATCTCCTCGCTGCTTTGTTTTTCCCCTCTCATTTACTTGTGTTCCTCATCTGCCAGCATCCAGCAGCTCGGCCAGAGCAACTAGCAGCCTAGCGAGACGACGCAGCAGGCTCCGCCAGCAGCAACAGCCAGTCCCGACGGACAGGCAGCACCAGTGAGCCCTGACGAACAGCAACATCAGCAACCGAACAACAGTCGTCGACAGCAAGCCACCAACGAGGGAAGCATCAAAAATAGCGAGCAGCGCTGTCTCAGGCAGCATCTCCAGCGAAGTGAGCAACACGAGAACTCCGACAAAGCAAGCGAGGTCAACAACAGTGGCAAAGCATCGCTACTCCGGCCAGGATCTTGAAAGTTCTGAGTTTGTTAAAGACGGATCTTAACAGATCCGTCCAAGTAAGTTTAAATTAATGTTATGCTCGTCATTTTAACTCTGTGTTCCTGAATTTTTAAAACTATTGTGGATGATGATGCAAGTATCTTAAGATATTATCATTGCTTAATACATGTTTTAAGTCGTGTGGTCATCCTATCAATTATTAAAGCATGTTTGGGTTGTGTGATTTAACGAACTAGTGATTACGCCTGAAACTGTTTTATCTTAAGTTGATTAGTAAGTATGTGAATTTTGCCTGCTTAACAAGTTTATAGGATCTCTTTAACATTGCTATTGATTATCACTAATTTAGTTATTAGCAAATATTTGAGTAAGCTTGACTATTACTTTTAGTGCAGATTATTCCTTTCCTTGTAGAATTACTTGGTGCATCCTTCTATAATATTGGTTTGTACTATCTTAAATTGATCCATTTGCCTTATTCATATTGTGACAGACCTTTTACCTTTTGGGTTACTGTAAAATTATTATGATACGGTTGATAGTAGCCGTTGTGAATATCTATTAATTGCCCTTAATTGT
Organism: Solanum verrucosum; assembly: GCF_900185275.1. Classification (NCBI taxonomy): domain Eukaryota; kingdom Viridiplantae; phylum Streptophyta; class Magnoliopsida; order Solanales; family Solanaceae; genus Solanum; species Solanum verrucosum. Next base: position 416,645 of record NW_026020070.1, on the reverse strand, counting down.
TGTTCCTTTCCATTAATAAGACAAGAATGTTTCTTACATGCTTTGGTTTGGTAAACTTAATCGAATTGATGTAAAAAGGGATTTTGACTGATTTGCATTACCTAATTTAAAAATTGAGCAGTTTTCGTATTTGGTTATAATTGGTAAAAATAAAATTAAAAAAAAAGTAATTTGTCTTCCTTCTTAATAAGGAAATTGTTAATGGATCCTTAATTTATTTCTTTTCCTTTATTATGTGTCCTCCTACTCCCTATATAAATCAGGCCTCCTCTCACTCTCTACACTCTCACATCTTGACTTTGCTCAATACTTGAATACTAAAAATATATATTGCTCTCTACTCTTAAAAATATAATTTAGTTTTCCGGTAAACATAAAAGCTTCTCTATACTTGATATCTTGTTGTGTACAGGTCGAAAGTTTGATTAAGGGGTCTTCATTGCTGATTAATATTTTGCATAATTGGTTAACTCCCCTTCGTTAGGTTAAATATCGTTTTTACTTTGAATATTGTTGTATGTTGGGTATTACTAAGTAAAAAGAAGCATCTGAGTTAGTTTTCTTATCCTTTCTTTCTCAATGGGTGATCTCATATGACATGTTTGCAATCCGTGTTGTTTTGCTGTGAATACCTTTTGTTGTTCTATCTGTGTAGTTATTATTATTCTGTGATCTTGTCTTTGGTATATTCTATTTAGTAGGGTTGAATTTAGATTTCAAGACTTGAAGAGTCGCCATGGGAAGGGATGTCGATTTGAAGCTATACCTTATTTTATTTTGTTTATATTCGTATTTGGAGCATTGATTCGGAATTGTAATAATTTTGTATAAACTCTTAACTCTCTCGATCTATGAAATAACTTGGGGATCGTCTAAGAGGGGGAGGGGTTTACGTGCTATTTGCTTATTTATTTTGTCGTAACCTACATGTCTTAGGAAACATGCCTATAGGACCGTGATCTAATGGCTTGTTCACTCTAAATCTAACTAAAAATAAAAATAAAAAGGGTGATTTTATTACTTTTAAATGTTAACTAAATTGTAAATATGTTTTATGTTGGTCATCTACTCTAATTGTTAATTAACTGAATATAAAAATAAATTAATAATTCTCTGCAATACCATTTTTAGCATAACATGAATGATTTTAAAGTGTTTGTCTTTTATGTGCTTTTCTAGTTGCCTTGTTTATTAAATTCTAGCTTTCATATAAAATATATAAAAGGTGGTAAAAAATAAATAAATATTTTGCTCAATAATCTGTCTTATACTAGAAATAGCTTAGAAATCATGCCTATAGGTTGGAGATTTGATTTAATTTATTTAGTGTATCATGTCTATAGGTGTTATGCAATATTTGACCGTTTCAACCACCTAGAAATCAGGTTCATAGGTATTATTAATTAATTTCCAGCATGCTAATGACTGAAATAATGTAACGTATTTTTGCCACTGGTTTCAGCATGCTAAACAGTTTTCTACTACTTAAAATAATATTAATAAATCAGTTCCCACATTATTTTAATCTTAAAACCGGCACGAATTAATTTGTGCATTTAATAATTTGATTACCATTTAAAATAAATCTCTGATAGGATGTGCTACTGTTCTCCCATATTTTCTGCACTTAAATCACTATTCTGCGACCTTTTAAACTAACAGTTAATACCTATGTCACCTTTGAAAAATCAGTTAATAATCATGATCTTAATTTTATATGTTTAATAACCATTTCAACATGTTAATCTACTGAACTGTTGTTGCAGACCCTTATTTAAACCCTGGATTGAATAAGAAATAATTATACATGTAATTGTTATATCTTTATTTCATCACTTAGATATCATATCTATAGGCTTAATACTTTCAGCATGCTAATTGATTAGAAATTATGTTTGTAGGACTTAACTAATAAAACCAATGCCGATTAATCAATTTAAATAATTTCCAGCATGTTTAAAATGAAATTTGCTCGAACTATTAATTTTCTGCATTTGTAACTGATTGTTTTGCCACCTATTTTAAAAAATGGTAATAACTAATTCCCTGCATGTTTTGAATCTGCTATATTGAGATAATTTAGAAAATAATTTGCCACTGTTTCAATTGTTTCTGCCCATATGTTTCCTATTTAAACTAATTTGTCCTAATTAACCTGATCAATAAATAGTTAAAGTCTACACTGTAATAATTTCCTGCTACTCCTAATTAAATAACCATGTCGTTATAATAGCTTTTTGTATGACACACACTTTGCATGCGATCTTTTCACTTTACTTGTTTTTGCTAGCATGTTTAATTAAAACTTAGAGGCCAACATGAGACTTTACGTGATAAATGTCGTCCTATTTGTTTGATTTGGTGTCTAGGTGGGCCTATTAGGAAGCCTTATTATATTTTTAGTCTAAAACTTCCTAATAGTAGTCCAATGCTTCTTGGACCTTCAGCGGGGACGCTAAGCACCTTTTAGAGACGAAAAACATGTGGTGGTGGGTAGGGGTAATTTAGGCCCTACGGAGATGATGACATCTACTCGGACATAATGACAAACTTTGGTTTTGTCTGTCCCTACGACAAGCTGACCGAAGTAAAGAAAGTCGAGTGATGATCTGTAAAGTCCTTCAGAGTCTCCCTTTCCTTTCTCCCTTTACTTGTTTTATAATCATATATATTTGGGGTAGTTTAATTAAATAAAAATGATATTTGCTTATATACTTGTCTACTCTCTATCTTCTCGTTACCTCTTTCAAATTTTATTTGAGTTAATTATTTAGTATTGTTATATCACCTAGTCTTGCATGCTTAATCAATTAAATAAATAAATAAATTTATCTTAATTGTTTAATATTAGCAATCATGTTTAATAAATAACCAATAAATGAAGTGACCTTAAATGCTACTTGTAACCCCCCACATAAATTGCATGAGAGATGGCCGAGACCCACATTTGTGGACCTCGAGGGATACCTAACACCTTCCCCTTGAGGTAACTTGAACCCTTACCCTGATATTTGGTTCGGTGACCTTAGCTAGACTTAGTTAGGTTAGATAGGTGCCCTAACGAGCCTTAATTCGTTAGGTGGCGACTCTTTCAATTCCCAAAGCCCAAAAGAGTTGTTAGGTCGTGCCCCAAAACCCGTTTTGCGAAAAATGGGGCGCGACAAAATGACGACTCCGCTGGGAATATTAGGTTCTTACCATTATGTGTTTCATGCTTATATGGGGTTTACTTGATTATTTATTGTTGTTTGGTTATTAGCATGTTATTAGTTTTCCTTTTCTATTTGTTTCCTTATTTACTGTATGTCTTCCATGTTCCTTCCCTTTCCCTTCTTCCTTAATTGTTTATTTTCATGTTTCGCCCTTTCCTTTTTTTTCCCTTTATTTGTTTACTTGCATGCTTAACCCCATACCCTTTTTCCTTATTTGTTTAATTCTCCAATGGATTGGTATGTTTATTCCCTTTTATTTATGTATGCATTTATTTACATGTTTATTTATTTACCACTTTTCATAAAACTGTCTATGTGTTACTGCTTTCCACCTAAGTGCTAAATGTTACTGCTTTCCACCTAAGTGCTAAATGTTACTACTTTCCACCTAAGTGCTAAATGTTACTGCTTTGATAACTGGCATTCCGGTCATACTTCCCCCAATTGGGACCCTCTTCCTTTTTTATTTTGTTACCGTGATGTTGTGCCTTTGCACCTCTCACAACTACTCCAATTCTCTTCAAACACTCAATTATAGAGAGTCGGCATATGCGTGGACGGAACGGATAGTCTTACTACCGGGAAACCACGAGCCTTCTCGCATAGAACCCCTTTCCAGTCCGTGTCAAGCCAACTCTTAGAAAGTTTACTTAGGTCATACATGTTGCATAAGCCCTAGGTGGTTTGACCCTTAGTGTCAATCTGCATGATTAGTAGCCACCTTATCGTCTAAAAGGCCCCAACACCCTTTAGACAAATTGCATAATTATGTGTTAATGTGGTCATAATAATTAAATTAAGCCAAATTTGCCAAAATGGAGTTTAGAAATCATTTGTTGTTTTGTTTGTAGAGTCATGGACATTTTCAACTCTCCAAACTCGCAAATGGTCGTAGAGGTAAACTACAAGCTAAGGAGCTGGTGGATTGATATTAAGAGAGACCGCGAAAGAGAGATCCGTCATCTGTTGGGCGGTCTTACCTACCTCATGTTTGTCATACCAAACCCTCACCTGATTAGGGCCTTGCTGGAGTTCTGGGACCCTGTGAGGATAGTCTTCAAATTTGTGTATTTTGACTTGGCACCAACGATTGAAGAGATAAGTGGTTTCATTGACCTGCCATACTGCTAGTGTGAAATGATTGTACCCTATAAGCCATCATCAAGGGAATTCTTACAAAGTCTGGGAATGAAGTCAAATCAACCTTGTCTTCTCTAGACCTTGGGTGGATTCATTTCGACTTTCTGTATTCACACTTTGGTCGAGATGATAGTTATTACTCTTTTATAGATGAGTTTGAATGCTCCGTCGAGGAATGGGAAACATATCGCCTAAATGCCTTTGCCATTGCCCTATTAGGATCCCTGGTTTTTCCTAAGATAAGGGGAAGGATTGACACACGCTTGGGCTATGTGGTTCGAGATTTAGCCCAAAGAGAGGGCGAACCTAGGAAAACCCTAGTACCCATGATCTTGGCAGAAATAATGAGGAGTATGTCAGCATCCGTCGATGGTCGAATGTTTTTCGAGGGATGCAACCTTTTGCAACAATTATGGGCTATTGAACACTTATACCTACGGTCTGACGCGGTAGACATCTTTCTGGGTTATGGCAACAAGATTGATAATCATCCAAGAAGAATGGTAGCTTTCACCGCCCCTATAGGATTCGTGGACTGGCAGATATTCTTGACGGAGCTCGAGAGCTACCGCATCCAATGGAAGCTCCATTGGTTGTCCACCCATCATGCAATAGTAAGAGCCGATGACCGATACTTCATTGAGCTCATTATCTTAAAAGGCGTTCAACCATACACTCCTCTTTGAGTACTTCGCCAATTTGGGCGAACTCAGGTAATACCACTCCTGTCTGACATGGAGCAATTTAAGTATGAATTTGGATTAGATAAACCACAAGTCCACATCATACTTTGAAGATGGGAGCGAGTGTTAACCATTCCTATGGGTGCACGACAGGCCTTATGCACACGTGAGTATTACATATGGATCCTAAAGGAGGTCAAAGACAAAGAAGTGAGTGGGGAAGGTTACTACGAGCTCACTGATGAAAGGGAAAACATATGGGCACGCAACGTGTTAAAGATCAAGAATGAAGTCACTCCCTATACAAGAAGTCAATTGGCGCCAAGCTCTTGGAACCAATATCTTCAAGATTTTCAGAATTTAGGATGACTTTCCCATTGTTACCCCCTTTTCCCTTAGTTTATTTCAGTTTTTGTTTTTCAATTATGATGTATTGTTCGAATTTTATAATAAATAAAGATTGCTTTTATTTCTCTAACTCTAAACTCCAATTGGCAAATAAGGCTTGAATTAATTATTGTGCATTACTTATATGTCGTCTTAGGCCTACCTCTAGCTCAACGAGGCTCCTTGCATTTAGGGCGTTTATCTTAAAGCAGTGTGCTTGCTATCTCAATTAATGCAACGCTCTAACTTGGGTTTTCTTTTGTTTTTACTTTTATTTTTTACCCTTCCCCAACGGTTGATCTGTAGACCATGGTTTACCATATGCGATCAAATGACGCTCTTCCTTCTCTTCCAAATGAGAATCACAAAGGGAAGAAGAAGACGACTAATGAGAAGGTTATGAGTAAGACTATTGAAAAGAAACATCCTTCAGACTAGTTGGTCTCAAGCCTGAAACTGAAAATAAAGAAGTTAGAAGAAGAGGTGTCGGATATGCGCGAGCAGGCCAAGTTGTTACTTTCTGTCGATCCCACTCTGGAGACAAACATAGATAAGCCTCTGTCACAAGTCAAACCATTCTCCAAGATAATCTTCCACCCAGTCACCCTACTTCTCAAAATCAACCAAACTCCATTCAAATGCCTCCAAAGAACACTCATTTTCCAAATTACCCATATCCTCCTCAACATCATGCTTATGCTCCCAGACCTTCATATCTTACTCTGAGTATGCCGAGTCCTCCCTTACAAGCTCCTCAATATCAAACACCTCTAAACCAAGTCCCTTGGTATTGTGCGCCGCTCATACCATATCAAATCCCTTCATATCAAATGCCTCCACATCAAAAGCCTACTTATCCTGTTCACAATGTCAAAACCCTCACTCAAAAACATATTCGCAAAAATCTATTCAATGTTGAGAAAAGGCCCATCAAAATTTACACTTCTTTGACGGAGCCTATAGATCAATTCTATGAAAAGTTGAGGCTTGCTGGTCACATCGCTCCTATCGGTGAAATAAGGATGAATATACGTGCAAGGTGGATTGAACCCTCTAAGGTTTGCGCTTATCACTCAGGGATGAAAGGACATACCATAGAAGAATGTCGTGATCTGAAAGACAAGATTCAACAATTGATTAATACCAAGATCATATGCTTGGAGGACTTTGCACCAAAGAAATCCCAACAGAAAACATGTTGAATGTCATTTGAAGCACTCCAATAAAGGCTTATGCCATTTAAGCTTAAGTTCTCTACATTCACGTTCCGTCAAGTTCTGACAAGGAAGGTACCCATGTTAGCATATGGGCAATAAAGTTTGGTCAGAATCTATCTTTTGGTTGTTGCTATATGCTCTGTTTAATGTCTTGAACTATGCTCTTTGTATTTGGAACTACGTCAGACCTGATTCCTGTTTAAGAGGGGATACATAGGCGCTACTATGGAGTTCGATCTTATCATAATAAAATTCCATTTCCCCTTTTTGCTGTTAACTGGGGCAGAATTTTTGAAAGGGTCTCAAAAATTCCATCAGAAGGACATTTCCTTGCAAGTGATTATACAGAAGCAGAATTTTCTGCAGGGAACTCAAAATTCCTGCAAAAGTATTTCTTCGTGAGGGGCACCACGGCTCGTAGTGGTGCCCGTGGTCCCCTAGGCAGTGTGCCTCTAAACCTTCACAATCCCTCAAGGGCCCAAGGGAGGACCACGAGACCTCCCACGATCCGTGGTCACGACCACGAGTCGTGGTGATGGTCGTGGTCTTGAGGCAGTGGCTTGGCCAAGCTGCCTTGCCCTCCCTTGAGGCCAAGTGATCCACACGGTCATTTTGACGGACCGTCTAGGGCACCACGGCTCGTGGTGGTGCTCGTGGTCTTTGGGGCAGTAGCTCCCACAACATTGCACCACTCCTACCAAGCTAAGGCAACTCCACGAGCCTTCCCATGGCCCGTAGTCATGACCACGAGCCGTGAAGTGGCTCGTAAAGAGGTACCTTGGCTTGGCACAAATCTAGGGCTTACTGCCTAGCCAACCACTGGTAGCACCACGACTCGTGGTGGCCACCACGGGTCGTGAAGACCCTCGTGGTCTAGTAAGGCAGTAGCTAGGACTAGTTTTAGGTACCCTAGGTTCCCAAACCATGGCCTACACCCAAAACCCTTAGCCCTTGCCCTTAACACTTGACGTTAACCCCCACGTTTAGGCTCTAGTTTAACCTATCATTTTTCGAGTCGTTACAAATCAACTCTTATATCATAGTCAATAGAGTTTAAATTTCCTATTATAAGTTGTGTAGCTGAAGTTGGAATACTATCATCTTCTTTTCTTGTGGACAATTGATTAGCATTATCAGATATGATTTTACCCAAATCAAAAATCAACTCTGGATCAGTATCTTTTTTCAAGCTCATACGATATTTTTGCAAACATGAGTTTAAAAACTATGCGCTAATTATAAAGAAAAATAGTGATGCAACGGTTTGCTTTAAGTAGTTTTTCACACAAAGGTCATCTAACTTTTAATATTTGTTCTATCATAGAGTTTCTAACATAAGAATGAATTAATATAAATATAACTTTCAAATTTGAAGATTTTTATTTAAAATTAATACTAAATATCTCATACATGAATGCTTGAGTTCCATTTAAGAAAAATTGCAATAGTTTAATGGATTGAAAATCATTCACACTCCAAGATCTTATTTAAACATTAAAAATTCTCTTTAACTTTGACTAATAGACATTTTTTACTCCTGTGCCCTCGCCCCCCCCCCCCCCCCTCCCCGAAACTCCCACTCCATGACCTTATTTCATGTCATATCTATTTTATCCTACTATTTCAGTCATTTATTTATACAACATTTTTTTATATTATATATAATATTTTATATTTCCAAATTTGGTATTTTATCAATAGATAATTTTATATTTTATTACAATTTTATATGAATTCGTTAAATAAGAAGAGTAATCTTTCAATTAAATTGAATCTAATGCTATTTCTTTATGATTGTTACTTTAATATTGCATGCATTAAGTATATATTTATGTGCATGCATGCTTATGTGTATATTTAAGTATCATTGTTTTCTCATTGTAAGTTATCTATTATATAAATTATTTTCTTATTATTGGCATTGATGAAATGTTCTCTAAATTATAATTTATAATTCATTGACTTTATGGATGAAACTTTTTTGAAAATTTATTATAAATAGACCTTTATTTTTATTGATTCTATTTTATATTTACCTACTTTAAAATATGTTTAAAAGGTTATAAATCAATTTTATTTTCACTTTTGTGTAACAAATATTTTGGTTTTAATTATTATAAATAAAAAGAAGCTTTCTCATTATGCTCATTTATTTAATGATAGAACACCATCAACTCTATACTCAGTTAGTATTATTTTTTCTATTTTCATCTACAAAATAACATTTATTTTTCTATAGATAAAATTTATTCTATAGATTAAGCATATATTGAATTAAAAGTAGTAAACCTTCACATGATATGCAACATGTCTGCTAGTCAATTCGGGAATATCCATCAGTTCAATAATTTTCTTTGGATAAGCTCTTGTAGAAAAAAATTATAAATAAAATTAAATATTTTACGCGATATACATGTAGATAATCTTTGAATGATCTCATATTTTACACAATACATGTTGGGAAAAACTTACTCTTTAGGGAGAGTGTTGTAATGGCTTCCAAAAAAATTTCATGAAGGGACTCTGTCCAAACAGACCTACTCTTCGTTGGTGGTGGAACTAAACTATGTTTATTTTCAATCTCATCGTATTTTCGCGTGGACTTGTCCCTCTTAGCAACTCGTTTGCATGTATGTTTCTTCTTTCGCAATGTTGCATATTCCCATAAATAATGTATGTCATCTTGTGATATGGGATTCAGTATGAAGAAAATAACTCCACTCTCTAGTGCTTTAATAGCTGTAATTTCATTTTCATCAACTGATAAACCTGGTCACATTGAATAATAGAGATTTGAGTCATATACTTTGATCAAAAATAAAATAAAAGGGAGGGGTTTACTATGATGAAAGATACATTTAGTGTAAGTAGATTTTTCTTTTAAAGACAATGTTTATTGCCACCAAAATATTTAGCATCAATTGAGTTAATGTCATTCCATCCAAATACGCTAAAGCCTTTAGAGGCATTTATATATAAAGAGTGTTAGTTATAACAATCTATATTTAGTATTTCCTCTAAATATAATAGAGAGATAATTATCGCTAAATAATTGCTACTAACTCCTTTAATTTTTGTAGTGGGTTATGAGAGAATAACAATAGCACGCCCCTATGAAGTTATTAGTTTCTTGAATCTATCCCTAAATAATTTTGATCCTTTAAGTTAATTAAAACTGGACATTATTAATAATCTTTGAGTATTTAACAACTTAACGATTATAAGATTTAACAAAAGGACGTGAAAATAAAATGTTTAATGGAAACTCTCAATTAGTCATACATTTTTTTCTATGTTAGGTATATTTCCAGTATTGTCTAGTGCCCTTTTTTATGTTGTAATGTTTAAGGTTTGATGGGATATTTCTGATATTTCTAATTAAACCATTTATTCTGAAAGTTCTTTTAAAAGCTAATAACAAGAGTTATTTAAATATTTATGGAGAGAATAAAAGCCCTTAGTTTTAACACATTAAAAAATATTTTAAAAAATTCAAGAAAATATATAAACATAAGTGAAAATTTTAGAATTTGGGCTAGCTCATACTAAGGAAGGTTTTCACTTTGATATTAAATCAATGTTATGTTAAAGAAGTCATAAAAATCAAGCTTTCAAGTAAAACAAGATAAATAAAAAAGAAGACGAAATGTACATACATGCATAACTTAGGAGTGTTTAAGATTTTTGTTACTTTTTTCTAGGCTTAGCATAAATGTCCTTGTTTCCATGGAAGGGTAGATTTGATGAATGATAGAGATATTTTCTTAGAGCATGAAATACTCATGTTAGCTTGGATTAGGGTTTGCTTAGTTATCCATTAAACCTTTCTTTAATTACAGCATAGCTAGGTGATTTGTGTATGAATTTTCTTCCTCCTTTCATTCAAATATATTCATGCTCTAAATTTTTCAGTTATAAATTTATCTTTGTAAAATAAATGGGTAAATTCAAGATTTAATTGTGGGCTGTTAGTTATTGTTTTTTCTCTTTTAGTTGTTAGCTAGTGTTAGTTGACCGAATCTTTAGCAAATAAGTAGGTTGTTGAATAGAAGTAGGAGAATCCTTTTAATTTGTTAGTAATTGAGTAATCGTAGGAGTTAGTGGATTGCTACGTTATTTTTTCTGTGAGTAAAACTCTATTTAAAGAGTTCACTTGATGTACTTCAAAGACACGATCAATTTTTCGCCAATTGAATAAAGTCCACATTTTTCTTCTCATCATTGTTTTTCCATCAGTGGTATCAGAGTCAGGTTGGTGAGAGAAATACTAAAAGAAATTGCAGCAGCAACGTTTGAATCTATGGCTTCAGAAAACTTTGTGCAAGCAGCCATTCCTCGCTTTGATGGTCACAATGATCATTGGAGAATGTTGATGGAGAATTTCTAAGATCAAAGGAGTATTGGCAAGTGGTTGTGGATGGCATACCAGAACCAGCAGAAGGCACAGGAGTGTCAGACGCACAAAAAGAAGAAGCATAAGCAGCAAAGTTGAAGGACCTCAAGGCGAAGAATTATCTTTTCCAAGCAATTGAACGTTCAATCTTGGAAACTATTCTTTCTAAAGATACTTCTAAGCAGATTTGGGACTCCATGAAGAAGAAATATCAAGGATCGACGAGGGAAAAGAGGCAGCAGCTTCAAGCACTTCATTCGGAGTTCAAAACTCTTCGAATGAAATCTGGAGAGTCAGTTATAGACTATTTTTCACGGGTGATGACAGTCGTCAACAAAATGTGGATCCACGGCGACAAGTCAAATGAAGTTACAATTGTTGAAAAGATTCTTCGGACCATGACACCAAAATTTAACTTTGTTGTTTGTTCTATTGAAGAATCTCATGATATTGATTTTCTTTCAATTGATGAATTGCAAAGCTCTTTGTTGATTCACGAGCAAAAAGTTACTCAACAAGAAAAGTAGGAGGTGGCATTGAGTGCCTCAACAGATGATCGTTCCGGAGGACAAGGGTATACAGAGGTAATGGTAGAGGCAGAGGTAGAGGCTGAGGCAATAGTGCTTATCATGGAAATCGTCAACAACGTCAAGACCATGTTAATCAAGGCAGAGGAAAGGGGCGAGGTGGCAACAACTCAAAGTTATGGGACAGTCTGAAGTTGAATGTTACAGATGCCACAAATTCGGTCATTATAAATCAAAATGCTGAACAGATTTGTCTAAGTTGCGTGGAGAGGAATCTAATTTTGCACAAACGAAGGAAGAAGAAGAGGTTTCACTTTTGATGGCATATCATTCCAAAGAGAAAGTTTCCACTAATTTATGGTATCTCGATACCAGCTGCATCACATGTCTGGGCAAAGGGAGGAATTCTCAGAATTGGATGAAACTTTTCGAGGTACTGTGAGATTTGGAGATAACTCAGTGGTCTCTGCCATGGGAAAAGGAAGGTGCAGGTCTCAACCAAAAATAACTTTATTCATACCATAGGTGATGTGTTTTATGTTCCTGCTTTGAAGACAAATTTATTAAGTGATGGGCAACTTCAAGAAGATGGATATGAAATTAATATCAAAGGTGGAGTATGTAAGATACGAGATTCTCATTTGGGGTTGATCGCTCAGATTAACATGTCAAATCGCTTGTTCCCGTTACATCTTCACAACTCTACAAAATCTTATTTTTCTACAAAAGTGAAAGATGATGCCTGGTTGTGGCATTTCTGTTATGGGCACCTTAATTTTAATGGACTAAGAACGCTACATCAGAAGAAAATGGTGAACGGTCTTCCTCAAATTGCAGCTCCTTCAGAAACTTGTGAAAGTTGTATTGTTAGCAAACAACCTCGCAGTCCATTTCCACAAGGCAAATCTAGGAGAGCAAAGGCATTGCTGGAATTGGTGCACTCAAATCTCTGTGGACCAATAAATCCAAATTCCAATAGTGGTAAAAGGTACTTCATAACCTTCATTGATGACTTCAGTCGGAAAACATGGGTGTATTTTTTACAAGAAAAGTCTGAAGCGTTTGGCATTTTTAAACGTTTTAAAGTACTTGTTAAGAAAGAAACTGGAAGTCCATTGAAAGTTCTTCGTACTGATCGTGGAGGAGAGTTCAATTCTCAAGAATTTACAATTTTTTGTGAGGAAAATGGAATCAACGAGCAACTTATAGCAGCTTACACACCTCAGCAAAATGGTGTTTGTGAGCGGAAGAATCGCACAATCCTCAATATGGTGCACAACATTTTGACAAGGAGAAATGTCTCAAAAAGTTTTTGGCCAAAAGCAGTTAACTGGAGCATTCATATTTTAAATAGAAGTCCAACTATCTCTATTCAAAACATGACTCCAGAGGAGGCATGGAGCTGGTAGAAACCAAGTGTCGACTATATTAGAATCTTCGGATGTGTGGTGCTTATGTTCCAGATCAGAAAAGGATCAAACTAGATGATAAAGGAGAAAAATGGTGTTAGTAATCAATCTAAGGCTTATAAGTTATATAATCCAAACACCAAGAAAATTGTCATTAGTCGTGATGTAATTTTTGATGAAAATGCTACCTGGTCATGGAATGACAAAGAAGATCAGCAGTTTATTCCAGTAGCTTTTGAAGAGGAAACGCTGCAACTGGAGGAGACAGAACAACTGGAAAATTTAGATCCAATTCAATCACTGATTTCAATTTCTACACAAGAAGCGGAGCGACCTCAACGATCAAAAAGGAGACTCGCAAGGATGGCAGATTTTAAGGTAACTGGTATTAATCAATCGGAAGATCCAGTCATTCATTTTGCCTTATTTTCAGAAAGTGATCCTACCAGTTTTGAAGAAGCTGTTAAAGATGAAAAATGGCAAAAGGCAATGGATGAAGAAATGGCAACAATTGATAGAAATGACACTTGGGAGTTGACTGAGCTTCCAAAAGGACATAAGACAATCGGTGTCAAGTGGATATACAAGAAAAATATGAACAAGGAAGGTAAAGTCGAGCGGCACAAAGCACGCTTAGTAGCTAAAGGCTATAAACAAGAGTTCGGTGTGGACTACAAAGAAGTTTTTGCTCCGGTGGCACAACTTGACACTATCAGATTAGTGATAGCTTTGGCTGCTCAACACTCATGGCCCATTTTTCAAATGGACGTCAAATCGGCCTTCTTACATGGGGACTTGGATGAACAGGTATTTGTTGATCAACCTCCTGGTTATGTCAAGGTTGGAGAAGAACATAAGGTGTGTAAATTAAAGAAGGCATTGTATGGACTAAAACAAGCTCCACAAGCTTGGTATAGTCGAATAAATGTTTATTTTTCGAAAGAGGGATTTAAGAAATGTCCATATGAGCACACACTCTTTACAAAGAATGATGATAAAGGAAAAATGCTCATTGTTTGTTTATATATGGATGATTTAATTTACACTGGAAATGACATCTCCATGGTTGAAAGTTTTAAGAAGTCCATGATGGTGGAATTTGATATGAAGAATATTGGAATGATGCATTATTTTCTTGGCATTGAAGTCGTTCAATCTGCTGATGGGATTTTCATCAAACAAAAGAAGTATGCTCAAGAGATTTTGGACAGGTTTCAGATGAAAAGTTGCAACTCTGCCAACAGTCCCACTGAGTTCGGTTCGAAGCTCACTAAAGAACCTGGAGGGAGAAGAGTTCACAACACTCATTACAAACAAATAGTGGGAAGCTTCATGTATTTAACGGCCACAAGGCCTGATATTATGAATGTTGTAAGTCTTATTAGCAGATACATGAAAAGTCCCAAAGAGATGCATCTTCTATCCGCAAAGAGAATTTTTCAATACTTGCAAGGAACTACTAATTATGGTCTGTTCTACGCGAAAGGAGAAAAAGCAGACTTAGTTGGCATTACTGACAGTGATTTTGCTGGAGATTCAGATGATCGAAAGAGTACGTCTGGTTATGTCTTTATGATGGGTCGAGAGCAATTTTATGGTCTTCGAGAAAGCAATCAATTGTGACTCTATCAACTACAGAAGCTGAATTTGTGGCAGCAGCAGCATGTGTCTGTCAAGCAATTTGGATGCGTAAAGTTCTTGAAAATGCTACCTGGTCATGGAAGGACAAAGAAGATCAGCAGTTTATTCCAGTAGCTTTTGAAGAGGAAACGCTGCAAATGGAGGAGACAGAACAACTGGAAAATTTAGATCCAATTCAATCACCGATTTCAATTCCTACACAAGAAGCGGAGCGACCTCAACGATCAAAAAGGAGATTCGCATGGATGGCAGATTTTAAGGTAACTGGTATTAATCAATCGGAAGATCCAGTCATTCATTTTGCCTTATTTTCAGAAAGTGATCCTACCAGTTTTGAAGAAGCTGTTAAAGATGAAAAATGGCAAAAGGCAATGGATGAAGAAATGGCAACAATTGATAGAAATGACACTTGGGAGTTGACTGAGCTTCCGAAAGGACATAAGACAATCGGTGTCAAGTGGATATACAAGAAAAATATGAACAAGGAAGGTAAAGTCGAGCGGCACAAAGCACGCTTAGTAGCTAAAGGCTATAAACAAGAGTTCGGTGTGGACTACAAAGAAGCTTTTGCTCTGGTGGCACAACTTGACACTATCAGATTAGTGAAAGCTTTGGCTGCTCAACACTCATGGCCCATTTTTCAAATGGACGTCAAATCGGCCTTCTTACATGGGGACTTGGATGAACAGGTATTTGTTGATCAACCTCCTGGTTATGTCAAGGTT
The DNA here is from genome assembly GCF_900185275.1 of Solanum verrucosum. Taxonomy (NCBI): domain Eukaryota; kingdom Viridiplantae; phylum Streptophyta; class Magnoliopsida; order Solanales; family Solanaceae; genus Solanum; species Solanum verrucosum. Next base: position 401,311 of record NW_026020070.1, on the reverse strand, counting down.
GGAGAAGAACATAAGGTGTGTAAATTAAAGAAGGCATTGTATGGACTAAAACAAGCTCCACAAGCTTGGTATAGTCGAATAAATGTTTATTTTTCGAAAGAGGGATTTAAGAAATGTCCATATGAGCACACACTCTTTACAAAGAATGATGATAAAGGAAAAATGCTCATTGTTTGTTTATATATGGATGATTTAATTTACACTGGAAATGACATCTCCATGGTTGAAAGTTTTAAGAAGTCCATGATGGTGGAATTTGATATGAAGAATATTGGAATGATGCATTATTTTCTTGGCATTGAAGTCGTTCAATCTGCTGATGGGATTTTCATCAAACAAAAGAAGTATGCTCAAGAGATTTTGGACAGGTTTCAGATGAAGAGTTGCAACTCTGCCAACAGTCCCACTGAGTTCGGTTCGAAGCTCACTAAAGAACCTGGAGAGAGAAGAGTTCACAACACTCATTACAAACAAATAGTGGGAAGCTTCATGTATTTAACGGCCACAAGGCCTGATATTATGAATGTTGTAAGTCTTATTAGCAGATACATGAAAAGTCCCAAAGAGATGCATCTTCTATCCGCAAAGAGAATTTTTCAATACTTGCAAGGAACTACTAATTATGGTCTGTTCTACGCGAAAGGAGAAAAAGCAGACTTAGTTGGCATTACTGACAGTGATTTTGCTGGAGATTCAGATGATCGAAAGAGTACGTCTGGTTATGTCTTTATGATGGGTCGGGAGCAATTTCATGGTCTTCGAGAAAGCAATCAATTGTGACTCTATCAACTACAGAAGCTGAATTTGTGGCAGCAGCAGCATTTGCCTATCAAGCAATTTGGATGCGTAAAGTTCTTGAATATGCTACCTGGTCATGGAAGGACAAAGAAGATCAGCAGTTTATTTCAGTAGCTTTTGAAGAGGAAACGCTGCAATTGGAAGAGACAGAACAACTGGAAAATTCAGATCCAATTCAATCACCGATTTCAATTCCTACACAAGAAACGGAGCGACCTTAACGATAAAAAAGAAGACTCGCATTGTTGGCAGATTTTAAGGTAACTGGTATTAATCAATCGGAAGATCCAGTCATTCATTTTGCCTTATTTTCAGAAAGTGATCCTACCAGTTTTGAAGAAGCTGTTAAAGATGAAAAATGGCAAAAGGCAATGGATGAAGAAATGGCAATAATTGATAGAAATGACACTTGGGAGTTGACTGAGCTTCCAAAAGGACATAAGACAATCGGTGTCAAGTGGATATACAAGAAAAATATGAACAAGGAAGGTAAAGTCGAGCGGCACAAATCACGCTTAGTAGCTAAAGCCTATAAACAAGAGTTCGGTGTGGACTACAAAGAAGTTTTTGCTCTGGTGGCACAACTTGACACTATCAGATTAGTGATAGCTTTGGTTGCTCAACACTCATGGCCCATTTTTCAAATGGACGTCAAATCGGCCTTCTTACATGGGGACTTGGATGAACAGGTATTTGTTGATCAACCTCCTGGTTATGTCAAGGTTGGAGAAGAACATAAGGTGTGTAAATTAAAGAAGGCATTGTATGGACTAAAACAAGCTCCACAAGCTTGGTATAGTCGAATAAATGCTTATTTTTCGAAAGAGGGATTTAAGAAATGTCCATATGAGCACACACTCTTTACAAAGAATGATGATAAAGGAAAAATGCTCATTGTTTGTTTATATATGAATGATTTAATTTACACTGGAAATGACATCTCCATGGTTGAAATATTTAAGAAGTCCATGATGGTGGAATTTGATATGAAGGATATTGGAATGATGCATTATTTTCTTGGCATTGAAGTCGTTCAATCTGCTGATGGGATTTTCATCACACAAACGAAGTATGCTCAAGAGATTTTGGACAGGTTTCAGATGAAGAGTTGCAACTCTGCCAACAGTCCCACTGAGTTCGGTTCGAAGCTCACTAAAGAACCTGGAGGAAGAAGAGTTGACAACACTCTTTACAAACAAATAGTGGGAAGCTTGATGTATTTAACGGCCACAAGGCCTGATATTATGCATGTTGTAAGTCTTATTAGCAGATACATGAAAAGTCCCAAAGAGATGCATCTTCTATCCGCAAAGAGAATTTTTCAATACTTGCAAGGAACTACTAATTATGGTCTGTTCTACGCGAAAGGAGAAAAAGTAGACTTAGTTGGCTTTACTGATAGTGATTTTGCTGGAGATTCAAATGATCGAAAGAGTACGTCTGGTTATGTCTTTATGATGGGTCGGGAGCAATTTCATGGTCTTCGAGAAAGCAATCAATTGTGACTCTATCAACTACAGAAGCTGAATTTGTGGCAGCAACAGCATGTGCCTGTCAAGCAATTTGGATGCGTAAAGTTCTTGAAAATGCTACCTGGTCATGGAAGGACAAAGATGATCAGCAGTTTATTTCAGTAGCTTTTGAAGAGGAAACGCTGCAACTGGAAGAGACAGAACAACTGGAAAATTCAGATCCAATTCAATCACCGATTTCAATTCCTACACAAGAATCGGAGTGACCTCAACGATAAAAAAGGAGGCTCGCATGGATGGCAGATTTTAAGGTAACTGGTATTAATCAATCGGAAGATCCAGTCATTCATTTTGCCTTATTTTCAGAAAGTGATCCTACCAGTTTTGAAGAAGCTGTTAAAGATGAAAAATGGCAAAAGGCAATGGATGAAGAAATGGCAACAATTGATAGAAATGACACTTGGGAGTTGACTGAGCTTCCAAAAGGACATAAGACAATCGGTGTCAAGTGGATATACAAGAAAAATATGAACAAGGAAGGTAAAGTCGAGCGGCACAAAGCACGCTTAGTAGCTAAAGGCTATAAACAAGAGTTCGGTGTGGACTACAAAGAAGTTTTTGCTCTGGTGGCACAACTTGACACTATCAGATTAGTGATAGCTTTGGCTTCTCAACACTCATGGCCCATTTTTCAAATGGACATCAAATCGGCCTTCTTACATGGGGACTTGGATGAACAGGTATTTGTTGATCAACCTCCTGGTTATGTCAAGGTTGGAGAAGAACATAAGGTGTGTAAATTAAAGAAGGCATTGTATGGACTAAAACAAGCTCCACAAGCTTGGTATAGTCGAATAAATGCTTATTTTTCGAAAGAGGGATTTAAGAAATGTCCATATGAGCACACACTCTTTACAAAGAATGATGATAAAGGAAAAATGCTCATTGTTTGTTTATATATGGATGATTTAATTTACACTGGAAATGACATCTCCATGGTTGAAAGTTTTAAGAAGTCCATGATGGTGGAATTTGATACGAAGGATATTGGAATGATGCATTATTTTCTTGGCATTGAAGTCGTTCAATCTGCTGATGGGATTTTCATCACACAAAAGAAGTATGCTCAAGAGATTTTGGACAGGTTTCAGATGAAGAGTTGCAACTCTGCCAACAGTCCCACTGAGTTCGGTTCGAAGCTCACTAAAGAACCTGGAGGAAGAAAAGTTGACAACACTCTTTACAAACAAATAGTGGGAAGCTTGATGTATTTAACGGCCACAATGCCTGATATTATGCATGTTGTAAGTCTTATTAGCAGATACATGAAAAGTCCCAAAGAGATGCATCTTCTATCCGCAAAGAGAATTTTTCAATACTTGCAAGGAACTACTAATTATGGTCTGTTCTATGCGAAAGGAGAAAAAGCAGACTTAGTTGGCTTTACTGATAGTGATTTTGCTGGAGATTCAGATGATCGAAAGAGTACGTCTGGTTATATCTTTATGATGGGTCGGGAGCAATTCCATGGTCTTCGAGAAAGCAATCAATTGTGACTCTATCAACTACAGAAGCTGAATTTGTGGCAGCAGCAGCATGTGCCTGTCAAGCAATTTGGATGCGTAAAGTTCTTGAAGAAATTCATTTCAAGCAAAATGGCTCTACTACCATTTATTTTGACAGCAGTTCAGCAATAAAGCTCTCCAAAAATGTTGTTCAGCATGGGCGAAGTAAACATATTGATGTCAAATTTCATTTCTTAAGGGACCTCATAAAAGATGGAGTAATTGATCTCATCTTCTGCAGAAGTGAAGATCAACTGGCTGATGTGTTTACCAAATCTCTCAAGTTAGCATTCTTCCTGAAGTTCAGAAAATTACTTCGTGTTTGCACTTTGGAAAATCACATTTAAAACAAGTTGTCTGCTGCAAGCATGTTAAAGTGATAGTGTGACTTTTAGTTTAAGGGAGGGATTGTTAGTTATTGTTTTTTCTCTTTCAGTTGTTAGCTAGTGTTAGTTGACCGAGTCTTTAGCAAATAAGTAGGTTGTTAAATACAAGTAGGAGAATCCTTTTAATTTGTTAGTAGTTGAGTAATCGTAGGAGTTAGTGGATTGCTACGTTATTTTTTCTGTGAGTAAACTCTATTTAAAGAGTTCACTTGATGTACTTCAAAGACACGATCAATTTTTCGCCAATTGAATAACGTCCACGTTTTTCTTCTCATCACTGTTTTTCCATCATGGGCTTTAATTGAGAATTGGTTAGTGACTTTGTTTGAACCACTTTTTATTGAAAAACACTCTCGATATGAGCTGAAAATTTGAATTTTATTGAAGAAGTTGAATTGAATTTTGAAATCTAAAATTAAAATATTGTTTTGATTGAAAGTGTTTAATGTGATTGAAACTTGTTCTATATTGTTAGGGATCTTGAATATGAATTAAAATTTTGATTTGATTGACATTGACAGTACTTGCGAGGTCCTATTTTGACAAACCAACATTCTTACTTGTGATAATATGTTTTTAGTTATGATGAGCCATAAGGGAAATATGAATAGTCATTTGAGTTTTTGTAAAAGTTCTATGATAATTATATTATCTTTATTAAGTTTAATTTAATTATGTTCTACAACCTCTCTTAAATTGCACAATAGCTATATGTGATTCATGTATGATTTTCTTATTTCTATCTATATAAATAATAAATGGTTGTCATAATTGAATGTTATTCTAATTAGTGTCAAGTTCTCTTTTGATTATTCTTGATATTTGTATCTTAATTATTCTATTTATCCCTTGTTTATTAGCAATCTTAGGACTTGGGTAGTGATAATTATTGCTAACTCCAATGTGTTCAATTAGTTCTTATTGGGATGCTTGAGAGTTCTAGCCTAATCCCTATTAAACATATCTTTGATTTCTTTTCATCATCATTGATAATTTTCTTACGGTGAATCATTATTTCATATATAATATATTATTTGAATCTTCAGGAGACAAAAGTTATAAATAAGAAACTAATTCTAGTCTTGTGAAGAATATAAAAAATTAGAAACTCACAAACAACATGAATGCCAAAATCTTTGGCTATCTCTTGTTGAAGTTGAAAGTCATTCACTTCAGGCATGTGCACTTTTGTGATAACAAGATCGAATGAGAGGCCGTTGCTCTGAAGGACACTTCAATGAATCTTTTGCGCTCTTCACTATCGTAACTGAATGAAGCAAAGAAAATTCAATTATTATAAATGTATAAAAAAATATATTTCATCTAATTATTTCATTTTATTTCTTCTTTTCTTCATCGAATGATTTTGGAAATGTTTCTATATGTATTAGCAATAATATATTTTTATACATTTATAATAATTGAATTTGCTTTGTTTCATTCAGTTACGATACTGAAGAGCGCAAAAGATTCATTTTAAGTGTCCTTCGAAGCAGTGGCCTCTCATTCGATCTTGTTATCACAGAAGTGCACGTGCCTGAAATGAATGACTTTCAACTTCAACAAGAGATAGCCAAAGATTTTGGCATTCCTGTTGTTTGTGATTTTATAATTTTTTATAATCTTCACAAGACTAGAATTAATTTTATATATATATATATATCTTTATGTGTGTGTCACAAGTATCATGATTTGTTTTCACTAATGCTCTAATTCAAGAAGCCCTTCATTTCAAGGTTTCATGAATAGTTTTCACTAATGCTCTAATTCAAAAAGCCCTTCATTTCAAGGTATCATGAGTTTTGATTTATATAAATCTAGATCTACATAAATCTCAAATAAAAAAAAGGGTAACATGTAAAGAACACAAAAAATACCCTACTTTGAAATGAGATAGTTATCATCACAATCCTATATTTTGGATCGTAACATTCACAAAAAAATTTAAAAATGAAAAAGAGAATTTAAACACCTTCGCATTTGGACTACTTGAGTAAAGTAGCAATAATGAGAAGGCAACTGTCATCATCATCAACCAACAGAGTTATGATTTTTTCAAAAAATTCGCTATTTTGTACCTCCATTGATTCTTCCCAAGAAAATAATTGATAACAATTGATTGTTTTATATGTTTTTTGTTGAAAGGAAAACACAAACTTAAATAAATGAGCAAGAAAATTGAAGAGAGCACTTTCTAATTATTATTTAAACAAATATTTGAGTCTATCTTGTTGCACAAGACTTCATCTTAGATTTGCTTACCAAGTTTTGCACTCTCTTTTAGTAGCTTATTTATTTTCTTTACGTTTTTATTTATTTATTTTCCTTTTTTGTTCTAATGCAATTGACAACATGACTATATAAAATTTACAACAATTTATAGTAAATTTGTGTATATCTACTGTTTGATTCATGATTTACAGAAGTAATATTCCATATATTTGCTTTAAAAAAAATTGTAATCTCAATCATTGCGACATATTATTTTATTCATATTTTTTTTAAAACTCACTTTCTACTTTTTTTTCCAGCACCTGCATAGTATCTATCTTCAACAATTTAATTATTTTTTAATTAATAACTTACTGTCTATTGAATTCAATTTATTTTTTAGTTAAATTTTGAATGATAAAAAGAAAGGTTAAAAATGTATCATATAAATTTTTAAAAAAATGAAGAAAATATGTCACGATCTGAAAACTCGAGTAATAATGGAACCTACAAACACCCACTGGCGGGTAAGCCGATCCATAGGCAGAAATAGCAAGTAATGGGCATAATGGAAGGTGTCACGACCCGATTCCTCTAGTCACGATGACACTGCACCTGCTATAATCCATCAGTAGGTCAGCGACTCCATAGCCTAGAACGACAAATAATTTGTATAAGGGTAGAACTAACATAAATAACACTCAAAACAACAAAACGAGACAGAAGTGGAAGCAACCAAAAACTACATACAAACGATCACTCCCAGAACCTCTAAGTCACAAGTACAGAGTTGTCTAACATGAATGAACAAGTCCCAAAAGTGGACCACAAGCAAGTCGTCTCAAAAGTAAGGAAACTACCTAAATATGTACACAAGGAGAGAGATTGATCCAAGACGGCAAGTGCTCACCCACGTCTCCGATCCCAAAAGTTGTTAAAGATGGTACGAACAATCACCGTCAGTAGCTGGTACTAGGAGCTGCATCACGAAACAAATGCAGAGTGTAGTATGAATACCAAAACAAAGGTACTCAGTAAGCATTATAGGTCGACTGAGCAAGAAAGGTAAAGACAATATGAAAAGATAAAATCTAGACACAAACTGAGGTCAAAGCGGATATGAAAGGAAGCACACGAGCATATCGAAAGTAAATCAAAGTACAACCAAACTAAACCTAACTAGACCCCATAAGCCTCGAACCCCCATAAGCCCGATAGGTACACACAATAGCTAAGTCTACTGGGAAAAGAGTGCCATGAACCAAAAGTTTGGCTCCCTGCCCAAGTAACCTCAAGTACTTAACAATCCAATCAACTCCCAACCAAGCTAGCAAGAGTGACATTCATTCTAGGCCACCCAACCAGTCAGTCCACTCCCAAGGACATAAGCCGCTCATCTAGAAATAGTGACATGGGGGTGTGTCAACTCCGAATAGAATCTCATATATCAAGGACGCCTAGCAAGCTAGTCCACTCACATGGGCGTAAGCTAGAGTAAGAGTGACCAGGGCATGTCAACTCCGAAGTGTATCTCAAATACCAATACCAGGCCACCATGGAACGATGTCCACTCACAAAAATTTACTAGAAGGCTCCAAGCCTAGAAAATCCAATCATTTGACGCCGCAATAGCACAAAACCTCTGGTGATGCACCGTAGCGGCAGAAACAGAGAGAGAAGATAGAAGATCCGTAAATCTTTGAAAACGCCTAGACTAAGGCTATACTATTAGACTCAAGTCTTCTACTCGAGTCTACAAGAATCTAGTCTATCCAAATTGACGTCGTAGAAGAAGCAACGCAATTAGGCTACAAGTACCGCAAGTCTAAGACAAAACTAATCCAATCATAGTCTAAGGCCGAACATGCTCAAATATATAACAAGTAACAACAACAAATCAAGCCACAACAACATGGAACATATTTAATCCCTAACTAGCATGGTACTACACACCTGAAAATACGGCCAATCAAGATGAAACATTGTATCTAATGTAGGGGGAAAAAAAGAACAACTAGGTACTCGCCCTCAATTCATTCAAATCAACATGGATTTACGTATTCAAGCTCAATCTAATAGAAAGGAAGTCATAGCCTACTAGTAGCTTGACCGCGCGAACGCCAATCTTATTAGCTCTGAACACTATGAGATTTGTGTAAAACTCTCTAAATATAAACTAGGTCCTAGGCCTATGGTAACTGGATGACTTTGGGGTTTTGCGTTTTAGTTAGCCTTTAATTAATTAGGTTTAAAATTAAAAGATACTATAATAGATACTCCATCAAACTATACAACAAATCTATGCAAAGACTCCTATTAAAAGTTTCAGAGCAAATCATACGGCAACAAGGTTTTAAATTCTTGACTTCTTGGTGAAGAATTGAAGTGATTCTTCAAGAACACACTTGTGAAAGAAATGTTTTAATAATGATGTATTTTGAAATGATATAAAAGTAAAAAAAATGAAAGTAAATCAAAAAGTACCGATATCGAAGAAAAATCGATATGATTGCAGTGATTTTTAAAAATCTAATTTTGATTAATATATTATAAAATACCAAAAAGAAAAAATTGGGATGGTATTACTTTTTTAAATAATTGCACCCCTAGTCAAGTATATCCTCCGTTGTATTAGTAAACTTTTATATTACTAAAGTCACTAAATTTTATCTGTTGAATTTGTAAGGGAAAAAGGCATAAGTGTAGGATCAAAATAATCAAATATCCTGCGGATGTTAACAAAGTAATTAACGTCAGAAGACAAGTAAGAAGATAAATGAGAAATTTAACAAAAAAAAATATAAATATTTAACTTAGTTCGGTCAGTCCACCTAATCCAAAAAGGAGATAAGCAATCCACCATATACAAGAGGGTACAAAATATCAAGAGAAATAACCTCACAAAATTTACTAAGAATAAGTTCACACAAGTGATAACATAACACTTGTGTCTCACAAATTCTCCTCCTAAATAGAACTCTCCATGCCCTTAGATATAGATTTCCATTCAGTTTACATCTGCACACAAGTGTAACACTCCGATAAAAAAATTCAAACAAAAATCTTTGTTACCCTCAAATAAATTACGGTTAAAATTGAACTTATCAAGTTGAAGGAAAATCCTATTAAGGCTAAAGTTGAACTTGTCGATGAAGGAAAATCTAACCAATAATAATGAACTAGGTATACACAACAATAAATATTCTTGAACTATGACTAAAATCTCAAAAACACGTCTCAGAGTCTCACTAGGCATACACCGTCAAAAGTTGATTCTCAAAAATGTAGTGTTTGAGAAACACTTGAATTTCTTTTCATACAAAATGATTAAACCCATCGCAAAAACATGTAAAATTGACACAATTTTTTACTTAGATACCTAGGTTTAGAATTGTTTGATTGCACACTCAATATTTCTAAAAAGCTGCATATTAAACACAAAGTACTGTGGCAAAATAATGTTTCTCACTTTCTCAGACAAATTAAATGGATCTCAAATAATAATTTTCTTTTTTTCTGCCAAAGAAATTATCTCTCTTTCACCGACATATAACAACAATATACATTTAAAAGAAAAATTCTCAGTACCGTCTTCTCCGACGGATTAGTTGTTGCTCTTCTATTTCTTTTACTTTTTGGTTGTCCTTTTTTTAAAAAAAAAATAATTAAAAATTGGTTTGACTGTTCAATTGGAACGCTTAAATAAAAAATCATGTCAACTTCAAATGTCTCCGATGAATTCAGCCTTACAAGAACAATGTGATAACGGAGAGTCGCTACGCTGAGACGTCTTCAATCTATCACTCTATCGATCATTGTCTGCAGTTTCCTTCATCTAGCAACCAGGTGCTTTATTGGTTAGAAATCCACCCCACTGCTCAAACATAAGAAGATAACATCTTCAAAAGCTCTGGAAAACTATTAGAACAGACAACCAACAACTCTCCTTATTACAAGGCAAGGGAATGGCTCTTACGCAAAATGTCAAGGATCATCATAAAAAAAACATTACAAACACATCTAGACCAGAAACCACTTGGCAAATGAAAGAAACTACATGACAAAATCATCCATGCTAATAAAACCAGGAAACTCTAAACACATATTACTACTTGAAAATATGAATGAATTACACAAAAGTGAGTGAAAACTGGAGAGAACAAAACTTGACCTACATGAAGTTCCATAAGGAAAACTGAAAGGTGGGGGATTATTAAGTTCGGTGAATTTGTTTCCATATCTAGAGAAGGGATGCAGCAAGTGACCATAAACACAAGGTCACATGAAAGTAGGGATATGCATAAATACCGAAAAATCGAAGAACGGAATGTCCACCCCTACCTGAAAGAGAATCCAGGACAACTTAGCAAGCAGTAGCTAGCAAAGAAAGCTTGTGCCAACTTATAAACTCAAACTTGTAACAACCCTCGGGGGGTAAATTTCCAACGGAGGAGAACCTCAAAAATATTCATAACTCACAGTCATCTCATCAAGTTTATTACCAACATATGCCATGAGCAGAATGAGTACACTATTTTGTACTGAAGTACCTCCTACACGTCCACCACATAAATCATTCAGAAAAGACCACTATAATTGCCAGAAAATGCAAATTTGAAGTAGTTTATTAATGACTTAGTCCCTTGGTACTGCAAAAATACAAGACAACAGAAGGATGACTAAATTCCCTTCTACCACGGAATCCAAAATTTCCAAAACGAATATTACTAGCCCAACAACAGTAAATTCCCTTTTATATATGTTTGTATTTCACAAAAGATACATTTTTTTGGCTCTCTCACATCAAACATCTTCTGTTTATTTCCCTCCATACGTTCCACATATTGCAAGTGGGAAAATGATCTTCCAAAACTGGTCCGTATTGTTGTCAATTCTCTGTCCTTCCCAGCTTGAGAATAAATTAATAGGCCTTACCAATGTAATACAAAAACTCTTCAGAAACATAGTACCAATGACTCCTTGAAACTTAAAAATGTAAAGGTACCACATCAAGCTAATGAATTCCACATGTCAAGAACAATTCAGAAATGTGAGTGCAGTTGAGCTCTTTTAGTTTTAGCACCCTGTGGCTCTGCTATCATGATGCTCGACCAAGCTTCACTAACAGTGATACATCGATCCCCCGCATGTAATTCAGTACCCGCGGGCAAGACAGAACCAAACACAACGGTTTATGTGAATATTCACAAAGATAGCAATGGTTTTTAGTAATACATCATGTGACGGTCACACCCAAAATAAGCTACTTTGATGAATTCGACCTGTAAAATCTTAATATATGTAGAATCCTTAGTGGTCTTTTGGTAAAGTGTATTAGCAAAAATAATGCATGCATTAATTATGTGTATTAGTAATCCCGTGTTTGGTGAATAATTGCATGCTATGTATAACTAATGAATGTGTATTGAGGAGTGTATTGCTAATACCATGAATTTCTAGGTATTAGTAAAGGATTTAATACGTGCATTAATATGGTTAAAGACACAATTATCCCTCAAAAGTACTTTTACATCTTTTCCACCATAATATTGAAGGATACTTTTGTAAATAAATATTTTTATACAATGCATACTATGTTTAGTACAAAACCAAACAATGAACAAGAAATAATTTATGCATAACTAATACAAGCATTACCAATACACTCTATTGGGTATTATTTTTATACACTTTACCACACGACTCCTAATAGTGCATCAGAAAAGAGACTAAAAGACATCATAAGCAACATGCTCAAAAAAAATGCCAAGTACCATGTGATGATGAGATTTCACCTCTTTTTATGTCCCCCCCTCTAATATGAAAAGCAATGTATTAATTTGACCATATTTCCAGAATTAGTAGCCTACAGATACTGCTTAGAGTATGCCCCTCACATGACAAAATGGATACTACTTAGAGTAGCCCGGCATATGGTATCACGTTGTTTTCAAATCCCCATTAATTATTGTTTGAAACGTTTATCTACATGAATGCGCTGTGTGTTAAAGCATCTAACCAGAAAAAACTTGAACTTAAATTAGACGGATTACCAATGAACAACTTCGTGATGGAAGCAACAAAAGAAAGAAACAACTTCACTAACCACTTCAGCTAAAGAATAATCAGAATGTTGAGCACGTCATTTTATATACCTTCCTGAGGAACCTGAGAGAATTCAATCGACTTTGAAAGACCAAAATACTAGGGCATACTTCATCTTAAACTTATGAGGTTCTTAAACTACCTATTACACTCCCACAGTAAGCCACGTGATATTAGGGTGTTCTTGCATCCAGTGTTGCATTTCACAACTATAAAATTGTTTGACACATGAACTTACATGAACATACTTATTATCAGCCAAACACTACCAGCAGCATCCACGAATAACCTCGCAAACAAAAAGTAAATAGTTAAAAAGAGTATCAGCTTGCAATGGTGATCAATCAAGGAGTATCAGCCGTTTGAGGATATATATATATATATTGTGTCCTCTACTTGATCGAGAGAGAAGCACACTGATGATTCTTAAACAGACACGTCCATGCGTTGCATGGCTCACACATGATTCTTGATTAGACAATAGACATATGCATGCGCTTCCAGGCTTAAAACAAATCTTTAGTTGAATATTGAATTGGAAACCATCTATAGACACCAATAAGCTATGTTGCTCGGACTCTTCAACAATGTATGCGGATGCATGTCGGATTCTCCAAAAGTAGTGTATTTTTGGAGAATCCGACTCAGGTACGACATCGAAAGTGGAGTCTGTGCTAGCCAATAAGGGGACAGTATTTCCAGTGTCAAGCGAATCATAAATAAATCGCAATGGCTGCAAGACTGCAATGCCTTAACTCATCATAAACATTGGGATTTAGACTCTCACTGAAGCAAAAGTAGTATATTTTTGAAGAATCTGACACAGGTACGACATCGAAAGTGGAGTCTGTGCTAGCCAATAAGGGGACAGTATTTCCAGTGTCAAGCGAATCATAAATAAATTGCAACGGCTGCAAGACTGTAATGCCTTAACTCATCATAAACATTGGGATTTAGACTCTCACTGAAGCAAGAATTAAGTTACCGCAATTTCTAATTACCAATTGCAGGATAAGCAAGAACACCTGACACTCAAACTGACAAGCCCCTAACACATCTCTTGACATTTCATCTAACCACCATGTAAATTCTTGCAAGTGATGACTGTTATCAGAGATGTCATAAAATAACGAGAACAACACTGACCAAGGGAGCACATGTTCCATTTGAGCTACTCAAGACAAATAAGGAGAAGTGCTCAAAGGGAACTTCAGAAACATTAACATTTGTATATCAATCATCAACTCAAAGCTGGTATCCAAAAATTTACATCATATCCTCCCTCCACACGTGTGTCGGTCATAAACAAAAGATAAAGAAATAAAGAAGAAAAAAGAGAACTATCCCTAGATCCTCCTTTCACCTTTATAAGGACCCTAGAATGTCTACAATAGCCACAGGGTCATCTATATACTCTGAACTACACCAATAGCAAAAAGTGATAATGCAGTTCATTTTAATCTTGTGGAGAGGGCAGCTCTTGTTATGAAAATTACTAGAATTCCTTTCTTTCCATATGGTCCACCAAAATAACATTTCTATTAATTAAAAAGATCTAATTGCAACTTCAACACCTTCCCTCCTCCTTAGTCCGGGCTTGGGACCGGCTGATTTAACAGGCGGAGTTACAAGGGTCACCTATACACAAAATGTAGCAACGAATAAACCAACACTACCACAAAAGAAACCACAAGGAAAACCACGAAACAATGTGAGATCATATAGAACTAACAAAAATACTTCATTGGCACTTGGCACTACTGCCCTTCTAGGCAACATTCATAACTGGAAGAAGTGCTAGAATATTTTGTTATTTTTTTTTTAAACTTGGTGCTAGAATAATATTGTATCCTATTATCTTGGAAAATTCTCAAAACATAAAATTGGAGAAGAGCTCGTAGTGCTTGGTACATTGTTGCGAACCTCATTGAAAATAAGTCAGTGATAGAATACAGTGGAGCATTCTCACAGCTTACTTTGGAGATAGTTGTGCTTCGACAAAAATAATGATAATGATATTATCACATATATGATGTCACGTGATAGACAACTTTTTGGGCCCTGTCTAATGCAAAATATGATTCCAATGACAAGATACTACTACTTCAGAGATGCATAGCAGCTACAAAGTAAAAATGTCAATAGACAACTTTTGGGCCCTGGCTAGTGCAAAACATGACTTCAAATGCCAAGGTATTACTTCAGAGATGCATGGCTTCAACTGGTCCCTAGTCTTTTTATGAGATTGCGTAAGGAGTAATTGTGCAATGGGAGGAGCGTTTGAGTAGTACGTGAATATCAATTCAATCTTTACCTCTCATACCATGAAGAAATTGCATTCGTGAAAATCCACAATTTCATATAACCTTCAACAACTAAAAAATATATATAATATCCAGAAAGCAGATTCTCCAGTTTTGGAGCTACGAAGTATCTGCACAAAGAAGGAACAATATGTACCCTCAAATCAAATTTTTACACCAGCTCCATCACTACAAGCATGGAACCTTGGTCTTTCCCTGCTCTCACATCTACCACAAATGAGAACACAACATTAAGTTTCAGGATGCTTCATCAAGTGCTGCTTCCAGAGTTAAAACTTCCATTTGTACAGATCTGAGAGGAAGCATCTCCTGTTATTCCCTGAACTCAAGCTTATCACATCCAAGATTAATAATCCACAGATACCAATCCCAAATCAAAAGAGACCAAATAAGCATATGAGATAAGACAAAGAAAGAGATACCCAACTCATCATAACAATCCAAAATAGAAAGTTGCTTCACACCTATACTTGTTAAAATATTATCCTGTAGACCACCTATATTCAGTAACTGCATTTCGTACATGTGAGAGGAAACAATAATTTGAGATAAGCCAAAGAAAGAGATACCCAACTCATCATAACAACCCAAAATAGAAAGTTGCTTCACACCTATACTTGTTAGAATGTTGCCCTGTAGACCACCTATATTCAGTAACTGCATTTCGTACATGTGAGAGGAGACAATAATTTGAGAACATTTAGTTTTACTCAATAGCTAAAACTCTACCACCGACACCGCTGCCCTAACAGAACACTCATCCTCCATAAACTGCAAGGTGCACTTAGATTAACAAATTACTACACATCGTAGGAGAAAGCACATTAGCTAGTACCGAGACTAGAACACCCAAGTGTAGTCGAACACACACCCACAAAATAACCATAAGCAATAGTAATGCTAATCCGAAACAGAGATTTGAATACTTTGGAACATGCAAAAATGACTAGAACAATGTCAAAACAGGAATCCAAGTGTCCATACCAGGAACTTCTTCAGTTTAACATGCTCCGGAACAACCGATTTTACTATCTTCCAACTTCCCATCACTTCTGGGGAGCAAAAACTGCTTATATGGAACTGAATTAATGTATATTTGTCAAAAAAAATGTCATGCGTACCTATCACTCTCAAAATAGCTATAAGACACTTCAGAGGAAAGAGGAACAAAATCTAGACAAATAGTTGCTCAAAACCAAGATCTCTGAGCTGATAACTCTTGACTGGCAAATTTAGAGAACTGCAGCTCAGAGGAGAGAAAGGTACCCCAAACAAACTGAAACCAAAGCTTCCAAGCTACTTCAAGATGCTAATACCTTCTCAACTTCACAAACAGTGCACTCACATCCGTAGTGCTGTTATACAGGTAAGAGATCCAGATCAGCAAATACAACAAATGCTTAAAAAACATGAGTCGAACTGTCAAACTATCGAACATTATCAAAACCACTGTACGACTATAGTAGACTGCTTCTTAGAACCTCTTTGATCCATCCCTTCTCATGTTTGGTGGGTTCATTGGGTGGATAACGAAATATCACTATGCAACTAAAAACTTGCTCACGGTAGATGACATAAAAATTCCACAACTCATAAAACCTGTACACACCATTTAAAGCTCATGGGTCGTTAATACCTAAAGAAAGCCAGAAAACATGGAAGAGAGACCCTCTTCGTGATTTTGAATGAGCCAATCACCTAACAACATGGAATACAAAAAGCAACATCTACGGGAAGACGCAGAAACTTGTACTAATAGTGCTCCAGAGGAGAAGATGCAAGAAAAGATGATTTGTTGCTGGTACCAGAGATGAGGTTTACTTTGTTACAAAAGAATGAAAGATCATTGACATCCAACAGCAGAAACTGCCTGGTCTATACCCTTACCATCATACTACGACAGGTAGAACCAGAAACAAATTGGCATAACCTGAAGTGAGAAACCAACAAAAGAGAGAATTTACAGCAAAGTCAAACTTCAAAATAAATCTGCAAACCCAGGGACTTCCAAGCACAGGAGGCCAAGTATTCTGCTAGACGTTCTTTTCTGCAACTGACAGATCTGCTCATTTTCCATACCATTATAGAGCAAAATCAGAAAACTTACGAATACAACTGCACCAACAAATACAGACCTTATCCAATTCTGTAAATACCCAAAAAATCATCAACCATCTCTGGTCATCAGGAAAATGAACAGATAATAATGGCAAGAAACCTCAAAAAAATCATCCTAGACTCCTCCCAACCACCAAGCTTCCAACAGCTACAAACCATGGAGAAGAAACCTGCACCTGGGAGAAAATTGAAACCCACCAGATCAGATAAGACAACTGGCAGAAGCAAAGAACTCGAGTTGCCTGCCCTCCCCATTATGACCAAGCAGGGATGTTTATAGAGTAACGCGATGAAACAAATGAGTACAAGATTAAGTAGAGAGATATCAACACCAAACCATCAAAGAGAAACATATAAAGATCATGTAATCAAAACCACCAGACATTCTCATTATCACATTATGCAAGACCTGAATAAAATCTTGCACACTTGGAGCCACCATCAACATCTCTAACCATCAGAAAGAGGCTGCCAGCTCTACCCCTATTAGGGGAAGGGGGAGAAAGAAGATAGGTCTTAACCGAAACCTAATCCACAAAAGAATTCCAAGAGAACTCCTAAGAACCTGCACCTTAAATCATAGTCGGAACCCTCTTCACCAAAATGTTGTTTCCTAATAATACAAACAAGAAAATCAAAGCACAATGGAACATACTCATAGATTATATACAAGGAAAAATGATATAAAAAAATAGAAAACTCCTCTAAAATCATACGATAACCAAAGTATAACAGCCATACGTAAAGTGCAACATGTGAATGAAGAGCTATACTCCATGAATAGAGGCAAAGACAACAGCATTTTTTCAAAACTATCACAGCTCGGTCTGGGGCGGGCTTCTTAGAAGATCCCCATTTACTTGTGCAAGGTTCCTACTCAATCACCAATACAAGAAACCCAAGGAGCAAGGAACAATTTCTGAAATAAGAAATGAACTATAGCTGGTAGTAGAACATGAGGAGAACCAAGTGATGAAACCATCAGTGACTGATCTGTGAAGTGTCATTTGGCTAAACAGACTATCTAGTTAGTAACATTTTTTTTGAAACTTTTTTTATTTTATTTTTTTGAAACTCTTATCTGGTTAGTGACATTTTACAAAACATACCATCTGTGAAGTGACATTTGACTCAACATACACCAATGATATAGCAACACCACAGAGAATGACAGAACAAAGGTTACCTATAATCAATGGTGATTTCAACCATATTAAGAAAATTAGTGCAAACCTTAACTTGGAAGAGCATCTAGAAGAACAAGATTTGTTGAAAAAATTCCCAACTTGCACGATGATCTGATATGTGATGGATTTACAAGGGTATATTTCATGAGAAGATCTTTTACACAGAAAAAAATAGTTACCTTTGTGTTGAATATATGACCTTTTACACAAAAGATGAGCCAAGTTTTTTACTTGATCTGCTCTAGATCCAATGAATTGCCGCTAGCTCTTTGATGCAAAGACTGTTCAAATGGCAATGTTTCATGGAGAAAAAAAGTGTGAAAGATCTCTCTTTTTACATTAAAGCTTTACATAATAGCTGACAGTCTGAAGCAACTCCTCAAATGACTGAATATCTGAAACATAATAGGCATGTTAAAAAAAAAATAGGAGAGAGACCTCCAAAAATAAAAAGAGGCTTCAATTTTGTATTATATTTTGAAATAGGTAACTTTGAAAAAAGAGGCTTCATTACCCAACAACAATTAGCCTGAAAATAGTGATTATGGCTGCAGATAATGCACCCAATAAAAGAATCAGAAATTGAATGATATGACCATGTGCGGTAAGCACCACTGACATGCAAAATTCTCAGTTAAACTCACTACAAGAAGAGCACCATTTCAAAGAGAGTACAGTAAAAAAAAATATCATACTGACAAGAGAAGAGAACTGAACTGAAAATTCGGCACTCACAAGAGCTTGAACCAAATGAAACCTCAACATAAATCAACAAACAAAAGCTGCCCCACGAAAAGAAGAATTTTACTTCTTCAAGACCACAACTGCAAACACAGAAAGAAGGAACAGTACAAAACTGGCAAAACCCAAACCACTTGGGAAATCACTACACAGGACGTAGACAATATTTAGAAACCCCATTTTTCTCGAAGCACTAACAATATCCAGATTGTCGTGCAAGCACCTAAACGACCAGTTAACTAAACACTAACCTTTACAGATTGCAAATCTAATCCCCCCATATTGTTCACTGTGTAGTCTACTATCCTCCAATACTGTTCGCTATGTGGTATATACATCCTTCCAACAGACCAAAACAGAAAACTGGAGTGATAAGCAAAAAGAAAATGAAAACAAAGAAGATAAGAAGCAAGACACGGAAGGTAGATGAGCGCTTTACAAGGCTATGGAAAGATCCATAATTTACCGAGTACCTACCAAATGTCCACACCCATAAGAGACTTCATCAGTTGGATCACAGCAAACATAAGCATCTGGACTAAAACCTAAAAATGCACTTTTGGAAAGAATTGTCGTAGCTAAGAACTTCTGTATAACAGCACTTCTGACAACGAGCTAAGGGATCTCTATGAACAAGGAAGAAAACTGAATCGAAAAGATAGATACTAATAAAGCCTGGACCAAGGAAACCTCAACGCTAATTGACAAACAAGGTTGCTTCATGAAAGTAAGACTTCACTGATCTAGACAGACCCAACGATAGAAAGCACAAAAAGAAGGGAACAGTCGAGTGCAAAGCCGTGAAACCCATGCCACATTAGAAGAGATCACTAGAGATGCAAAACTCCCTTCCCTCGGTGCCTGATGATATCCAAAATGTAGTACAAGCATCAAAATGGCAAAGAAGCAGGGTGCACAAGGATACACACTGAAACCAATCTTCGAGACTACCAAATCTGATCCCCTCACTGTCACCATGTGGTCTACACAGATACATCCAAACAAAAAAAACCAAGTGGCATGATAAACATAAGAAAACAGGAGCAGAGAAGATAAGTAGCAAGAACACACCACAGTACACCAAAGTAGAGGAGCCCTTATGTCCATATGAAAATCTAAAATGTACTTCTCAGGTGTCCATAACAAGCAGGGATCTCATCAGTTCGATCATCCAAGAAAATAAGCATCTAGACTAAAAACTTCACAGCTTCAGAGTACAACACACACACTAGTGGAAAATATTATCATTGTTGAATGTTGAGAACTTCCACACAACAGTAGTTTCCAAAAAGAGAAAAGGGACCACTGATTAAGAAGAAAACTGAATTGAAGTTCATTATCAGGAAGATCCAACAGTTACATGCACAAGAAGAACGAAACAGGTAAGTGCAAAACATGGGAAACCCATACCACGCAGGGGTGATCACTAGAGATGCCAAACAATGTAACATTTCAAACTGCCCTCTTCTTAGAGCATGTGATATCCAATATCCAGATTGCACCAAAATGGCAAGAAACAGGGTCCACAATGATGCGCACCGAAAGCGAACTACAAAATTTCCAAAACGTATCCTCTTCACTATCATATCACCATGTGGCAAACATTCATTCATCCAACAAAACTAAATCAACTGGTAGGCTAAACGAACACAGAGATAGTAAGTAGCGAGAACACAAAAGTAGAGGACTGCATTACATGGTCATCAAAAGATCCATAAGCAGTAATGACAAAACTTCGAGAGACTGAAAAATCCAATACCTATAGTCAAAAACCTGGGAACTGCTGCATCCTTCCCGAGACGAACACCAAAGCAAGACACTTACTCTTGTAGAACCACTTGCACCTAGATGCCCATCCATGTATTCTTGACAGCTAAGAATGGCATCCCACTGATGAAAAAACCAAATAAGTTGAGCGAGGAGAAACATGATAACCATCAATATTAGCATTAAAGATGGAAGTCAAGATATCAAATCCAAACTGATAGCTCCTCTCTATGGTTATGACAAGAGAAGACGATGGGACTCGTTCATCTCAAGATCCAAATTCCCACTTCTACTCATATTCTGATTCAACAGAAGGAAATTGCTAGGTTTTAGAGTAGTAAATAGGGTGACAAAAGAATGTACACAACACATGATTTCTCATAACAAAAATCTCAGAATTTTCCAAAACCTGGAAGCAATACTCGATTTCCCCCAAAACTGCATCAAGAATGGACCTTACCAGCTTCCAATTTCTAAAAATAAAACATTGGAAATCAATCGAAGGTACACCAAGAAAATGGGAACAAATTAAATAATTGCACTGGAAAGGTACCCATAATCATTCTCCTATCATTATTACCCAGACCTGATCAACCAAACACCAATAACGAATCAAAAGATCCAAAATTGAGTACTTGTTAGGTGTCCACAAAACCATAACCATCAACCATCAGAAATCTCATCAGCTGGATAATTGAAGAAAATAAGCACCTAAACGAAAAACCAAAAATGACGATAGAATATGACACACACTAGTTGAAAAAAAAATTAGTTGCAAATCTCAGTACTCATACAAGCCTAAACCATGGAAACCTCCAGAGAAATTGGACAAACAAAACCTCTCCATCAAAAGAATATTTTACTGCTCTGTAAGACCCAATGGCTACAAGCACAAAAAGAAGGGTACAATCAAGTCCAAAACTGACAAAACCACTACCACCTAAGAAATCACTAAGAGATGCCATATAGACAAGATTAAAAAACCCTTATTTGTTGAAGCCTTGACCAATATGTCCATAATACAGTGCAAGAACCAAAAAGACCAAGAGGGTACAGAGATACCATACTGGACATCAACCTTTGAAATCTCCAAATCTTTAACCTCTAATACTGCCACCATATAGTTCGACCTGTCGTCACATACGAAATAACGGACGGTAAAAATTTAGGAGCCCTTTTTTCAATCGGATCCATTGCAGGAAAGGAATAATGTGTAACTTCGAATTGTCAACTATATCCTTTATAGTCTACACATTCATCCATCAAAAACAAGAAGCTGTGACAACCGAAAGAAAATCGCAGGAAAGAACATATGTAGCTAGAAGACCAGAAGTGGAGGAGCACTTTATGGCACTGTCAAAAAGTAAGATCCAGAATTGACCGAGTACTTACTGGTAAAACTTCATGGCAGCAGAACACAGCACACACTGGTGAAAAATATTATCTTAGTTGAGAAACTGTCAGTCTTTCATGCAACAATAGTTTTGACGGAGAAAAGGGAGCCATACGGGAAGAAAACTGGAATTAAAAATTGCAGTACTCACAAAAGACTTAACTAAAGAAACCTCAACACAAATGAACAAACACAGCCGCCTCATGAAAAGAACAATTCACTGCTCTGTAGCCAAAGGCTGCAAGAACAGAAAGAAGGGAACAGTTAAGTGCAAATCTGACAAACCCCAAACAACCCAAATAATGACTAGATATGCCATAGACGAGACCGAAAACCCCCTTTTGTCGAAGCCCAGACAATATCCAGATTGCAGTGCAAGCACCAAAAAGTCCAAAAGGTGGCAGAGGATCGCATGTTTGTTAACCAAGCTTTGAAATTTCCAAATCTGAAATGGTCTACACATCCATCAAACCAAAAAAACTAGTGTGATAACAAAAAAAATGGAAGCAGAGAAGATAAGTAAGTAGCTATAAGAACAAAACAAACAAAGTATTTTACGCCACTATCAAAAGATCCATTGGCCGAGTACTTATCAAGTGTCCATAGCCATAAGAGACTTCATCATCACCATAAGAGGCCTCATCAATTGGACCATCTAAGACATATGTGTCTTGGACTAAGAACTTCACGACAGCAAAATACAATCACTGGTGAAAAATAATGTCCTAATTGAGAAACTTCCATACAACAATAGTTTTGAAAAGACAAAGGAGTCATTAGGGAAAAAAAACTAGATTGAAAATTATCCATACTCGTAAAAGACCGAACTAAAGAAACCTCAAAACACCACATATGGACAAATAAAGGCACTCCATGAGAAGAAAAATCCACTGCTTTGTGACACCCAATGGCTGCAAGCAAAGGAATGAAGGGAAGAGTTACGTGCAAAGCTAATGAAACCCACTAGAAAATGCCAGATAAGATTGAAGAACCCCTCTCAAAACCTGATAATATTCAGATTACAGTGGAAGCACAAAAATGGCAAAGAAACAAAATTGGAAACCCCCTCAGTCGAAGTCTGATAATATTCAGATTGCAGTGCAAGCACAGAAATAGGCAAAGAAACAGGATGCACAGGAATGGACTCTGGGCATCAACCTTCGGAACTTTCCAAATCTAATCCTCTTAACTGACATCCATCCAACAAACAAAATCACACTGGGATGATACCTTAGTTGCGCAGACTCTTCACTTTTAATGCCGCACCCGTGTCAGATTCTCCAAAAACACACTCATTTGGCGAATCCGACACGCACCCGTTGACATTTTGAAGAGTCCGAGAAGCAACATAGGGTGATACAACAAATGGAAAGCAGAATAAAACACACACTAGTGGAAAATATAACCATTGTTGAGAACTTCCACACAACAGTAGTTTTGACAAAGAGAAAAGGGTCCCACTGATCAAGAAAAAAACTGAACTGGAGTTCATTCTGTAGAAGACCCAACAGTAGCATGCACAAAAATAACAAAACAGGTAGGTGCAAAACATGGGAAACTCATACCACGCAGCAAGACCACTAGAGATGCCAAACAATATAACATTGCAAAGCGCCCATTTCTTGAAGCGTCTGGTGATATCCTATCATCCAGATTGCAGTGCAAGCACCAGAATAGCAAGAAACAGGGTTCACAGGGCACATCGAAACCAAATTATAGAATTTAATCTTATCCTCCTACTATCATCATATCACCACCATGTGGCCTACAAACATTCATCCAACCAAACTAAATCAACTGGTAAGCTAAATGAAAGCAAAGAAGGTAAGCAGCGAGAACATGAAAATAAAGGTGTTGCAGGGCTATCAAAAGATCCAAGACTGAGTTTGAATACATTCATCGACTGTCCATAACCATGGAGATCTCATCAGTTGGATCACCAACAAGCATAAGCATCTGGATTACTTTAAAAAATGGCAATAAAATACGTAATAGTGAAGCAGTGTTGACAAAGAGAGAAGGGAACCATTCTGATTACGGAAGAAAATTGAAAGATCTCAACAATCATTAAAGCATCGACAAAAAAACCTCAAGACAAATTGACAGACAAGGCCGCTCCATGAAAAGAAGAATCTACAACTTTGAAAGACCCAACAGCTGCAGGCACAGAAAGAATGGAATACTTTTAAGTGCAAAGTTGGTGAAGCCCGTACCACCTAGAATTCACTAGAAATGCAAGACAAGATTGAGAATCGCCTTCTTTCAAAGCCTCTGATAGTATGAAGATTGTAGTGCATGCACTAACATGGCCAAGAAACAGGGTGCACGGGATGCACATCGTACACCAACCTTCAAAATCCTCCAACAAGTCTAATCCCCTCAACTTTCACCATACATCTATCCAACAAACAAAATCAAGCTGGCGTAATACAAGAAAAAGGAAGCAGAAAAAATGAACAGCGAGAACACCAAAAGAGATGACCGTTTATGAGGCTTTCAAGAGATCCAAATTGAGATCTTGTCAGGTGTCCATAAGACCATAGCCATCAACCATCTGGAGTCTCATCAGTTGGATAATTAAAGAAAAGAAGCATCTGGACAAAAAACCAAAATGACAGTAGAATATGACACACACTAGTGAAAAACAAAAACTATTTTAGATGAAAATCCCAGTACTCATAAAAGCCTGAACTAAGGCAACCTCAACACATATGGGCAAACAACGCCATTACATGAAAAGAATAATTCACTGCTCTGTAAGACCCAATGGCTACAAGCACAAAAAGAAGGGTACAATCAAGAACAAAGTTGACGAAACCCACACCAACTAAGAAATCACTAGAGATGAGATTTAGACAAGATTTAAAAACCCTTCTTCGTTGAAGCCCTAACCAATATATCCAGATTGCAGTGCAAGAACCAAAGAGACCAAGAGGGTACAGAGTTACTATACTGCATGTCAACCTTTGAAATCTCCAAATTCTAACCTCTAATATTTTCACCATATATTCTACACATCCATCCAACAAAAAATGGCAGCAAAGAATATATGTAGCAAGAGCACCAGAAGTAGAGCAGCACTTTATGGAAAGATAGATCCATAAACCGAGTACTTATCAAGTGACTATAACCATAATGAGGAGAGAACTCATCAGTTGGATCATTGAAGAACTAAGAGTCTAGATTAAAATCTTCATGGCAGCAAAACACAATACACACTTGTAAGAAAATATTATCTTAGTCAAAAAACATCCATACAACAATAGTTTTGACAGAGAAAAGGGATCCATAAGGAAAGAAAAACAAAATTGAAAATCTCAAGTACTCATAAAAGACTCTACTAAAGAAACCTCAACACAAACGGATAAACACGGCCGCTTCATGAAAAGAATAATCCACTGCCATGTGGTTCAATGGCTGCAAGAATTGAAAGAAAGGAACAGTTATGTGCAAATCTGACCAACCCCAAAACCACCCTCGTAATCACTAAATATGCCATAGACAAGACTAAAAAACCCCATATGTCAAAGCCCGGAAATCCAAATTGTGGTGCAAGCACCAAAGACTAAAAGGTTACAGAGGATCACATGTTGGTTATAACCAAGTTTTGAAATTTCCAAATCTGAATGTCCATAACAGTAACCATATGGCTACACATCTATCCAACCAAAACAAGCTAGCGTGATAATGAAAAAAAAAATGGAAGCACAGAAGATAAGTAAGTAGCTAAAAGACCAAAAGTAAACAAGTATTTACGTATCTGTCACTATCAGAAGATCTAGAATTGGCCGAGTATTTATTCAGGTGTCCACAGCCACAAAAGACCCCATCACAATAGGAAACCTCATCACTTGGATCATTGAAGAACATATGCATCTGGACTAAGAACTTCATGGCAGCAGAAAAATACAACACAGTGGTCAAAATAATATCCTAATTGAGAAACTTCCATACAACAGTAGTTTTCACAAAGATAAGAGGAGCCATGACGGAAGAAAACTGAATTGAAAATTATCGATACTTATAAAAGACTAAACTAAAAAGGCCTCCACTCATATGGACAAACAAGGTCACTCCAGGAAAAGAAGAATTTACTGCTTTGTACGACCCAATGGCTGCAAGCAAAGAAATAAAGGGATGAGTTACTCACAAAGCTGACGAAACCCACTAGAAAATGCAAAGACAGGGTTGAAAAACCCCTCTCTCGAAGCCTGATAATATTCAGATTGCGGTGAAAGAAAAAAAATGGCAAAGTATCACGATTGAGAAACCCCTCTATCTTGCCTGATAATATTGAGATTCCAGTGCCAGCACTGAAATGGCAGAGAAATAGGCTTCCTTGGCACTGGGCATCAACCTTCGGAATTTTCCAAATCTAATCCTTTTAACTGTAATCCATCTAACAAATAAATCAAGCTGGGGTGACACAACAAACAGGAAGCCGAGAAGATAAGTAGCAAGAATATACCGAAAGAGACGGACCCACTTGACGGGGCTGTCAAGATTGAGTTTGGATTGAGTTTTGATTACTTATCAGCTGTAAATTAGACCATATACCCATCAACCCCCAGGTTGATCTCATTAATTGGCGAAGAACACAAGCATCTTAACAAAAAACAGCAGCAGAATACAGCACACACTAATGCAAGAAAAACTATTCTAGCTGGGAACTTCCATATTGCAGCAATATTTGACAAAGAGAAGAGGGACCACTCTAATTGAGGAAGAAAACTAAAATGAGAATCCCAATACTCACAAAACCTGAACTAATGAAAACCTCAACACAAATGTCCAAACAAAGCCCTCCATGAAAAGAACAACCCACTACTCGGTTAGGTCTTAGACCCAACTGCAGGCACAGAAAGAAGGGAACAGTTCAGTAAAATCTTCATGGCAGCAGAACATAATACACACTTGTAAGAAAATATTATCTTAGTCAAAAAACACCCATACAACAATAGTTTTGACAGAGAAAAGGGATCCATAAGGAAAGAAAACAAAATCGAAAATCTCAAGTACTCATAAAAGACTCTACTAAAGAAACCTCAACACAAACGGATAAACACGGCCGCTTCATGACAAGAATAACCCACTACCCTGTGGTTCAATGGCTGCAAAAATTGAAAGAAAGGAACAGTTATGTGCAAATCTGACCAACCCCAAAACCACCCTTGTAATCACTAAATATGCCATAGACAAGACTAAAAACCCCCATATGTCAAAGCCCGGAAATCCAAATTACAGTGCAAGCACCAAAGACCAAAAGGTTACAGAGGATCACATGTTGGTTATAACCAAGTTTTGAAATTTCCAAATCTGAATGTCCATAACAGTAACCATATGGCTACACATCTATCCAACCAAAACAAACTAGCGTGATAATAAAAAAAAAAAGGAAGCACAGAAGATAAGTAAGTAGCTAGAAAACCAAAAGTAAACAAGTATTTACGCATCTGTCACTATCAGAAGATCTAGAATTGGCCGAGTATTTATTCAGGTGTCCACAGCCACAAAAGACCCCATCACAATAGGAAACCTCATCACTTGGATCATTGAAGAACATATGCGTCTGGACTAAGAACTTCATGGCAGCAGAAAAATACAACACACTGGTCAAAATAATATCCTAATTGAGAAACTTCCATACAACAGTAGTTTTCACAAAGATAAGAGGAGCCATGAGGGAAGAAAACTGAATTGAAAATTATCGATACTTATAAAAGACTAAACTAAAAAGGCCTCAACTCATATGGACAAACAAGGTCACTCCATGAAAAGAAGAATCTACTGCTTTGTACGACCCAATGGCTGCAAGCAAAGAAATAAAGGGAAGAGTCCGTTTCGTTTTTCGAAAATCCGACTTCATATTCTTGTTTAGGGGGTCAAATTGAGTGGGAAATGGGTCTAACCCAAATTTTAGAGCAACTGTATCAAAATCCGAAATTTCCAAGTGAAGCCTTTTTCGAGGGTCTACTTTGGAGGGTCATATCTCCTAGCACACAAATTATTGGGTGGCCAATAACATATCCATGGAAAGCCCTTTGAGTTATCTACCTAACTCATTTCGTTTAACCTCATTCGGAGTTCGGACGAAGAAGTTATGCCCATTTTCGTAAAATCTGTCCGGCAGGAAAGGCAATTTCCAGTGAGCGTTTTTACTGTTCACCCGCCTCATTTTTTTTTCGAAGTGTTGGACCATTTTTCCAAAGGGCATATGTTATTTCCTATATACCATTAGTTCAATTCCCATCTCTAAAACATTTCCCAAAACACCTCTCCCATACTTAGACACATTTTCTCTCAAGTTCTCTCAAGAACCTTAATCCAAAACCTTTCTCAAGATTGAAGAGACTCTTGCTCCAAGTTCCAAGCTTCCATTGAAGACACTCTCAAGACCTTCATAAAAACTCAAGGTATGTGGTGTTGAACTCATGGTTCCTTCCACCCATAGTGCCTAGACTCTATTCTACTCACTAATTCATGGTTTAACTTAAGATTCATAAATTAGTCTTGTTCTTTGCAATAATTTCCTGCACATTGAATTTTAAACATGAAAAGTGATTGTTTTGAGCATGTTGTGACTCTAGAACTTGAACCTAAATTTGGAATGGATGTGGAGATTTTCATGTGGTATTGTGGGTGTTAAAAAGGTGTTGTTGTAGGTTGTTCACTGGTTTGGCTGCATAATTACTACCCTATTTTCCATGCTCTTTGATTCCATTACATGCCTTCAAGGTGTTTGACAAAATGTCCAACTATGGAGAATTGATGAATCGATGTTTTAAAGCTTGAGTTATGAGATGTATGGAAATCCAGAGATGTGTTGATGACAAACTAAGCTTGTATATATGTTCAGTCCATACGTGAGATTGCATTAGAGCCTAATGGGAATTTCCTATATAAAGTGTTGCATGACCATGCCCGGTCCGGGGGAAAAGAACCGGACAACCATGTGAGAGGTTTATATCTCACCACCTAGGATGCTTGGGGTGTGACCAACATCAACCATGTGAGAGGTTTATATCTCACCACCTAGAATGCTTGGGGTGTGACCAACATCAACCATGTGAGGGGTTTATACCTTGCCACCAGGGTGTCCAGGTGTGAACGGCATCCCCCATCCTAAGTTGGGGTTATAGATTGGTTGGATCATACATACACATATGATATCTACTATTAGTATAGATTTACTTAAACATGTTTTGACTTCACTTTGATCATGCATCCTCATATTGTTATTCATAATGCCTATGAAACTATTTCTTGTATTTTGATTGTGTCCTTGTCTATTGTTGTGTTGCACCCCGCATACTTAGTACATTCCAAGTACTAATGCATATTTTGCCTACATGATGTCACCATGTAGGGACCGGAGCTACTCTTGATCCTTCTCTCCATTCACGTGGCTAGTACGGTGCTTATCCGAGTTGTTGGTGAGTCCTCAATGATTCGAGGGCTATGTTATGTTTCCTACTCCTATGTTTTGAGACTTTAGCGTGCAATTGTATTTTGACTATGAGGGGAGCCGGTAGTATGTCATGGCCCCGTCCTATCTATGTATGTAGAGGTGTGCGTTGGACAAGTATTTTGTAAATGAGTTTGACTCTTGTTCTATGATGTCATTTTGAAATGGTTTGCCCTTAGTCCCTATTTCCCGTTAATTAATGTTGAATGTACTTCCGCGACCGATGAAGTGTGATGACAAGTTTGAGAGGCTTGTTTGGGGTTCCTTCGGGTTCCTCATTCGCCATGTCACGTCTAGGCCCTAGGCTTGGGTCGTGACAGCGGTGAAAGAACAAAAATGGCAAAGTATCACGATTGAGAAACCCTTCTATCTTGCCTGATAATATTGAGATTCCAGTGCCAGCACTGAAATGGCAGAGAAACAGGCTTCCTGGGCACTGGGCATCAACCTTCGAAATTTTCCAAACAAAGCCCTCCATGAAAAGAATAATCCACTACTCGATTAGGTCCTAGACCCAACTGCAAGCACAGAAAAAAGGGAACAGTTCAGTGCAAAGCTGACATAACCCTTATCACCTAAGAAATCACTAGAGATGCAAGAGACAATTGAAAAACCCCAATTTTAGTCTAAGCCTGACAATATCCATCTTGGAGTTCAAGCACCAAAAAGACCAAGAAACAGGTGCACAAGAACGCATACTGGACACAAGCCTTTAAAGTCTCCAAAACAAATCCTCCATGGATGTCACCACGTGGTCTACGCACATATTCACCAACAAACAAAATCAAACAGGCGTGATAACCAAGGGAAAATGGAAGCAAAGAGAGGTAAGTAGCTAGGACACAAAAGGCAGAGGAGCACTTCGCGATACTATCTGAGATCCAGAATTAGACTTTTGACTACTTATCCAGTGCCCATAACACCACAAGAGATAGCAGGATCGTCAAAGAACATGCGCATCTGAACTATGAACTAAAACTGGCAGCAGAACGGCTATACAACACAAGTGAAGATAATTATCATAGTTGAGAACTTCCATAAGCAGTTTTGACAAAACTTTGAGAGACTGAAAAATTCAATACCTATAGTCAAAAACCTAGGAATTGCTGCATCTTTCCCAAGACGAACATCGAAGCAAGAAACTTACTCCAGTAGACCAACTTGGACCTAGATGCCCGTCCATGTAGTCTCAACAGCTAAGAATGACATCCACTGATGACCAAACCAGATAAGTTGAGCGAGGAGAAACATGATAACAAAATTAGCATTAAAGATGGAAGTCAAAATATCAAATCTAAAACTGATAGGTCCACTCTATGGTTGTAACAAGAAAAGATGAGGGGACTGATTCATCTCAAGATCCAAATTTCCACTTCCACTCGTATTCTGATTCAATAAAAGGAAATTGCTATATTTCAGAGTAAATAGGAAACACACGATTTCTCACAACAAAAACCTCATAATTTCCCAAAACCTGAAAGTAAAACTTGATTCCCCCAAAACTGCATCTAGAATGGCTACCAGCTTCCAATTTCTAAAACAAACATTGGAAATCAATCGAAGGTACACAAGAAAATAAATGCACTGCAAAGGTACCCATAATCATTCTCCTATCATTATTACCCATACCTGATCAAACAAACACCAATAACGAATCAATAAATTGGCAAAAAAAAAACAGAACTAATTGTGAACGCCCAAAACCCCTAACGTTCCTCCTCCTAGATGATCATGATCAAAGAGTTGCAAATTAGAAACCCACAACCCATATTAAAAAAATCGAAATCAAAACTAAAGGAACACATCAGAATCAACAATAATTACCCATATATCTTGATCAAACATTGCAAATTTCAAAGAAAGAACACCAAATCATAGAAAAAAAAAAGAAGTAAACCAATACAAACCGGCATGGAAGACTTGGATACCTGTCAAAGTGTATTTATAGGAAGGTTGACGGGGTATGAAACACGGCTATGACTAAGCAATGAGGATAACAAATTACGCGGATGTATTTGGACCAAGAATATTTCAAAGGCGGTGGCTTTGGGTCGGTGTATGTATTAATTTAGTATTTCTTTATTAATATTTTTTTAAAAAAACTTCTCTAAAATATTTTAATTTTTAATTTTAATTAAATCAATGGGCATTATAGGTATTACCTTACTTTACTATATATATATATGGGAAAAGGACCTAAAATACCCTAAAAGTATTGAAATAATACACAACTACCCCTCATCCACCTATTGGCTCCCAAATACCCTCCTCATCCACCTTTGGGTCCAATTTTAGCCTATTCATTAAAGGTACACCATTTAAAATAATTAAATAATCTTTTTAATTAAATAGCACTCAACCATTGGTTGCAATTTAATTATTTAATATAATTTTAAACTAACCCATTTTTAACTAAACTCGTCCCAATACTTATTAAACCCGCCCTTCCCAATACAAAAAGAATCCAACAAATAAAAAAGGACCTTAAAGCCTTCGTTCCCAAATTTACACTCCATATCCCCAACCCTAAAATAGGTATTGAAACTCAAAACTATGTATCTCGTCCTTTAATATCATCCTGCCTAGAAGATACAATTGAAAAGCCTTCCGTAAGTTTTTTTTCTACCACCTGTGAGTGTGCTGATGATATAGTATAATTACATTGTAGATGGGATGATTTCTTTTGCAAATAAGTTGGGGAAATGGAGTGTAAATTTGGTAACGACGGTTTTAGGGTTCTTTTTTATTAGTTGGGTTCTTTTTGTATTGGGGCGGGTTTAGTTAAAAATGGGTTGGTAATGGGTGGATTTAAAATTATATTAAATAATTATATTGCAACCAATGGTTGAGTGCCACGTAATTAAACTTACTATTTAATTATTTTAAATGGTGCTCCATTAATGAAGTGACTAAAATTGGACCGAAAGGTGGATGGGGAAGGTATTTGGGAGCCAATAGGTGGATAGGGAGGGTATTTGGGAGCCAAATAGGTGGATGAGGGGTAGTTGTGTATCATTTTCAATACTTCGAGGATATTTTAGGCCTTTTTTCGTATTATATATTATAGAAGAATCTAGGAAGCAACTATTCGTCAACATGCTTGCTTTCTAGATGTAACACCCCCGAAACTAGTAGACCAAACTAGAGCCACAAGCTAGGGTTCTAAGGTTTGATGTATGTGAAATATAGTCGTAGATGAGACTTTATGTGCTTAGAATGAGGGGTTTAGTGGTTAAACGTCAAGGCACGTATTAGACCTCGTAATATAGAAGACCATTTAGAGTCTGGTTGAGGATGGTAAGGGCAAGTACCAAGGCAAAAGGGCAAGCCTAAGCCAAAGGGCCAAGGCTGCCCAACCTTGGCAAGCTACTGCCTAAGGGTTCACGACCACCTTCACGACCAGTGGTCTTGACCACGGTCCGTGAAGGGGTCCGTGAAGACTCTTTAGTCTCATGGGAGGCAAGGCCTTGCGGCCAAGCTTGTAACGACCCGAGAGTACCCCCTAGCTGTTACATGCGTATTCGACCTCTCGGAGGTCTTATACAAGCCTTAAAATTCATTCATCGTATAGATCATAAAAATCACTAAGAATTTAAAACTTTTATTCAATAAAACCATAAGACTTCAAGAGTCATTAACATTTGAAAACACCAATACGCAAGCGGAACTACTAAGTCTCTTTAGCCAATCTTAGACAAGAACTTAAAACGTACTAAGGGACATGGCTCTTTACAAATGAAATGAAACTTAAGTGTCTATTACAATGACTAAGAAACTTCTAAACATAGTCCTCGAATCTTGAGGACATACCAAAGACTTGGAAGAGTGAAGCAATCCAAGCAACTCCAAAGCACAATCTCCTCATAGTTACCACAACCTACACTTGTAGTAAAATAGAATAAAAGGGGTTAGTACAACACACGTACTAAGTATGAGGATATGCAAAACATGCTAAAAAGTACATTTGTGAGGAAGTTATGCTTTCATGCCATTTTGATAAAATCTCATGAACATCAACATAATAGGCACCTTACAAGTCACAACCAACAATACAAAGTCATATGCTTCACAATACCTCATAAACATACATAACCCATTTACTTTTACCTTCTTGCCTTGGACCTCCACCTTAAGTAACCCTTAAGCAATACCTATGTGCAATGTATGGGCAACGTCCCATACCATCACCCACACTAAGGCACCACCTTAAGGTCACACAAAGTGCACTTACCATGCATACCTCAACCTTCACCAATTGATCACATGAAACAGATAAGCACATAAGCCAACAAGTCACTTCATAAAACTAGAACACTCATCAAATGTCATCCCAAGACTCACCTAAGAAGGACATGGTGAGGCAGCCCATACTACCTCTCCATACCACACCCAAGTGATCCTTAAGGCTACACAAGACAAGCTCCATTCACATCTCAACATAAATCATTCTTTCAACTTAATGTATTTAGACACTTCATTCACTAATGACATAAGATCATCACATACATTCAATTCAACATAAGCACTTACATTCACATTAGCATGCTCAAAGACCAACACTTTCATCAATTAGCCCAAAAAAGAGACTCATTCATTCATTATCATTACTAAGACACACCAAGATCTCCCTTAAATGTCTACTTGTGCAATGTCTAGATGATGTCCCATTCCACCACCTATCCTAAGTAGTACACCCTTAAGAGACCCTAGTTCATTCATTCATGGGAAAAAGGGCAAATATACCCCCGAATTATTATAAATGGTATGTTAATACCCTTCGTTATACTTTAAGGTTGTATATACCCTTACCGTTACACTTTTGGATTATGTATACCCTTAAAACTAACGGACGGACACGTGGCTTCATATCAACCATTTACTCAATTTTATTTATTTATTTACCTAAAATTAAAAGATCCACCCGACCCACAACCAATAACCAAATCTTCATCTAGAATAACCCAATGCATCCTCTGTAAAGTTTCAAACAACAACAATGAATCAACCCCTTTCAACAACACAAATAGATTGTAAGAATATTTTTTAACCTTGTGCAAAATTAAAATCGAAAGCTTTCCAACAACAATCACAAAAATATGGTGCACTTGGTTCAATTCATCAAAATTTATTTCAAGAATATTTTTGAACCCTTTTAACCATAACAAATCAATTTGAGCTCAAATTTTTTGATTCAATTGCAAACCCAATTTAAAGCTTGAAGTTTTATCCATCAATGGTGATAGTATATTTAATCCGTTTCAACAACAACTAATCAATCTAAGTTCAAATTTTCTTATTTGATTGCAAACCCACTTTTCTTGAAGTTTTATCCATCAATGGTGATAGTATTTCCAATCCCTTTCATCAACAACAAATCAATTTAAATTTGAAATTTTTGATTCTATTGAAGACCCACTTTTAAACTTGAAGTTTTGTCTATCAATGGTGATAGTATTTCTAACCCCATTCAACAACAAATCGATTTGAACAATAAATTAAAATTGATCTCTTGTTTTTCAGCGAAGCACATGCTACTGTGTCTTTGTTTTAATGAGATTTGAAAAAGAGTTGCAAATGAAGATGTATTGAAGAACAATTTTGTCTTTTGTTTGATTTAAAAGGTTTTGGGTTATGTTTTAATGGAGGGTTCTTTGCATTTTATTTTAATTTTAAATGCCATGGTGTTGTAATTTGGGTCATGGGTGGGTAAATTAAGAAATATGGGTGGGTTTTTGGGTAAAAAAATAAATAAAATTGGGTAAATTGTTGAGATGAAGCCATGTGTCCGTCAGTTAGTTTTAAGGGTATACACAACCTAAAAGATTGACGGTAAGGGTATAGACAATCTCAAAGTATAACAGAGGATATGTACGTACCATTTATGATAGTTCAGGAATATATTTGTCCTTTTTCCCTTCATTCATTAGTGTGGGGGAAGAGCCTTAACCACCATAGACCATGGAGCTTGACATGGAATCCCGGTAATACCCTTACCAGATGAGGGATCCCCACTTGCCTAAGGTAGGGTCATTCTTTTAGCCTTTACGTGGTAGAGACCACTTGCTAGTCCTATGTGGGCACATAGTTAAGGGATAGAAGGATTGCTTCTAAGTACCCACATCTCAACTAACGAAGGGGCACCCGTCTTAAGGGTTGCTACTAAATACTCACATCTTAACTAACGAAGGAGTATCCACCCATCTTCATATCCTCTCGGTGCCTACATTACTCCTCCACAGAGTTTGGACATTCATTCATTTAGGGATAAGGATTGCTACTAAGTACTCTCATCTCAACTCACGAAGGAGTACTCATCCTAACCCAACATTCATTCATTTACGGATAAGGATTGCTACTAAGTATTCTCATCTCAACTCACGAAGGAATACCCATCCTAACCTTCATTCATTCATTAAGAAATCTCTTGGATTCAAGGTTGAGAAAACATTTCATCTAGGAACCTCATTCGTTTAAGGAGTACTTCATGAGACTATCCTTACAATAGACCCAACTTTCATTCATTAGCATTAATTCCCATTCTTTTCATTCATTCTTACATTCTTTCATTCATTCTTCACTAGGTGTGAGAGTAGGTAAACATAGTCTACCCTAACCTCTCCTTCATTATAAGTCATTCAAAGAAGACAACAAGTAAGCATAACACATAAAGTCTCTACACAAGGTCACATTTCATGCTCTTAAACCATACATAAATTCACATCATATCGCATTACCTTCACATAATCAACATTACTCAAAACAACAATCATCCAACTTTGCCTACAAGGCCATGATCACAACATGCTTATAAAGTAAACACCTCCCCACTTTCAAAGGGATCAAACCTCACAATTCTAACATCTACTACATATATATATAGTACTAGAATCAAATAATCTATTCATAACTTCATTATCATCATAAACCTTAGGTCACAATTGCCCATTCAAGGCCAACATCCAATATAATACAATTGACCATCAATTCCTCATAATTCAACATAGAACAATACATAAATCAATAGCCCATAACAATCTACACATTAATATCACATTATTAGCTCATAATCAATAGACCCACTTTAGACCCAAAATTAGGGTTTCAAGATATGCAAGGGTTTATGGAGTTTTTGACCGTAAAACCATCAATATTAACATAAAACATAATTTGAAATACTTTCATGCAAGAACCCAAGCTTAGAATTGATTGGGGTTTTTTAGTGTTTTTGAAAAACATTGAAATCACTTTGATTTGGCTCTTTGATTAAAAGGAGAATCAAAGATAAAATCCCCATACCTTTATGATTAATTTCCTAGGAATTTGAAGAGAAATCAGTAGGAACCCATCCCCTAGGTTGAAGCTTCAAAGATGTCTTCCATGGAGTTCTAGAGAGAAAGTTTATTTCAGAGGGAAGGTTCAATTGGAATAATGAGGTCCAACTCTAGGTTTTGGAGTTTTATCCACTTAAAATACCCTAAAATAGGTAGAATAACCATTTATAATAATTCCCCAAAGTACCCAAACTACCCCTCACTTAGTTGGAACTTTTTAAACAAGTCAAACTTGAGTTTTATTTTCGCAAATTTCGTTGGGAAACAAGTCCGCGATGCGGAGGTGTTCCCACAAGTTTCTGGAAATTAAATTTCGAGACAGTAGAGTCTGCGACACGTCCGCGATGCGGACCAAACATTTGTCCCTTGGTGGAGCTAGTCCGCGACGCGGACATGCTCCCTCCAAGCACATTCTCAAGCTACCTTGGCAACTTGTTTGGCCAAGGGTTGCGGTCCTCCTCGGGACCCTTAGGTTGGTCCCGGGGTATCGTACTCAAACGTTTTGACCCTAAAAACATTTATTAAGACACTAGGGTCACCTCCACTGATTTTATACTCCAAACAACACATAAAAACATGAACAACATACTAGAACACACCAACACGTAAAAGACTAGTTTCTGAATGCCTTGGTCGTCCCTTGACGTTTGACTTCCAAACTCTCTAAAACTGACTACAAAGGCTATTCTTCATTATTTTAACAAGTTATTAATGCATAAAACCCATGTGAGGCTCTACTTTATCCTACTTCATTTTGAGGGGCGTTACAAAGCTACTACCCCAAGTCCACGAGCCACTTTACGATCTGTGGTCTTGACCACGGTCCGTCAAAGTGGTCGTGAAAGTGCCTTATATTTTCAAGGCTTGGCAAGTGGGGAGATCCATTGGTCAAGGGACCACGGGCAGTGGTACCCTTGACGACCCGTCAAAGTGGTCGTGGTGCATGGACGGGACTGCCAAGTTGAGGGACTTTTGGGTAAATTCCTATTCGACTAGTTTTAAGTGGGGGGTCATTTTGTATGTGTTTTATACACCTATATATATGGTTTTAAGTCATTAGCCCCCAAGTTTAAGTCACTTTACATTAGACCCAAATCACTCATCTCCCAAATATTTCTCTCTCTAAGAAGAACTTCCATTGAAGAAGAAGCTAGGGTTGAAGCTAAAGTCAAGAACAAAGGCTCCATTGCTAAAGGCTTGTGCTAGGGCTTTGATTAAGGTATGTTTAGCTTTTCATCTATTGGTTCTTCTACCCATAGAGTCCCCTAAAATTTCCCCTAATTTGTGAAGAAGAACCCCAATCAAGTTAGGGTTACTTCCAATGTATGAGTTTTAGGTGGGTATGATTCAAATGGTTGGATACTACTCATATATAATTAATTTAGTGTTGATTCATGATATTATGAAGAATTTATGTGAATTCCTTGATTAACCCTAATTTTCAAAGTATGTGGTTTTATGTCTTTTGATGAGGAATTGATGGTTCTTGATAGATTTTCTAGAATTGTCACCATGAATAGAACTTATCTAAGAATGGAATATGAAATCCTGAATTGAACTAGACTTATGCATGTAAGATAGAATATGAATTGAAATGATTGAAATTGGGACTTTTTGATGAATTATGCTTAGAAATGCCTATGACTAAGGCTTAGGGCTAATGTGTCTTGTGATCTAGACTAGTATGATGATTGTGGAGTAAAGCTTGAATGTAGGGCTTGAAGTCATAATGTTGATCACTAGGGCTTAAAGAGTAAGTCTGATATGATGAACTAGCTTGCATAGAATTAATATACAGCATAGATAGAGTTATGGTGGAAGGCTTTCACCCACATGACTTACCTAGAACTTTATGAATGTTTGTATGTAGAAAGTGAAAGGTCTTCTCATATAGAATGATTCTAGATTGAAAGGCTAATCACATAAAATGATTCATGCTTGTTAGAATAGAATAGCTTGAAGTTGAGTCTTATGATTCCTTCATGTATAGTGATGAGTCCACACTTTGGACTCATTTAGGGCTTTATTTTGATAGATTTAATGTCCTCAAATGCATATTTTGTCTCAATAACTGATGTAAATCCTTAAGTTTCAGGTATTTGAATTGAGAGACAAAGCACAAACGCTATCAAGTAAAAAAGGAGCAAGGCGGCTCAAAGAACGAAGAAATAAAGGCCTGAGGATCGCCTAATGCATTAGGTGAATCGCCGAATGGCCTTAATCTCGCCTAATGCTC
Organism: Solanum verrucosum; assembly: GCF_900185275.1. NCBI lineage: Eukaryota > Viridiplantae > Streptophyta > Magnoliopsida > Solanales > Solanaceae > Solanum > Solanum verrucosum. The sequence goes on along the minus strand of NW_026020070.1, from coordinate 362,212 downwards.
CAATGTGTTGAGCCCTAAAGGAAAAAATCAAGTTGGCGATGAAAGGAAACAGTCGGCGCGTCACCGAATAGTTTCGTGAAGCAGCATCTTATCGCCGAATGATTCAAAATGCGAAGATGTTGAAGGCAAAAGCTGAAAGGCGATGAACTAGACCAAAGGGCGGATCACCGAGTTGACCAATGATCCCGACTAACTGCGCCGAGTGGTCCTTTGCAGCATAAATTTTCGAAAACTATAAATACCCATTTAAATCTGTAGCTTAATATCGAATTATTATTGAATTTTAGAGTATTCTTGAGCTGAGACTTCAGTTTGAGTTCTTAGAGCTCTTAGGAGACATTGTTCTTGAGCTTTGAAGGTTTTGAAAGTTTTCATCTCCAAGAAATTGGAAGTGGGCATCAAATAATCTTCATCTTAGACGTGCGTAAAGACATTTTCTATCGTACCCATTTGATGGAAACACTTTTCGGTAACGATTTCTATCTCTTTATCATGTCTAGCTAAAACCCCAATTATTGGGCTGTAATTATGTGAATATGGGTTAAATTTACTGTTGGGTATTGCTCATTGATAGTCTATTTGTTGTTTAAATGTGATTTCGTTTAGTAGTTGTGTTTGAATTTAATGAGATTGTAGTTGCAAATACGATTTCATCTTCGTGTTTTTGGCTTGCTCTAGAGAGAGGTTATAAAACCAAAACTACTAAATCGATAGCCTGTGGTTATTGGGTCGTCGTAGGTTCAGCTCGAGAGAGTGAGTCCTAGACCTTCTCCCACACATTTAGCTCGAGAGAGTGAATGGGCTAAGGCAAAGGTTGTGCCTAAGTGCTGCAAATCGGTGTTTTAGAGAAACCGATTTGATTCAGGGTAAATTGTTTGAGAGAAAATTTACCCCATTAAAGTCTAGCTTAGTTACAAATGTTCAGCGATTTACTATCAATAGCATTTACCCGGTTGTTTATTTTGGCCCATATTTGTAACACCCGAAAAATTGATAGGTGAAACTAGAGCCTAACGTATGAACCTCATAAGTTTATGTATAAAATGGAGATATAAAAGTGTCCAAATATTTAGCTAAGTATAAGTTTAAGGGAAGGTTCAAGGAAGGCGAAAGGATTCACCTTCCTTAGAAGCTTCCTTGAACCAATGCCTTAGCCAATTTTGACCAAGTATATTTTCAAGAGAGGGTTCAAGGAAGGTAAAAGCCTTCACCATCCTTAGAAGCTTCCTTGAACCAATGCCTTAGTTTTTTTAAGGCAACCCACGTGAGGGTTTAAGGACCAAGTGGGGGGACCACCACACGTGGGGGATGCCTTAACACATGGGCAGTGCACGTGTGCAAGTGGGGGCCCATTGTCGTATATTCCCTTGTAGACTTATGTCTTAGCTTTAAAAAGCTAAAGGCAAGTCCAAGTGAGGGTTTAAGGAAGGTACATCAATTCAAGGGCCTTAAAAGCTCCCTTGGTAATTGCCTTAGTTTTATTTGGGCAATCCAAGGGAGGCATAAAAAGGGGTAATTTCGTAATTTCCATTTTAGTCCAAATTAAATGGGTAAAGTCTATATTACTTTTAAATAAATATATAAATGGTATAACTAGGCCATTTGAATACTCCCATGGATATGCCTTTAGCTTTAAAAAGCCAAAGGCATAGTCCAAGGGAGGGTCCAAGGCTAGTGGACCACTTCAAGGACCTTAAATGCTTCCTTAAATTTTTCCTTAGTTTTTTTGGCTAAGTCCATATGTGCAAGGGCATTTACATAAATATTATTTTAAAGTTAAATTAAAAAGTGGTATATTTTATATTATTTCTAAATAACTATATAAGGGATTTTATATTAAAATATCCCCAAAATTAATCACTTTCACAAACACCTTCAAAATAAAAAGTTCATCTCTTCTCCAATATTTCTCTCTCTACAAGTTCCTCTATTGAAGAACACCAAAAGCTTCAAGATTAGGGTTCAAGCTCCAAGGTTTTCACTCCAATTTCATGGCAAAGCTTCAATTAAGGTATGGGAATCCTTCATTCATGGAATTTCTTTCTCCATGAAGCCCTTCAACACTAATTTTCGAAATTGGGAATTTGTTCAAAAACTAGGGTTTTGATTCTAGCCATGGGTTCTTCTTGAAAATGATTTCTTTATGTTAATTATCCTATATTATGATGAATTTGATGTTTATTGAGGTTTTTTATTGTGAAATTCCCCATGAACCCATGTGCTCCCCCAAGACCCCAACTTTATGGAATTTATATCCTTCATAAAAGATGTAGGTACATCTCTTAAGCTTGCAAATAATCAAGAATCACCGCAAAATACACTTTGTACAAAAAGATATAATCAAAACACTAACAGTTGAACATACAGGATTTCAAATTCCAGAATCTAGACAGAACATGTCATATGTTGCGTCCCTTATTTCGTAGTCATAAAAGCTAAATTAAAGTTTACCATAAACAGAAGAGTTGTAGGTATAGCAATCAGCTTTCCAAATCATATTTATTCACCGAAAAAGGAGTTATACAGAACGAGAAATTCAAAAAGTACTAAACACTACTCAGCTAAAAAAACCAAGTTTTGATTACTCACCAAAAGGTGGGATGTCTTGACTTCCAGCTAGAAGGACCAAGGTTTTCTCTTGTGATTTTGATGAAAAACTAGTTAGAAAATGTTCTTAGGTTCTTGGACTTCAGTTCCAAACGAAAATCACAAGAGGAGGTGTGATAATATAGTCTTAAGAGTGATGCTTAGTCATATATACAACTATCACTAAAAGGTGTTGCCCCAAATTATTGTGTGCTGCCCAAAATGTATACATATACACCTATATGTATATAATTGATACCAACACTTTCAATTCATATGAAATTTTAATTAGAAAAACTACGTAAATACCCCCATACAATACCTTAAAATACGACCACAATTTATTTAAAGCAAGGTTGCAAATATCACAAAATTTCAAGTTCCCAAAATAAGAGTAAAACATATTGTAGTAATTAAGAAATGATGCATCGACATGCAAGAGTTGGTCTAGTATTTTAGGGGTGTTACAGTGGAGGTGCTTACTTTTCATGTATTTATTTATGAAGTTATGTTCCACTTGAATGGTGAAGATCCAATGACTAATGTGTGAATTGTGGTATTGTTGAAAGACTAGTTTCCTTTACTACTACACATGATTATGTATGAATTGTCTTGGATGATTATATGACGATTCTAACGTGAAAGGTAGTTCTCACCATGTTGAATCAATGAGCAATGTTATGAGTTGGGTTGAATGAAGGGTAATGTACTCCTTCACATATGAAATTATAATTCACCTTAATTATGTATAAGTTGGAGAATAATGCTTAGCACCAAGCGGATATGGCAAATGAGGTAGAGACTCTCCCGCTAGCTTTTGGCCGGTCTTCTACATATGCTCTCATGAGATGGAAACTCTCCCGCTAGTAAAATAGGTCGGGTTTCTAGAAGCAATCTCTTTATCCCATAACTATGTGCCCGCATAGGTATTAGCTAGTGGATCCACATTATAGCTATATATGTCTAGTTCTACCTAAGGCAAGTAGGACGCCTTTTTTCGGTGTGCGATTATATGACACCGGATTCCATGTAGCTCACATGATCTATGTCGGTTAATGCACTTCTCCCTATGTAATAAGATAATGAATATGACTTGAGTTATACTTGTGATTTCTTGATAAGTTTACTTAGTAGGAGTGGGGGTATGAGACTTCACCTTTATATTGCACAAGTAAGCTTTGAAAGGGATTGTGGGTTGGTTCATTATGTTGTGGTAAGACATGAATGTATGATATATGTTGATTGGATTGTTGTTATGGTATGACTCTCCTTATGTATATGTAATGAGTATGATTTACCTTCTGCATGATTATGGATTATGATGAGGTCTAAAGTTGATATGTGTCACTAAGGTGATTCTAAATGGATACTTAGTATAGTTGGTATTATGGGATGCCAACTATACATTGCACAAGTATGCTTTTAGGGTTGCTAAGACAATGGTTCTACTATGTCATGAAGAATTATGTGATAATGTTGTTATGATTTGTATTATGTCTTTATGTGCATAAATGGTCTTCTAACTTGATAAATGCATGATTTACACACACAAAAATGTCCTTTTTAGCATATTTAAGGATTTTTATGCATGTTTCCATACTTGGTGCTTTTGTACTAACCCATTCTGTTCTACATCTCCTATGAGTGTAAGTTCGGGCCGTTGAGGTGCATTTAGTCCATCTTCAAGAAACTTGGGTTGCTACCTCCAAGTTTTGGTGAGTCCTCAAGCCCGAGGATGAGATGGTATTGATTCTAGTTCTAGCTTACTTTCTTTGTTAAAGACTATGTTGTACTTTCTTTGATAAGACTTTTTATTGATGTAAGGGCTAAGTCCCAACTTTCATATTCCTATGTTTAGATGGTGTAATGAGACAAGTCTAGAGACCCCTTCGGGGGTCAAGTACGCCGTGTTACTTCTAGGAGGTAACCTCGGGTCGTGACAATATTCCCATCACATCCCAAGAATCCCGTCTCCCTATTCTCATCTTGATATTTTCGTTGTTTTTGTTTACTAGTTAAATACAAAACCCCCCATTGATAATTGACATTCGTGTCACTTTTTGATTTATTATGTTTTTACTCGTTAATGTTTATAGCTATGATTGATTAAAACATAATTTTACTTTTCTACTTGATTCTGACTACTAACTGCTCCCTTGGGACTTGACCCCAACCCATTCGGTTGGGTTATATTACTACTCATGATCGTTGACACTTGAACTGGAAGTAGTGTCCTGATACGTGAAATCAAAATGGCGCCGCTGCCGAGGAGTGGTGTTAGTTGAAAATCTTTAGTGAAGTAAAATTTTTGTTCTTATTAATTATAGTGATATTTTATTTTTAGTTTTGTTTTTCTTGTGTTGCTATTGTAAGCAAATACTTTGAGCATGGCCGATAGAAATAGTTGCAAATTGGCTGAGACAAACCAAGAAGTCAAGAGGGACTTCATGTTAACTGCACTGGTAGATGGACGATTTGACCACCAAAATATCAGAGGTAGAAGTCCAGTGCAAAAGAAAAGGGAGGTACATACCCCCTCATGAGCGGAGAAAGTCTAGAGACAGTGAGAACAGTCGTGTCGAGGATACACTGCTAATCATTCTCCAAAAGATCACTTAGCAAGATAAAGTGCTGGAAGAGATGAAGGAGAATATTCAAGTGTTAAATCAAATGCTTGGCTCTCACTCTAGATCTATCCAGCTGATCGAAACACTCATGAGTCATGTAGTGCCTCATCTCCACCCAAATGAACAATTGGGGTTACCTAGTGACATTAGGGCCAACCTTAATAATGGAGTTTTAGTAAGGACTTGCGTCGTGCCACGACGTTAACTAAGGCAATTCTTGGGAGGCAACCCAAGGTTTTATCGCTTTAAATTGTTATTTTAGAATAATGGTGTGTTGATTGTGCAGGTTAAAGTGAGGAAAGTGTTGAAAGTGCAAGTTGACAAGCTAAAGATCCAATTGGCGAATCGCCAACAAGGTCGGCAACCCCGACCTAGACTGACGTTAGACTCAAGACAAATTCAAAGGGGAGTTTGTAAACCTCGGCGAGCCCAGGAAACTATTGACGCATCGCTGACCATGTTGGCGATTTCGATCTAGTCCGTCGTTTAGACCCTCACTATAACTGGAGGTCCTATAAAATTCAGCGAGGTAAGTGATCATTCGGCGTGTCGCTAAATGAATCGGTGATAACGACTAACATCGTTGAATGGGAGCGAACTGGACGGTTTTTTCAAAAAGGGCTAAAGGTTTAAATTTCCAACTCCTTCACTTTCCCTCGCTTTTAATACTCTCAAACTCACACCAGCATAGTTTTCTCCATATTTCTTGTTTTTCTAGTGTATTTTAGTCGTTGATTTATGTTCGGAGAGGATTACATTGCCGCCTAGCATCTCAATTTTATTTTAATCAGCATAAAAGGTTGGTTTTCCTAACCCCAAATTTATTTTTATCGAATTTGTACTCATTTGCAAATGATCATATCGTATGTCGTGTGTTGGCCCTCTCTGATTTGAGTAGAATGTTTGATTGCCTGTTATATCTCATAATATTGCATGTAATGCCTTCATTGTGTGAAATCCTATCTTTTCGTGCTTTAAAATCGGTTAAACTTTATGGGGATGTGCTTGTTTGTTGTTTAGTTGGTTGCGTGAAGTCTGAGTAGCCCGTATTTGTGCCAAGCAGTGTAATTTGCCTGATGATAGAAATGGTGATTTCATCTTCAAAAAAAAGTCGTAGATTGGCTTAAATAGGCAAAACGGGGAGAAGTTTGAGTATTCCAGGGCAATGGGTGCTATGGGTATTACTTTAATTTGAGTAGTGCATGGTTTGATTTTGTTTTCGGGGGTAGCGGGTTGAATTCGAGAATATGGGTTGAAAATATGCACGTTGGGTCGTTTGGTGAGCTGGGTCGAGCTCACCGAACCACTCAGCGTTTCTCCTAATGTCCCCATCTCACCTTTAATTTTATGCTAAACTTGTTGTTTGCCTCTGTAACTTTCGGCGAGAAGCCTGAGGTTGCCAAAGGTATTCGTCGACTCACCGAACGTCTCTTGTTTCGCCCTTTGTCTGCACCCCTAAACCCTTGTTGCACTGTAACTTTCAGTGAGCTATCCCTTGCTCGCCAAATGATATCGGCGATTCACCAAAAGGATTTTCCCATTGCCGACTTGCCACAATATTTGAGCCATTCCCTTCGGCGAGCCCGATTCAGCTCGCCAAAGAGATTGGGCGACTCGCAGAGTAACTCGACTAGTCCTTCTGCAACTGCTTATCTATGAAGTTGATTAAGTCATTCATAATTTTTTCTTAATATTTTGCAGGCATGGTGAGGACAAACATAAATGAGCAACCCCGAATAAGAGTATGGGGTATCACAATCAACGAAGGGGGATCAAATCCTTCAAAAAGAAAAAGGCAAGAACCTTCACCAGGTGACAAAGAAAAGGGAAAAGAGGCCCATGTCTGACAAGACCACTCCTAGATCCCAGGCGGCTCTATCTGAGCCTGATGATGACCAGCCTCTCCAGTCCCGGCAATTTGAGCACCGGGCTAGATCCCACACCATGCCCAACAGAGTCCCTCCTACATCCACACCAGCAGAATCAGTGCCAACTCTGGCACCTCCTGTGGCTCCTGTGCCACCAGTTGTTCCTCCACCTAGACTCATCAACAAGCTGAAAGGAGATGGTTTGTGAACCATCCTCGAGGAGAAGCTACTATCTACAAAGGGTTTGGAGGGCAAGTACTCCAGTGTAGCAAAACTATTACAGTGGCACTAGCTCCATATTTTCACCAGGCCCCGAGGTCCATATATTCCTTCATGTGTCCATGATTTCTACACAGCATATAGTGACCTAGTGCCAAAGAGTAAAAAGAAGGCTAGTGAGTTCAGACCGATTAAATCAGTCACTGTTCGCGGTGTAGAAGTGAGCTGCAGTGAGGAGTACATTAATGATGCATTGGATAGGCTTCCAAGGTCTGCATTCTCATATAAAAGTCTGCCTACGACAAAAACTCTGGAGGATCTAAAGGGTTGGCTTGCTCCCATTATTTCTGATACCAAACCTAGGTGGATTGAGGCGGCAGTCGAGATCGAAAAGAAGGATTTGAACATGGCTTCCCGTTATTGGTTCGGATTCTTCTGTAGCTCAATTATGCCTTCACAAAATGAATCTATCCTCCGACATGCAAAAGCAACCTGCTTAGGGTCTATCTTATCAAAGAGGCGGCTCAACTTGGACCTTATCATAGAACATGAGATCCAAGCAAAAGCAAACCTCTTTGCCCTTTCTAGTACTGATCACAGAATTATGCCTGGGTGCTAGAGTGCCTGGGGATACTGCTAGAGATTTTGAGGTAATCCCGTCCTCCTCCACTGACATCCGGCGTATTAAGGCCGAGTACACTCGTGAGGAGGTGATAGGAAAAGAGCAGTCCCGACAGATATCTCCCCTGAAGTTGATGTGGATTTCATACCTGCAGAAGCCTCCGGGCCTTCAGGTACTTCTGTACCTTCCTCATCTTCACAGTCTCCAAGCATCCCCTTTTCCTCCCAGCAGACCAAGATCACTCAGGAAATGATCCTAAAGATGGGGCATCTAGCCCAGTCAACTGTCGTAAGTGCCACTCGATTAGAGAGGTTTGTCCCATTGATGATTAAGGTTGTGATTCTAGCTGCACTTACCCCTCTGCAGACTTCTATTGACACTCTCATTACGAGAGTTGAAGCTTGTGAGAGCAGGCAGAGGGGAACCTTCGAGATTCCGACTTTGAAAGTCGAGGTAGCAGATTTGAGGAAGGACGTAGACTATTTGAAGTCTACCAACTTTACTTCATTAATTCAGGTTGCAGATGATGCAGATCCCCTACGACTTCAGAGATACCTCCGGCTATCACCAGAGATGCAACCAGGAATGAAGCAGCAATTGATGAGTCAGATGCTGAGACTGATGAAGAGCATATAGCGATACAGGAAGAAAGCATATATAGGGACTTGCCGGATCTTGGGGAGAAGATCATACAGTCGGGGATCCAGACATCACGAATCGAGACTTCTATGGCAGCTCCTAGTGGGTCTCGTACTACGGTTACTTCTGAGGTGATTCCGAGTACTGATGCCCAAGTCCAGACAGCTGCACCGGGCATTGAGGCCCAGACAGATGGAGCGACTGCATAGACAAGATTCCCTATTTACCTCCCTCTTTGTCTTACTTTTCTTTTGACTTGTGGATATTATATTTGGCTTGCATTAGAGGACAAATGTTTTTATTTGTGGTGGGGTGAGACCCACATTTCTTTTGTGACTGATGTTTTGATTGTGTATTTGGGTTGTGAACCTTAGTGTTGTGTTATACACTATTTTTTGTGGATGTTTGAGCTTGTGGCTCCCTGTGCTTTAATTGTAAATGATTTTTGACCCTTCAAAAAATAAATAAAAAATTGCCCACTCTTGTATGGACTTGAATGTGGCTGTTCTTTGGCAAATTTGAGTCTCGATTTTGATCAATTTCAATGACTTGAATAGTGATCATAATTGAACGAACATGAATGTGTGGCTACGATGAGACCAAATTAAGTTGCATAGACAATATGTGAACTTTTTGCATCTTGTTGTGATTAGCCAAGTATCAAATCGATTCTCTTGTGATGATCGTTGCACACTAGTGAAAGTGTGGAGTCTTGTTTGACTTTGGTGTCAATGCGGTGTGTGATGACCTTACCGTGAACCATGCATGGTGACACCTAGAATTTGCCCCGTTGGTCCGATTGACAAAGTGATGTGATCTCATGATATGATCTTAGGCAACTTTGAAGTGTGTGAAACAATTTGACATAAACCTCTTTTGTAGCCTACCCTGTGAGTATTTGTGAACCTTTTTTGAACACCCATTGATCTTTACCTTCTTTGGAAGAAACTTGATGAAAACATGACCTTCCTTAATCCACAACCTATAATCCTTTTGATTTATGGTTGATTGAATAGCCAACTTAGGCCAAAACCTAAGTTGGGGGTGTAGTGAAAAGAGAAGGCAAGTCAAGAAGTGCAAGAAAAGTCTCATTTAACCCATGGTGTTGAGAAAAATGGAACCCCTCCATACAAAAACAAAAGAGAAAAAGAGAAAAAGAGAAGAAAAGAATGAAAAAGAAAAATTCGTGGAATAAAGTTATGAAAATGCAAAAAGAAATGGGGTTTCCGAACAATCCATGGAAAGTGAATAATGGGATGACTTATGAGCACTACAGAAAATAATGAAAGAAGAGGAAAGGAAGTGTGTGAGCACCACATTTCATGAGGATAAAAGTCACCGAGCCTAAATGACCACACCTTTGCACTCAACCCCATTACAAGCCTTGGAAAGACCTTTTTTTATCTTGAGTTAACTGAAGCAATTGTCAATTGGAAAATACAGGCAAACCTATGGGTGAAAGCATGCATTATGTTCATCTTTGTGAGTGTGAGCGTTGCATTTGATTCCAGAACCTTACATAATTAAACCATTGTGTGTAAAAATGGAATCATTCTTTGTGTGAGGGAATTTGAACACTTTTGTTGAGCTTGAACTTGCATTTGAAGCAAGTATTGTGAGCTTGAGAATCTTTGATAATGGTGTGTCACAACTTAAGTCTTTGAGTACACAATTGATCCTTGCATGAGTAAGTTGAGTCTTGTGTGTACATTCATGATTGAGTCTTGTGTAGCACTGTTTGAGATACCCTTTTGAACTACTGAACTTGAGTTTTACTTGAGGACAAGCAAAAGTTTAAGTTGGGGGTGTTGATGAGTCCACAATTTGGACTCATTTAGGGCATTATTTTGATAGATTTAGTGTCCACAAATGCATATTTTGTCTCAATAATTGATGTAAATCCTTAAGTTTTAAGTATTTGAATTGAGAGACAAAGCATGGACGCTATCAAGCAAAAAAGGAACAAGGTGGCTGAAAGAATGAAGAAATGAAGGCCTAAGGATCGCCTAATGCATTAGGCGAATCGCCGAATGGCCTTAATCTCGCCTAATGTTCCAATGTTCTGAGCCTTGAAGGAAAAGATCAAGTTCACGATGACAAGGAGCAGTCGGTGCGTCGCCGAACAGTTCCGCGAAGCAGCATCTTATCGCCCAATGATTCAAAACGCGAAGATGCTGAAGGCAAAAGCAGAAAGGCGATGAACCAGACCAAAAGGCAGATCACTGAGCTGACCGACGATCCTGACTAACTGCGCCGAGTGGTCTTCGCAGCATAAATTTTCAAAAAATATAAATACCCATTTAAATTTGTAGCTTGATATCGAATTATTATTGGATTTTAGAGTATTCTTGAGCTGAGACTTCAGTTTGAGTTCTTAGAGTTTTTGAGAGACATTGTTCTTGAGCTTTGAAGGTTTTGAAAGTTTTCATCTCCAAGAAATTGGAAGTGGGCATCAAAGAATCTTCATCTTAGACGTGTGTAAAGACATTATCTATCATACCGATTTGATGGAAACACTTTTTGGTATCAATTTTTATCTCTTTATCATGTCTAGCTAAAACCCTAATTCTTGGGGTGTGATTATGTGAATATGGGTTAAATTTACGGTTGGGTATTGCTCATTGATAGTCTATTTGTTGTTTAAATGTGATTTCATTTAGTAGTTGTGTTTGAATTTAATGAGATTGTAGTTGCAAATACAATTTTATCTTCGTGTTTTTGGCTTGCTCGAGAGAGAGGTTATAAAACCAAAACTACTAAATCGATAGCCTGTGGTTATTGGGTCGTCATAGGTTCAGCTCGAGAGAGTGAATCCTAGACCTTCTCCCACACATACAGCTCGAGAGAGTGAATAGGCTAAGGCCAATGTTGTGCTTAATTGTTGCAAATCGGTGTTCGAGAGAAACCGATTTGATTCGGTAAATTGTTCAAGAGAAAATTGACCCCCACTAAAGTCTAGCTTAGTTACAAATGTTCAGCGATTTACTATCAATAGAATTTAACCCGTTGTTTATTTTGGCTCATATTCCTATCACATCCCAAGAATCCCATCTCCCTATTATCATCTTTATATTTTCGATGTTTTTGTTTACTAGTTAATTACAAAAACCCCCATTGATAATTGACATTCGTGTCACTTTTTGATTTATTATATTTTTACTCGTTAATGTTTATAGCTATGATTGATTAGAACATAATTTTACTTTTCTACTTGATTCTCGACTACTAACTGCTCCCTTGGGACTCGAACCCCAACTCATTCGGTTGAGTTATATTACTACTCACGGTCGTTGGCACTTGAATTGGAAGTAGTGTCCTAATACGTGAAATTATATAATTGAATTATGTAGCTTGGGATGGTAGATCTCATGGTAGCTTGGGATTGAGGAATTAAGCTATCCTAAAGTTAGCTTGAACTAGCATTGGTAGGATGCTTTTCATGGTAGCTTGCATTAGTATAGGCATGTTAGCCTAGGATTGAGGATCTATACTCTCCTAGGGTAGCTTGAACTATCATTGTTAGAATGCAATTCATGGTAGCTTGACTTGGTTAGGCCAAGACTATTTCATGGTAGCTTAGGATTGAGACACCATACTCTAAGGATAGCTTAGGGTTGAGGATTCATACTCCCATAAGGGTATCTTGCATCCTATTGAATATTTGCATGGTAGCTAGGTTGGTATACTTGTATCCTTCCTTGTATAGCTTGGATTACATGATAGGGTGTTTTCCCTAGTAGTTAGGTCTAGCATAGTAGTATGCTATTCTTTGATAGTCTAGAATGATAAATAGTAAGCATTGAGTAAGTTAGCTTAAAGGAGTACTTAGTGTGAGTGGTAGTATGGGATGTCATTCATACATGGCACAAGTATGACTTGAAGCTACTTATGAAGTGTCCTATTATGTGATGTATGCTAGCTTGGATTGTTGCTATAGTTTCCTTCCATGATATGATTGACTTCAGTTGATAGTTCCTTATTAATATGAAGTAGGTCTATAGTGACACCTAGATATGGTAAATATGAATATGGTGACTTCAAGGATATGCTTAGTGTGTGTGGTATTATGGGATGCCCCACCTGCATTGCACAAGTGTTCCTTGAGGTTACTTAGGAGTATAAGTGCTCTTATGATATGAAAACCTAGGTCTTGACTATGAAGGTGGACTATGACAAAGAATGACCAAAGAGAGGTACTTAGCTTGGATGGTATTATGAGATGCTATCTTTGCCTTGCACAAGTATGCTTGGAGGTGGATTGTGAAGTAGTTCTCTTGAATATGAAAGACTAATGGTTGAAGTATGAAATCATGAATATCTTAGGTTGACTTGTGATGATATGATGCTTATGTTGGACTTTATGTTATGTATATGTTATTGTCTCTTATGCTTATGGCTTATGTTGACTAACCATTTGAGATGCTTTATGATGTTATGCTAGCTTTCATACTTGGTACATTTTGTACTAACGCATATTGCCTATATTCTAATCAAATGTAGGGTGTTGGAGATTAAGTTGCTTGGAGGCTAGGTTTCTAAGTGGAAAGAAGACTTGAAGATTTGATGAGTCCTCATAGCTTCGAGGACAAACCCATTATGTTCCTTTTATGTCTTTTCTTATGTTTTAGACTTTATATGGGCTGCGTCCCAATACTTTTATTCATGTTATTCATAGATGGTTTGAGACAAAGACTTAGTAAAGACTTCCGCTTGCTTATGAAAATGTTTTAGATTGTTTGAAAGAAAGTTTTAAATTTTCCCTACTTTTCTATGATCTTATGTTATGATGATGCTAAGGGATTGTATGAGACCCCTTCGGGGCCAAGTGCGTCATGTTACGTCTAGGGGGTACCCCTGGGTCGTGACACTATACAAGGGCAAGTTGGTAATTTACTGGATAATTCTGCTTTTACGTTGCTTTGTTGGATGGTAGTACAATTCGCTTTGAGAGTTGTCATCTTCATGATTTTTCCTCTAATTCCCACGGTGTTTTTTTGTTGGTAATACACTACTTTTTCAAAGTTGCATTTGCCCCTTGTTTTTGCACCATTTTACATTAAATCCAATGGTACATATTAGTAAATAAACTGAAGTTTGAGCCTTTTTTAAATGTCTAAAGAGGCATAAAAGTGTTGTTATTAAGACTTACTCGGACCCCAATCATCACATCAGAATGTAATTTTTGTTATCTTTGAAGAAAAAATATTATTTCACGTAAAAGAAAATTAACTAATAAAATTTAAGATATTTTGTATTTGATAATATAACGTAAAAAGTATTATAAATTACATTAATTAATAACTTACAATATTCAAAAGACATAAAAATTTGGCTATATCAATGTCCTAAAAATTGAGACATGAGAAGTAATATATATTATTTAAAAATTACGTAAGAGGTACTACAAATTACAATAATTAGTAACTTAAAATATTTAAATATGTGCCGCATAAATTGAGAAATGAAATAATATATATTGTTTCAACAAAATTACGTGAAATTTTATAAATTACAGTAATTAATTACTTAAGTTTTGAATAATTTCTCAAGTTCTATTTGTATCACATAAATTAAGATAAAAAATAACTCCCTCTGTTCCAATTTATGTGACACTTTTCGTTTTTGAAAGTTTAAGTTTGACTGAGAATTTTCTTATGTAATCTTCAATGAATTTATAATACTCCCCCTTGGATATCCATAGATAATGTGTCTCGTTAAAATCTTACTAGGAAAAATCAAGTGGGAAAAGCCTAATAAAAAAAAAAAAAGAGTACACACATCTCATAATACGCTTTGAGTGTTGCCTCATTAAAAACCTTACCAGGAAAACTCAATTGGGCCAAAACCATGGTTAAGGAAAAGATTACAGCGCGGATTTCACTCCCCCTGATGAAAGCTTTACTTGACATCTCGGAGATAACGCATTTCAATCTTGTATCTCAACTTCTCAAATGTTGATGTTGGCAATGCCTTAGTGAATAAATCTGTAAGATTATAACTTAAACATATCTTTTGAACTTCTATCTCACCATTTTGTTGAAGATCATGTGTGAAGAAGAACTTTGGTGAAATGTACTTTGTCCAATTTCCTTTGATGTATCATTCCTTCAAACGAACTATACATGCATCACTATCTTCATACATGGTGGTTGAAATATCTCTTTTCAAAGAAAAACCACACAGTTTCCAGCATTTGCATAATTAATAATTTGTTTGTGCACCATTTGCACTAATACATGATATTTTTCAATCATTTTCATGAGATTGAAACTGATCTTTCTTTATGATAAGTAATCTCACAACCATTAGGGTACTCAATGAAATTGCTTTAAATCTTTCATGGATTTTCATATAACCTTCATCGTCTAGTTAGACATGAAAATCATTCATTACACATATTCAAGTATTTCATCTATTGCCAGACTAAAACAAACTTCATTGCATTCACCACAAGAGAATGTATCTTCATTTAATAATGTCAGGACTTTTGCGAAAACTCTTTATGCCCCAAGGCACAAGCCGTACTTTATATCTTACGGTTATACTTCCTCACAATAATTTATTTGTACCCCACTGACATTATATCTTGATTCATGGACTATAACTCCAAAACATCACTTTTCAAAGTAAAACATAATATATTTGAATTATGCATTTTATTTGGCCAATCATTTATCTGTCCACATAATATGATAGATTAGAATTCAAGATCCTCGTCATCATCTGTAGCATTGAGCGCTACTTCATATCAAACGATACCGTCAATGGTCTTTAGACTCGATTCCAATACGACATAACTTATCGAGATCTCTTCATATTTCATCATTTCAGGTACCCACTTTAGGCATACCATAGACCTTGTCCTTTAAGGACTTCTCATTGGAGCATTTACAACTGAATTATAACATAGGGCTAGCAAATTCATCTGGCAATCAATTTGCAACATTATGCAAATGAATTATCTCTTGAACTTCACGTTCACATTTTTTTTTTAAAACAAGAATTAGATAATTCATCTCATAATTTTCAACTTCAAATCATCTCTCCCCCTAATGTTAGAAAAACTAACATTCACCCCAACCTCATTTGGATATCCATCTTGTGCGTGGTGGAGCAATTAAATCAAATACCGCACATTTAAAATTTAGATGAAAATTATTTGGTTCTTGACTCTAAACCAAGTATGATGGGGAAACGTTGTTGTCTTGATGTGTACATGTGTTGCTACATGTTAAATAAACTCATCTCATATTAAATCTCATTTGGGAGTTTTGTTCTCATACCCATGGTTTAGCTATAATTGGAGGCATACAATTTCTGCTAAAGCAACCAGCATTATTAACATAATTTCATAGTTTGGAACGGTGCTCCTAATTTAAATTAGAGAAAACAACCTTACAAAAACCAATTTGTAAGTTAACAACAAAGCACATGAGACCATCCCATAAATGCATCTATCATAGAGTTGCAAATGGTCCACATGGCAGGTGTAACCTAGGGAATACACATATATGATAAGTATAAGTTTATGGATAAACTCAATGGACAATCCACTTAGTTCAATGAATTTATAACATTATAAGCTTTATAAGTTTTTTACTAGATATAAGAACCCTGTGCTAGCACGGGTCCAATAAATGTAATTTTTTTGTTTTAATTTATGTGACACAAATATAATTTGGAGTCAACCAAAAATTTATATTTGAAGAATATTCAAGTTATCAATTATTATGATTAACAATACTTTTTACGTAATTTTCACATAATACATATTACTCCCTTTATCTCAATTTATATGGCCCAAGCGGATTTCGAGAGTCAGCTAATTTTTTTAATACCTTTGTAGATACTTTAAGTTGTTAGCCTCAATTTATGTGGATAAAATAAGAGTCAACAATTTTTTAGACATTTTAAATTGTTAATTATTATAATTTATAATAATTTTTTACGTATTTTTCACATTATATATGTTACTCTCTCTGCCTCAATTTATTGGGACAAAAAAAAGTTTAAGAGTCCACAAATTTTTAGACATTTTAAGTTTTTATTATCGTGATTTATAGTCTTCTTTACGTTATTATCAAATATAACATAAAAAAGAAATAAGAAAAATAAATTAGTACTCTAGATAATAGGGCCGGCAACTTGCAGATTTATTTGTCGATGCAATCCATTCAACCCATCCTCTAGGATCTATCAAGTTACCGGTATAATTTTCCATTATCACAGTCCTAGAAAATATATCCCATGGCCGACCTAAATACGTCAAGATGTTATCTATGGTAGCCTTTATAGTGCAATTTTGAAGCACTATTTCAGTTGGAACGTCCTCAAACTCTCTCTCCTAGGTTGTGATTGTGTTATATTGTTTGGCCAATGGAACGCGTGCAACAATCAAGTAGTTTTGGAACAAGGTCGTTGTGTCACCGCATATGAAATCTATCATGCCATAGATTTCACAATCTCGATAGAATTGATGTTGTCGTTTCACATACAAGGTGTCTTGATACCCATAGAATCGAAATCTACAAAAAGATGTCAAATCTGCTTCAATTCTTAATGCCATTGCCTAATGCTTTATAGGTCTGACATTATTCCTAAAAGTTAAGTCTTGGGCAATGAAGCCATCGCCAAGAACCCCTGTAAATTAAATAAGAAGAAACAATTATAATTCATCAAAATTAATAAAATTTATGTATTTATAGAGAGAGGGACTTACCAATGGTTGCAATATCATAGATTTTGTTGTCGTCGACAAAATTTCTATTACCTGTTATTATCGTAATATTCATCCATTCTTCGATCATGAAAATATTAGTCTTATTTTTATCAACTCTATATATTCCTGATATGTGCCTTTCTTAATTTTTATGAAGAATGGCTTGACACTGCGATTAGGGACCGGCAATATTGCTCCACCAATTGTGTTGAAATTTCCGGTCTCATCTTAAGAAACAATCGCGTTATCAGGTGTTCTGTTATCAGTTGGCGTTGAACACAAACAACTATAGTTGCAACGACAAATAATGTCATTATATTCCTTGCTTTAAAAAAAAATTAAAATCTGATGAGTTTATGGACAAGAATTACAGCTACAGTTTATAGATATGGAAGAAGAATATCGCAAAACCATCTGTGATGACCATTTAATGGTGATGAACATAAACTAAGTAAAATTCTTTGAGTCACTGAAGGTGACGAGCATGCAACAATTCTTCTTGGTAGTGGAAGAGTTCTGCTCTTTCTTAATATTGTAGTATTGTCCAAGCTTAACAAAAAAAAACCCTCCTTTATATTGTAGTAAAGGTATACTTTTTCTTCCATGTTTTTATTGTAAAATGTCATTTTTAAAGGCTCCTTGTTTTGGACAACTAAATGTCACCTTCATTGAATTGAATTTTTCTATCATTTGTACAATTACTTACCTAGGTAATATGTAATTGTAGTAACATTTTAATCCTTAGCTTAGTTATGATATTGCTTTCTTCTTATTATATTTTTTTATTTGGAGGGAATCAACTTGTCACTTTTATGAAATTTTCATTTTGTGAAGATACAATTTTTTACTTTCTTCATTTCTTTTTAAATGATATTTTAGTTTTTGTAATATTCTCCAACATAAGTGACTTTTTAAAGATATAAAGATGATATTTTTTTTTTGTTTTTTTCCTTAAAAGTTCATCTTTACTTAAAATGTACAAGAAAATTTTAAAAAGCTAGATGGAGTAGGGAAAATGGGAAGGAATTACATGTTATAAATGACAACAAAGCATAAAGTAAAGCAGGTTAATATTAGTCTTTTCTTTTGTTTTCGCCTCCACTTTATCATCTTGTAATCGTTTCGTATTTAAGTTTTTATATTTTGAATTTCTTAATAAAATTTTTTTATCTCCGCCACTAACGATGACTGCTCGATGCGCCAAAGTAACAATAAAATTGAATTGGGATTGGACATTTTATTGATGAATCTTTGCCTATAAGTCATATTAATCTTTAGGTAGTTGACCAAGCTTAGAAAAAGTCCAAGAATTTTTTTAGTACAATTTCGTAGTCTTTCTCCTCTTCCAGTTGGGCTGCTTAGATGTTAAGCACCCTGCAATGTTAAAGTTGTAGGTTCGAGTCATCAAAGAAGCAAACAAATAATAATTTGTTAATTCTTGTGTCTGTTATACTTATAGTAACGTGTCTTTCATTTCACCCTATATCTATAATTGAATTTGTTGCTTTTTTAACCCTTTTATTGCTTTTTTAATCCTTCATGTCTATACAATTTGTTAATTTACTCCACAACTTGTCATCAACTTTTTACAATATCACTCTATACATTAATAATAATAAAAAAATTCTTTACTTGCATGTTAATTTCATTGCAACCATATGAGAATTGAGTTGTTGGATAACCAAAGAATAGATTAGTTGAAGAGCAAATATCCAACAAGTTGATCATTTTTGCTAAAGAATGAGAATACATATATATTAGTAAAAATCTAGCATAACACTTCAAGTTTATTTTACCTATATATAGGTGAATATTATTTCATCCCTAAAATGGGTCTGTCATATTGTTGATAGTCACAATCATGTGACACAACTTTGATACAAAAGTTGATGAAAAAGTTCATGATTGGAGGTTGAAACTTGAGTAGATGGTAATTTGATGGCGTTTAGGACATGAATAACCATTATTCATTTGGAAAAAAACTCTTACAAGTAGTGTTTTCGCTAAAGAATAAGTGTATAATTTAAATTTTAACAGAAATGTAGATACACTACATTGATTTTGCATAAAATTTAGAAGGTACTAAGATATAATTTATATTTATCTACAATTTTATGTATAAAACATTGGTGCTATAGTTATTGTGCGATTCTATTACTTGTTCAATCCTACGAAGCTTGTTTTTCGTTTATCAACGTCTTCTCTTATCTATCTAATAATAGTAATTGGAAAACTTAGAATAGTAGGTGGATAACATTTTATTATGTTATATAGTTTCAACTTTCAATTTCTAATTAATTATTATAACGTTGCTAAGGAATTGAAAGCTCAAATTGAACTTTGGTTACAATAACAATCAAGATTTAATTAATTTGTTACTTATTGCTTTCAATTTCTCAATTGACCCTTTTAGTGAAGTGTCTAAATAACGCTCAATCCCAAATATTAAATAAAAGCAGTAATAACATTAATATCTATATAAAATTACCTAATATGTATTGATTTCTAGCCATGAATAATCTATTATTGGTCACATGAACGTAAAATGTTAAAATTGGCTAAAGAAAACTATTGGTTACATGCAAGTTAAAATATCAAAATGGGTGGGGGGGGGGGGGGGGTGATAAAATAGTCTATTTTCTTCTGCACTACTAGGTTTAAATAAGTCTTTAAGTATCATTTGAGCAATTTTGATTATTTTAGGAGTCGACTCAGATAATATAAAGGTAAAGAGATTGTTTCTAATAGACGTTTTACTCAAGTTGAGAATAAAAAAATCATTTTAAAAATGAAAAAACTGAAGTGGAAGCCATATAAAATAAAATGGAGAAAATCTCAGTAGCAATAATCAATAATATGATAATCAAAGCAAATTAGATAACAACAATAATATAATCGAAGATAACAGGAACATAATAGTAAATATATATCCCTCCATATCATATCCCCCCCTACTGGCTACCCCCTATTTTTAATCATCTTTTTTCTAGCTTAGCTATTAATACTACTATTAATTTATTTCAATTTTTCCATGGTCATTTTTTTTCTCTTCCATCACCGATTCTCATTAAATATTCACAAAATTCAGGATCTTTATTAGCACACATATTTTTCGATAATTGTAATTTTCAACTTAATTCCAAATTTCAGAAAACAATAAACTTTCACGAATAAAATCTTCTTGTTTTCCATCACGAACAACATGAAGAGTTTGTCTAAAATCACCACTTAAAACAACTACTTTACCACCAAATAGCGTATTTATATTCATTAGATCTCTTAAAAGTAAATCAAATGCTTCAACCATTTTCTTTTTTGCCATTGAAATTTAATCCCATACAATTAATTTTGCATCTCGCATTACAGAGGCTAGTGAACTTTGTTTACTAATATTACAACTAAAATTTTCATTAACATCAATAGGAATTTTGAATCGAAAATGAGCAGTTCAACCTCCGGGAAGAAGTGATGCTGCAAGACCAGAACCTGCAGTGGCTAAAGCTATAAATACTTTGTGTCTTATTGTAGTCAACTAAGCTCGATATAAAAAGATTTTACCAATTCCACCAGGACCATCAATAAAAAAATGCCCCTGATTTATTTGAAAACACTCTATCAAGAATTGTATCGTAAGCTTTTCTTTATTCAATATTTAATTTATTTTGTAAAAGTAAATCTTCCTCACTAACTACGATATTTCTTTCGTAATTAACATCCTTAGCTTCTATTGTTGATGATGCTTTAATAATTTTGGGAATTAGTTCAAATTCATAAATATCACGACCCATTGAATGAAGAATTTAATTTATATGATTTAAAACTTTATAATGAATTTCTCTTGCATCTACGCTCAAAATTGTCTTGAAATCTTCGGACATTGGGCTTTCAATTCTTTTCCATAGTTCTTTAGGATTCGTTGGATTACAATAGTTCAACAACATAGAAAATAATTGTCTTAAACTAGATGACATTTGATAACTTGCAGCCTCAGACATGCATTCTATTAAGTTATTATCACAAAGTAAAAAAGTCCTTTTTTTTCTACAGCTTCTCTAAATGTATTACATTGTACTTCATTTACAATTCGTATATCTTCATATGATTTTGGTCCTCTTACATTCATTAAAAGTAGTCTAAGATAGTATCTTTCTTCTTTGGTTAGATGACACGTTATGACACAACAAATAACATGACCTCGTTTATGAAGATTCCACATTCTATCTATTGTTGACCAGACGAAGTACTCTAGAAATTCACGATACAACAAATTCAAGTCCATAGCTTCTTTGTTGACTTTATTCATTAAAAAAAATTCGGTTAACATTGTCTTTTTTATCATGGGATTATTTATAATTTTATTCAAGTTGTCTATACTTTTGAAGGAAACATATTGTTGTCCATCAAGTTGTATTTGAAGATGATATACACTTGGACTCATTTCACTTATAGAAAACACAAATATTCTCCATACAACTTCAAGTGGTGATACCTACCTAGCAGTTTGATATTCTTTTATTTCATCTATCTCTAATTTTGCATCATTAGCATGTATTTGAAAAGCTATTCTATCATGTCCTTTGCAAATGTATTTGTAAATATACTTAACAACTTTAATATCTGAACAAATCTCCACATTCATATGACAGTTAAATTTACAAAGTAAAAATGGATTGTAAGGAACAACCCATGAATTATCAAGAAAGTGTCCTCTAATTTTTACACTTTTTTCGGTCTTTCGCCTTCTATAAATTGGATATGAATTTTTACCTTTTGTGATTTGTTCTGCAAATTCTTTAGGATACTTATATTTATAATAACCTTTTTTTTGTACAAGAACTTATTGGATTCAAATTATCACAAGGACCATGCATCATATGTTGCGTAATAAGTGAGTATAGATAGGGGTTTATATTCTCATCTGGTAAATCAGCACATTGTCACACCCCGAGCCTACACCCCGGATGTGGCTGGCACCCGAGAACCATTGTTGGCCCTAAGTGACCCTTGGTATGGCTTACTTACTCAGCGAAAGACTTTAAGCATTAAGAAAAGAACTCAAATGCAAGATAACTCAACTGTTTCAAAACTAAACTCATAATGTTTTAGAAATAAACATTTAACTTAGCCAAAATGGCAACTCAAATCTGAACATAAGCCAATAACAAAGTAAAGATGCAAGATAACTCAACTGTTTCAAAACTAAACTCATAATGTTTTAGAAATAAACATTTAACTTAGCCAAAATGGCAACTCAAATCTGAACATAAGCCAATAACAAAGTAAAGACAAATGAACTAACTGAGTGTCTATTTATGAAACCTCTAATAACTGAGATGGATGTCGGGACAAGACCCACGACATCCTAATGAACTAAAATACTGAAAGCAATAAAAGAGATCCTTCGGAAAGCAAGGAGGCTCACAACCAGACTTTGAGTGCTTAACCTGATTAATGAGGCACTGGATGATGATCCTGGTTACCTGCATCTGCATCATAAGACGATGCAGGCCAACTGGCATCAGTACATTGAATGTACGAGTATGCGAGTTGGAATGCCAAACAAGACATAAGCTTGAAAGGAACTGAAGAACTTACCTGGCTCAACTCAACTCAACTAAACAGAACTCATTCCAGTATAAAGTAGTGTAAATAAATGCAGTATAAAGAAAGGCTTTAAAACATGGTTTTCAACTCTATGTATTTAGAAATACAATAATAACTCTGTATGTATGCAAAGATACAATATAAACTCTGTTTGTTTATGAAAATACAAATATCTCTGATGTGTATAAAAATACAAAATACTGTTGTAGGAGTTTCTCTAACCGACAACCACCACTCTGAGACTAAGTGATGATACAACGTCTTGCCCACGCTACCCGAACTGTCTTATACTTTGCCGTCATATAGGACACCTTATCTAAGTGGATCCACTAGTCTATGCTAAAAAGCACACTTAAGGATTCATCTAAAAAGTTTGATCCTTTACTACTCATGATGGCTACATGGTTTATGGGGGATGTGAGTTATCTGAACTCTCCCCAATATCGGTGCTCAATACAACTCCCAAAATATTCTAGCTCATATGTTTAAAAAACAACTTCTTTCTTTGGTTTGAGATAATTACTCAAAACTTAGCTTAAAAGCTCTCTTGGAAATATCAGTTTCCTTTCTTGTTCAGATGTGAAAACATTTACTCTTTAACTGAAAACTATAGCTCAAAGGCTCTTTTGGAAATCAAGGTTTCCTTTATTCTTTATATGTGAAAACATTTACTTTTTAACTGAAAACTAGCTCAAAGGCTCTTTTGGAAATCTTAGTTTCCTTTTTTGTTCAAATGTGAAAATATTTTTAAAACTCTGGGGAATACATAGTCCCCATATACTCTTTTGAAGACATGAACTTCAAACCTTGCTCTTTACTCTTTACTCAACTCAAAACTCAAGTCTTAAAATAAAGTTAAAACATTTGTAAAAGACTATTGAAAAACTTTATGAACTTCTCTTGACTTGACTCTTAACTTTCCTTGAATTGAATTATGGATTCAAGGATTGTGATTTGTGATAAGAAAGATCTCATGATGTTTATGAGTGTTTTTAAATAGTTAAACATGAGAAAAGATCAAGAAATCATTGTCTGAAAATAGGTCCACGACACGGAGATGCATTTAATTATTTGGTCGCGAAGATAACTTTTGAGGCAGAACGGTCTGTGACCGCTCCGCGACGTGAGGAGAATTTTTTCAATCCTGAGGAACATATTCGCGTCGCGGACATGGTATATACCAAAATTTTCCCGACTTGTTCCTTCTTCGTTTTCTGACCCCAATTTGCCTAAAATCGGTTCTTTTTCTCAAATTCTCTTTAGATTCAAATACCCAATATATATACACAACAATCTAACTCAAACAACTCAAGGAAACAACATTATAACCTCAAGGAACTCCTCAATCTCAACCTAACTCAAGAACGAAGGCCAATTTCAAGAACACCATTCAAGATTCATCAACTTTCAATTTTCTAGAATGAACTTCGCTGAAATAAACATGATTGGCGCATGGGTGAACGAACCCAACGCTATTAAAGACTCACATACCTCTTTAGGGATCGAAATCCACAAGCTAAACCCTCAAGAATGACGAACTTTGCTCTTTCTCCTCTTTTCTCCTCTTGCGTTCTTTCTCCAAAAACCCTAGCGTAAAATTCCAATTGTCTAAACTGAACCAATTCAGTATTGACCCTTAATTAATTCACTAAAATGAATTTAAATAATAGGGTATGAAAAAGATCAAAACACCCTTTTAAAATCCGAATTGGACATTTCCTTATTTAAACAGCCCAACTTCCAAAGGGCATATCTCACTCATTCGAACTTGGAATCATGCAAACTCGGAGGCATTGGAAAGATTATTCCAAGATCTTTCCTATGATATTTGTAAATGCACCTAAATCATCCTGAGTTAGGAGTTATGGTCATTTGAGCATGTGGAAGTCCTCGTTTTTTAAATTCTACTGTATACATAAATGCTGCAACTTTACCAAATACATGTCTTTTTAGGATATCGCTTTTTAGTTCTTCTAATTTTGCCTTAAACACTCTATTGATCAAATCATGTCTATTTTGTACTTCGTTTGTTGGGATAATATTTTCTTCTATTTTAGGCCAAGAAGGATTACATGTCATAGTAAAAAATATTCAGATTTACCAAAATGTTGTACTAATGTAATAGCATTCATATACTATCTTCGCATATTTCTTGGACCTCCTATAAAACTAAGTGGAAGTATGCGTTGTTTTCCTATTTGTGAAGCTTCCCTTTCTCATTTTCGTAAACATCTAAGATTCCTTGTAATACATCTACTCTAAATAAATCTTGATTAAAAGAAGCAAAGTCTAATCGTTGGCTTTCAATTTTTATCCATTCATCGACTATGTATTATTGAAATAATCTTCCTGCATGTAAGATTATATTTTCTTCATCTCTTATTTGAAGCTTATAACAATAATACTAACAACAGGAAACAACGTCCTTTTTTCGTTTCCCTTTTTTCATAACTTTAGCTTTCATATTAATTAATCCATCAATTGAAGACATATTCATTACACTTGGTAACTGTTCTTGCTCACAATATATTTGTGTTGATGTATCACAAGAATGCTTAATTTTTTTAATACCACAATGCCACCCACTTTGACCATATGGAAATAACAATGGATATTGCAAAGGGTCATAGCAATCATAATAATAATTTACCAATTGCCTTATATCACTTTTTGTATATATTCGAATATGTGGCGTAGGAATAGAATTATTAATATCTTTTTCTACCCATATTCCTGCAACTTCAGATACAATTGGTAAGTTATATACACGTTGAGCTATTCAGAATCGGACTTAAGTGCAATATAAAAATTAGATAGTTGTGGGACATTTATCAAAGATTTTAGAAACATAGAGTATGGATTAATTTTTAATATGTCCATTAGAGCTCTCACAATATTTTCATTTAGTTTATTTAAACATGCCATTCGATTTCTTAATTCATTTTCACTGTCAAAAAAATATAATTGGAGGTTTTTTCCTTTTTGATTTGTAGGAATCAGGTCATTTATGAAATGGTACATCTGTCCTTGAACTCGAAATGTGTAAATACCATTATTTCTTTTGGCTAAATCATTATCATAAGTTACTCCAAGGGAAGTGATCACAAACATGTTATTATATGTTCTTATGTAAGTTAGAAAGTGTTTTGATTCATCAGTATCACCTAAATAAGGATTTTTTTAATTGTGTTGGAATTTCATGTGAAGTTAGTTGAATAGAACCATTGCCACAACAAAATGCAGGTGGTTCAAATTCAAAAAACTTAGCGTTGCAAAATAAACATGCTAGTACATCATTTAACTTGACATAATTAATTTTTAAAGGCGTAGCATTTGAATTACTGGATAATGTGAAATCAGACCCTGCATATAGAATTTCAGAATAAGGACATTTAGTAATTATTAATATTAATTATATAATATTTAAAAGAGTAATAATATTATATTACTTTTGATTGTCAGTTAAGGTGTATACCTCTATCAGAAAGGAGTATTGGATCTCTCATTATACAGAAGATGATGTAGTAGCCAAATTATTATTTGTTGAACTTATAGATAAACGTTGTCTTTTTAATTCAGGTCTTTTTTCTCGACGACGTGCCAATAGGGCCTCTTTTTTCTTAGATGACATTAATCTATACAACTCACGTCTCTGAGCATTTTTCTCATAATTTGATTTTTCAAAAGAGTGTGCATTTTTATTATTTCTTCTGCTCGACATCATTATGGTTCTGATATTTTTTGAAGTCTTATAGAAATAACATCTAACAAGATACAATTTTATATTGGTTAGTAATGTATTCATACAAAAATGCATATAACTAAAATTACATAGCTATATAGAGAAGACTTAGAAGTGCAGTACTTACCACACACTAAAATGTTGCAGAAACACACGATCAGACATCTATCTCAATTAAAATAAGAAACTGCAAAGATAATAGTTTAAAACATATATAAAAAAGTTTGTATGAATGAATATTAAACAACTATAACAAAGATCTTATGAACTTAATATCCATAATAATTCAGAAATCAAGAAATTAAAAAAAAAAAAGACACAGGCAAATAGAAGAAGAGTGAAGATGAACAGTTTCTACCCAATACTCATAATCTTTCAATGATATTCTATCTTTTGAGCGTCATTTGTTTATGCCAGATAGCAAGAGAAATTCTAACTTTTGCATCAAGTTGTTTATATAATCTCTTATTAGTTGTTAATAATCTCTTACTATTTTTTTCTGATATAAATTATAACACTCATGCAAGCAGACAACTACGCCCATTTTTTATGCAATTGTGTCCATTATAGAAATTATATTGTAACCCTGTAGATAGACAAAATCTGGAAAAATTCTTAACTTTCTATGTTGTAATGACCATTGCTATGGGTGGATGATGCGATTTATAGATTAATGATAAAACCTATACAATACATGGTATCAAAGTTCACATCATTTTGGCCTTGCACTTGTGAGTTATATAGTAGTGTGACATTTTATTTTTGTAGGAAGTATTATTTGTAAGGTAAAGTGTGTATTTAATATTTTTCATACAATGCAAGTTTTAGGTATATTTGCATCAAACAAATCTCCATTTTTAAAGTATCTTATTGATTTGTTACAACTATTTAACAAGTGTTTGTAAGTCAAAAATTAGATGAAAAGTCTAAAATCAATGTTATTAGAAGAACATAATCTCGAACAATCAAACAACCATTAATGCATCGAGCTAA
Source organism: Solanum verrucosum (assembly GCF_900185275.1). Taxonomy (NCBI): domain Eukaryota; kingdom Viridiplantae; phylum Streptophyta; class Magnoliopsida; order Solanales; family Solanaceae; genus Solanum; species Solanum verrucosum. Next base: position 334,593 of record NW_026020070.1, on the reverse strand, counting down.
AAAAAAATAAGTTGTACAGAAGAATACAAAACAACCGTCTGGACAAAAAATATTATAAACAACAACATTACACAAACAGAGAATAAAAAAGCTAGAACTTATAATCTATTTTGTAGGTTAGCAAGTATTTAGAAAAAAAAAGAATTTACTGAAAACTTACTTGAACAAGCTCAAGATTCAACAGCAGATGAAGTGTTTGTGAGAGAGAAGGTGACATCTAAAAGTCTATCTAAAGCATGAGTAGAAATTTTCAGAGAGAGATTGGCATATGTGTTTGATTTTCGGCAACATAAATTATGAAAAAGAACAAAAATATCTATAATAAATTGTGAACAAGTACAAATATATATATAATAAAATATAATAATTAATTATTATTAGGTAAAAGGACAAATATACCCTCAAAAGTAATTTTCAAGATAAAAGAAAAGACTTTGATTACTTCTGCAACTGAAAAGACCTTTCTTTCTAAGAAATGAAAAGGTTACATCTTTCTAGAAATTATCATAATTATAATTAAAACACAATTATTATTTTGCCCTTAAAATTAAATATTTCAAAAAGTAAAATGTTTCAAAAGTGATGACAATGAGATATTTGCAATCTCAAAATATAAGAGAAAATAAAGAAAAACAAATATATGAAAATAATAATAGATCAAGAATAAAGGAAGAAAGATTATGGCAAATTTGAGAGGAAACATAAACCTATAATTGTAAGCATCGCAATGCCCCGATGAGTATTACAACTACAGTGCGATTTGATAATCAACTAAAAAAAAATGGAGTAGCAGAGGGACATGTTCATGTGGTCATGAAGAACAACCTTAATATGAATGAAGAAGACAACATTATTTTTTATTTTTTTATATTTTATTTTCAAATAGAAGAAGAAAACATCAAGAAATTTGAAAGAAAAATCATATCTTGTATTACTATTGAAAATGAAAATTGATGGGAAAAAAATCATAACCTGTATTACTACTGATGAAAAATGGAGTAGAAGAGGGACATGTTCATATGGTCTTGTAAAACAACCTTAATATGAATGAAGAAGACAACATTAATTATTTTTTTTAATTTTGTTATTTACTTTTTTTCAAATAGAAGAAGACAACACTAAGAAATTTGAAAGAAAAGTCGTATCTTGTATTACTATTGAAAATGAAAATTGATGGGGGAAAATCATACCTTGTATTACTACTGATGAATAATTGAAAAGAAGATCTTTTTGATTTATTTTTTGTCAAGGAAAGAGAAGAGACTCTTGTCTGTGTATGTTTAGGAATGGAAAATGAAAGGTTCACGTCTTTCTAGAATTTCATTCTAATAGCTAAGACATAATTACTATTTTACCTAAAAAGAAATTAAAATTACGAATCTATCCTTGGTCGTCCTAGTTATGGCATTTCTATATAGTAGAAACTACTCATGTAAATAATTTATTTGTGTTGTATCCTAGTATAGCTAGTATAGGACTCTTCTCCTATATAAGGAGAATGTAACTCAACAAATCATTCATCAATATAATCCTTGATTTCTCCATACTTTAAGTGAGATTTCTACATGGTATTAGAGCTTTACAGTTTTTCCTCTCTTTAATGTATTAGATCAAAATCAGAATAACCACAATATCGAATTGCAATGGCCCCCTTTAGTAACACTCTTTCGACCTCCTCACTTCATCATCTTATTTTCGCACTGCTCCATTAGACTCAAGGCAACAAACTATCTTCATTGAGAACACAAATATCTCAGTTGATTCAAGTGATGAGATTAACTTACCTCATCATAGAGAATGAACTAATTAAAGGTACATGTTCCACTGGAAAGACTATTGAGAAAGCTGTAGTAGTAGAGAAGGGTGCAGAAGACAACAACATTATTGATGACTGGGGAAGAATGATATGTTGCTAAGGAGTTGAATCTCAGACACCTTGAAAGAAGAAAGCATGTACCTGATTATAGGTTGCTCAACTACTAAGGAGATGTGGGAATTCTTGAAATAAGCTTATCTTCAAGTAATAAAGGATTAGGAGTTCCAACTCAAACAACAACTGCAAAGTGTGAGGCTAGGAACCAAAAAGATTGATGAATATATTAAGGAGTTCAAAGGCATATGTGATGGGCTTGCAACCATTCACAAGCCTGTAGATGAAGATAGCAAAGTAATTAATTTTACTAGAGGTCTAGGTCTCAAGTACAAGACCTTCAAGACTATCATGCTAGGTAAGACACCATATCCCACTCTTAATCAATTTGTTAATTCTCTTAGGGGTTTGATATGAGGGAGGATGAAGAAGAAGTGCCACAACAAAACCATAAAATGACTTTCTCTGTCCAAAGGGGCAGGGGAAGAGGAAACTACTCTTAAAATATTCACTCCACTATTGAATTACATATTTTTAATTAATTAATCTTTTAATCACTAAAAAAATTATATTTTATATATAATTAAATTGAAGATAACTTTAATATTTTATATTAATATGATTGATATGTGCTTAAATGAAGTGACATTAATAATAAAATCTATTTTACTTTAACAAACTTAAGATGAAATTTTATTTTTAAGCTAAATAAGATGAATGTTTTTTATTTAAAAACATTTGGCGTAATTATGAGAATGCACACACAAAAATATTTAAGCTAAATGAGATGAAAATTTATTTTTAAGAGTGAATAACTAAAACTGGCAAAGAAAGTACAAAAAGCTAAATAAAATGGAGTGTGTTTTTGTAAAGCAAACAACTTATTCTTAGAAAGAATGTCATGTATATTATTTGAACATGACAAACCAAACAACCAATTAAAATAATTTCAGCATAACTAATTCCAGCAAAACTTATTCCGACAAAACTAATCCCAACATGACTTGTCTTCAAACCAAATGACCGCACATAACTTATTCCAACTTTTATCCCGCATAAATTATACATAAATTCCCTCATAAGTTATCTAAGTATTAATTACGTAGGATTACAAAAAACACAATCAAACAACGTATAAAATTAATAATGAATAACTTTATACAACGTTTGAAAATCTACCAAGCAAACATTCTATAAAATTATTACATATATAAGATTAATACATGAATAACCAAGTTATAGTTATATGTAAAACAACCCATGATATGTGTAAAATGTGATATTTTGGTCCTAACACTTATCCGTTACTTTAACGGTGGAACTCAAAAAGCTTCCTCCTCCTCTACACTCTCTCTCCTCCGGCTTTGCTGCTTGTACAATTGGATTGATAGCAGCAGTAGCAGGGAGGAAGCAAGGAGGAGCGAGAAGCTAAAAGTTGTTCAAATATGGCGAATGAAGGCATCAATGATACTCCATGTGCAAGAAAAGGCTCAATCACTCGTGTAATCTTTGACATGGACGGTCTTCTTTTAGGTATCAATATGTATAAGATCTCACTTGGATTTCGCTCTACTACTCTCTTTCCCTTACTTAAGTTTATTTTACGATTCTGAATGAACTGAGAATGCAATGATACCCTCTTTTGCGACTCAATTGTCCACTTTGTCAATAATGGATAATGTGCTTGTGGAAATTGCCTATTAGTAGAGTTTCTCAAGAATTGATGTAATCTTGGTATGCAATCGTTTGCTAAAATTGTTTTAATTTCTGATCATTTGGGAGTGAAATTCAAAATTTGAGTGTGATGTATGTGTTCTACCCTTGTTATGCACAGTAACTTTTGATGGCAGATTTAGGATTTGTAAAGATAAGGCGGGGAAGCTCATATATTAGAAAATGCGACGGCCCCTGAAGTAATTATGCAAAGCATTTTCAAAATTTAGAGACTCCTTTTGAAGGGTGAAATAGCATTCTTGGAAGATGGTTGGATACGTGCACCGTGCCAAAAAAAATGAGCCTCTGCTTGAAGGAATTATCTGACTTGAAATTTGAAGTTGCCTTTGCTAGTGGTACCAAAAGTTGTCAATTATAGTTTATAGGTGAACAAATCCATAGTTCTAGTCTCTTTAAGCGAGTCCCTGTGACAATTAGACCCTTTCTTATTTAGAGGAAGAGTATTTTGATGTATTCTGTTATACTTTTATTTAGCAACTCCACATTCCAGTAGAGATGGTATGATAAGTGTGTTCTTCAAGCACATGTGCACATTTGTATGTCTATGTCTTTCTGTTGTAACATCACATATCTGGCACATAAGCTACTCAAGAACTAAGTGATTTCTCACCTATCAAAGAAAACACAGTGCATTTCTTAGTTTTTCCCTAATCAAAAGGAATTAAGAGTAAATTATGGAGGCTTGGTGGTGCTGAAAGCATGTCACCATAGCAGAGAATTGCGTTCTTTCTGTAAACAATATATGTTCTTTGAATATATATTCCCCTAATTGAAAAATCAATAAATTATGTGGATTGGTGGTTCTAAAGCATGTCACCATAGCAGAGAATTGCGCATTTTTTGTAAATTACATATTACTCACTGCCTGTATGCGGTTATGATTTTTAGTCAGTAAAAACCTTATACTGGTGTGTGTTTCTAGAGGAAAAGTTTAGCAATAGGACAGTTGGAGAAAGTTCCTTCCACCGTGTATTGTCTGATCTTTTACGAATTCTTCTTTTTGGAGATGTACAAAAATACAATCAACTCTTATACCTAAAACAACTTGTTGTGCTTCCTTAAGATTTGTAGTATTCAGGAGGAATCTAGTTCCCTCTTTATCAACCATAAAGAAAGAAAATCTAGTTCCCCTTGTTCTCTCAAAGCAACAGTAAGATCGATGTTGATTTATTATAGGGGATCTTAAAGTTCAGGAAATGGATGCATGGACTGGTCCATTTAATTTTTTTGTGACATCAATTAGTGTTTTACTCTAGGTGTTTTGTTATTTGGATTTTCTATTGTTACCCAAGTTATGTAACTTAAATAACCACAAAAAACAAATTCACACAGCCAAATCTGTTATGCTCCTTTGTGTATACCTATGTGGTTTGATCACAACAGACATTATTTGATATGGACTTACCCCATCACGTGATACATTAAGACACTGCAGTATGTTTTAGAAAATAAAAGAGCTTCCAAGGATGGAAGCAAATAAGTAATGGGAAGGTGTGAGGTAGATTGTTAACATAGGGGATCAAAGGGAAGATTGATATTTACCAGGCCTTTCCAGTTTTTCATATTCTATCGGAAAGAAATAAGTGAATCTTTGTGTGGTTGAATAGATGCTACTTGAAGACAAATCTTGGTTGACTAGCTTCTTTGTTCCTTTTCTTTTGTGTATCAGACACCGAGAAATTCTATACGGAGGTCCAGGAGATTATACTTTCTAGGTATAATAAGACTTTTGATTGGTCACTCAAGGCAAAGATGATGGGGAAGAAGGCAATAGAGGCTGCCAGGGTCTTTGTTGAAGAGACAGGAATAAGTGATTCACTTACAGCTGAAGATTTTCTTGTAGAGAGAGAGGAGATGTTGCAGAAAATGTTCCCCACAAGCGACCTCATGCCAGGTACAATTTTAATAAGCACAAGAGACATAATATTTTTGTTTATTCATTTCTTAAGTTTCAGCTTTCTCACCCTTCCTCAGTTCTGTTCATAAGAGGAGCAGACATTTGTACATGATGTAAACTTATGGAGTTGACTATTTGTCTTAAAATGACATAAATTTTTGGATCTTGAACAAGTATTCAAATCAATTTCTTCACTTTCTATGTAACCTTCTTGACTGAAGACGTAACCGTACTATATATGATTTCCCTTTAAAAGAGAGTTCCGATTTGCATAGTATATACATGGATAGATATCGTAACATATATGTATATTATATAAATAATATACATATATGTATAAATTATTTAGTTTACCACCTATATACGCATCCAAAGTGGACTGAATCCTTTGTCAGGCTATTGTTTCCTCAAAGTTGTGACGTAAGACATCAGTTTCTCCACAAGATCAATTTTTCTGGTTGTATGATGAATTTTAGGCCCAGAACAAATCTGTGATCAAACATACTACTTTCTACCTATTACTTTCAATATTGGAGCATTCAACTCCCAGGTATACTTTTACCTCCATAACTTGTGCAAAAAGCATCGGGGAAGTATAATTGTGGGGAAGTATAATTGATCCAGTAGATGTTGAGTTAAATTCTGTGTAGTTTTAAATAGACATACTAATAGGGCCTAGCTTATACGACATTTGACAAAGAACTACCAATAGAGGATAACTTTAACTGTTTTTTTTAAAAATGTTTTGGAGAGGCTTTGCTTTACTTGATGGAAATAGCTCTGTTTTCTTTCTTCATCCAAAGTATAACCAGGGACATCTAATCTCTACTTCTCTAAATGCATAATAAATGTTTCCTCCATAACATTTATGCTATATTTTGCATATTTGCCTTGAAATTGTCCCTTGAAGATGGCCTAGCTGTTGAGAGCCGGAGTAACAACCTTGTTCAATCAATATTCAAATCTCATCGGAGGCAACCCTATATGAAACTTCCAATTTGTCTATGTTTTGGTGAGTAGAGTTATCCGGCTCCTGTGTTAGTGGGAGGTAACAGGTACCAAAGGAATTTTAGTTGAGGTGTACTGCAAGCCTGCCTCAACAGAGTTGTTATAAAAGGAAGTTAAAATTTTGAAACTTGAGAAAAGAAAAGCTTATTCTTAAGTGACTTGGAACGTACCATTTCTTAGATATCAAGGAAAACACCTTCATTACCCTCTTGTGGACTGTGGTATACACTTCAGAGTTGGAACACCTTTTGCTGTGAACATGAGAAATGATTTTCAGAGGTTTCTTTTTGCTCCTACCATCGCATTGGTAAATGATTAGTTTGACTGTTCATTATGTGTATTCTGCATCTTTTAGCTCTTTGCAAAAATTTCACGATTCGAGAGGTCACTATGCATAAAGATGGAAATGAACAATATGTAGAATGTATATGCTAATCTTCATACTTAATATCCACTCTACTTTAGAAACAATTGTTCTAAACTAACATTACTAGATGCAAAGAACTTGAAATATAATTATCCAAGAGGTTACCTATCAACTTGACAATCTCTTGCAAGAATTACAGCATTATCATAAATCTAATTCCATATTCTCTATACCTGTGAATCCTATCCAACAACTTCTTGAATAATTATGTTTTCAAGTTCTTTGCGTCCAGTAATGTTAGTTTAGAACAATTGTTTCTGAAGTAGAGTGGATATTAAGTATGAAGACTAGCATATAAATTCCACATACTATTTATTTCAATCTTTTGATTTCATTTAATGCAAAATTGGATTAGTATACACAAATTTCTTTGCTTGTTTTAACTATCTGTCCTGTTATAGGGGCCAGCCGGCTGATTCATCACCTTCATGAAAATGGGATACCAATTTGTGTTGCTACGGGGTATGTCATCTTCTTTTAGTTTTGTTCACCAGGAAGTTTACCATTTGTGGCATAATTTGTATAGCAAGTAGAAGTATTAGAATTATCATATGCTAAAATAATGTTTAAGAAGTAAGATTCAAAAAGTGAACTAATATAAATGCATTTTTCAGTACACACACGCGGCACTTTGATTTGAAAACTCAAAGACACAGCGAACTTTTTTCACTAATGCATCATATCGTTCGTGGTGATGATCCAGAAGTTAAACAAGGGAAGCCATCACCTGATATATTCCTTGCAGCTGCAAACAGATTTGAGGTACTTCTCTGTTTTTTGTTTCTCTAGATTGGTGTATCCTGAGAGATCTCGCAGCTATGATGCTTATCCTTCTCTTGGTGAATCTTCTATTACATAGACCTCCCTTAGTATTGTCTAACTGATAATTTACCTACTAGACTTTTCAAATATGCCTGTTTCTGTTGGCTTGGTTCTTATATCAAACTTCAAATAATGTTATTTTTTAGAAATAGAAATTTTTCTCTGTGAGCTATATACGGTGATGCAGTGATCAAACACATTAGTCATCTTTAATTGTTAGCTTCCAAATGAAAAAGTGGAGTCAATGATATTTGTTTAAGATGTTGCATAGTTTTGCCATCTCGGAAGTTAAATTTATGAATCTGACTCTCTCATATCAATCCAATCCTCCTCTGCATGTTCTACAGTTGTCTTGCCATCTTCAACTTCAACTAATCAATGTGCTGCACAATATTGCAACGTATCAGCAAAAAGAGTATAAAAAAGTTCTATATACAAATATACATTTATGTGACGTAGTTTGACTTGATATGGTGGTTAAGAAAGGAAGAAAGGCTTCCGAAATTTGTGGTCCAAAATAAGTAATGGATGTTTGTGTGGCTATAAATCATTTCATTAAGGGTAAAGTGGACATTTTCTAGTTAAATTGTTACTGAATATACTGGGACCGGCTAAAATGGAAAGTGAGTCATATAAATTGGGACATAGGGAGTATGATACCCCTTCCTTGCTCCATTCCCCAATATAACCTAATTAAGTGAGCGGAACTTGCATCTTGAGTCACCGGAACTTGCATTTTCTGGACATTGATGTCAGCGAGGTCCGGTTCACAAGATTAATTTTCTACCCTTCCATCTCCATTCACCAATCTTAACCCTGGCAACTTCTATATCAGATGGAAATTCCAAAATAAATATTTCATTGATCATTTCAACAACCCCAAGCTTTGATGCTTCCAGCTTCTTCTGGCCCAAGATATAGTCACTTGTGTTCAACTTCATCTCTGATTTCCCTTCTACATTTTCTGTTAAGCATGTGAATATGTACTTTTTCATTGCATTTAAGACTCCCCATCTACCTTAAATACCATATCTTCATTATCAGCCTATAATAAGATATCTGTATCAGACAATTTATGAATCTTAGCCTCTGCATATGATCACTGGGTGATAGGAACTACCTCACGAGTCTGTATACTCCCGTTTTCAGCAAACATCTGAATCTTTCAAGCTAAGTCAACCCATCCGTAGTTATCCTTGAACACAAAGACTATTATTTGTCTTTTCCTCCTTCCATGGACTGTCACTATCCTTATGTCACAATTCTTATGTATCTATCCTTATGTATATAAAAGTTTATCCAAAATTATGTTTGAACGAAATGTGTTTTGGTTATTCAAAACTCAACAAGGAAACGTTTTGGGATAGACGGTGTATTTAAAAGAGATAAACCTGGTTCCATGTGATTTTCATATGGTATAGTATGTTTAAGAAGTTCTAGGAAGGACACTATTTTGGGATAAACTAAAATTGGAAGGTGGGCATTCGAATTGAAGCGGATAGTATATAACATCTAAAATTTCTAGGACATTTTAATACAGAAAGGCAAAATCTGTTCCCAAAATTGTACAGTGAGAGACTACTTTTTCTGAATGTGCAAGCCTTTAGGGAAAAAAATGTAAGCTAACACTATTTTGGTTACCAAATCTGAGAAAGTTGGGTGTAATTTGTAAAACTTTCTTCAGCTAATGGAAAAGTAGATATATGGTCACTTTAGGTAGTCAATTATGAAATATCATGGATGCCTATGAGCTGTATTCTTAATGTTTTATATGGACAGGGTGGACCACTAGATCCGCCGAGGATTCTTGTATTTGAAGATGCGCCCTCTGGTGTCCTTGCAGCCAAGAAGGCTGGAATGTGAGTCTATCACCAAAAATTTTAATGTCTGGTGATACTTTTTTGATTTTCTTCTAGTAGAATAACTTGAGTGAAATTTCACTTCATAGAACTTCATTTTCCATGGTTTTAAGAAGTTTAGATACCAACTCTCCTTGTACTTTCCAGTAAATGCTTGCACAACTGCATATCTTTCATTTTGTTTTTTTTCACTGTATGGTTTTGTCTTAGTTATTACTATGAATATTTTGCTCTCCAACAGCAGTCTAATGTACTTGACATCCTGTGCAAAAGGTTACACTGATTGGTTTCAACATGTAAATAATAGTTTGCCTTTGGTATTTCGTCTAGATTTACGGCTCAACAGTTTGGCACTAATTAGTTGATTAACTCACAGGCGTTGTAAATCTCTTGAAGATGACATCTAGTAATTGAGAAAACAATATGATTTTGGTCTGGCTCTTGGTCTCAGAGCACTCCTTCAGATCTTGCTTTTTTCTTCCTCCTATTTTGGGGTTTTGTCTTGACTTTCAAGAAACTCTTTCAACCTATCAACATTGCAAGTTCTTCCCGTTCTAATTTTCTGTCTGATTTATAATCTTCTTTCGGGATCATTCGATAATCTAAAAGATACATATTATTGTTCTGTCCTCAACTTGCCTCAGTTTGCTACTTTATCAGGGCCCTGAATTTTCTATGGCACCCACACAAACACCTAGTTTTGCCTGTGATGGATAGACGATATTCCTTGTTTGGGTCCTTACATATGCAGATCTATATCTCTTGCTGGTAGTGATCATTAGAGTCCTTGTAACATGGTTCCTTTCCGGTGTTTGCTCTGGTTTCTTGTGTTTTCCTTATCGTTTTCCTGCTTTGTCCAATATGAGGCTATGTTTTTTACTTAAATTAATTTCTTCAGATGTGTTCAGTCTGGAATGTTAGCCGTTTTCATGAGTTTTGAACTTCCTCATTTTTGTTTGCTACTATTATTACTGCATTATTGGGTCTTATGAGAGGCATGATTAAACACCAATAACATGCTTTAGGTACTAAAATCCCCAAAGTTCTGTTCGTTGATAAGGGCTTCTTCTGGTAGATGTAACAACGTATGCCAAGTGGGTCCTGAAGTGGCATTATGATTTCCATTGTCATTGATATAGAAGATCATTTGGTTGCATTTTGGTCTCTTTTATCCCCCATCCATTGCATTGATGTTCTTATGAGAAAAGTGAAGATACAGATATACAGTTGTCATAGGAAAATGTATAAAGCTCTGATTGCTCTATCATCTATTGACTTGGGATTTATGTTACTGCATGCAGGTCAGTGGTTATGGTTCCAGATGCAAGGTGGATAGCTCGTATCATCAAGTCGCTGATCAGGTTTTGAATTCTTTACTTGATTTCAGCCCACCCGATTGGGGATTGCCTCCATTTTAAAATGCATCAACCAAACTCGATTAGTTTAGTTTGATCATGATCCTCAAGTTCCCAAACAGAGGCTATTATGAGTTCAAAATTTGGATTTTTGGGGTTCGCCTCTAAGTTGGTTATTCATTGAATATTCAGCTTTACTTATTATTTTAGAGATTGAAGGTCCCTTTATGGGTTGGTTCATTTCAAGTTTTCAACCCATTTCGATTGTTTCAGATGAAATTGAAATGCTATTTTACCAGTATTGGTATTCCTGATAGGCATCGCATCTGAGTTTGACATTCCAAGGAATTGCACAATTTAATTAACTTGATGACATCCAAAGTGGAATCGGATTGGTTTCTGAAAATGAATTACTTGCAATTCTTTGCTAGTATAAAAACGTGCATTTCAGTGGGAAATGATTATTTAATATCTGGAATAAACACTTCCCTTTTCTCCATGTTGCTAGGTTGTGGTTTTATATTATTATATGTCAAGATTGCATGTATTCTTATTGGAATAATTGTCTGAGACCAAGCCTAGTCTTCTTTACTAGCTAATATCCCTCCCACATCTCGAGTCTCGACCTTTCTTTAATCAACTCAACTCTCTATCGCTTAGTTGCGGTTGCTCTGACCTATATACCAACACTTAAAATTTCCTTCTAAGTTAATGAAATTATTATTGTAGTCCTATTGGGACATGAAGAATTTTATTGTAATTCTATTAGGAAAAAAGAAAAATCAAATTTAGACTATAAAAGGAGGTGATATTGTGATGTATGAATAAGAAGAAATAAGAAAGAAGAGGAAATTTCTCCCAAAAGTGTCTTATTCTTTGATTTTGCATCAATATTTTTAACATGATGTCATAACTCCTACGATCTTGATAAAGAATCAAATAACGTCTGCCACCGATGGATGGCGCCAACCAATGTATATTGCATGTCTGTCTAATGATATATACATAAAAAATTAATCATGTTAAGATGATGGTGCGGAAAATATTGTAGATTTAAATAGGTGCAAGCAAATATGAAACAAGAGAAAGAATCTTTTCTCTAAAAGTTAGAAAAATAGAGAAAAAGAAGGTGAAAGTTGATCTCAAGTGAACCAACAAAATTGATAGTCGATGAGAAAGTGCATCAACAAAGTTGGGTTGTTGGAGGAAAAATGCTTTAATAATTGAATATTGATGAGAAAGTGCATTAACAAAACTGGAATGTTGAAGAGAAAGTGCTCCAACAATTAAAAATTGAAGAGAAAATGCAAGTGCATAACAATTGAAATGTTGGAGAGAAAGGTGCTCCAACAATTGAAGGTTGAAGAGAAAGCGCTTCAACAAATCGGAAGTTGGCGACAAATGCATCAACAAATTGGAAGTTTCTAACATGTGCATCAATGAGAGTTGAAGGAAAGTGTTTCAACAAATTAATAATTGGTGACAAGTTCTTCAACGAGAGTTGAAGAGAAAGTGCTTCAACAAATTGATAGATTGGGTTCAATATAGGTACCTAGGACCGTGCATGAGAGTTTTGAATATACTCTCGATCCTTAAATCATGATATCATAACATAGTTTGAGGGACACTTTATCTAAAAGAATCTAATCATGATAATTAGGGGTGTTCACGGTTTGGATAAAAATCGATCCAAACCGAAAAACTAAACCAAACCAGTAAAATAAAATCGATTTTATTTGGGTTTGGTTTGGTTTGGTTTTAGATTTTTGAAAACCAGTAGTATTTGATTTGGTTATGGTTTTATTCGAAAAACTGAAGAAATAACCGAACCGAACTGATGAATTATACATATATTTTTTATTAATATACATACTTAATATATTGTTTTTATAAACAATTTTAAAGATCTTATATATGCTTTCAATAAAATTTCTTTATACTTTACTTATTGAAAGCAAGAATGCCTAAGGCGAAAACATTTATCTTATTGATTTCATGTAATATGAGTGTCTATGACAATTCTTTGTGGGACTGAAAATGTTATTGTCTCTTCCTTCTTGGCCAATATAGTGAATTTTAAAGTTTTATTGATAGTAAATTCAGTGATCGAAAGTTCGGTAATTTAAGTCATTCTAACTATTTTTTGTTTTGAATGGATTGTTGTCACTTTTTTCACATTTTGAATGAATTGTTTCTTTTATTTATGTGTATGGTTAATAACCGAATAACCGAACCAAATCAAACCGAAACCGATAACCACCAAACCGGTAAATGTATATTATATTTGGTATGGTTTGGTTTTGATAATTTTAAAACCGATTAAGTTGGTTTGGTTTTGATTTTGACCAATAACCGATCCAAACTAACCCGTGAACACCCCTAATGATAATCATACATACTGAATGATAATTTATCTGGAAACATCCTTATTCATAAAAATCTGATAATTTGAAGCATGCATGTGAAAATAACATAATTATGATCAAGAAAATACTTGCATGTTATGAGTTCATGATAATATCACTGAAACATTGAATTTAGAATCTATTCATGCATAATATGATCAATCATAGAAAAATCTATAATTCAACAAGAATCCATGAGAAATCATGAAACCCTAGAATTTGGGTAATTCATAAATTAAGAAATTGAGGTTTTTTTGGGACTGAATGAGTGAAGAAGAACCCATTGTTGAAGTTTCTACATACCTTGATTGAAACCCTAGCTTGAATTTGGAAGAAGAGACTTGAAACTTGAATCCCTGTTCTTGTCTTGAAAGAGAAGAAATTGATTTTGAGAGAATGAGAGGAAATGAGGAGGTTATGGTAATTAGGAATCATATATACAAACTTAAAATAGGCCAAAACGATGTAGTATAGAAATTAAAAAAGTGAGAAAAGACTAATAGCCCTGACTAAAGTCTATCGGAAGTCATTCATAGACACCTTTTACAGTCTGTAAAACTGTTCGCGGACCGTGAAAGGCCTCGAGATGGCAAAAAGGAAAACTGGCCTACTGAAGTTTGGATCTACGGACCACCCTTCCACAGTTTGTAAAAGACAACAAGGCCCGTTCATATGTCCGTGGAAGCTGAGAAATTGAGATCCCTTATTACTGAAGTTCCAATGTACAAACCATTCTACGGTTTGTAATACTTTCCACGACCCATCTTGGCCTTCCATGAAAGGTAAGGGATGCCTAACATTTTTGAAGTTCAGAGCTTTGGTCTATGAATTCATCCACGATTTAGAACCATCCATAAGCCTTAAAACCTTTTTGTCCTATCAACCCATTTTTCAACTTTATGAAGATGATCTACGATCCGTAAAGCCTGCCGTAACCCTGATCCTGAAAATTCAAACTTCTGAAGTTCTCTTCACGGGTGGCATCTACGGACCATGCAAACTTATACGGTCCGTAAAAACTTTCTATGAAACCCAAAAATTGCAAACTTCAACAGTTCTTCTACACTTTATAACTTTTATCTAAGTTAGGTACTTCATTGGTGTTACACAAATTGAGAACATGAAGTAAATACATGAGGCTTTGGCCACTTCTATTGATGCATCAATGACATTGATGACTGATGAGGATGAATTGGAAGAAAACAAGAAAAAAATAATTCTCCAAAAAATATGTCTCTTATTCTTCGCTTCCAAAATTTTTACTTTAACATAAGCCTCTTTTAGTATTTCTAAAATTCATAATATCCCTCCCTCTTCTATAATTTGAATCACAATCTTTTATTTTTTTTATTAGAGCAAATGCTTTCTTGCAAGAGATATAGTTGTATAATTTAATTACTTGTTTATGTGCTTACAATAAATTTTGATGTATAAAAAATAAATCAACCACTAACAAAATTTGAAGAAGTAAGAATATGTTATCAATAAACGTATGGGTAAGGTTCTGTATATCCCTTGATTCTTCTCTCTAATTTTTCTCTGTAATTAGATGGCTGGTAGTAGCGCATTTCTTGAATATAGGATGATTTGGACCTTCTTAGGATGTACTCTCTCTGTCCCTAATTACTTGTCCACTTTTCCTTTTATAGTTGTCCCTAATTACTTGTCCATTTTGACAAATCAAGAAAGGACAATTTTTTTTACCTATTATACCCTCAATTAAATGACTAATTACTTTGAAAAATGCAGAACTTTTCATCCATTTCATAATTAATAGGGGTAAAATGGTAAACTAACTATGTCATTAATTGATTTCTTAATAGGCGTGTCAATTCAAAATTGGACAAGTAATTAGGGACAGAGGGAGTATTTGATTGCTACGAATGTCAATGACGACTTTGACAAAGACAATATTTGATGACTCGATCTCTTTATGAACATACCAAGAGTTTATTGCATTTTTAGATGTGTTAAAGGAAATATATTACCGTTTAAATAGACATGACTTAGAATGTAGGGTTGTTAGAGTAGGAATAGGTTTATACAATCCTATTAGAATAAGAATAAGTTTATACAATTCTATTAGAATAGGAATAGGAATAGAAATAGAAATAGGAATACCAACTAGTATCCTACTTGGTAAAGGATTGTATTCTAGGGTCTATAAATAGGGTCTCAATGTAATAATGTAAAGGACAACAATATAATAATATTCTTTTCTTATATTTCTTACATGGTATCGGAGCTTCTACGATCTTGGTAAACAATCAAAGTGCTTCCCCTGCCCGCGGGCGGCTATTACTCATATATGCTGCCCGTCTGACCAACAATTATGTTAGCAAAAGTTGGGTCATCGTGTATCTTTCTGGTGATTATTTTCTCATATTTGATTTATGTAAGCATCGTGTCATCATTCCGGTGACTACTTTCTTATATCTAACTTGTAGCACCGTGCCATCTTTTCGGTGACTACTTTTTCATATTTAATTTGTGTAGGTAGCACTGTGCCATCATTCCAGTGACTACTTTTTCATATATAATTTTTGTAGCACCGTTCCATCCTTCCAGTGACTACCTTTTTTTGCATATTTGATTTGTGTAGCACCGTGCATCTTTTCGGACTACTTTTCATATTTAATTTGTGTAGTATCGTGGATTTTTCCGAACTATTTTCTCATATCTGAGTTGCATAGCATCATGTGTCTTTTTAGTGACTCCTCAGATTTGATTTGCATAGTTCCATTCGTCTTTTCGGTGACTCCTCAAATCTGATTTGCGTAGGGTTGTGCCATCATTCCAACCCTACCTGTATAATTTTTCTTTTTCAGTAGGGTCGTGTCATCATTCCGACCCTACCTATATTATTTCTCTTTTTCAATGGGGTCGTTCCATCAATTCGAACTATCCTATATAATTTCTATTTTCTAGTGACATCATTCCAACCTACCCATATAATTTTATTTCTTAGATTGTAACCACTTTTAGCCATCAAATCTAATACTCTGGCATATGAGCATGTTTCGGCCAATTTTTCGATGACTTTCTTGTTTAATATTGACTCGTCTATTGATTCCAACATGATCCATACACTTTATACTAGATTTTGAGCACTTCCGGCGACCGTTGCATTGTGAAGAAGTCTATATGGAGCAACCACCTAATTTTGTTGCTCAGGGGGAGTTTAGTAGCCTTGTATTTGATTACGTAAGTCACTCTATGGTCTGAAACAGTCTTTACAAGCTTGGTTTGGGAAGTTCAACACTGTAATTTTATTACTCTGTGTTTTATCAACATTATGCATCAAATTCAATATTTCTAGAGATGACCAAGCACAATGAGATTGATTGTCAATTTTGTGAAGTCGTGTGATCAACTTGCAGATATCTCACCAATCCCCTCATCGGTCCTCGTGTTAACTACATTTGTAATAAGCTAGGTACATGAATTGTATGCACTAGCTTGAGGGGGAGTGTTAGAATAAGAATATGTTTATACAATCCTATTAGAATATGAATAGGTTTATACAATCCTATTAGAATAAAAATAGGTTTATACAATCCTATTAGAATAAGAATAGGAATAGAAATAGAAATAGGAATACTAACTAGTATCCTACTTGGTAAAGGATTGTATTCTAGGGTCTATAAATAGGGTCTCAATGTAATAATGTAAACAACAACAATTCAATAATATTCTTTTCCTTTATTTCTCACAAGGGTAGAGTAGCTTTCAAGAACCCTAACTGAAATTGAACTCGTTTTGTAGAGTCCCACAAATTTTTGATGTCTACTCCCCTATATCCAAGGCTTGTTGGAGTGTAGACTCAATGAAACTTAAAAAGGAGACCTGAAGTACTCATAAAAATAAAGCTTCCATCTTTGCAATTTTGTGGCTTCTGATTTACAGATCTGATTTGTTAGAGAAGAGATGAAGGGCAAACTTCATCCCATCGAACGTGCCAATTTGTTTAAAATAAAATTTTAATGTATGAAGAATAATCAAACAACAACAAATAAAATCTGAAGAAGCAAGAATATTTTATTAATAAACAATCTAGGTATTTTGTGACGATCCAATTTAGAGATCGTGATCACCGGCGATGTTAAGGGAATCAAATTTCAAAGTAAGCATTAGTAGAAACTTAAAGAAAATCGGGAAATTTTCCCTGGTTTCTGGGCCTATACAAAAAATTTCTATCTCAAAAATCAACAAAACGAAAAAAGGAATCTATACACAAGGTAATACTACTAAATTCATCTCCAAATATGAAAAAAGTTTGATTCTAGCTATACATCTATAATAACAAAAGAATATTCATGAATCAAATAAAGGAATTGCCTATGGAGTGAATCTTAGAGTTCAAAGAAAGGTCCATAACAAATAAATAAGCTTGATGCCCACACGAACAAGTGTGGGGCTCATCAAGAATATCCAACTTGTAAGTTCTAATTAATAAAATATTTACCAACATCACTTGTATTTTTTTTGTAAAATATATTGGGGAGTGAAACACTAGTTCAATGTGTAATAATGCTTAACCTCAACCATTTTTAATGGGGATAAGTCAGTAAACATACTATTAAGATAATTAAAAAATATCTTGAAATAATTCTCCCTTCAAGAATGGTAACAATAAGTAGTACATTTGTTTCATGTAAGAAAGTCAAGTAACATTTTAGTAATAAACTCTGTAACGCCCCGTTATTTAAAAGATCTAAAATTAGAAAGAACCATTTTTGGAAAAGAATAAAAAACTGAAATTTGGCAAGTTATGTTAAGTATAAGTTTTGGGTCAACTTCAAACGACCATAACTCCTAGCACATGATGAGTTAGGTGGGCTACAATATACCGTATGAAAGGTCTTTGAATTATCTTTCCAACTCCACCGAGTTTTCTCATTTTCGAGTTCGTATGAGGGAGATATGTCTGTTTGAAGTCGGGTTGTCTGGATAAGGAAAGTCAAAACCGGATTTTAGAAGGGTATTTTGGTCTTTTCATTACCCAATTAGCTTAATTCGTTTTTGGTGATTACTTAGGGGTCTAAACAGAAATGGTTCAGTTTACGCACTCAAATTATACGCTAGGGTTTTAGAGAAAAGAACTCTAGAGGAGAAAGGTCAAGATTCGTCGATTTCTTGAGGAAGTGATTGTGGATTTCGCCAAGGATTCAATCCTACGAGGTTTGTGAATTCACATAGCATTGCGTTCGTTCACCCACCCGCCAAACATGTTTATTTCAGCGCGAATTCGTCCTATAAAAATTGAAAGTGTGATGTTCTTGATGTGTGTTCTTAAATTTGCTTTCGTTCTTGAATTGGGCTGAGATTGAGGAGTTTTTGAGATAATCGTGTCGATTTTTAGAATTGCTTTGGGTTAGATTCTTGTGTACATGTATTGGGTATATGAATCTAAAGGGAAATTGAGAAATAGAATCGAATTAAGGTTAGAAAACGAGTTGAAAAGTTCGTCGGGTTAGCCTGGGGAAAAGCTGGCGCGACGCGACACTGATGCACCAACAGTGCGCTAGAAATGGGTCTCTGAACTTAGGGGCTAGCGCCCTGTGCCAGTAGTGCGCCAGGGTCGCCTGGCCCAACCCGTTCCTCGTCGTTTAGCCCGTCTGAGTCCTTCTAAAGTGTACTAACACTTCCTATCGATTCTAACTACTCTAAATGACTTCTAAACATTTAGAAATTATCTGTAAACACGAATCATAACCATGAATCCATAAATTCAAATTCAAGGAAAGTTAAGAGCCAAGTCTAGAGAGTTCTTAGAGTCTTTTCAAAAGTTTTGCAAACGTTTTAAACTTGTTTTAAAGATTTGAGTATTGAGTTGAGTAAGAGTGGAGCTCATTTCTTCAAAAGATTATATGGGAACTAAGTATTCCCAATAGTAAAATATTTTCACATTTAAACAAGAGAGGAAACACCGATTTCCAAGAGAGATTTTGAGCTAGTTTTTGAGTAATAATCTCAAACTACAGAGAAAGATTTATGTTTTTAAACATATGAGTTGAATGTATTTTGGGAGTAGTATTGAACACCGATATGGGGACGATTTCATAATAACTCAAGTCTCCATAAACCATGTCGCCATCGTGGGTAGAAAGAGTCATACTTTTTAGATGATTCCTTAATGTTTTTAGCATAGACTAGTGGATCCACTTAGTTGAGGCGTCCTATATCCTGGCAAGTTATAGGACAATTCTGGCAGCGTGGGCAAGACGTTGTACCATCACATAGCTCATAGTGATGGTTGTCAGTTAGAGAAACTCCCACAGAAGTATATCTATATATATATATACACACACATTGAGTTATTGTATTTTTCAATACATTAAGTTGCTACCTACTGTTTAAATGTTTTATATAAACTGCATTTTACTGGTGTTTATTTATGCATTGAGTTGAGTATCCATGAGTTGAGTAAAGCTGAGGTAAGTGCTCCTTTCAGAATTCAGTTCAAGCTTATGTTAAGTTTAGTTTTCCCTTCGCATGCTCGTACATTCAATGTACTGATGCCATTTGGCCTGCATCGTTTTATGATGCAGATACAGGTAATCCGGATCAACATTTAGCGCCTCGTTGATCCAATCGAGGACTAAGAGCCAGTTGGTGAGCCTCTTTGCTTTCCGGAAGATTCCTTTTTACATTGTTTTTAGCATTTTCAGTTGTTAGGATGACAGGGGGTCTTGTCCCGACATCCCTCATAGTTTAGAGGTTTCATAAACAGTTAGTTATTTGTTCTTTAGTCTTTCCATTTTATGTTGTTTATGTTAAGACTTGAGTGGCCACTTTGGCTAAGTTGAATGTTTGTTTCTAAGACATTCTAAGTTTAGTTTGTGACAGTTGAGTTTAAATTGCATTTGAATTCTCTTACTAATGCTTAAAGTCTTCCGCTGAGAATCATGTAGGCCAAGGGTTCGCTTGGGGCCAGATATGGTTCTCGAGTGTCGGCCCCGTCCAGGGTGTAGGCTCGGGGCGTGACAAACTCGATAAACACTATCATATTAAATCTTATATATGGAGATTTTAAAGAATGAATCATGTAACTATGTGCCCTTCTACTTCAACTGTAACACCTTGAAAATGCCTAACTCAGATAAAGTTGAAAAGTGCAGAAAAAGTTGTTGAAGTATGTAATTTTAGATTTATGAAAGGACTTATAGACCGTATAAAGTTGCATGGTCCGTGGATGTCTCTCGTGAAGTGAACTTCAGAAATTGGATTTTCAGGATCAAGGTTGCGGTAGGTTTTACGGTTCGTAAAATTTTTTATGGACCATAGACCCATTCGTAGATCATCGTCATAAAGTTGGAAAAAATGGATTGATAGGACGGATGCTTTGTACAACTCGTGAAAGGTTCTACAAACCGTTGATGGATCTATAGACCAAGGTTTTGAAACTTCAAAAGTACAAAGGATTTCCTAACGAATGGATAGGACAAACTGTAAAAGCATTCACGAAAAATGGAATGGTTCGTATAAGGAAAACTTCAGAAATCAGGTTATCAATTTTTTCTTAAAGAAGAAATCGAGTCCACTGAATGCACAGTGTCCCCTTAAGGAAATTATTCCCCTCAAGTACCCGAGGTTAATGGCATATATCCTTCCAGGATAGAACGATCTTACTTACCGGTGTATCGGTACCTAAAACCACGGTGTCAGCGAACCACTCAAAGGCAGTAAAGTACACTTAGAATACTAGATTTAGTAGTAGTAGAAGAAGTCCAAATTTTATTTTATTTTTAAAATGAGAGGAAATTCCTCAATTTATAGAAAACAAAGGGTCGTGTGAAAAAGGTTCTTATTGTGCCTTACCGGAAAGGTCACAACCCTTTGGAAAAGTCACAATCTTTTTGAAAGGTCACACAACCTTTCATAAAAGTAACAACTTTTCATAAAAGTCACAACTCTTCATAAAAGTCACAACTTTTCATAAAAGTCATAACTCTTCATAAAAGTCGCAACTCTTCATTTTCCATTCACACCTTTTAAAACACAACAGTAGGTCCATCCCGGTAGCTTGCTATCAGGACCTTCAAGTGTCTTGGTGTTGCACTTCTGCTTTTGCCTGGCACACCCCACCAATTATAGTCCTAAATTTAGATAATTTCATTTGATATGCAATAAGGTTCTTTTGTAAAAAATCTATGAATCTACAAAATATTTTTGTTGTCATGATGTTGAGCCTTGATCGATATAAGAACTGTAGTAGTAAAGTGTCATATATAAACTATTTGATAACAATAATTGAAAATGTAAAGAGAGATTTTGTGTAACAAATTGCATATAAAAGAGGTCGCAAAACACATATAAAAACATACCTTTCTAGGCCTTTTTTGCTAAGATCAAGTGTAGTATCTATTTCTTATCACTTATATATGGATCATTGATCCACACGATATTAACTAATTTTTTTTAAGTGGAGGTCCACCACGATAGCTTGCTATCGGGATCTTCAAATGTTTCCTTGACATTGCACTACTGGCTTGCCGGGCACACCCCCACCAATGTAATTATAGATTTTTTTTCTCAAATAATTGTTATTTAATTATTATTCTAATATTAAGGACTTAAAAATTCTATGAAGATTCTAAATATGGCAAGGTAAGGTAGATTTTAACTTGGAGGCTTTAAATATTTTATTCACTTTTAATTTCAAGAAGGAATAACTTGGATCCTACAAATGCACGTTAGGTTCCAAGATTAGTTAGTATCCTTATTTTAATAGTAAAATAAAATAAAATTACATTTTCTACTATATTAGAAGAGTGGGAAGCTCCTTGGTATCAACATGTCTACTTGCCTGGTAATTTTTTATTAGCTAAGGATATTTTTTTTTTCTTTTTTTTTATAATTGAGAAATTCGTCTGTGACCCGCCCTTTGGACCAATCACAACCTTCTAAACTCGGTGGATAATGGGCCCGCCTCTCTACCTTTCTCCACTTAAATATCGGGCTTCGCTTTGTATGGTGTGGGGCTTGAACCTGCGACCTAAGCCACAAATCCTCCACCTTTTGCCACTTGAGTTAGGCCTTGGGGGCTTAATTAGCTAAGGGTATTTTGGTCATTACAATTCATTTTCCTACTTTCATCTTATTCCACGTGTTGGGTGGCCACTATTTTGTTGTGCTGTCATCCACGGATACTTCCATGGACTTCATCACATTCTCTCAAGTCTCACCCCCCGCCCCCCAGAGGTTCTTCATCTTGCAAAGTTTTCAAGATGAAAAACTGAAAAACTTCCACATTCTCCAAGCACTGCATTTTTATGAAGTTTTCCATCTCCCAGGTATTGCTGTAACTTTGAGGTAATTCTTGTTCTCTCTCTATTTTTAGTTGATTTTCTTTTCAGCTTCAATTTTTTTCCGATTTCTACGTTTGGTTGAATAGATTTGTAAAGCTTTGATTTTAGATTCAGTTCCATGGGTTGATGAAGTTTGAATCTGGAGTACTTGAATGTTGAAAGTTAAATCACTATCCAACAACAACATGGTTTTCTTCTTAGCCCAAAAATCTCCGGTGAGTACTTATATGTTCCTGTCTATTTCAATCCTATTCTCCCTTGTATTTCGGTGCTATTGCTATGCTTTACTCGCCTAGTACAACTTCAATTGATAATCTTCTCTGAGGAAAAATCTTTATGTCAGATTGAGTTGTTTGGTTGGAGACATCATTTTTTAAGAAAGTATTGTGAAATGCATACCACCTGTTTTATAAAATGCATGAATAAACTGTTTGATTCAGTTGTGAAATATCTATTACTTATTTTTTCCATTGGTAATTTTGCTTTTGAATTTCCTATATGGAAAATGCCTAATCGAGTTTATTAATTGGCTTTAAAGTTATGTATTGATGATTATATGACTTGCCATTCTAGAGATGTTTGTTGTTCACAAGGATAATGAAGGATGAAATTTACGTTTTGGCATGATTTAGGAATGCTTTTGAACAATTTTTTTTTTAATATTTGGTCAATGGTAATGCCTTGTATGCAACACTTTTATGTTAAGAAAATATATATTGTTGAGCAAAGGTCAATAATCTTGTTTGAGAACCTAAAATAATATAGAAACATGAATATATTTAATCGTTTTTAGCTTTTAAACAAGTGAAGAAGAAAAAGAGGAGATGATTCTGAACTTTAGTTTATTAATGGTTCTTAAGATGGTGCCTGGAAGAAAATACAACACATTTGTTAATGTGGTCTATCTTTAGTTACTTTGTTAAAGGTCAATAGTAGTATCTTCTCAATATTAGTGTATAGCTTTGTTTTTCTTACTATATTACTTATGATTCTAATATTGACTAATTGGTGTTGATTTACCTGCCGATGTTTCTGTAAGTACTATTTAATTCGGTGGGAGCGACTCATGGGTCATGAACGTTGCTATTTTCTTTATTACTATAATTGATATCGTTTAGTCGTCTTATTAGAGTGATCATAATCCTCATTCAACAAATAAATTTTTTGCTGGCACACTTATATTATGGTGTTCAATTACTATTAACTAAATGATCCTGTGTAAGCTGTAGTGTTAACAAATGTAAGAATGCAGATACCTGGTTAAGTGAAGGAGTTGGATTCAAGAACCTGTAGGAGTTGTATTCTGGAACGTGTTATTTATAATTCATAGTTACTGTGACATATTTAGGATTGTTAGTGAGGAAACATGCCTTCTATGATTACTTCTTACGTTTTCAAAAGTATATTTTATAGGTGGTGAATCTGCAAAACGAGAAGCTTTGTAATCACCTTACCCGCCAAGTACTTGTAGTTTTCTATTTTTTTGTATCAATTTCATGATCTTGCATCAACAATTTGACATTACATGGATATTTTTTTTTTAACTTTAGAATGCTAGAATCCTTCCACAATAGAAGATTCAGAGGTCAAACACGCTTTTAAAGACTTAATGGCTGCAAGCTAGCATGAACTCCCAAATGGAAATCGATGATGCTATCAATTTAATTGGTGAAATAAGTTGAGTAAATGAAATAAAGGGTTTGACATACAGTTTCTGAAGTTCTTACTGTTTAAATTGCTCATATTGTTGGCAGGATGTGAAGCCTTTGTCAAAACAATTCTCTGATGCACTGCATACAGTATTTCAACGCATATATGAGCGCCTTTGGGCTAGAGGAGGAATATTTGAGAAAGAAAATTGAGGTGGAGCTGGGGACTAGGATGATACGTTTTGATTCACAAATAATGTGCTTGATGTTTTAAATTTCAGGCCTGATATAACTTGCATAACAGAAATGGAGAAATACACAACAAAAATTTTTTTGGCAATTTTTATAGGAAATAAATTTATGACAGTGGGCTGGATCAAGTGTAGCAATTTTTCTCATATTCTCTTTTGCCTTTGAGAAATGTTACATCAATAAATTTAGGGATATTGAAGATGTTTGCTTCCTCGAAATAGTGTCTACAAAGAAGCATGATTTACTAAATTTGCATCACTGCTGTGTTGGTAGATCTATGGGTATTCTTTCTAAAGAATTCTCTTATGAATTACACTTTTCGAAATTATGGTTAGTTGTAAAAGATTATTGTTATTTAGGATTTAAATGAAATTATGTAATAGAGAGTAACAATGTTAAATTATTATTATGTATCTAAATCTCAGGTCCGTTCTCTGCACGGGCAGACTTATCTAGTACCTAAACATTAGTTCCTCACCTCCCCTTCGCATGTATTTTATTTTAGGAGTTTTTTACTAAATTTTACTAATACCTCTTACCATTTATTTTAGGAATCGTTAATTTTTTTCTTCTCATATATTTTAGGAATCAACATAATAAATATAATTAAATAATAATTTGATAAAATAGAAACTAAAAAATAAATTTCCTGTTTCTATTCTCCATTTCCTGTCTATTTTAGTATTTTCTATTTAGTTACTCATGTTATGTTTTTCCTATTACTTGTTTATGCTTGTGTTATTTTGTTTTAGCTTAGTCGGACGTTGTTTACTATATACCGTGTTTTTACTCATACTACACTTTTGCCCCCTACAAATCTCAGTTTGAGTTCTAACTGTTGATTGGAGTCGTGCGGAGCAGCTTAGAATTTTTGGAGACTTGGGTGAGATCCTAGCGTTTGGAGTTGTGAGTTTCCATCTATTTTTGGCTAGGCTTAATCTTTATGTTGTATTTAAAGACATCACGTGCTTATCTTGTATTTGTAGAAGCCTTGTACTCTTATGTTGGATTAAATTCTCAACTACTGACTGATGCCAGGTCTTTGGATGGTTTCTATATTGTTTTCAGTTGATTATCTTTTCTTCGCTTGATATAAGCTTTATGCTTTTAATTTGTTGGCTTTTGCTTGGTAGCTCGTTGCTTATGGGTCCGGGCTAAGGGTTTATTTACCTAGTGGTGGGATATAGTAGGCGCCATCACGACCTGAAAAATTGGATCGTGACAATTATAATTTGAGGGACATGTCGAACGCCGAGGTGAATTCTATTATCAAGTGTCGTCTTGCATGTCGAATGGATGCATGGACATATATGTCCCCCATGGATCCCGAATTGAGAGACAACATGTGTGTATCATTAGGTAAGACATGCATCACTACACGTTTCATTACATTTCATTGCACTATATATATATGTGTATATATATATATATATATATATATATATATATATATATATATATATATCATTTGTGAACTTGTGAATGCCTTTCTGTGGAACTAGTGATTGATGACTTGATCTGATTTACTATTGATCTGTAATTGTTGGAGAGTTGTTATTGAGCTATGAGATATTTAAATTGTGCACTGTTAGGTTGGACTGATTTTTACATGTTGTAGTTGTGGAAGTTCGGTTGGAGTGACATAAGTAAATGTATTCTATACTCTTAGCTTTGTGTTTAAGAGTTTGCTTATTGAGTACCGTGTGGTTTGGTAATCACCCCTTGCTTCTACATTTTTGTAGCTTACTAGCCCATTTTTGGAGATTTGTGAGACAGTTGTTTATCATCTCAGCGGACTTTCTTACTCCTATTTATGATCTTGTTCTATTTTAGAGACAAACATCATTTGAGAGTTGTGTTTTCTTTCAACTGTAGTGTAATACATTAGAGGATTGTGCACGTGACAACTAGGTTTTGGGGATTTAGTTAAGTTGACTTGTAATCCGCATTATAAATTGTTATTCAATTTTTTTGTCATAGTTTATTTCTGCATTATATTATAATGATTGGATATTAGACTGACTTGCCTTGGGTGGGATAAAACGAGTGCCATTATATCTATTTTTAAGTCATAACAAATAAATAATGTGTTTGTAATATGATATAAAATTATTAGTGCCAAAATAAGCTAGTAATAAATGAAAATATGATTTTATATGAGTTAATTGTATAATCGACAACTTAAACTATATACTCTAATATACATTATTAATTTGTTGTGATACAAATTTTAGGGAAAATGCATAAGTACCCCCAAGCCTATGCCCGAAATTCCAGAGACACACCTAACCTTTACTAAGATCCTATTACCCCCTGAACTTAATTTATCTATAATATTCTACCCCTTTTCGGCCTACGTGGCACTATCCTTGAAAAAATTGTCAACATGCGCTGGGCCCACAAGATAGTACCACATAGGCCAAAAAGGGGTAGAATATTACATATAAAATAAGTTCGGGGAAGTAATAGGACCTTAGTAAATGTTAGGTATGTCTCTGGGATTTCAGACATAGGCTGGGGGGGGGTGTACTTATGCATTTTCCCCAAATTTTATAATAATTAAAGGGCTAACCCATCGCTGCCCCCCTAAACTTGGCATCAACTTTCACTTAGACACCTCAATTAGGCGATGTTCATTTTGGACACCTTATGTAGAGTTTCGTTATGTTATTTTGACACTTTTCGCTGACTCAACATAGCATGTGTGTTACACGAATTTTATGCGCGTGCAACACTCTTTTTTTCTTGGAAAATATTTTTGCTCTCTTCTTCTTCCTCACTCTTCTCTTCCTGTAACTTCTCTACCTTCCATCACCCAACATCACCATACAACTTTTTGAAAAAATTCTGCAAAACTTTGTTGGATTGAGCTTTAATATTGTTGGAAGAGTGCCTTCAAAATGTTACCATTGGCGATATGATTATGAACTACATGCTAGACGCGCAGAACTATCATGTGTACTTTACAGATCTTACTTACAAGAACCATTTTATGGACAGATTATAGAAGGTGGAGAAAAGATGCAAATCGCGGAGTTTTTCCATAGCATTCCTAATTAAATCCCATAACATTTCTCCATAGCATTCATAACTAAATCCCCAATTTTTTCCTCTTTCTGCATCTTCACCATTTATATAATATTGTTATTTTTGTTTCAAGATGCAGTTTTGATTTTTAAAAAAAAAAAGAGGAATCAAGGAATGGATTTTAATGGATTTGAAGAAGAACAAAGAGAAAGAACAAAAACACATCGAAGAAGAAGTAGAAGATGTGGGGGGGGGGGGGGGGTGAGGACTAGGGTTAGATGTTTTGAAGAAAAAAAAAGAAAGTAAAAGTGAGTTTTTTAAAAATAAAATAAAATTCCACATGTCACAAGTTCATTCATTTATTTATCCACGTAGGAGGCGTTTGGATACACACACTTAAGCTAGTTCTAAGAATATAAAAAAAGTGTCAAAATGACACATTGAAACCCTACATGAAGTGCCTAAAATGAACATCATTTAGTTGAAGTGTCTAAGTGAAAATTGCTGCCAAATTTAGGGGGCCACCGATGGGTTTGGCCATAATTAAATGTAATGCATGCATTTTTATTCTCATATAAAAAGCGAGTGACGTCTTTACCTTTCAGTTGGTTCTCACATAACAAGACGAGATCACACATACTAATAAAAACACAATCAAATATATGAAATCATGAAAAACTAAATGAATTATACAAAAGGAATGAAAACTAAACAGCAGGAAAATTATCAAATTGGTGAATTAGATGAATGTTTTCATCTTTGAAAAAGGAATTCAACAAGTGATTGTATTTGGTAAATTTACAGTGACGAAGAATCTCAACAATATTCATAATTCACAGTCATTTCATCGAGTGTATTATCAAATATGACATGACCTAAACAGTTCCAAAATGTCATATTCATAATTCAGGGACATTTCATCAACATTCCTCTGAAATTACCTACTTACAAATGGAAAGAAGAGACCAAAATTAGTTAGAATATTTGGTGTGTGCCAAATTATTTTAGAATCCTTTCATTCCAAAGTAAAATCATCTCCACTAATTAATTAGGGAGGAAAGCTGAATAAAAAAATCATATAGTAAAGAATTTTTTTTATAGGGTGTGTTTGGTATGAAGGAAAATGTTTTCCTGGAAAACAAGTAGAGTTTTGACTTATTTTCTAGGGAAAATGCATAAGTACCCCCCCAGCCTATGCCCAAAATCTCTGAGACACACCTAACCTTTACTAAGGTCCTATTACCCTCCCGAACTTATTTTATATATAATTTTCTACCCCTTTTCAGCCTACGTGGCACTATCTTGTGGGCCCAGCGTGTGTTGACAATTTTTTCAAAGATAGTGCCACGTAGGCCGAAAAGTGGTAGAAAATTAATTAAAAAAATAAGTTCAGGGGGGTAATAGGACCTTAGTAAAGGTTATGTGTGTCTCAGGGATTTTGGGCATAGGCTGGGGGGTACATATGCATTTTCCCTATTTTCTAATGTTTGGTTGGTGAGTAGAAAATATTTTTTAGTGTTTAATTTATGAATAAAAAATATTTTTGAGAAAATATCTTTTATTTTTACTAGAGAGTACAAAATAATTTTTGAAATTGAAAATATTTCTTAAAAACAAACTTGAATTTTTTTTTTGGGGGCCTAGTGGGTGGGGAGGTCGGGGGTGAAAAAAATAAAAAATTGAAGTTGAAAATATTTTTTAAAACAAACTTAATATTTTTTGGGGTTAAAAACAAACTTAAAAATAGTTTTTGGAGGGGGTGGGGGGCTGGTAGGGAGGTTGATTGGGGGGGGGGGAGGTTGAGGGTAGGGGGTAGAGTAAAAAAATAAAAATTGAAATTGGAAATATCTTTTAAAAATAACTTTTAATTTTTTTTTGGGGGTAGGGGTGAGTGAGGGGTAACAAAATAAAAAATTGAAGTTAAAAATATTTTTAAAAACAAGCTTTAATTTTTTTTTTTTGGGGGTGTTTAGGCGGGGGGGGGGGGGGTTGAGGGTAGGGACAAAATAAATTGATTATTTCAACAAAAACAAATTGTAATTTGAAGTTGGAAGAGAGTTTTGGAAAATGTTTTCCTTAATTTTTGAAGGGAAGTCATTTTCCTTAAATTTGAGGAAAATAAGTTGATTTGGAAAACATTTCCAAAACATTTAACCCAACCAAACATGAGAAAATTGAAAAACATTTTCGAAAAATATTTTCCTTCATACTAAACACACCCATAGTGTGTGCTAACTTTCTCAATTTTCTTAACCTTGCAAATTATATTTTAAGAATTGAATGTTCATTTACCAAACATAGATATATAAATGCCTACCTCAAGTTTCACATTTGGGGAACATAATGGTGCTGCAATGATGTTCTTTTGGTAGGAACATCTCCATAATTTTCTTGCTACATAGTGAAATAAGACACCAAAAATTGTAAGCATATTTACTGACAAATATTTTACTAGAATCAAAGTTATGATATAATTTTGAGTTTTATTATGAAAACTCTTATACACCAGAATTTAAACATTTATATAACAAAGATCAATTATTTGTGTTCTAAGCAAATTTAAGAAACTGTTCAATTCAAAAGTTTCCAGTCAAATTATTTGTGAACTTGTTTACCTAAAAATATACAAACATCTTTACTAATTAACTAAGTGGGTAAAGAGAATCGAAAGTATTGAGAAAAATAATAATTTGTACAAACTTCTTAATTTGCTTAACTCTATGAAAAACATTTTTAGAATACAATTCTCTATGATTAAACATAGATATATGAAAAACAACCTCAAGTTTCAAATATTAGAAAACATATTGACGTCAGAAAGCTCCTTCCTATATGATAACTCTTCCATAATTTTCTTGCTATACGTGAAACAAAACATAAAAAATGTAAGCACATTTATTGACAAGTACTTTCATTTTGTATTACCAAATTTTGATACAGTTTTAAATAACATTATTAAAATATCATGCACAAAGAGAATTCAATTTCTTATATATAAAGACTAATCATTTGTCTACAATAATGTTTGTAATGACTAAAATATAAATCTATCAGGCAAATATTTTGTAAATTCATTTACTTTAAAATATACTATAATCTCCACTTGTTACTCAGCAGCCGAAAAGTGAGTAGCATATATAAATAGCGAATAGAAAAATAGTAGTATGTACACCTTTCATAATTTTCTTAGCTCTGTAAGTTTATTTTTAGAATATAGTATTCTATGAAAAATATAGCTATATGAAAATTTACCTGTAACGATCGGGTTCCTTCTTTATAGAAAAACCAATGGGAAAAAAATTTAGGCCGAAAAACTTTTTCGTAGTAACTTGGGATTTTCAAACCTAGTCCAGATTTGGACGAAATCGGAGTCTGTGAGGTCTAGGGAAATCTAGTAGCAATTGGGTGATCTAATTATAAATTTGATCACATGAGTAGATTGATAAGACGTTAGGAACTCGTACGACTTTATAGAATTGAATTCGGGCGAGTAGAACTCCCAGAATGTATCTTAGCGTGAACAGATAATTTCGGAGTGTCGTTGGTGGAAGGTGTGTTGTGAAATGAGTGTCTTGGAATTATTATTTTTTCTCACTGGTTCCGTGCAAGCCGCTGAGGCGGGATTTTTCCTGCCAGGGCGGGGCCGCTGTAGCGGGGTGAGGACCGCTGTGGCGGGTCAGTCGTGACTTAAGTCGGAAATAAACCCTAAAAATGTTTTATTCTGCAATTTTTGAACTTGAGAGCTAAGGAACGAACCCAGGTGTTTTCTTGACAGTTTTTCACCATTCTTGAGGCTAAAGGTAAGGTTTTAACTTCCCAAATTCATTTTTCGATCCGTAGAACGTAATCTAGCAGGTAATTATCAATGGGGGAGGGTTTTGATATGAAAATTATGGTTGGAAAAGTCCTAAATTGGATATTGGGATCATGAGTTTGATCTAGGGTTGATAGAATTGTTGGTAATTTGAGTAATTAGTTATTGTTTATTGATTCCCGTGTTATATTAATTGTTTGTAGACCAAGAACAAGCGGAACGAATTTGAAAAGGGAAGAATCATGTTTCTTAGGGGATTCAAGCTTGTTTCGAGGTAGGTGATGATTGTGATTTCATGATTGTGTGATATGTGTTTGTTCTTGCTTCATTATAATACGTGTATGCATGCGAATGTTGTATTATTGATCACACTAGTTGTAAATGAGATAGTTGAATGATGAATGCCATGAATCATGACTTGATTGTATGATTTGAGAATATACTTGTGATTGTGATTGTGGCTTGTTGAATGGATCAGGTGTTGCGTTCTGACACACTAACTTGGATCGGTTGTCGCGTTCCGACATAAACATGGAATCGATTGTCACGTTTCGGCATAAACTATGTATTGGGTACCACATTCAGTATGCTAACAATTTGGGTTTGGGTTCCGTGAGAGGACCATTGACTTAACATAACTGTATATCTTGAGAAATGTGAAGTTGTACGTTATTTCGTAAATGATGATGATATTGAATATGTTCGGTGTATGCATGTTATTATTATGTTGTAATGACTTATGTATGTTGCACTTAGTGGGATAGCCGCGTGATCCAACAGTACACCGTGGTTGTGTACTGATACTGCACTTGCTCTTTCTTTGTTGAGTACAGGGCATCTTCAGATGGCTATTGACATACCTCGCTTAGAAGATCAGTGATCGTTCGAATTCAACGGTGAGCCAGTTCTTCCAGGCTGCCATGAGTTTTCTTTCTGTTTAGTCCATTTTATTCGGACTTAGACTAGTTCATTAGATATTCTTATGTTTAGTTGGGTTGCACCCATTTTCCTTTAGATTTTTGGTTAATTGTTAGAGTTTTGGTACGCTGACTTCAAGTTCTAGGCGTTGTTTCCGCATTTGTTTAGTTGTTAGACTATGGATTTGGAGTTTATGGGAAATCCCTATTTCTTTCCTTAGCATTTAAACCTGCTTCCATATCTTTAAATGCCTTAGTTGTTTGGTTCTTTGGTTAACTAATTAGTATTAATGGTTCTCCCACCGGATGGTTAGTGTGGGTACCAATCATGATGGTCTGGGTTGTGACATTACCTGAGATTCTAAATTCAGGAGAACACTGTGGAGCTGGAATGGTCTTTCATCTACATTAGCACCATCATCTTTTTTTTTCTACATAAAAAAAAACCCAAAAAATAGTTAGTACAATTCATGATAATTATTTTCACAGTATTTATTCCCAAGTCAGAATTAGTTTTGATCTTCAACTTTAAATTATCTTATTCAACA
This sequence comes from Solanum verrucosum, assembly GCF_900185275.1. Lineage (NCBI taxonomy): Eukaryota > Viridiplantae > Streptophyta > Magnoliopsida > Solanales > Solanaceae > Solanum > Solanum verrucosum. Next base: position 301,698 of record NW_026020070.1, on the reverse strand, counting down.
CATATTTATAAGCTCATATAACAATAGGTGATCATTTGTATACTAAAAAGGTAAGAAAACAATAAATTAAAAATTAATTAATCATATTTTTTAGAAACTCTTTCACCTCAAAAATACACAATCATCAGAACTAATTAATTGGGAGAGTAGAAGTAGGTACAAAAAATAACTAGTGAAGAGAAATAATAATTTGTACAAATATCTTAATTCGTTTAACTTTGTAATTACATTTTCATAATATAATGCTCTATCACAAAACATAGGTATGAGAGTAACTACCTCAAGTTTCGTACTTGGGGGATTACAGTGGAGGTTGAGCAATCCTTCCTCTACTTCCATCACTTTTTTGCTACACATTCAAACAAGATATTAAGATTTTATAAGCATATTTATTGATAGTTATTTGCACTTTGTGTTCACAAGTTATAATATAGTTTTGAATGTCATTAACATATTATATTGTACATAACATATTTACCTTTCATAAAACAAAATTATATCATCTATGTTCATTCAAAATTTTAAGAACAATTAAATAGAGATTAACCAGTTAAATTAATTTAAATTGCTTTCAACTCAAAACATGCAATCATCCCTAGTAATTAACTAGGGGACAAAAGTGAGTAAACAAGGAAAGATTGTGAAGTGAAAAATGATTGTTTGTACAATGTATCTTATTTCTTTTAACTATAAAATTATAGTTTTTAAATATGATATAGGCTTATAAAAAGTTATATTACATTTTTAATTCAAAGAAACATCATAGAGATGGAACAATATATCCTCTGTAGTTAGTTTCTTGTTGTATAATAAAATAAAACACCATAAATTGTAACCGTATTTATAAAATAATTTTTTAAAATATGTATTGATATTTTCTGCTATAGATTAATTTACATTATTGACTTGTCTTTATTTCATATATATTTAATCAAAAATTGATTTTTTTGTATTCTACAAAAATAAAAGAAACAACTTTATTGAAAATTAAGTAGATAAATTTAACCCTATAACTTTAAAATATACAATCATCTTCACTCATTAACTAGAGGTAAGAAAATGCATAAAGATATATAAAGTAAATAGAAAAATAATAGTATATACAAACTTGTTTAGTTCGTTTAACTTTTGAAATTGTACTTTCAAAGTATAATGCTCTATCATCAAATAAACAATATTGTATGAAAATATTACCTCAAGTTCATGAATCAACAAACTATTGAGGAATGAACATTCTTCTGCGGTAAAAATTTCAGTATCTCCTTTTTGTGCAGTAAAAATAACACATCAGAAGTTGTAAGCATTTTAATTGAAAATAGTATAACTTTGAATTTTATTATTTAATTATCTTATATAATAATAACTTTATCTTTTATGTAAAATTGTTGGTTATTTATGTTCTACTAAAATATAAGAAGAAACAAATTGAAAATTATCTTGTATACTACAAAAATATAAAAAATTTAATTAAAAAATAACTTCTTATATCATTTAGAAATTCATTCATCTCAAAATACACAAGCATCTCAACTAATTAATTAGAAAAGTGATAGTGAGTGCAATAATAACGAGTGAAGAGAAAAATGATATTGTGTACACATATTTTTAATTCTATTAACTTTATAATTACATTTTCATAATATAATGCTTTATTATCAAACATAAATATATGAAAAACTACCTCACATTCTGAAATTGGGGGGGATCATAATAGAGTTGAAACGATCCTTGCTTTGTAGTAATATCTCCATACTTTTCTTGCTACACATTTAAATAAGACAACAAAATTATAAGCATATTTATTTAACGTTATTTGCACTATATATTCACAATTTACGATGTAATTTGAGTTTTTTTTATCATATTATCTTAGACAATATAAATTTAATCATTTATATAACAAAAATCGATTATCTTGGTTCTTCAAATATTTTGCACTTCAAAATATACAATCATCTTTGCTAATTAACTGAGGGAGATAATGTGAACAAAATAATGAATAGTGAAGAGAAAATTATAGTGACTACAAAGTTTATTTTTGCTAAACTATTAAAATAATATTTTTTATAATATAATAATCTATTATCAACCATAGGTATATAAAAAACTACCTCTTGTTCTAAATTCGATCGATCATTATAAAATTGAAATGACCTTTCCTCTGAAGTAATACCTACATAATTATTTTGCTGTACAATAAAATAAAATATCAAAAGTTATAAGCATTATTAATGAAAATTATTTTAACACTAACTTATTATCAAATAATCAAATAGTTTTGATCTTCAATATTGAATCATTTTATTCGATATATATTTAACCTTATTAATCAGTAGTATTCTACAAAAGTGTGAAAACAAGTTAATTAAAATTGACAAGTAAGTTATTTGAAAATTCGTTCACCTTAATATATACAACCATCTCGCCAACGATTAACAAGCAAAAATAAAATTAAAAAAAAAAAGAATAGACAATGAAGAAAAAATGACTGTGTAGATAAATTTTCTTATTTCGTTGAATTTTGTAAATTACTTTATCATAATATAATGCTTATGAAAAAATATAGATATATGAAAAACTACCTCAAATTCTGAATATGGGGGATCATAAGGAAACTGGAACGGTCTTTCCTCTAGAGTAACACCTCCATAACTTTCTTGCTAGTCAATGAAATAAGACACCAAAAATTGTATGTGTATTTAGTGACAATTATTTTCACAAATCACTATATAGTTTTGAGTTTCACTATTGAAATATCTTATAAAACAAAATTTAACCTTTTATAGATCTAAAGTTGATCATTTATATTCTACAAATATGTAAGAAATAACAAAAATGAATGTGATCGAACATCATTATTTGACAATCTTTTTCCCTCAAAAAATTCAATCATTCACAATAATGTAATGACCGGGTTCTGTCGTTATAGAAAAGCCAATGGGGAAAAATTTTAAGCTAAAAACTTTTTTGTAGTAACTTGAAATTTTCCAACCTAGTCCAGATTTGGACAAAATCGGAGTCATTAAGGTATAGGGAAATATGGTAACAATCGACTGATTTAATTATGATTTTGATCATATGAGTAGATAGATAAGTCGTTAAGGAACCTGTACGACTTTACGTAATTGAATTTAGGCAAGTAGAACTCCGAGAATTGATATTAGCGTGAATGGGTAGTTTCTGATTGTCGTTGGGTGAAGGCATGTTGTGAAATGAGGTCTTGAAATTATTAATTTCTCTCACTGGTTCTGTGCAAGCCGCTGAGGCGGGATTTTAGCCGCTAGGGCAGGGCCGCTGTAGCGAGTGGGGTGCCGCCATGGAGGGGTAGACGCGACTTAAAGTCGTAAATAAACCGCAATAACATTTTATTCCACAATTTTCGAACATGAGAGCTAAGGAATGAACCCAGGGCTTTTCTTGACAGTTTTCCACCATTCTTGAGGCTAAAGGTAAGATTTTCACTCCCCGAATCTGTAGAACGTAATCTAATGGGTAATTATTGATGGGGAAGAGTTTTGATCTGAGAATTATAGTGGAAAAAGCGCTAATTTGGGTATGGGGATCATGGGAATGATCTATGTAATGATCGGGTTTCGTCGTTATAGAAAAACCAACGGGAAAAATTTTTGGGTTGGAATTTTTTTTCGTAGTAACTTGGAATTTTCAAACCTAGTCCAGATTTGGACGAAATCAGAGTCGTTAAGGTGTAGGGAAATCTGGTAATAACCGAGTGATTTATTTATGATTTTGATTAAATGAGTAGTTTGATAAGTCGTTAAGGAATCCGTACGACTTTACGAAATTGAATTCGGGTGAGTGGAACTCCCGTAATCGATCTTAGCATGAGCGGTATTTTTTGAGCGTCATTGATTAAATGTGTGTTATGAAATGGGGGTTTTGAAATTATTAAAATAGCTCACTATTTCGTGCAAGCAGCTTCGGCAGTGATTTTTGTCACGACCCAAGCCTAGGGCCTAAACGTGACATGGCGAATGAGGAACCCGAAGGAACCCCAAACAAGCCTCTCAAACTTGTCATCACACTTCATCGGTCGCGGAAGTACATTCAACATTAATTAACGGGAAATAGGGACTAAGGGCAAACCATTTCAAAATGACATCATAGAACAAGAGTCAAACTCATTTACAAAATACTTGTCCAACGCACACCTCTACATACATAGATAGGACAGGGCTATGACATACTACCGGCTCCCCTCATAGTCAAAATACAATTGCAAGCTAAAGTCTCAAAACATAGGAGTAGGAAACATAACATAGCCCTCGAATCATTGAGGACTCACCAACAACTCGGATAAGCACCGTACTAGCCACGTGAATGGAGAGAAAGATCAAGAGTAGCTCCGGTCCCTACATGGTGACATCATGTAGGCAAAATATGCGTTAGTACTTGGAATGTACTAAGATGCGGGGTGCAACACAACAATAGACAAGGACACAATCGAAATACAAGAAATAGTTTCATAGGCATTATGAATAACAGTATGAGGATGCATGATCAAAGTGAAGTCAAAACATGTTTAAGTAAATCTATACTAATAGTAGATATCATATGTGTATGAATGATCTAACCAATCTATAACCCCAACTTAGGATGGGGGATGCCGTTCACACCCGGACACCCTGGTGGCAAGGTATAAACCCCTCACATGGTTGATGTTGGTCACACCCCAAGCATCCTAGGTGGTGAGATATAAACCTCTCACATGGTTGATGTTGGTCACACCCCAAGCATCCTAGGTGGTGAGATATAAACCTCTCACATGGTTGTCCGGTTCTTTTCCCCCGGACCGGGCATGGTTATGCAACACTTTATATAGAAAATTCTCATTAGGCTCTAATACAATCTCATGTATGGAATGAACATATACACAAGCTTAGTTTGTGATCAACACATCTCTGGATTTCCATACATCTCATAACTCAAGCTTTAAAGCATCGATTCATCAATTCTCCATAGTTGGACATTTTGTCAAACACCTTGAAGGCATGTAATGGAATCAAAGAGCATGAAAAATAGGGTAGTAATTATGCAGCCAAACCAGTGAACAACCTACAACAACACCTTTTTAACACCCACAATACCACATGAAAATCTCCACATCCATTCCAAATTTAGGTTCAAGTTCTAGAGTCACAACATGCTCAAAACAATCACTTTTCATGTTTAAAATTCAATGTGCAGGAAATTATTATAAAGAACAAGACTAATTTATGAATCTTAACTTAAACCATGAATTAGTGAGTAGAATAGAGTCTAGGCACTATGGGTGGAAGGACCCATGAGTTCAACACCACATACCTTGAGTTTTTATGAAGGTCTTGAGAGTGTTTTTAATGGAAGCTTGAAACTTGGAGCAAGAGTCTCTTCAATCTTGAGGAAGGTTTTGGATTAGGGTTCTTGAGAGAACTTGAGAGAAAATGTCTCTAAGTATGAGAGAGGTGTTTTGGGAAATGTTTTAGAGATGGGAATTGAACTAATGGTATATAGGAAATAACATATGCCCTTTGGAAAAATGGTCCAACACTTAGAAAGAAAAATGAGGCGGGTGAACAGTAAAAACGCTCACTGGAAATTGCCTTTCCTGCCGGACAGATTTTACGAAAATGGGCATAACTTCTTCGTTCGAACTCCTAATGAGGTGAAACTAAGTGCGTTAGGTAGCTAACTCAAAGGGCTTTCCATGGATATGTTATTGGCCACCCAATAATTTGTGTGCTAGGAGATATGACCCTCCAAAGTAGACCCTCGAAAAAGGCTTCACTTGGAAATTTCGGATTTTGATACGGTTGCTCTAAAATTTGGGTTAGGCCCATTTCCCACTCAATTTGATCCCCTAAACAAGAATATGAAGTCAGATTTTCAAAAAATAAAACGGATTTTTTTTTATAGCTAAACAAGTTTCTGGTAACTTCCGAAGCACATTTTTAAGAACTTTTTGGGTCATTTCAATTTTGGTCGCTCTGGCGGTGTCGCTGTAGCGGGGTGAGGGTCGCTGTGGCAGGTCAGACGCGAGTTAAAGTCATAAATAAACCCCAAAATGTCTCTATTCTGCACTTTTTATTTTTTAGAGCTAAGGAACGAACCCCAGACGATTCTTGACAGTTTTCCACCATTCTTGAGGCTAAAGGTAAGTTTTTTTACTCTCCGAATCCATTTTTTGATCCGTAGAACGTAATCTAATGGGTAATTATCGATGGGGGAGGGTTTTGATCTAGAATCTATGGTGGAAACAACCCTAATTTGGATACTTGGGATCATGGGTATGATCTGGGGTTGTTAGAATTATTAGTAATCCAGGTAATTAATTTTTATTTATTGATTTACGTATTATATTGATTGTTTGTAGACCAAGAACAAGCGGAACGAATCCGAAAAAGGAAGGATTAAGTTTCTTAGGGTTTCAAGCTTGTTTCGAGGTAGGTTATGGTTGTGATTTTATTGTGTGATGTATATTTGTACTTGCTTCATTATGATACATGTATGTATGTGAATGTTGCATTATTGATCACATTTGTTGTAAATGAGATAGATGAATGATGAATGCCATGAATCATGACTTATTTGTATGAACTTGAGAAGATACTTGTGATTGTAATTGTGTTGTGTTGAATGGATCGGTTGCCACGTTCCTGCATAACTAATTGGGATTGGTTGCCACGTTTTAGTATAATTATGGGATCGGTTGCCACGTTGCGGCATAAACATTGCATCGGGTACCACATTCCGGTATGATAACAGTTTGGGTTTGGGTTTTATGAGAGTACCAATGATTTGATATAATTGTGTATCGTGAGAAATGTGAAACTGTACCTTGTTCGTAAATGTTGATTATATTGTATATGTTCGATATATGCATGAGGTTATATTGTTGTATTGACTTATATATGTTGCACTTAGTGGGATAGCCGCGTGATCCTACCAGTACACTGTGGTTGTGTACTATCACTGCACTTGCTCTTTCTTTGTTCAGTACATGGCATCTTCAAGCGGCTATTGACATACCTTGTTTAGAAGATCAGTGATCGCTTCAAATTCAAGGGTAAGGCCGTTTCTTCCGGGCTGCCATGAGTTCTCTCTCGTCTATGTCCACATTTTAGACTTAGACTTTTCTAGTAGTTAATTAATTCATTAGTTTGGGGTTGCATCCCTTCTTGTTTAGATGTTTTGGTACATTGACTTTCAGGTTCTAGACGTATTTTCTGCATTGTTAGTTGTTAGATCTTTTGTAAGTTTATGGGAACTTCAGTTTTAGCTATTATTCATGTTTTCATATCCTTAAGTGCTTTAGTTGCTTGGTTCGGGTTGTAGTAATGGTTCTCCAGCGGAGGGTTAGTGTGGGTGCCAATCACGATGGTCTGGGTTGTGACAATCTAGGGTTGATAGAACTGATTAGTAATTTGGGTAATTAGTGATTGTTTATTGATTTTCGTATTATGATGATTGTTTGTAGACCAAGAACAAGCGGAACGAATCCGAAAAGGGAAGGATCAAGTTTCTTAAGGGTTTCAAGCTTTGTTCGAAGTAGGTGATGGTTGTGACTCTATGATTGTGTGATGTATGTTTGTTCTTGCTTCATTATGATACATGTATGTATGCGAATGTTGCATTATTGATCACACTAATTGTAAATGGGATAGATGAATGATGAATGCCATGAATCATGACTTGATTGTTTGATATTGAGAATATACTTGTGATTGTGATTGTGGCTTGTTGAATGGATCAGGTGTTGTATTTAGACACACTAACTTGGATCGATTGCCACGTTTCAACATAATTATGGGATCGGTTGCCACGTTCCAGCTTAAACATTAGATCGGGTACCACGTTCCGGTGTGCTAACAATTTGGGTTTGAGTTCCATGAGAGGACCAATGATTTGATATAATTGTGTATCTTGAGAAATGTGAAACTGTAACTTGTTCGTAAATATTGATAATATTGTGTATATTCGATATATGCATGTGATTATTGTCACGTCCTGAACTACCCCCGAGACGCGGACACGAGACCTAGGACCACAAGTGATCCCAAGCTAACCCTGCTGGCATGATCACGAGCATGCTAAAGATAATAAACTGATGCGAAAGCTAGATCATAAATAAAATGAAAAGATGGGGAATACCCATATACTATAATTGAGATAAATGAAAACTGATGAGTTTAATACTAAGATGAATCTAACTATGTTTGAAAATAGCCTCTAACTAACTAGAAAATGCTGGGACAGGTCCCAGCTAAGTGTAGCAAAACTGAAACTAAAGGATTGAAAATACTGAAAAGAAACTCATGACTATTGTCCTCGGAGAATGAGGACTCACCACTGATTTTGTTGAACTGGAGATTGGGAACCGATCTAAGCGTGATCTGGATGCTGAGAACCTAAACCTACATCACAAGAAGATGTAGCGCAGAGTATGCGTCAGTACTTGAAAGGTACTGAGCATGCATGATAGAATAAAGCTGAAATAACATATAACTGAACAAAGAACATAAGCAATGATATAATCTGAACATGATATAGATATTGAATACTGAGCTAACTGAATGTAATGACCAATTTATAACATGCTGAGACTGAATACTGAATATAATGATACATGGTCAATGCAATAGAATCTGACTGAACTGTGGGAGTTACTAATAATCGATAATAAAACCACATGAGCTAAATGTGGAGTCCGATGTATACGCCCCATCGAGAGGACTCAGTACACCCGACCAAAGGTGTAGAGGCATGCTGGCGTGATCACTAAAATGATGCCCATAGAGGGGACTTACAACCTACGTGGCTAGTAGTTCTAGGACTGTTTGGGTATGCTGAACCCTAGTCCAACTCGGTATTATGCTACTCCCAGTGGATTGAGTAATTTACACATTATGACTGAATTTCTGTAAGTTACTGGATAGCTCAAACTGAACATGCAAATTGAGGATGCAACAATTAAACTGATATTGATGCATTAATAACTTAGGCATGTATAACTGAATAACTGAAATATCTGACCTAGCATGTGTAATTCAAGAACTAAAGAAATACATAGCTAGGGTTCCGGAATTCATGCAATAAACTGAATATTAACGTACTAATCTGATTTGGATCATTCTAACAGCTAAGAACCTAATAATTCTAACATTCAAGAAATCCTAGTTCTAGTCATAATAAGGGAATCAAGAACTGACTGAAAACTAGGGACCTAATGGGTGAAAGAAACCCACTAGTGAAATCCCACATACCTGGTGATGAATTTCACGGATAAATCTTTCGATTTCGGGGCTAGAACTGGAGGAAACTTGCTGCGTTCTTAAACTTAGGGTTGGTCGCCTCTTTCTCTCCTTTCGCTTCTAATTTCCTAAGTTTTGATTAAAGATCTGACTTCGGTAAGTTCTAGTTATGTTTCTAGGCTTAAACTAACTAAAACCACGAAATTTAGGATTAAAACAACGTAGTTTAGGTGTCCAACGAATAAGGAAAAAACCGAAATAACCCTGACTTAAACTGCAGACGGACTGACCACTGCCACCTTCATGGACCGTGAAAGGGACCCCGGACCGTGAAGTCAGTCGTGGTCTAGACTTGGTGACTACTAGCTGAGGGCCTGAGTCCACGAGCCCTACCACGGCCCGCGTGAAGGACCACAGACCGGGAAAGTGTCTGTGGTCTCCACTTGGGCTGTGGTCTGGAGGGACTGGCTACGGGGCTTACTGTTAAGGCTTTACGGACACCCCCACGGGTCATGTGTAGGACCACGGATCATGAAGGTCCTCGTGGTCCTCACTTAGGCATGGCGGTCTAAGGGGCTGGCTAGGGAGGTTCACTGCCTTGACTCTACGGGCGCTACCACAACCCATCATCAAGACCATAGACCGTGAAGGTACTCGTCGTCTGATGTCTGGGCCTGGTGACTTACAAGTCAAGACAACGGGCAGGTTTACGGACCGTGGACCCTATCACGGTTCGTGAACCCTGCCGTGGTTCACTGCTTCAGGTTTATTTCTAAAATTTCTTTCTGGGTCTGGGTTTCGAGGTGTTACAATATCTCTTCCTTGGGATCATTCATCCTCAAATGAAGACTAAACTAGCTGAAATGGAGGGAACGAGCTGCAACCCTACCACTAAACACTGAAGGCTGATTTCTGACTGAACTGAGTTCCAAAAACATGCAAATACGCTGAATATGCAAGTATAGGCTGAAGGAACAAAATACGAAGATTGAATTAGTTCATGAATGACTGAAAAATTGAAGAGGAACTATTACCTCAAGCTGGAATGGAATCGGAAGGGAAGAGGTGAGGTTACTTGGACTTCATGGGTGCTTCTGCTTCCCAAGTAGCTCCCTCTACGGACTGACTCCTCCACAAAACCTTAACTGAAGCAACTTTTTTGTTTCTCAACCTTCGAACCTGACGATCAAGGATTTCAACTGGTATCTTTTCATAAGTTAGACTATCCTTCACAGCCACACTCTCTAATGGCACTACGGATGCTGGATCATCCACACACTTCTTCAATAGTGAAATGTGGAAGACTGGATGCACTGCTGCCAAATCTGCTGGTAACTCTAACTCATAAGCCACTTTACCAATCCTTTTCGAGATCCGGTAAGGGCCTACATATCTGAGATTGAGCTTCCCTTTCTTCCCAAACCTCATCACCCCCTTCATAGGTGACACCTTCAGGAAAACCCAATCATCAACTTGGAACTCTAGTTCCCTTCTCCTTACATCTACGTAAGGCTTCTGGCGACTCTGGGCTATCTTAAGTCTATCTCTGATGAGTTGCACTTTCTCCATAGCATAATGGAATGAATGTGGCCCTTACTTCAATACTAGCTAACACCTTACCTCTTTCTGAGATGCCCAACTACATGAAATTAGACTCTAAGGTCTGAATTTCTTTAGCCAAAGGTCGCTTGGCTACACTTAAGCTAGCTAAACTATCCATACTCACCGCCTTTCGACTCAAAGCGTCTGCCACCACATTAGCCTTGCCCAGATGGTATTGAATGGTGAAATAAAGACTATGACGAAAGTATCAAGAAATGGCTTGAACACCCCATTCATTAAACTCATGAAAGCTGCAGGCGCATTGGTCTAACCAAAAGACAACCAAAAACTCATAGTGCCACAACGAGTTCTAAACCCCGTCTTAGGCACATCCTTAGGCCTAATTTTCAATTGGTGGTAACATGATCTTAGATAAATCTCAGAGAAAATCGCTGCCCCTTGCATTTGGTCAAAGAGATCATCTATTCGAGGCAAAGGTAACGAGTCCACAATTTAGACTCATTTAGGGCTATATTTTGATTGAATTAATGTCTTCAAATGCATATTTTGTCTCAATATTTGATGTAAATCCTTGAGTTTCAGGTATTTGGAGTTAGACATAAAGCATGGACACTATGGAGCAAAAAGTAACAAGGCAGTTGAAAAGAACGAAGAAAAAAAGCCCTGAGGATAGCCTAATGCATTAGGCGAGTCGCCGAATGGCCTTAATCGCCCAAAGTTTTAGTGTGCTGAGCCCTGAAATGAAAGATCAAGTCTGCGAGGAAAGGGAGTAGTCGGCGCATCGCCGAGCAATTCTGCGAAGCAGTTCCCTGTCACCCAGTGAATCAAAACGCGAAGATGTTGAAGGCACAAGTTGAAAGGCGATGAACCAGAACAAAGGGTGGATCGCCGAGTGTATCGGCGATCCCGACTAACTGCGCCGAGTGGTCCTTCGCAACATAAAATTTTGAAAACTATAAATACCTATTTAATTCTGTAGCTTAGTATCAAGTTGTAGAGAATTATTACTGAGACTTAGAATATTTTTAGTTTTGAGTTCTTAGAGTTTTTGGGAGACATTGTTCTTAAGCTTGAAGGTTTTGAAGGTTTTCAACTCCAAGAAATTAGAAGTGGGTATCAAAGAATCTTCATCCCTGACGCGTTTAAAGACATTTTCTATCATACCCACTTGATGGAAACACTTGTTGGTATTGATTTTTATCTCTTTTTCATGTCTAGCTAAAACTCCAATTCTTGGGGTGTGATTTTGTGAATATGGGTTAAATTTCCTATTGGGTATTGCTTATTGTTAGTCTATTTGCTGTTTAAATGTGATTTCGTTTAGTAGTTGTGTTTGAACTTTATGGGATTGTAGTTGCAAATACAATTTCAACTTAGTGTTTTTGGCTTTCGAGAGAGAGAGAGGTTTTAAAACTAAGACTACTAAATCGATAGCCGGTGGTTATTGGGTCGTCGTGGGTTCAACTCGATAGAGTGAATCCTAGGCCTTCTCCCACACATTCAGCTCGAGAGAGTGAATGGGCTAACACAGAGGCTGTGCTTAAATACTGCAACTCGGTGTTCGAGAGAAATCTAGTTGATTCGGGGTAAGTTGCTCGAGAGAGAAGTTACCCCACTAAAGTCTAGCCTAGTTACAAATATTTAGCGATTTACTATCAATAAATTTTACCCAATAATATATTTTATCCCATATTCCTATCACATCCCAAGAATCCCGTATTCCTATCTCACATCTTTATATTTTCGCTATTTTTGTCATTAGTTGAATGCAAATCCCCTATTGATAATTGACATTCGTGTCAACCCTTTAGATTTAGTATGTTTTTATTCGTTAATGTTTATAACTATGATTGATTAGAACTTGATTTTACTTTTCTATTAATTCTTGCAACCACTCATTTAGGACTCGACCCCAACCCATTCGGTTGGGTTATATTACTATTGTACGATCGTAGACACTTGAATTGGAAGTTGTGTCTTGATTACGCAAAAATCAAAAGGGTACTTATTTCAAATAGTGATCATATTCAATTATCGATAATCTATACACATTCTCATACTACCATCCTTCTTCTTAACAAACAAAACTGGAGCACCCCATGGAGAAGCTATAGGGCGAATAAATCCCGTATCAAGAAACTCTTGGATTTGAGCTTTAAGCTCTCTTAACTCTGCCAGAGCCTTATGATATGGAGGGAAATGGGGCGTGTACCAGGCTCTAAATCAATGCAAAAATCTATATCTCTATCCGGAGGCATACTAGGCAAGTTACTAGGAAACACTTCACTAAATTCAGAAACCACAACAATAGACTCAATGGATGGAGCCTCAATCTCAACATCCCTAATATGAGAAAAATAAGTCAAACAACCATGCTCTACTAATTTACTAGCCCGAATGGAGAATATAATCTTAGCTTGCTTAGACTTGTACACCCCTTCCCACTCTAATTTTTCCCTTCCCGAAATTTCTAGAGTTACAGACTTAGTATTACAATTAAGCACCGCATAATAGGGGAAAACCAAGTCATGCCTAAGATTATTTCAAAGTCAATCATATCCAAAATCACTAAAGCAGCCCAAGTCTGAAATCCCATAAACTAAATAGGACAAGCACGATAGACATGGGTAACTATGACTGACTCTCCAACTGGGTAGAAACACGAATAGGGCATCAAGAATACCACAAATCATATCAAAATCTGAGACAAATCTCACGGGTACATATGAATAAGTAGAACCCGGATCAAACAACACATTAGCCATCCGGTCACATACAAGAGTAGTACATGTGATCACCGCGTCGGATGCCTCCGCCTCATTCTTTCTTGAAAAAGCATAACATTGAGCTATATCATCTTGACGAGCCACTTCCCTGCCTGGTTACGCGTTATCCATACCTCCGTTACCGTTTCCTCTACCTTCACGGTCTCGTTGATTACCTCCTCGCCCACCTTGTGGACGTCCTCTACCATTACTACCATTCCCCGCGGGCACCATTGCTCTAGAAGGCTACTGCGCGGCATCTAACACACGCGGATGGGGAAAATCTCTCCTCATATGCCCAGGTTCTCCACAATTGTAGCAAGTACGATCAAAAGATGGTCTACCACCTGTCAAAGGCGCGATTCTTTGGCTATCCTAAAAATTATAAGATGGAGTTCCCGAGTAGTTACTTGTAGAGGAGGGCATAGCAGACTAAATTGGCTTGGCTGCAAGCATTCGCCTCCCTGAACCTCTAGAATAAGAACCTTGGAAGTTGCTTGAATTCTTGGCCCTTTTATCCAACGCCTTAGCTTGACCGTCTCGCCTCACCCCCTCCACTTTCTTAACATAGTTTGTCACCTCATTAAAGCTTCTCCCTGCCGAAGTCATATGAACATATAATACTTGCAACTCAGAATTTAATCCCCTAATAAATAAGCAAATCCTCTCTTCCTCAGTAGTAACCAATTGAGTACCATATCTAGACAAAGCATGGAACTTGGCCTCAAAAGCAGCCACAGACATTCCACCTTATTCCAAAGCCATAAATTCATCTTTCTTACGATCTCTCAAGGTTCTAGGCACATAATTTTCTAGAAATAGAGCATGAAATTGGGTCCAAGTAAGTGGAGGTAAAGTAGAAGATCTGCATTCCATATAAGCTCTCCACCACTGTTTGGCCTCACCTTGAAGTTGGAAAGACACAAACTCAACCCCATGTGATGAACAATACCCAATTTATGAAGACTCTCATAGCAATCCAGAATGAAGTTATATGCATCCTCACTCTCAGAACCAAGAAATACCGGAGGCTTAAGCTTCAGAAACTTAGTCAATATGTCATGCTCATTATCAGTCATAACATAACCCAATAAAGGATGGAAGAAAGCATCAGTACCTACGTTCCCACCCGTCTTGGGCGCAGTGCTAGCAATAGGAGGATTAGTAGGAGCTTGAGTTGCTTGAATAGATGGAAGCATTCCCGGACCAGCCAATCCTTTCAAAAATGACATTATCTGTTGAGCTAACAATGGGTTGATGGGAGGAATACTTGTAGCCTCAGCCTGCACCTCTTCCTCTTGTCCAACATTCTCAACCTCAACCTCTTCTTCTATTTCTTCATGATATATGAGAGGGTTCTCATTCACATGAGCATTCTCAATCGGTACCTCATTCATTGCAAGCATCCGAATTGAAGGTGGGTAATCCCCAAAAGATTGAGAAAAATTCCTTTGGAACCAACTCCTCTAAGATATTTATAATAGCAACCATCTTCTGTTGAGCCACATCCTTTGATCCTTCTACTTGCGGTTTTGCTTCATTCCCTTCTTTGTAGCTTTTATCCTTAAAGGAAGTCATATAGATTTCTTGAGGTGATGATTTTGGCATTTCAACACAAATACTGAGTAGTGATCTTATCACAACTTGTGCTTCTATAACCTGCATGATCAGTACATGATTTTAAAAATGAAATATATTACTGAATGCTTTGAATTTTCATGTGGGACAAGTCTATTACTTTGTATGGTGTCGAGTTGTTCACTTGAGATGTTTACTTGTTATTCGAAATGTTTTATTGTTATAAGATATGTTTTTACCATTTTTTAAAATTTTCTACCATTACTAAACTTATTTTACTGTTACTTAAGATATGATTATCATTAACAAAATGAAATTTCATGATTTGATAAAAACTTAAATATCATATACTATTTTGTTAATGATTTGATAATCATATTTATTGTTTACAAAAAATAAAAATGAGACTACAATTTGAAGGTTCTTGTAGCTAACTACTAGTTTGTTAAATCGGATACCTTGTAATGATGATTACTATTACAATCCTTGTAAGTGGGAAGGTGGAAAAAATATATTTTTCCTTGAGTAGGAGACCTACAAGTACATTTGACTCCCTTATGAAGGAGTCCACAGTGATACAATTCCTCAAAACCTTCCAAACATTAAATTTGATATGAAAATGTTTATTACTGATTATTGTTATCATTTATAAAAAGGGCATTTATTTCATGACATCTTCTAATTATCATATTAACATGTTTTCGGCTTTTGTTTATTAGAAATGTTGTAGTTAAATGTTATTACTCATTGAGCTAGTGATTTGCTCCCCACTTTTTTTCGTTACACAGATCACAGGTGACGTCGACAAGACTTTAGCTATAGTGTATGAGTTGACAAATCTATAGTTCATGGGGATTGCTTTGTGTGGACAAGAAGTTATTTATTTACTACCGCCCTTTTCTTTTGAACTCTTAGAGTCGCTTTGTTAATCATTTCACTAGTGTCATGCGTAATTTTTCATTATTGGAAATTTGAAATAGTATTAGACTTCTTTTCGTATTTGGAGATGGATTTAGTATTATTATATTGTTGATGCATGCTATGGCTTTTTTTAGCTATATTGGTTGGATATGTTATTGATTTTTGAGATAGGAATTTTTTTTTCTATAGGCCCAAAATCAGAGGAAACTTTATCCAATTTTATGTAAATTTTCATTAAGGCTTGCCTTTAACATCCCACCATTTAACGTCGGTCATGATCCTAAATTGAATTGTAACACAAGTGATACAACTAATGAATGCATATCATCAATGGACACAAGAAGATCATTTGTGTGTAATAATCTTAAGGAAATCATTAAAATATTTTATAATTGGATTAGATATTATGACAATGTGATTGTACGGTTTAATAAATATTAGAATGGTTGGAGTGAATATTGTGTTTGAATTTAGTTTGTAAGACTAAAGATAATGCTTTGGGATGATACACTTGTTAAAATATGGTGAAATTTTATTGTTAAAAGGTATTTTTTAATGACGTATATATGTTAATTATAATAGTTGCTAAATGGCACAAATTGATTGTGGCTATACTTATTGTGGGAGTTCTACAAACTATCGTAACAATAAGTTGTGGGTATTACTATTCACTGACCTTTTTAGTCCATTATAAAAATTAATGGTTTTCGTTTTTATTTTATTGTAATAGAACTTAAAAATATGCATATGACTTTTATTAGCTGCAATTGTTCCAACAGATCTTGATAAACACCTTTTCATTGAGTCCTTTTGTTGGACGTGTAAATGACAAAATATTTGAAAACTTGTTGAGACACTTATAGTTTTGAAAGATTTATTTGTATTTTCTTAAAATTCAAATTATCTTAATGGTGTTTTAACATTTGATTTTTTTTGTTATGAGATATAGTCTATATCACTTGTTGCACTGCAATATGGTCTAGTATTTTAGAAAAAATATTATGCTTGCGTGGTGCTTAGTATATAATCTTTCTCTAAAATATTTTTGTGTTGGTTAAAAGGTTGTTTAAAATTAATGATGTTATAATTTATAACTGTGAATCCTTTCTCGTAGTCTATAATTGCACTATTCCACTTGGAAATTTAGCTTGTAGCCATTTGAACATATATTTTTTTGTGACAAATTTTTTTCGCAACTAAATTGTTGGTTAAATAGAGACAATAATACGATTGTCACTAATTGTTTGAACTATTAGTGACAAAAAATACGGTCACAATTGAATATAAAAATTTGTGGCTAAAGTTTACTATGATTAACTACAAATTCTAGTTCGTCACCTATTGTCAATATATTTTTCTAACAAAGTTTTTCATATCTAAAATCTAACTAATTTTAGGACAAAAGATGATTTGTCACTAATGAATCAATATATATTCGTGACGAAAAAATTTTGTATCCAAAATTTATCTTGTTTTAGGACAAAAAATGATTTGTCACTAATATATCAATGTACTTTTTGCGACAAAATTTTTTTGTATACAAAATTTAACTAATTTTAGGACAAAAATGGTTTGTCACTGATGTGTCAATATATTTTTTGTGACAAAAATTTTCCATGTTCAAATTTCCCTAAATTAGGGACAAAAAATGATTTGTCACTAATTGAAAATATCATTAATGACAAAATAATGTGTCACCGGTGACTTCAAATTCGTGGCTAATAGTACTCAACAAATGGTGCCAATTTACTCTTTGGTGGGAAACTCAATTGGACAAAACTTTGCCATGAATTTTTGTGTTTCGTCACTAATAATATAAGCCTCATGTTTTTAACCACAAAATTTAATTTTTTGTTACTAAAAGTGAACAATTAGTGACAAATTTCATGTCGTAGCTAAAAATTTCGTAGCTAAATATCACATTTGTTATAGTGACCCTGCCTCGACCGCGACCCTTCGCTGCAGATTCCTCAGTTGGAGCATTGACGGGAGCTACGGGCCTGACGCTGTTATACCTAGTATTAACCATCTGCGGACAGAAGAGTGAAAGAGGTTAGATACCAATTCAAATCGACAAATACCAATTGAAATCAAGTTATAGCATGAAAGGGACAAGAGAAAATAGAGAGATTTTCTAAAGTCCTATAGCCTCTCGTAGAAAAGTAAAGGCGTCTCCGTACCGTTCTGCGAGACTCTATTAGTCTCATTTTTGATACATCGAGATCAACAAACCTAGGCTCTGATACCAACTTTGTCACGACCCAAACCGTCCTGATTGGCACCCACACTAACTCTCCGGTGGGAGAACCACTACTACAACCCAAACCAATCAACTAAAGCACTAACTAAGGCATTTAAGTCAAAACGCTAAGGAAATAAATAGGGCGTTCCCAGAAACTCCAACAAAAGTCTAACAAGAACTAAACAAATGCAGAAGAAATAACCTAGAACCTGAAAGTCAATATACCAAAACATCTAACAATGAACCAAGTCTAAACAAGAAGGGTTAAAACCCCAAACTAATGAACTAATCAACTAACTAGAGCAAATGTCTACGTCCGAAAATGGTGGACATAGACGAAAGAGAATTCCATGGCAGCCCGGAAGAATTGGCTCACCCTTGAAATTGAAGTGATAATCACTAATCTTCTAAGCAAGGTCTACCAATAGCCACTTGAAGATGACCTGTACTCAACAAAAATAAGAGCAAGTGCAATATCAGTACACAACCACAATGTACTGGTAGGATCACACGGCTATCCCACTAGTGCAACATAAACAAGTCAAGACAACAATATAATCACATGAATATATATCAACATATACAATATTATCAACGTTTACGAACAACGATCAGTTTCACATTTCATATCACATCATTGGTCCTCTCATGGAACCCAAACCCAAACAGTTATCATACCAAAACGTGGTACCCAATCCCAATGTTATGCCGAAACGTGGCAACTGATCCAAGTTAGATATGCTGGAATGTGGCAACCGATCCCATTCACACACCACAATCACAAACACAAGTATATCCTCAAGATCATACATTTAAGTAATGATTTCATGGCAATGATAATTCATCTATCTCATTTACAACATGTGTGATCAACATTGAAACATTCATACATATACAAGTATCATAATGAAACAAGAACAAGCATACATCACACAATAATAGAATCACAACCATCACCTACCTCGAAACAAGCTTGAAACCCTAAGAAACTTGATCCTTCTCTTTACGGATTCGTTCTTCTTGTTCTTGGTCTACAAATAATCAATATAATACGGGAATCAACAAACAATCACTAATTACCCGAATTACTAACAATTCTATGAACCCTAGATCAAACCCATGATCCCAATTATCCAAATTTGGGTTGTTTCTACCATAAAATCTATAACAAAACCCTCCCCCATCAATATTCACCCATTCTATTACGTTCTACGGATCGAAAAACAGTTTCGGGGAGTGAAAAACTTATCTTTAACCTCAAGAATGGTGAAAAATGAGTAGGAGTCGCCTGGGGTTCGTTTCTTATCTCTAAAAATTGAAAAGTGCATAATGAGGTCATTTAGGGATTTATTAACGACCTTAATTCACATCGAGCCTGCCACAACGGCCCTTACCCCGTTATAGCGGCCCCACCAAAGCGGAAAAAATCCCCGCCAAGGCGGGTTATGCGAGACAGTAAGCTAATTAAAGAATTCCAAAATCCCCATTTCACAGCACATCTCTAACCAACGACGCTCAGAAAATACCATATACACTAAGATCGATTTCGGGAGTTCTACTCGCCCGAATTCAATTTCGTAATGTCGTATAGATTCCTTAACGAGTTATCTATGCTCTCATGTAATCAAAATCATAATTGACTCATCCGATTGTTACCATATTTCCCAACACCTTTATGACTCCGATTTCGTCCAAATCTGGACAAGATTGGGAGATTTCAAGATACTACGAAAAAGTTTTCCGACCCAAATTTTTTTCCCGGTGGCTTTTCCATAACGACAAAACCCTGTCGTTAGAGCGACACTTCTTAAGTTTTCACCACAGATACAAACATCGGAGTGACAATCATTCAATTTAATCTGGCATCCCAATTGCCTATCAAATTACTTGGTAGCCAAAACTTTTCAACGTGGAAGGCGCAATTCTTGATGCTTATGCATGGTCATGATCTATATGGCCATCTCGATGGGTCTTCTCCCTCCCCTTCTCTCACGATCACAACTGGCACAGTCCCTAGTGTTAATCCTGCGTTTTCTCATTGGTTTTACCAAGACCAACTTATTCTAAATGCCCTTATGGCATCTGTTGATCCAACAATTGCCACCACTGTTGCAATTGCTAATACAACAAAAACTGCCTGGGATGCATTACACATAGCCTATGCGAATAAGTCCCAAACTCGTATTTTTAATTTGCGTGATCACCTTACGCGCCTGACAAAAGATTCCCAACCAATCATCGAATATTTGCAACATATTCGCTCTATTTCTGACGAACTCTCTATAGCTGGTGCCCCAATTACCAACTCAGAACTTATTGTTAAGATCCTGAGTGTTTTGGGTCCAGAGTTTCGTGAGATCTCTACTGCGATCCGTGCTCGTGACTCCACTATTTCTTATGAAGAACTCTACGAAAAACTATTAGATCATGAGCTTTTCCTTCTCCATGAAGAGTCCAAGCAAGCTCCCAACCAGATTACTATTGTAGCTGCTACATCTAACAGGTCTGTTCATTCCAATTCTCGGAACACTTGTCAGCCCAACAATGGCGCTCCAACAATCGCTCTACTACACCCAATCAGTGTCGATCTTCCACTACCACCAACTCTTATGATGGTATTCGCTACCAATTGTGCAATAAACCGTCATGTTGCAAGTATGTGTAGATCGAAATCTCACAATCATTTTGAGGCAAAGATCAACTATGTTTCAGGATTGCAGGCACCAACAGATTCTTGGATTGTCGACTCTGGAGCATCTCATCATATCACTGCTGAACCTCACAACTTGCAGGCATACAATGGCATGGAGCATGTCTCCATGGGTGATGGTAACAAAATCCCCATAACTAACACTGGTTCTACTCAATTACATGCATTAAATAATGCTTTCAAGATTTCTAATACTCTATGTGCACCTACCATTAAGCATAACTTACTTTCAGTTTCTAAATTTTGTCAAGATAATCTAACTTTTGTTGAATTTTTTCCTTTTCATTTTTGTGTAAAGGACTTGAACACAGGGACTCCTTTGGTCCACGATCAGAGTAGAGACGGTCTTTATGAGTGGCCAACGTCACCTTCGGTGCCTTCCCCACAAGCACATGCTGCCTCCTCCAATTCGTCATCTATTATCACTTAGCATCATAGATTGGGTCATCCACATGCCAGAGTTTTCAATTTTGTTTTAAATAAATTCTCGCTGCCTTGTACACAAGAAAAAATTTCAGTTTGTAATTCTTGTTCATCAAATAAAGCTCATCGGCATCCCTTTCAACAACTTACATTGTCAAGTACAAAACCATTTCAAACCATTTTTAGTGATTAGCGAGGCCCTTCTCCAGTGTTATCAATTGATAAAAAATAGTACTACTGCATTTTTGTTGACCAATTTACCAAATACATTTGGCTTTATACCTTGAAACATAAAAGTGGGGTAAACGAACCTTTCAAAAACTTTCTAGTTTTAATGGAACATCATTTCAATACAAAAATTCTTTCTTTATATACTGATGGTGGTGGAGAATATAAAAGTCTTGTTCCATACCTAAACTCTCAAGGTATTGTGCATCTTTTAGCTCTTCCATACACCCCTCAACGAGTTGTTTTTGCCGAAAGACGACATAGACATATTATTGAAACGACAAGAGCATTACTCCATGAAGCCTCACTTCCCCCAACCATTTGGTCCTTTGCTTGTCAATATGCAATTTACCTGATCAATCGCTTACCTACCTCCCTTTTGCAAAACCAATCACCTTTTCAAATGTTATTTGGTACAAATCCAGATTATGCTCACTTTAAAGTTTTTGGGTGCTTGTGTTATCCATGGCTCAAACCATACTCGAAGAATAAATTAGAGCCACGATCGACGCCTTGTGTTTATTTGGGATTTTCAGTAACTTATCATTGTTATAAATGTTTTGATCCAAAATCTTCAAAAATATACTTGTCTCGTGATGTCAAATTTTTTAAAAGTATTTTTCCTTTCCAGAATATGTTTTCAAAGCTTTCCTCATGTTTCACACTACTTGCCTGGGAAGACTTGGTTGCAACAAACTAGGACATCTCACCTATGATTTCTCCTGTGCCTTGTACAAATTTACTGCCTCATATTATTTTGACCAATGCTGATACCATTCGGCACACACATGATACCGTCTCCTTCGGCTGCGCTCCAACAGAGTCTGCGATACCAGGTACTTTTCCTACTTTTTCTCCTCCACTTTCTTCTCTTCCTAATGCCCAATATTCTCCTCTGCCGTCCTCCATCCTTGTCGAGAGAACTTCCATTGAACCCCGCCCCTCAACTTCCTTACTTCCAATACCCTTTCCATCACCTCAACTACCATCAACATCCCATCCACCATCGCCAAAACCTCCTATTCGGTTCGTGTACTCTCGTCGCTCCACTCCAGTGGAAACAACGAACACCTCTCCCCCAACATTGTCCGAACCACACCCTTACCCTTTGCCTCCAAATCGAGTCGTTACCCGCTCACAACACAATGTCCATAAACCAAAACCAAATTTTGATTACATGGCTCACCTCCCACCTATATTCATTCCCAGCACCTTCAACCCAGCAAGCAAACACATAGAGTGGCAGAATGCTATGCAAGCTGAATTTGATGTACTGCGTAAAACCACACGTGGGAATTAGTACCTCTTGATCCATCTAAAAATGTCATTGCTTGTAAATGGTTGTACAGAATAAAACGAAAGGTTGATGGTTCTATTGATCGTTATAAAGCCATTGGTCGCAAAGGGATTTACCCAACGTCCCGGTGTTGATTTTCATGACACGTTTAGCCCAGTAGTCAAACCAACTACTATTTGTGTGGTCCTCTCCATTGCAATCAAATTTGATTGGCCTCTGCGTCAACTTGATGTTAATAATGCATTTCTTCAAGGTCGTTTGGATGAAGAGGTTTATATGGAACAACCTCGACAAGACTTGTCCAACCCATATTTTTCATCTTCATAAAGCTATTTATGGACTCAAACAAGCTTCTCGAGCATGGTACAATGAACTCAAGAATCATTTGCTCATGTTAGGCTTCATAAAATCTGAGTCTGACAGCTCCCTCTTTGTTCGTCATCATTCTCATGCCATAGTGTACCTACTGGTATATGTGGATGACATTATTGTTATTGGCAGCAATACTTCAGTTGTTAATTAAGTTATTTCTTCCTTTCCAGCTAGATTTTCTATTAAAGATCTTGAAGCTCTCACCTACTTTTTAGGTATTGAATTCATTAGAAGTGTAGATGATATTATTATGACTCAGAGTACCTATACAAGTGCTATATTGCGTGAGGAGAATATGGTTGATTGAAAACTTGCTAAAACTCCAATGAGTACTACTGAAGTACTCAAGGTCAATGATGGTGGATTATTAGCTGATGCAACCAGAAACAGGAGGGTGATAGGGAAGCTCCAATATTTGTCTTTCACTCGTCCAGACATTTGTTTTGCAGTAAACGAATTGTCACAATTTATGTAAACTCCCTCTGAGATCCATTGTCAAACTGTCAAACGGGTACTAACGTATCTTCAAGGGACTGCTCATCTTGTCTTACGGTTGATGCGCCATAATGATTTCTCTTTACATATGTACTCTGATGCAGATTGGGCTGGAGACGTCAATGATCGATCTTCTACTAATGGATACCTTCTGTTTATTGGCCAAAATCCTGTGAGTTGGTCCTCTAAAAAGCAAAGAACTATTGCTCGTTCTTCCACTGAAGCTGAATATCGGGCAGTTGCAAGTGCTCTTGCGGAAACAAAATGGATCACAAATCTTCTCGCAGAACTGTGACTTAAATTTCAAAAAGTCCCAACTATCTACTGTGACAATGTTGGTGCGATGTATTTATGTGCAAATCCTGTTTTTTCACAGTGGCATGAAACACATTGCGGTGGATTTCCCTTCTGTGTGCAATCAGGTTCAGCTCAAGCAAGTTCAAGTTGTCCATATACAATCCATAGAACAACTTGTAGATACTCTAACCAAGGCCCTTTCCAAATCAACCTTCGACAGACACATGTTCAAGCTAGGTGTTGTTGCACACTGCCTATCTTGAGGGGGGTGTATCAGCGCATAAGTTGCTTTGTATAGCTGTTAGATAGAATTAGCTAATTACTATTTTATTGGTCATTAGTTACTATTGAGTTTTACCATTTGTTTACTGCTTCTCTTCTAATTTGACAAGGTCTCTAACAATGTTTAGGCTTAGGATTATCTCCCCTTTTAGTGGAGTTAGCATAGGAAATAGTTAGACCATCATGTATATTTATTTCCATTCCAGCAATAAGAAGTAAATGTTCTTCTACAACTTATCTTGTTTCTTTAGGGGGGGGGGGGATTACATTATAAATACAAGGTAAATATGTATATCTTTTTATGTATATAGTAGATATTGAGACATTTGTTAATTCACAATGATAGTTATTGTGAAACCATCTTGAGGAAACTTTTCACTAGTGAAAGGTGAGTCTTGAAGCACGGTAACGTTGTCTCTGTGTGACCTATAGGCCACGTGGAAGAAACCACTAATGCTTGAACCAGGGTAAGCTGTCTACATGACGTCCGTTATAAGGTGCAGACCTTTCACAAACTTTGCTAACGTGGGATGCTTTGTGCACCCTGCTTCCCCTTTTGCTTGTATTTGTGGACAAGATGGTAACTTGCAAGAAACTTAAGTGCATCAACATTTGTAATAAATACTAGATATGCGAACACGTGCCAATACAGACTCAACATATGTTTTTCTCTCATTCTCAACTTAGAGACACAATTGGAATTTGGAGAATAGTCCAAATTTCTATATGGCTTTTAAATATCTTATTTTGTTAATTATATGATTTATAGTACTTTTTACATAATTTTTAAATAATACATATTACTCCATATAGATATCCCAATTTATGTGGCACATATAGAATTTAAAGAATCAACCAAATTTTTTATATGTTTTTCAAATATTTCAAGTTGTTAATTATTGAGATTTATAGGACTTTTTACGTTATTTTCAAATAATCTTTATTACTTCTTTTGTCTCAATTTATGTGGCACCGATAGAACTTTGAGAGTCAACCAAATTTTTTATGTCTTTTATAATTTAAATATTTTAAATTGTTAATTATCGTGATTTGTAGATTTTTTTCATATGTAATTTGCAAATATCCAAAAAAAAAAAGATAAATAAATTAAAACAAAAAATATATATAAATTACATAAATGGCTTTTGCTTAAAACATGCATGTTGACCAAGAAGTGTCTGCTCCTAGACTTCTCTATATAGTAGTAATGAGGTGAAAATTTAGTATTTATCTACTCCTTCAGCTAAGGTTCTCTTTGTTCTTTTCCAGAATGTGTTAGCCGAATGAAATCAAAGTTTCATGCTCAGTTTTGAATTTGAAACATTAAAAATAATGAATTCACGTCGATTGTAGTAATTGCAACATATAATCTAATGATAGTTTTCTTAAAATTCCGCATTAACTTATGGGAGTGCCACATTGATACTGTGACACGAGTTAGGAATCTATGAACTCTATTTTATACATTTTGACTAAGCATATGGATCATGAATTGTCTAATAAATAATTCAGTGATTATTCTTGTTACTTTATAAGCTTGCAAAAATGTAAGCTATAAGAAATTATAGAGTTGATTTTCTCCAAATATAGAGATACTCTATATCTGAAGATTAAAATCAATCTTTTAAAACTGAAAATCTTCTACATAACACATTCGATCACCTCAGAAATTTTGTCACTCATCCCCGCAAATCGTAAAATGCATAATAAAACTATGTGAACAGTCAAAATAAGGGGAATTTTTTTTGAAAATACAATCAACCATGAGGATTGTTAAAAACTAGTGAATAAGCACAAATTGGTTCACTTGCTTATTAAAATTGAAAATTGCCACACTTAGATAAGAGTTGTTCACATGATTAAATTTGTAATTACTTAAACTTGATTAAGCAATTTAAGTTAGATTTTCTAGTGGATTTAAGTAGTTATACTCCAACAAAAGAATGGAAAAGAAAAGCAATTTTTAATGAAGTTTAAGAACTATACAATGACTTGATTGTCCTTTCTAGAAAAAATGGAAAAGAATGCAGTGTCATTTTTCTTACACTCATATGACCTTTTACAAAAATATTTTTTTATTTTGTTATTTCGAATCAATTCTACTATTCTAGTATAGATTGATATCCAGATCATTCTTTCCCTACCATTTTCTTGATTAAAACACAAATTGTTTAGTTCATAGCTCAATAAATTAAAGCAGCAACAACAACACATACCAACTGTAATCCCACATGCAGGTGGAGGGTAGTGTTTACGCAACCTTACTTTAATCTTGTGAAGGTAGATATATTATTTTTGATAGACCCTTGACTCAGTAACAACCATACACAATACGGTAATTGAATCAAAGATAACAAAATGTAATAATAGAATTAAGAAATAAGATAGTCCGCGAACGATAAGAAGAATACTAACAAGAAAAACTAGACAACGTTCAACTACCTACTAACCTTCTACTCTATTCCTCGATCTCGATATCTTTCTATTTGGGTCATGTCCTCGCTTAGCAACATATAGGAAATTAAAATAAAAAGTATAACCATCAAAATAAATTATTAAAAGAATTTACAGAGACATGTTTTGAATTGTAGACATATGACTTTTTACCCTCCCCGAGTTTCAATCCATTTTTAGCTTTGTATATATATTTTAAAAATCTGATATTTATTTTAACTTTTATTTTATTTTTTAGTGAATTTTACTTAAGAAAATTGAAAACCACAAAAATAGTTGTGGTTTTTCGATAATACTGTTGTTTTTGATTTGCAAGGAAAGAGAAATATTACAAAAATATGTTCGTTGAATGTTCCACTCTTTCATCGCAATCTCAATTCAAAAACATATCCCATGGGAAAGGGAATGTTCCACTCTTTCTCCCCATACTTTTTGATCTTATACAAAATTTATAATCAAACTTTACCCTGAATCTAGTTTATAAAACCAGAAAGGGGTGGGGGCAACTATAGAAGGGAAGGTCACAATAGCTAAAATATAAAAAACCTAGATCTAGAAAAAGAGAGTGGATCAGACTTTGAGGTTTTGAGAGAGTTTAGAGGTTTCCGATCAATCTTCAATTAGCAATTCAATGTCACTTTTTTGTTTGATTTGCAGAGAGATTTGAGGTTTAACTTCGATTTCATTCTCATTTTTCCAATATCTCCTTTATATATATATATATATAAATTATTTCTTTGTGTGTGAATGTGAATCCATGTTTTACGACTGAGCTATTAACTAAAAAGATCAATTAATTGCTTCATATGACCTATGAAAAAGAAATCATTTTTTAATTGAAATTTTGTCGGGCCTTTTATTAATAAATACAATGGAAAAACAAATATAAAATTTATTTGGGCCAAAAGCCCAAATCAATGAAACATTACATGAATACAAGAGACCAACCCACCCGATCCGCTCCATCTCTTTTAAATATCTCCCTTAAGATTAGGGTTTTTATTTCCGCCCCACACTCTTAATTTTCCCAAGCCCTCCACACTTGCACAATGTTTACACTGTGGTTTAACAAGAAACTCCGCCTCTTCTTTTAATAAATCATCTATGTTTGTAAGTTGATCTTCTTGCTTCCTTGGTCATCATGTAAAATTACAAAGTACTATTTTCTCTGTCTTTTTCTCTTTTTGTTGTTTCGTGCAACTGAGTCTTTTTCCCTTAGTTGTGCTCTCCCGTACAATAGCTTGTGCTCTTGATATTTTGCAAATGAAAATCATCTATAGGATGAAAAGGTGATTTGTTAATTATTTCATTTATGAAAAGTTTTGGCATTCTTAATTATTATTTATTTTTATAAAAATTAAGAGGTGTTTGTTGTGTTAATATGTTTATTACCAATGGGTGTTAAAGATGGATTTAAAAATTGTTTTTAAAGCTTGAGAAGGAAACAGTTTGCTCCTAGGTTCACTTTCATACATTGAGCTTTATCATGTTTAGTGATTATTTATGGAGATAAAATTTTGAAATAAAAGTTAGTTAAATTGTTGAGTTTAAGTTTTACGTCTTCTTTGTTTTAATCCTTGTTTAGGTTGACTTCTCTGTTTGCAATGATCTGAAAATTAAAAAGAGTTAGATCTTGATTTGTTTAAATTGATTTATCATTGGAGAAGTCTTGAAGAAAACCTAATTTATTTCACAAATTAGAGAGCTCCTTGGTCGTAAATCATGTTACTATTGAAATTTCCTCAAATATATACTAGTTTATTCCATTTGAGTTCCGAGGTGTAATTTCGAAGCACAAATAGTATTTTTTGGGGCCGAGACCAATGTTTTAGGCCCTATTAATAAACATGAAAAGAGTTAGATATGATACGATTTCCCTATTTTTGATGACGTAAAATTGTGTGAATGTTTGGAAAATGTAAAATATATGAGTCAATCCTATGTCTAGTGCAAAATAGATTCCCTTTGGATTAATGTTTTCTTATTTTTTGTTTAAATAAATAGAAAATGTGAAAAATATTGTCTCTCATGTCTAATTGTTTGAAGAATGTTCATTTGTTTAAGTAGCATGACTCATGCCCTAGGGAGAGCAATATCCCCCATTTAAAGAAAATAAATTAAAAATTCTTAGTTTTTTTTAGATGGATATATGCAAGATGTAGGTAGAAATAGATGAATTGGATTAAGACCTCTTTTTTCTTCTCCTCTTATCAGAAGAAAATGAGATCTCCTAAATTTCTACGTTATAGATCAGGAACCCAAACAAACGTTATAAAAAACACAAACACAAAAATGAAAATAAAGGAACAACTGAGTCAAAATAGAATTGTCATACAAAAAAAAAGGAAATTCAAGATGCACATCTATTTAAAGAAGGGAGATCCCTAAAATTACTCCTTTTTATTTTATTTTTATTGCTTTCATAGGTTATATAGATGGATAAGGACCTAGATAACATAGACCGATTCAATCATTATACAAAGAAATCACACCATAACAG
This sequence comes from Solanum verrucosum, assembly GCF_900185275.1. Lineage (NCBI taxonomy): Eukaryota > Viridiplantae > Streptophyta > Magnoliopsida > Solanales > Solanaceae > Solanum > Solanum verrucosum. The sequence continues at coordinate 272,323 of NW_026020070.1, read as the reverse complement.
TAATACAAATGAATAACATAACGTCGGCCTAACCCTCACTATGAGAACTGACGCTTTCTAACTCTCTATGAGGAGTGAAAGCCACTTGACTCTAAGGAGAGGAGCTCCGCCCCTACTTCAATTAAAGCTCCCCCCCCCCCCTTTTTCCCCTCTAAAGCCCCTTACTCTACTCATTTTGGAACTTCTAATCATTGAAATAGTTCTAATTATCATCAATAAGTTTTTCGTCAATTATTCTTTAGTTATTTTGATACTTTTTGTTGAGACATACGTCAAAACTTAATAATATTACTATCTTTCTCATTTGTTTCATAAAGATTATCAAACACTAATTCAGTTACTTGTATAATATATATTTGTGATCATTTATACTTATATAATTAGTTGAAGTGGGTTCTTGTACTACTTTTTATGAAAATAATTAATGACTAGTTAATAATCTACATACTATCTCAACTATTTACTTTTATCTTCGTGTATTAAATTCTGAAGATACTTTAATAAGTTTAATAATTTTGTTAAGACAAGAATGGGAGATCACCAAAGAACAAATCTAAGATATTGTAAGTTTTATTTTATCTCCTTAATTTCTATAATTGATATAGAAAATATTAATATGTTGTTCAAATTAATCTATAAACATATTTTAAACTCTATAAAAAGTATTGTAATTCACAATAATTAAAAATTCAAAACACTTAGAAAGTATTTGAAAAAATTATCCCTTTCAACAATACTTGATAACTTGTTGGCTGCTAGAAAATTTTATAGGATTGCAATAAATTCATGAAGAAATCTTACAACCTAAGCAGGAACCTGGTTCTTGCTAAATTTACAGAGTAGAAATGCAACACAAAAAAATAGACTAACTCTAGTACCTCTACTCAACAGCTTACTCAAACTGTTAAATGATTAACTATAATCAAACACTATACTCTCCAAGAAGTCAAACCCACTTCTTGTTACAATTCTCTCAAACTCTCTTCACACTTGGAACAATTATCCCTAAACAATAATTCTAAGATGAAACAATGCAAACTATTCTTTAGAAAGCAAACCTAACTCTACTTCTTCTTTCTTTTGCTTTCTTGATCTCTTTAGTTGTTCTTCCCTTGCTGGAAAAATCTTTGGATTGTAGATTGCAAAATCCGATTTTTCTTTCTTGAAATTATCCTTTTATAAAGATGGATTAAACCCTAGTTGACTCCTACAAGGAAAGTAATTCTTTTCCTAGAAAAGTATTCCTTTTCCATGTTGGAGTCGTTTCCCTTTTTCTTTTCCTTACTTGATAGAGTTTATGTTTAAACATGGTGTCTTTCTTTTAATCTGTATGTGCAGTTCCTCTTTTACCTACCTAAACTATCACTCCCTTAGTGTTAAAACACACCTATTTTACTTTCACACATATAAAAAAGACAAAGACAATATCAATCAAACAATTATTGAATTAGGTCAATTTGTATTATAGCCTACATGAGATCGTAAAATAAATAAATGAAAGAGACTATTAAGATAATTAAATTAGATATATATCCTACTGAACCTTAAGCTCACAATAAAAACAAAAATGGAAAAACAAAGATCAAGAAATTCATAAATGCAACCTAGCTATGAAATCTGATGAAGAATTTAAACAAACAACACATAATCTTAAAATAAAATACAAAAGGAAAGTGTATTACCTTTGTTGAGTGTCGACTTAAAAGCTCGAGTTGACGAAATTGTTTGTGTTCCACCTTTTCTCATTGAATAAAAAATGCAAGGAAGGAAAAAGAATTTAAACTATGAACAAAAAATTTTACAACTCAACTTTTGCCCTTTTTGAGGTGTGAACACCATATGAAAACAATGAATGGGTTGGGTTTAAACCGTATGAAATAGGATAAATTAAGAGTTAATGGACAAAACACATTTATCACATTTTTGCGAGTTTCATATACTTCACCTATCCATTGTTTAATTTAACTACCTAACCTATCATTCCCCTTGTATTAAAACACACCTTGATGTTCAGTTGACCAAATATCTATTCCCCATCCATAATAGGTGCATGTAGGCCAACTCAGCATCAAGATGTGCTTTAACACAAAGAGAGTGATAGGTTTGGTAGTTAAATTGAACAATGGACAGATGAAATATGAAACTCGCAGAAATGTGATAATTTAGTTGTGTTTTGACCATTACCTCTTAAGTTCTCCTATTTCATACAGTTTTAACCCGCCCCATTCACTGTTTTCATATGATTTTCACACCCCTAAAAGGGCAAATGTTGGGTTGTAAAAAATTTCGTTCATAGTTTAAATTTTGTTCCCTTCCTTGCGTTTTCAATTCAAGGAGAAAATTGTGGAACTCAGACAGGTTCTTCAACTCGAGCTTTCAAGTCGGCACTCAACAAAGGTAATACACTTTCCTTTTTTATTTTAGTTTAAGATTATGTGTTATTTGTTTAAATTCAACATCAGATTTTGTAGCTAGGTTGCATTTATGAATTTCTCGATCTTTGTTTTTTCATTGTTGTTTTTATTGTGAGTTTAAGGTTCAGTAGGATATATATCTAATTTAATTATCATAACAATATCTTTCATTTATTTATTTTACGATCTCATGTAGGCTAATACAAATTGACCTAATTCAATACTTGTTTGATTGATATTGTTTTTGTCGTTTTGATATATGTGAAAGTAAAGTTTATTCACTCAACATTGAGGTGTGTAAACACAAAGGGAGTGATAGTTTAGGTAGGTAAAAGAGAACAAGAAATAGTTGAGGTATTAAACTCGCGAAAAAGTGATCGTTTCAGTGTTTCTTTAACCAGTAACTCTAAAATTAACCCAATAATTAAAAAACTCAAGGACCACATGAGATTTCTCATTAGGAACATAAGGAATGTGTGTAAGCCAGCTAAGTATCGAGGTGTGTTTGACACAAAGAGAGTGATAGTTTAGGTAGGTAAATGGAACAATGGATAGTTGAGGTATCAAACTCGAGGAAATGTGATAATTTAGGTGTGTTTTGACCATTAACTCATATTTTTATCTTATTTATAATAATGAATAGAATAGTATCAAAGGTTGAAGGAATTGTGTCTTAGGTCTCAAGTTAGAAACTATGTGAAGTGAACTAAGTCCGTATTTAAGTGGAGAACGGTAGAGGGGTGGGCCATCATTCCACAGTTTCAAAGGTTGTGGTTGGCCACAGGGGTGTAGGCATATGTAAGTCAGGGTGTCCAACTAGACACCCTTCGTCGGAAAAAAAATACCATATATACAAGTAAAATGATACACGAAGTGGTTAAATAACATATTTTGGATACCCTTGATGTAATAGGATATTGTAGCCTAGTGGTTTCAAATATCTTTAATTGGTTTTAGACGCCTTGAATTCTGGACACTCTTCGTAAATTTCTTGGCTTCGCCACTGGTTAGCCAAGAGGGTCGGCTCTAGATAGATTTCTCGGTCATTGGAAAAAAACATCAATAGCAGCTTGGATCCACTACATGTAGATCTTTTGTTGTGATAATGAAGGTCAAACTATGTTAGAGTTTTGTTCATTCCTTCCATTAGCATTGAATCCTTCAATTGTGCCTTTTGAGATTCGGTTGCAAAGGTCAGATTTTAGAGCGGAATGGCATGTATCTAAGGCACTAGACACATACTATCAGGACCCGAGACTACCCCTGTCAATCTAAGTCTAACGGGTAATCCTTACACACCCATAGTGGGAAGTAGTTCTAGGACTCATGGATTGCTACCAAAGGTAACAGGTGAGCCTTCATTCCTAAATTTATTCGGTGCTAAGTAAAATTCCCAACGTAAAAATGTTGATAAACTACAAAAATTGATAATCTAATAATACAAAATGATGTTGATAATAATTAAGAGTAGCTCATGAATACTGATAATTTGATAATAACTGACATACGCTTTATCTAAAAGCATCTTAAATCATGAAAACTAGTAATCTGAGGCATTTTACTAAAATAATATAGTTATGAGACATGAATTTAACTTTGTTCGAAGGGTTCTTGAAAATATATTTAGAAATAATGAATGATAGTCTGAAAAAACATAATTAAACTATCCATGAAGAGGAGAGGAAAATATCATGGAATTCATGTTTTACATAAAACCCTAAGCCTTGTAGAAATCATTAACCGAGAAACTGGGTTTTCTTTGGGACTCAACCGATGAAAAAATATTCACTGATGAAATCCCACATACCTGGAAAGAAGACACTAGCTTGAAATCTTGAACTTTAAGACTTGAAGATGAAGAACCCTGGTTCTTGGTTGAGAGGAGCCTTGAATGAAAATAATTTGATTTCTAAGTATTAAGGCGTAAATGGGGAGGTTTAGGTCAATTAATTTCCCTTAAGCCCACTTAGAATAGGTTAAAACGACATAGTAAAGGGATTAAAAGAGTGGGAAAAAACAAAAATGACCCAAAGAGAAAACTGACATCGGCAGGTTTTACGAGGGATTAAACGTTCGTAAAACTTAGAATTTTCTGTGGACTTCTATTTTTACTTCTCATGTCTGATCTAAACTTAAAAACCTCTGAGGTGTTGTTACACCTACATACTCGCTCGAGCACAATTTAGAGCTGAGAAATTTATCGTGACTAAAGATCCTAACTTGGCTTTGTATGCAGTGGCATGGCCACATAGACTGAAAGTGGTCAGTTGATCACTCTTCATAAAAAAATTACACGGATTATGTAGAAAAATATACGGTGTGTATAGGTCAAAACATCACGTGGATTACTCTTAACAAAATTATTGGCCTTGCCGCTGTTTGTACATTGATCTTACCTACAAAAACAGATTGAAATGAGGTACCATTTCTATTCTCATTGAAGTATCTTCAATTGCTGATAACATCATTTGAAGAAGCCTAAGATCAAACCTTTTCCTTTCACATTGTGCGATAGATCTAGGAGTTATTGTCTCGAATTGTAGCAACCACCAGAGATGAGACATAAATTCTACCCTGCTTCTGCTACGTTTGAAAATGTATAGCATAGCCATCCCTTGACTGCAGTTAGTCTTTTGAATCCCTTGGTAGTTGTTTAGAAAGGGCTTTAGAATGCATAGAGTTCTTCTGTTGACTTGATGTATGTTGCTTAAGTGGCAATGAGATTTATAGAAATAGCAAGTCGAATAGTATGGATGATATGGATTAGGGTAGATGTATAGTTAGATAGTTGAGATTTGTCTCGCTTATTCTTCTATACTGGTAGTCGTATTATTACTCTGGGAGTTTATTGGTATTCCACTTTTGTTACTATTTAATGTTTCTTGCACTTCGATTATCGTATTATTTTGTAGTAGTTACTAATTCTTTTTTAGTATGTTCTGCCATGCCTTCTTAAGTAATTTGTCTTGGCTTCTTCATTCCTATTGTTTTCTTTTTTCAAACTTCTTTGTAATGATTTTACATGAGCTGAAGGTTTATCGGAAATATCCTCTCTACCTCCCCGCTTGTGGGATTAAACTAGGTATGTTGTTGTTCATGTCGAATAGTAGACAACTGTGCTAGTACCTTAACAATTCTGTTTTTGCTGTCATTTGAGGAACAACAAGAATATCCTTTTTCTGTTATCTAATCTTACTTTGATAAAACACAATAATTTAGGTATAGATAAACGAGAATTCACAATTTCTTCCTAATTTTTGCGATTCATCTTAGTTATATAAGCTTTACCGCTATTTCAATGAAGATGCTTTTCCACAACTCAGGTATGACGAATGTCTACCAGCTAATTACTGGAATATGATCTTACTGCCTTCGAATTTGGAAGTTTTTATATCATACCGAAACCTAGGATTGTCTGTTGTATGCCATTTCTCTTGTGCTTATAGAACACAGAGTCAGAAATTGTTTTTAACATGAGAAACTTGGTACGACAAGTTCATTTGCACTTAGCTTACACATGTTGTGCTGGACACAATGATATGTCACCAATTGCAATTTAGCTTTTTATGCCTTATAGTTGCAAGCTCCACTTTATGCCTACTATACCGTATACACTTTTCTCATATCTATTCTTTCTGTGTACCATCAACTATTGTCTAATTTATCCTTTTCTTTTCAGCTATGATTGTACAAATAGCAGTAGCAACTACAGTTTGAATGCTTGGATTGGCGTATTGGAATTATTTAAGCCTCCAACTCCAAAAGATTGTGGTTCACCAGATTGTCCTCCGGTGACTTCGCCAAGGGTCCAAATCAGTGATAGGAGATATTTAGCCTACAAAGAGGGTGGTGTTGCCAAGGAGAAGCAAAAACACATCATCATTATTGTTCATGGCTTCGATAGTTCCAAAGACTTGATGTTACCAATATCCGATGTATGAAAACTTTTATAACTCCATATTTAGCGTGATGACCAAGTTTGCTTGCACCTACAATAAGGTTAAAACTCAGAAAAATCTTGTTGAGTCCAATCTTTAACGTTGGACTCAACAAAACTTTTCTGACTTTCAACCATATTGCAAAGTGCAAGCAAACTTGGACATAACATACATAATAGACACTAAAATGAATTTGCTAAATATGGAGTTTTAGAAGTTTTCATACTTGGGATATCAGCAACATCAAGTCTTTGGAACTATCAAAGCCATGAACAATAATGATCTTGTTCTTTGCCTTCTCCTTGGCAGCGCCACCCTCTTTGTAGGCTACATATCTCCCATCACTGAGTTGGACCCTTGGCGAAGTCGCCGGAGGACCACCTGGTGAGCCACAAACATTTGGAGGGGGAGGCTTAAGTAATGTCAAATAAGCCCATCCGAGCATTCCAAGATCATGATATTGAATCCAAGGGAGCTTCTCTTCTAGATAACAATTGAGTTCGCGTGCAATAATTATGTCATCGTGTCCTTGCCAAAGCTGGACTGAACCTTCGTTATCTGGAAAAAGGAATTTTGATATCCGTCGGAGCAAAGTCCCAATTTCCAAGCCAACTATCAGCCGATGCAAACATTCAAACTCGCGTTGACGTCGTACCTTCTCCTGGACAAAGACATAGTTCTAGAATTATGACAATCATAATAGTTAGCAAATACTAGTTATGTTAGTGCAGCATTAGATGTTTTTTTTGGGGGGTGGGTGGGTGGGTGGGGGAATAACTTTATATATACAAGGTAAATATGTACATCTTTTTATGTATATAGTAGATATTGACACATTTGTTAATTCACAATGATAGTTATTGTGAAACCATCTTGAGGAAATTTTTTACTAGTTAAAGGTGAGTCTTGGAACACAGTAACGTTGTCTCTGAGTGACACCTATAGGCCACGTGGAAGAAACCACTAATGCTTGAACCAGGGTTAATTGTCTACATCACATCCGTTATAAGGTGCAGCCCTTTCACGAACTTTGCTAACGTGGGATGCTTTGTGCACCTTGCTTCCACTTTTGCATGTATTTGTGGACAAGATGGTAACTTGCAAGAAACTTAAGTGCATCAACATTTGTAATAAATACTAGATATGTGAACCTGTGCTAGTACAGACTCAATATATATTACTCTCTCATTCTCAACTTAGAGACAGTTGGAATTTGGAGAATCGTCCAAATTTTTGTATGGCTTTTAAATATTTTATTTTGTTAATTATTATGATTTATATATAGTACTTTTTACATAATTTTCAAATAATACATATTACTCCATATATGTATCCCAATTTACGTGGCACAGATAGAATTTAAAGAATCAACCAAATTTTTTTATATGTTTTTCAAATATTTCAAGTTGTTAATTATTGAGATTTATAGGGCTTTTGACGCCATTTTCAAATAATCCTTATTACTTCTTTTGTCTCAATTGATGTGGCACCGATAGAATTTTGAGAGTCAACCAAATTTTTTATGTCTTTTAAAATTTAAATATTTTAAATTGCTAATTATGGTGATTTGTAGATTTTTTTATATGTAATTTGCAAATATCCAAAAAGAATAAAAAATAAGATAAACAAATTAAAACGAAAAAAATATAAAAATTACATAAATGACCTTGGCTAAAAGTAGGCTTGTCGACCAAGAAGTGTCTACTCCTAGACTTCTCTATATAGTAGTAATGAGGCGAAAATTTACTATTTGTCTACTCTTTCAGCCAAAGTTCTCTTTGTTCTTTTTCAGAATGCATTAGCCGAATGAAATCAAAGTTTCATGCTCAATTTTGAATTAGAAAAATTAAAAATAATGAATTGACGTCGATAGTAGTACGTTGCAACACACAATTCAGTAATAGTTTTCTTAAAATTCCACATTAGCTTATGGGAGTGTTACATTGATACTCTGACACAAGTTAGGAATCTATGAACTCTATTTTATACATTTTGACTAAGCATATGAATCATGAATGTCTAATATGAATATTCCTATTATTTTATAAGCTTGCAAAAATGTAAGTGTAAGTTGTGAGAAATTATAGAGTTGATTTTCTCCAAATATAGAGATACTCTATATTTGGAGATTAAAATAGAGAATTTAGGATTTTTTTATTTCGAGAAAACACTTAATTGCATCACTTTAAAATATGTTTCAGATGTCCATAAGACATCATTGCATTAGTTACAACACAACATGGGAAGGCAGAATCCAAATAAATTATATTTATACATGAAATAGAAAATTTTAGCTAGATTATGAGCTAATATATTCCATGTTCGAGGAATATATATAATCTTGATTTCTTCGAAAGACTTCATCAATCGCCATACATCATCGCAAATGGTCTCTATTTCCCAAGATGTCATCAAATTCTTTTGCAACATTTTTATAACATTCTTTGCAACTGACAGTATGTGAACCTTTGACCAACCCTTTTATAGTGCTCTTTCCACAACTTTTCGAATTGCTAGTGCTTCAACAGTTATGACCTTCCCAACAAATTGAATAGGGGTATCAAAGGCATGAAGCAAATGACCACAGCTATCCATAGCAGCCATTCCAATGCTTACCTTTTATTTCTCCCTTTGTAGACGTGCATTTGTGAAAATAACAACCCCATTTTGGGCCAAAGTAATAGTTACATCATAAATCTTGTTAGGTATAAGATTCGTTGAATTTTGCACAACGTCATCATAATCATATAAATCAAATAAAGCCTTATTAACTATGTCATTAGGTTAGTATGTACCACTACTAAAGGGACAAGTGGGCCCCAGTTATTTTTCTCTTTTTTATAAAAAAATCATTTAAACATTAATAAAGTTAGAGGGGTCGAATTATAATATTTAAAAATTGGAGTTTGAAAATGATTTGTTTCTTCTCCCCTTCTCTCACCAACATATTACTACTATATAGAAGTTTCTACCAGTAAGGTGTTGATGGTCGACATTCCTGCTTCTTTGCATGGGCAATTTTATCAGTTCTCGCCTTCTTTTGTTTCAAGTGAAACTTTGATTTTAGCCTAGACTTATTATAGATAAGGACCCCATAAGCATTCTCATAGTTTTCATTGATTTTATTCGCCTATGCTTCATCTCTTTGTTTGAATGTATCTCTTTCATCTTCTGGATTTGTCTTGTCCTCTTTGGTCAAATTTAATTATAATTATTTCAAGTTGTAGACGTAGTGTTCGATGAAAGTGCTGAGCAAGCTTCTGCTTGATCAATTAAAGAAATCAAGAGTGTTTGAAAGTCAAAGTTTTAATTTTAAAATATTAAATTAATCAAATCTAATTTTAATTTTAAAAATCATCAAATCAACTCTTAAAATGTGAAGCGTGAATACCCACAAAACTTTACTCATTTTTTTTGGGCTATTGTTAAGAAGTAATAGCCATTAATTGTGAATTGGTAGCTATACTAGATGCATAATTCGTAGCCATTTCCTATGGATGTAATGAAATTATTTTGTTGATGTTCAACAATTACTATAGATACAAGTTAATAATACAATTTATTTTTGACAAATAAGCTTTATGTTTTTGAAATAAAATTCATATATTTGAAAACCACGTAAATATATAATAAATATAATAATTAACAACTTTAAATGTTTGCACTAGAACTAAATTTCTTAAAAGTATGATAACATAGAGTGCAACCTATGTTGTCTAATTTGCATTCATTTAGAAAAGTGAAATTTGAGTTGTGCTTAAAATTTAATATTAATAAATTTTAGTAGGCACGACTAGAAGCTATCATGGTAGTAATAAATCCTCAAAATAAATATTGCATGTGCTTTACATGTCATAATAAAATTCTAAAATTAACTATCCAAATAGACCTCCAAATCAATTAAAATTGAAAGGCTTATTATTTGTTGTTGCTATTATTTTTTATCATTACTTTTTATATAGCTTCCTCACTACAATACTTTCTTTTGCTTATGAATTTGATATTCTTTACTTGAGTCGAGAGTCCATCAGTAATGAATTTCTCTACTTTCATAAGATAGAGTAAGGTTGCATACACATTGAACACCACCCTCCTCTAAGTCCACTTGTATGATTATATTGCTTATGTTGTCCTTATTGTTATCATACCAAATTAATTTGGTACGATTCGATTGTAAAGTATACTATCATACGTTGGTAACTGTAGTTTGTTAGACTTCGACCTATATATTATAAAAAAATACGACTTCACATTTTAAGAAACGTCTCAATCATATACTATAAGTCAAACTTTTTTTAGTTAAACATAAAGCATATTTTAAGGGGATATTTAGAAAAATACAATGTATATATATATAAATAACCTCGTACTATTTTTATCTTGAAATAATCTAGCCCAACCTACCTTAAAATAGGGTGTCGATAATCTCACACGATTTTAATCTTGAAACTAAGTTAGCCTAACCTACTCCTACAACTCTATTGCGTACTAAGTTACCCCAACCTACTCCTACATCTCTATTACCTACAAATTAGCCAATTCGCATGGTAGTGTTGGTTAGGTTGATTATGTTGTATGAAACATAGTGTTGATCAGTTAAGAACTTTTATATTTAAAAAATGGGGGTGAAGAAAGTGAGAATATTGGGGTAGATGTAAGGTTATACTAGAAGAGATAAGATCATTAAGAATGTAGATACCATAGCCAAGGAGGGAGTGATCTCTATGGTGGACAAGATGAAAAAAGGCAGCTTGAGATGATTCAAACATGTGAGAAGAAGTGCGCAAAACCCCAATAAGGAGGTAGACTAAAGAAGTATTGGAGAGAGGTGATTAGGCAAGATATGATACAATTTAAACTTAGAAAAAACATGACCAGATAAGAGATTATAGTGATTATGAATTCCGATAAAAGGTCAGTAGATAGTTGAGCATTATCTTATTTTTAGGTGGGATAAGATTGGTGGGGTAGTTTAGTGTGCTATACTTGGTTCCAGCTCATACTACTAGTAGAAGTAACATTTTATCTTGTAGTTGCATGTTTTACAATTTTTTTTGTTACTCATTATTTAATGTCCTTCACTTATCACATTATTGGGTCATTGTTATTTCTCATGTTTTCTGAATGTTATGTATGCTTTACTTATTATTTGTTATGTTTTCTTTACTTCATTATTTTTCTTTTTACTATTTTGTGGCATTACTTGAGTCAAGGATATTTGAAAACAAATCTCTCTATCTCCATGAAATAGGAATAAGGTCCTCAGACACTCTACCATCGCTTATAGGACTACATTGAGTTTATACATTGCAAGGAAGTCATTTTTATCGAATCAATGACCACCCACCTTACTCAAATATCTTATCTGATTGCAGGGACCTACTCCTCCAACTGAGGAACCTCTAGTTGAATATAAGTATGAGGAAGATAATCAAGTGGCAGACGTACTAGCTAAAGCGAGGTCTTGGATGATGCAAACTAACTCTTTTGTGTGTCGGACAGTTTCTCCTTTGTTTGTGTTCAGAATAATGAAAGTAGACAAAGTGGAAACTCTTTTTGTTAGGCTAAAAGGACTAAGTTTTACTACTAATCGTTGAGATGTTTATTATGTCATAACACCTCACCCACAATTTTGTTTTTACAGAAATCAAACGAATTCGATTGGTTATTTTTGCGAAAAAAAAAGCTTGAAGAATATAAAAACAAAAATGAAATCTTAAACCAACAAGCATTAATCGTCTAGTTGTAAAAACATCATACGAAGGTACTTAAAGACAATGACGGATCCCGAATGATGAATTTTATAACTATACGATAAAAAATTGACTGATTTTTTTAAAACTGTAACATCTCGCAACAAGAAAGAACTAGAAGGAAGTTTAAAATATGGAAATAGTTATTTTTGGAAAGTATAAGGAAATCTGGAAAAAAATTTAAGTTAAAGTGAGTTTTTGGTCAACTTCAAAAGACCATACCTCCTAGCTCATGATGAATTAGGTGTAGTTCCAGATATGGTTGGAAAGCTCTTGGAATGATCTTTCCAACGCCTCTATGTTTGGGCGATTCCGAGTTCAGATGAGTGAATTATGCCTTTTGGAGGTTGGGCTTTGGGAATAAGGAAAGTCCAATCCGGATTTTTAAGGGGTAGTTTGGTCTTTTCCTTACCCAACTTAATTAATTCATTTTTGGTAATATTTTTAGGGGCTAAACTGACTGGGTTCAGTTTACGCTTTTGAAAAATAGAGTTAGGGTTTTTGGAGAAAGAACACAAGAGAAAAGAGAAGAGGAAAAGCAAGATTCATCAGTCCGAAAGGATTTGATCTCGGATTTCTTCAAGGATTTGACCCCACCAGGTATGTGAGTCTCTCATAACATTGGGTTCATTCATCTACGCACCAAGCATGTTTAATTTAGTGAAATCCGTCCTAGAAGAGTTGGAAGATTGATGTTCCTGACAAATATTCTTAAATTCGAATGTTGTTAGCGAAATAGGACGAATTGAGATGTTTATGAGATCCTTACATTGAGTTTAGGGTTTCTTTGAGTTAGTTTCTTGAGTATACATGCTGGGCATCGGGATTTAAACCGAATTTAAGGAAGATAATCGAATTTAGGTGGATTGAGGCAGAAAAATGAAGAAGGAAAAAGTCGAGTAAGGTTCATGAAACAAGTCCGTGTTGCGGACTTGTTCCCCCAGTGAATAAAAATTTGTTCCGCGTCGTGGAGTAGACGCGGATTTTACTTTGTCAAAATTTAATTTTGTGAATAATTATTTAGGAACATCTCCGCGTCCCAAACTTGTTCCAAGATGGTGATTTCGTAACTTTTCTCAAGTTTAGTTATTCCAAATCATTCCAAAACATCAAGAGACCTTTCCTATCACAAATCATAATCCTTGAATCCATAATTCAAATTCAAGGAATTATGGATTCAAGGAAAGTAAAGAGTAAAGTCAAGAGAAGTCAAGAGTCGGTAAGAGAAGTTCATTTCAAGTTTTCATAAGTCTTTTACAAACGTTTTAAATTTGTTTTAAGACTTAAGTTTTGAAGTTGAGTAAAGAGTAAGAGCAAAGTTCATTTTCTTTAAAATGATATATGGGAACTAAGTATTTCCAAGAGTAAATGTTTTCACATTTGAGATGAGAGGAAACTGAGATTTCCAAAAGAGTTTTGAACAGCAAAAAGGGAACATTGATTCCCAAAGAGATTTTTAAGCTAAGTTTGAGCAATTACCTCAAACCAGAGAAAAAGTTGTTTTTAAGTTAAGTTTGAACATTGATTCGTGAGGTAAAACGTTGTACTGTCACTTAGGCTCATAGTGATGGTTGACGGTTAGAGAATCTCCCACAGAAGTTACATTACTTTCTAAATGAGTAAAGTTAAGTTTGTTATTGCTTTATCTTTAACGAACTAAGATTGTTTTCAGTTGTTTTATAATTTTTTATATATATATATATATTGCATGTGTTTTATTTCTTTATATCGAGTTGAGTATTCATGAGTTGAGAAGAGCCAGGTAAGTGTTTCTTTCAGAACCTCTATCAAGCCTATGTTTGTTAGCACTCCAACTCGCATACTCGTACATTCAATGTACTGATGCCAGTTGGCCTGCATCGTCTTCTGATGCAGAAGCAGGTAACCAGGATTAGCTTCCAGCGCCTCGTTGATCCATCTTGAGCATTCAGAGTCTATTGGTGTGCCTCCTTGTATTCCGGAGGACTCCTTTATTTGCTTTCTAGTCTTTCAGATGTTAGGATGATCGGGGGTCCTGTCCCGACATCCCTCTTTGTTTTAGAGGCTTCATAGACAGTTAGTAGTTCAGTAGTCCTTGCATTATCATTCTTATGTTAAAGACTTAGGTTGCCTCTTCCACTAAGTTTAGTAAGCCAGGCCAAGGGTTTTCCTGGGGCCATCAATGGTCTTCGAGTTCCAGTCACGCCCAGGGTGTAGGCTCAGGGCGTGACAAACTTGCTATCAGAGCCCAGTGTTCAAGAGTCCTAGGGAGTCTATGAAGCCGTGTCTGTAAAGTCCTAGTTATCAGTGTGAAGCGTGCCATATCTATAATTAGGAGGCTATAACATTTAGGAAAATTTCTCACTTCTTTCACCCTAATTTTGTGCGTTAGAGTTTGATCTCTAAAAAGTTTCTTCTAATTCGTGCTTGCGTATGTTTTTAGATAGTCTTGTCTCCATAAAGAGCTGTCAGAGGTCGTCCTACGAGACACAATGTTGAGGAACAAGAGTTACCTAATGCACCTGAAGTGCAACCTCAAGGAGAAGTCACCAATGCTGAGTTCCGTGAGGCTATCCAGATGTTGAGCCAAGCTGTGACTAACCAGGTTGGGCAACAGAGAGGGGCTCGACAAGAAGAGGCTGACACTTCAAGGATTCGTAAGTTCTTGAGGATGAATCCTCCAAGTTTCACTGGTTCCAGCACTACTGAGGATCCAGAAAACTTCATCAAGGAACTGAAAAAGGTATTCAATGTGATGCATGTTGTTGATACTAAGAGAGTTGAGCTAGCTACATACCATATGAAGAATGTTGCTAAGACCTGGTTTGATTAGTGGAAAGGGGGTAGAGCTGAGGATGCACCACCTGCGAGTTGGGTATGTTATAAAGAGGCTTTCTTGGGGCATTTCTTTCCCTGAGAACTGAAAGAGGCCAAGGTACGTGAGTTTCTCACACTTAAGCAGGATTCTCTTAGTGTTCATGAGTATGGGTTGAATTTCACCCAACTATCCCGTTATGCTCAGGAGATGGTTGCGGACATGAGGAGTAGCATGAGCTTGTTTGTTGCTGGGTTATCTCGTCTGTCAAGTAAGGAAGGTAGAGCTGCAATGCTTATCGGGGACATGGACATATCAAGGTTGATGGTTTATGTGCATTAGGTTGAGGAAGAGAAGCTGAAGGACAGGGAAAAGTTCAGAAATAAGAAAGCGAAGATAGGGAATGAGTTTGGGCAGCAGAAGGGTAGTGTGAATCGTCCGTCCTTTCAGAAGCAAAAGAGACCTGCACCATCATTTGCTAGTGCACTCGCACCCAGAAACAAAGGTGAGTATAATGGCCAGAATTCACAGAACTTCAGAGTTAGACCAACACAGTCTCAAGGTAGTGTGGCACAAGGAGGAAATTGGGCTCCTGCATGTGGTAGGTGTGGTAGGAACCACTCAGGTAAGTGTCGTGATGGCCAGACAAGTTGTTTCAAGTGTGGGCAAGAGGGTCACTTCTTGAAAGAATGCCCTAAGAACATGCAAGGTAGTGGCAATCAGGGCAATATATCTCAATCTTCATCAGTTGCTCCACCAGACAGGGCTGCACCTAGAGGAGCTACTTCAGGTACTGGTAGAGGAACAAACCGTCTTTATGCAATCACGAGTCGCCAAGAGCAAGAGAACTCTCTAGATGTTGTCACTGGTATGATCAAAGTCTTTGCTTTTGATGTTTATGCTTTGCTAGACCCAGGAGCGAGTTTATCTTTTATAACCCCTTATGTTGCAAATAAGTTTGAGGTTATTCCTGAGAAACTTTGTGAACCCTTTTGTGTTTCTACACCTGTCGGGGAGTCTATTTTAGCTGAGCGAGTTTATCATGATTGTGTCATTTCCATTAATCACAAAGACACCATGGTTGATTTACTTGAGTTAGACATGGTGGATTTTGATGTCATTCTAGGTATGGACTGGCTTCATGCCCATTATGCATCAATAGATTGTAGAACTCGAGTTGTCAAGTTTCAAATTCCTAATGAGCCAGTTATAGAGTGGAGTAGTAGTTCAGCAGTGCCTAAGGGTCGTTTCATTTCGTACCTTAAGGCGAGAAATTTAGTTTTGAAGGGTTGTATCTATCACTTAGTCCGAGTTAATGACTCAAGTGTTGAGGTACCTCTCATTCAGTTAGTTCCTATAGTAAAAGATTTTCCAGAAGTCTTTCCTGATAACCTACCCAGAGTTCCTCCTGAGAGAGAAATAGACTTTGGTATAGACATCATTCCAGATACTTGTCCTATATCTATTCCACCATACAGAATGACACCAGCAGAGTTGAAAAAACAGTTAAAGAATCTATTAGATAAGGGCTTCATTAGACCAAGTGTCTCACCTTGGGGTGCTCCGGTCTTGTTTGTGAGAAAGAAAGATGTTTCCCTTAGGATGTGTATAGATTATCGTCAGTTGAACAGGGTTACCATCAAGAATTATCCTCTTCCGAGAATTGATGATCTTTTCGATCAGCTTCAGGGTGCTTCCTGTTTCTCAAAAATTGACCTCAGATTAGGCTATCATCAATTAAAAGTAAGGGAATGTGATATTCCAAAGACAGCTTTCAGAACCAGATATGGTCATTATGAGTTTTTGGTCATGTCCTTTGGTTTGACCAATGCACCAGCAACGTTCATGAATCTTATGAATAAAGTGTTCAAACCTTATTTAGATATGTTTGTTATCGTCTTTATTGATGACATACTAATCTATTCAAGGAATGAAAAAGATCATGCTAGTCATCTCAGAATAGTTCGTCAGACTTTGAAAGATAGATAGTTGTATGCCAAGTTCTCTAAGTGTGAGTTTTTTCTTGAGTCTATGGAATTCTTGGGCCACATAGTTTCCAGTGATGGAATTAGAGTTGATACTCAAAAGATTGAGGTAGTGCAGAATTGGCCTAGACCCACATCTCCAACTGATATTAGGAGTTTCTTGGGTTTGGCTGGCTATTATAGAAGGTTTGTAGAGGTTTTTTCATCCATTTCGTCCCCTTTGACGAAGTTGACTCAGAAAATAGTGAAGTTTCAATGGTCTGAAGCTTGTGAGAAAAGCTTTCAGGAATTCAAGAAAATGTTGACTACTGCCCCAGTTTTAACTTTATCAGAAGGTACTCAAGGTTTTGTGGTGTATTGTGATGCATCTAGAGTTGTCTTGGGTTGTGTTTTAATTCAGAATGACAAAGTTATAGCTTATGTCTCCAGACAATTGAAGGTTAATGAGAAGAACTACCCAACCCATGACTTAGAATTGGCTGTTGTAGTATTCGCTTTGAAGATATGGCGTCATTATTTGTATGGTGTTCATGTTGATATATTCACTGATCATAAGAGCCTTCAGTATGTGTTCACCCAGAAAAAGCTTAATCTCAGACAGAGAAGGTAGTTAGAATTACTCAAGGACTATGACATGAGTATTCTTTACCACCCAGGTAAGGCTAATGTGGTTGCTGATGAGTTAAGCAGGTTGTCTATGGGTAGCACTACCCATGTTGAAGAAGGAAAGAAAGAGTTAGCAAAAGATGTGCACAGACTGGCACGCCTGTGAGTCAGACTTATGGATTCCACAGAAGGAGGTATCGTGGTGATGAATGGGGCTGAGTCATCATTAGTGTCATAAGTAAACGGCAAGCAAGACCAAGACCCTATTTTGCTTGAATTGAAGGCAAATGTTCATAAAAAAAAAGTATTAGCTTTTGAACAAGGGGGAGATGGTGTATTGAAGTATAAAGGTAGGTTGTGTGTACCAATGGTGGATGGGCTCCAAGAGAGGATCATGGAGGAAGCTCATAGCTCCAGATATTCCATTCATCCGGGTTGCACAAAGATGTATCGTGATTTGAAAGAAGTGTATTGGTGGAATAGTATGAAGAAGAGAATTGCAGAATTTGTTGTTAAGTGTCCAAATTGCCAACAAGTTAAAGTAGAGCACCAAAGGCCCAATGGTTTGGTGCAGAATATAGAACTTTCGGAATGGAAGTGGGAGATGATTAATATGGATATCATCACAAGCTTGCCAAGGTCTCGCAGACAACATGATTCTATTTGGGTGATCGTAGATAGAATGACAAAATTAGCCCATTTTCTACCCGTAAAGACTACCCACTCAGCAGAAGATTATGCAAGGTTATATATTCAGGAGGTGGTAAGACTTCATGGAGTTCCAGTCTCCATTATTTCAGATAGAGGTGCACAATTTACTTCACAACTCTGGAAATCTTTTCAGGAATGTTTGGGTTCAAAAGTGAACTTCAGTACTGCCTGTCATCCTCAGACTGACGGACAAGCAGAGCGCACTATTGAGACATTAGAAGATATGTTGAGGGCTTGTGTGATTAATTTCAAAGGGAATTGGGATGATCACCTACCTCTCATCGAGTTTGCTTACAACAACAGTTATCACTCGAGCATCCAAATAGCTCCTTATGAAGCTCTTTATGGGTGAAGATGCAGATCTCCTATTGGATGGTTTGAAGTTGGTGAAACAGGGTTGATAGGACCAGATTTAGTTCACCAAGCTATGAAGAAGGTGAAAGTAATTCAAGAGACATTGGAAACAGCGCAGAGTCATCATAAATCCTACACTGATGTTAGGAGAAGGGCGTTAGAGTTTGAGGTAGATGATTGGGTATATTTAAAAGTTTCACCCATGAAGGGTGTTATGAGGTTTGGTAAGAAGGGGAAACTTAGTCCCCGGTATATTGGACCTTATCGCATAGCCAAGAGGATTGACAATGTATCTTATAAGTTGGAGCTGCCACGGAATTAGCAGCGGTTCATCCAGTATTTCATATCTCCATGTTTAAGAAGTGCATGGGTGATCCTTCATTGATTTTACCAACTGAAGACATTGAGATCAAGGATAACTTATCCTATGAGGAGATTCCTGTCCAGATTCTAGATCGCGAAGTTCGCAAGTTGAGAACAAAAGAGGTGGCATCAGTCAAAGTCCTTTGGAGGAGCCAATTTGTTAAAGAAGCTACTTGGGAAGCTGAAGAGGATATGAAGAAGAGATATCCATATCTCTTTGAAACCAGAGAAAATGCAGATGTACTAATTTTCTTCTTAGTACTATCAAAATTATGAGTGAGCATGTTCTTTGTTTGAAATTGCTTTTGGGATGTTTGAACTTGTTGTTACCACCCTTAGCTTAGTAAGAGTAAATCTCATTCAAGGACGAATGTTCCAAAGGGGGAGATATTGTAACATCTCGCAACTAGAAAGAACTAGAAGGAAGTTTAAAATCTGGAAATAGTTATTTTTGGAAAGTATAAGGAAATCTGGAAAAAAATTTAAGTAAGTTCAAGTGAGTTTTTGGCCAACTTTAAAAGACCATAACTCCTAGCTCAGTATGAGTTAGGTGTAGTTCCACATATGGTTGAAAAGCTCTTGGAATGATCTTTCCAACACCGCTAAGTCTAGGAGATTCCGAGTTCAGATGATTGAGTTATGCCTTTTGGAAGTTGGGCTGTGGGAATAAAGAAAGTCCAATCCGGATTTTTAAGGGATAGTTTGGTCTTTTCCTTACCCAACTTAATTAATTCATTTTTGGTAATATTTTTAGGGGCTAAACTGACTGGGTTCAGTTTACGCTTTTGAAAAATAGAGTTAGGGATTTTGGAGAAAGAACACAAGAGAAAAGAGAAGAGGAAAAGCAAGATTAATCAGTTCGAAAGGATTTGATCTCGGATTTCTTCAAGGATTTGACCCCATCAGGTATGTGGTCTCTCATAGCATTGAGTTCATTCACCCATGCGCCAAGCATGTTTAATTCAGCGAAATCCATCCTAGAAGACTTGAAAAATAGATGTTCTTGACAAATATTCTTAAATTCGAATGTTGTTAGCGAATTAGGACGAATTGAGATGTTTATGAGATCCTTACATTGAGTTTAGGGTTGCTTTGAGTTAATTTCTTTGGTATACATGCTGGGCATCGCGATTTAAACCGAACTTAAGGAAGATAATCGAATTTAGGTGGATTGAGACTGAAAAATGAAGAAGGAAAAAGTCGAGTAAGGTTCATGAAACAAGTTTGCGTTGCGGACTTGTTCCCTCAGTGAACAAAAATCTGTTCTGCGTCGCGGATAGGACGCGGACTCCACAGTCTCAAAATTTAATTTTGCGAATAATTATTTAGGAACATCTCCGCCTCTCAGACTTGTTCCAAGACGGTGATTTCGTAACTTTTCTCAAGTTTAGCTATTCCAAATCATTCCTAAACTTCAAGAGACCTGTCCTATCACAAATCATAATCCTTGAATCCATAATTCAAATTCAAGGAAAGTAAAGAGTAAAGTCAAGAGAAGTGAAGAGTCAGTAACAGAAGTTCAATCAAGTTTTCATAAGTCTTTTACAAACGTTTTAACTTTCTGTTAAGACTTAAGTTTTGAAGTTGAGTAAAGAGTAAGAGCAAAGTTCATTTTCTTTAAAATTATATATGGAAACTAAGTATTTCCAAGGTAAATGTTTTCACATTTGAGATGAGAGGAAACTGAGATTTCCAAAAGAGTTTTGAACAACAAAAAGGGAACATTGATTCTAAGAGAGCTTTTTAAGCTAAGTTTGAGCAATTACGTCAAACCAGAGAATAAGTTGTTTTAAAAACATATGAGCTAAGTATATTTTGGGAGTAGTATTGAGCACTGATAATGGGACACGAGTTCATATTAACTCAAGCTCCCATAAACCATGTAGCCATCATGGGCAGAAAAAGGATCATACTTTTTAGATGATTCCTTAGTGCTTTTTAGCATAGACTAGTGGATCCACTTAGTTGTTCAGGTTCTATACTGATGACAAGTTATATGACGGTCCTTGGCAATGTGAGGTAAAACGTTGTACCATCACTTAGGCTCACAGTGATGGTTGTCGGTTAGAGAATCTCCCAAATAAGTTATATTACTTTCTAAATGAGTAAAGTTAAGTTTATTATTGCTTTATCTTTAACGAACTAAGATTGTTTTCAGTTGTTTTATAATTTTCTATATATATATTGCATGTGTTTTATTGGTTTATATTGAGTTGAGTATTCATGAGTTGAGAAGAGCCAGGTAAGTGTTTCTTTCAGAACCTTTATCAACCCTATGTTTGTTAGCATTCCAACTCGCATACTCGTACATTCAATGTACTGATGCCAATTAGCCTGCATAGTCTTATGATGCAGATGCAGGTAACCAGGATCAGTATCCAGTGCCTCGTTGATCCAGCTTGAGCATTCAAAGTCTGTTGGTGAGCCTTCTTGTATTCTGGAGGGCTCCTTTATTTGCTTTCTAGTCTTTCAGATGTTAGGATGATCGGGGGTCCTGTCCCGACATCCCTCTTTGTTTTAGAGGCTTCATAGACAGTTAGTAGTTCAGTAGTCCTTGCATTATCATTCTTATGTTAAAGACTTAGGTTGCCACTTTTGGCCAAGTTGAATGTTTAATCTTTAAAACATTCTCAATTATTTTATTATTCAGTTCAGTTAAGTTCATTGATCATTATAGATATGAATATTGTCTTCCACTAAGTTTAGTAAGCCAGGCCAAGGGTTTTCCTAGGGCCATCAATGGTCTTCGAGTTCCAGTCACGCCCAGGGTGTAGGCTCGGGGCGTGACAAAAACTGAGTAAGGATATATGGTCAGTAAAAAGCGACCGCTATTGGTCGATTTTCGATACCGGCCAGACCAAAATCGACCATTGGTTTTTTGTAGGTATATTGACATGTACGATAAAGTTAGTTACGATACTTGAAAGACGCGCATGTTTATATTTTGATAAATGTGATGAATTATTCGAATACTTCTACTAATTTGTAGTCATGAATTTTTCTAAAAGTGTTTTATATGATATTATTTTTCTGAAGAATATTTAATTGATCACTCTTTACGGCTAAGAATATCTTTTCTTTTCCTTTTTTTTTTGGCAGGAAAAAAAAGGCTAAGATTGCACAAGTAAGTAGCCTATTTGATAAAAAATTGTATTTATTTGATTCTAAATATTCTAAGTGTGACGCATAATTCTTATTTTTTTCTTGATTTAATTATTACATTTACTTTTTATTTACTAAAATATTCAAAACTATTTTTTAAAATTCAGGTTGGAGAAGTCCAGCTTGAATTAGCTATGAAGTAGAATTATGTTGGTGAAGCTGACACTTCCTTGCCCTTAGGGTAATTATTGTAAATTTTTATTTACTTTTTTTTTCTAAATTCCTATTAATAGTTTTTCCCTCTTATAATTTTTTTACCGCGATGGCTCTATATGAAGAATAAATTTGGAAATATTGATAAACACATGCAAAATGTTTTAACTTTTTAGTTTATATAATATGATATTGTAATGATCTCCAGGTCATTTTCTTCTTAATGCGTTCTTTTCATCTTAAAAGTGTTCCAAGTCATTTATGACTTGTTGGCATTGATTGTTCAGTCGTCTGGTCGTTTGTTTGGGTTTTATGCCCGTTCCCCTGTTTTGGAGCTTTTGAAACTTGAATAGTTGACTTTAGTCAAAATGTAAGGTAAACAACCACAAAATGGAATTATGACGGTTCCATCAGCTCCAGAATGGCAATTTTAGGCTAGTGGCATTGTCAGCTCGAATCCCGAGGCTTTCGGCTCGAGTTTGTGCCATTAGACGTTTTAGCTTTAAAGCTTTCACCTAAGTTTGACCTTGATCAACATTCTTGGTAAATGTGCTCGGATTAAAATTCTATCAGAGCGGTTAGCTATGGAATGTCGAGTTTGGACTAGAATGACCTTTAGTTCGGGTTCTAAGGCTTCCGACGTGAAGTTGAGCACTTAAACGAGATGTTGGAAAGTTTAAAGTCCTAGGGTTGACTTTGGTCAACATTCAGAGAATCAGTTGTCATATGACAATTATGTCAGCGCCATTAGCTTTGGAATGTTGAATGTGGTAGGGTAGGATCTTTCGTTTGGGTCTTAAGATATTCTTTTTGATTTTTGGGTGTTTAGGCGAAAAGTTTAGTTTTAGGCCTAATGGTTCCCGAGTTGGTATTTTTGGCATAGCAATCTTTTTATGAAAATTTGATAATTCTATTGAGCCCGATTTTGGGTCCGTCTCTGAAAATGCGATTTTGGTGTCAAAACGACTGTAATGACATTGTGATTCTATTTTTGATAGTGTGGCACCATTTTGAGTCCGTACGGAAGGGAAAAGCTCCGACAACCTGATTTGGAACACGGCGGTCGGCCTAGAGGTAGGCTACGACTTCGCTCTTCTTAGACAAAGCATGATGAAGTAATTATATGTTTATTTGTATGAATTTAGGTTTGAATTGGTGGTTAATCATGTTAAATTCTTAGAATCCATGCCTTAGGATACTTTTCGGGTATTTCGGGTGGTTGAAGAATATCTGTTGTATTTGTTGATCATCCTCACCTTGTGGTGTGCCTTATTTGTAATTTGTGAATATTGTTGGAGCATGTTTGACCTTAGTCTAGTGATTTCCCTAGAATTGTTTCGTTTTGGAGCCATTAGGCCTTGTAATCTCCTTGACGTCGCTTCAGACAACTAAGCTAAGCAGACCTAAGTCTGATAGTTTGGGCCTTAGCTAGGCAGTAACACCCCTGAGACAAGACTCCGAAGCCGGAGGTGGAGCCTCAGGTAGATCGTGTTCCTCCTCAGTTGGTGGGGTCGAGACCAGCCCTTCCACCACTTCCACCAGTTTATGCTCTGGAACTTCAGGGGATGTTCGCCCAGATTTTAGCGGCCATTGGGGTTATGCAGCAACAGGCCCTAGCTCAAGCTCCAAAACCATAGGGTCAGCCAATTCCAGTGGCTCGAGAGGTTCAGCCGCCACCAACACCAGTCGCCACTCAGCCGGATGATTAATTAGATAGATTCATGCCACTACAAGAGTAGAAAATACTAGGGGTGTTTTTGAGATTGTAACCGCCGAGGTTTTCTGGTCTTGTTGGGGAGGATGCCCATGAGTTTCCTCTACTTGCTGTGAGAGGCTACATGCTTTGGGATTGGTGGAGTTGAGAGGAGTCGACTTCACCACTTATTAGCTAGATGGGTCTGCCAGACAGTGGTGGCATTCTTACTTAGAGACTAGGCCAGCTAGGTCTCCACAGGTATTCGCAGAATGTCAAGGATAGGCTTCATGATGAGTTCTTGAGGTTAAATTGGGGCTCCATGACTATGTCAAAGTACCAGGACAGATTCCACGAGCTCTCCGGTCATGCTACTATTATTCTACCTACTAAGGAGGAGAGAGTTCGATGCTTTGCTCGAGGCTTGAGACTCCATCTTTGGATAGAGACCCATTCTATGGTTTCAGTGGGTCGTTTTGTCATGACCCATGGGTACCCCCTAGATTTAACAAGTCTTATAGAACCATGAAGGACTCCATACCAACCCCTTAGTCCTCATAACATTAGAAATAGAAAAATAAGAGTAAAATATATTTCAAGTCTCAATTTTTTTTCCATAAAATAAAGCGGAAGTCTAGACACTTTGTCTCATCATAGCCATCTATTACAATACTGAATGAAATAGGGCCTAGCCCATACAACATGTCCAAAAGGGAAAGTACATGAAATAAACTAAACATAAGGAAATCCATTCTCGAACCATGAGGACTCACCAAGCTTGGGAACAATCAAATCCATGCTCTAGCCACAAGTATGATCACCTCTAGTGTCGGACCCTACACTTGGAAAAAATGTAGGCAAAGTAGGCGTTAGTACAAAGTGCACTAAGTATGATAGTTATGCATAAAAACATTTGAAACATGCCAAAAGGGAAATTTCATTTGAAAGCATGCAATTTACCAAGTTTAAACATCGTCATGGAGATAATTGGAAAACATAAGTAAAACATCATCTTCAATGCAAGCTAGTATCATATTTAAAATCTTTGAACACTTATGGGATACTTCTTGAAGCATGCCTCCATTAATTATTAAACTTCTTATTATTGTGGGAAATAAGTCTTAATCGACATGAGACCATGTGACCTTTAACATGGAATATGGTGACTCCCACACTGAAAAGGGTTGGTCTACTTGCCTAAGGTAGAACTGATAATTTTAGCTTAAGTGGATCCACTAGCTAAATATCCTACGGGGGCACGTGGTTTATAGGATAAAGAGATTGCTACTAGAAACCTGGCCTATCTACAGGAGAGCTTTCATCTCAAGATATTGCTTCTAGAAACCCGACATTACTACGGGAGAGCTTCCATCTCAATACAATATCCACTCGGTGCTAAGCATTAAATTCCCACGGAGTAGTTAATTCTTTATTAACATCATTACTCATGAAAGGGCGCCATTGTCTTACCGATTCAAGGTACATCATTAGAATAGATATTTTTAGTTATTCATGAAAGGGTGCACTTGGCCTACCGATTCAAGGTACATCATTACTTTAACTCTTTAGACCATGTGTGAGCAACTATCACCATCCATGATCACTTTTACTCTTAGATTCAATTAGGTGAGAAAAGCCTTTCAACCTTAGAACCTTCATTATATGAGAAAACCTTTCAATCAAGTTCATTATGAGTTTATGAGAATAACCTTTCAATCAGTCCACAACAAAAACATAATCATTGATACTATACTCTAAAAGCATTTTAAGACAATTATATAGATATTATAGAATTGCATATTCTCATACTTTACCTCCTTGAGGTTCAAAACTTACTTTCAATTAACACATCTAGAATTCAAGCATTAGACATGGATAGCATTAGAATTCATGTGATTCTATCACCTCATGAATTAATTCATTAAATCCCTCTTTCATCAACAAAGACCCACATCACATCATCAACTTTGGGAAATATGGGAATTATATGGGTTCTTGGGGATACATCATAAAAACCATAAGAAATCATCAATTCATGCTTAATATAACTCAATTCAATCATTTAAATCAATTTTGAAAGGAACCCATGACTTTGGAATCAAACCCTAACAATTGGGGATTTCTATCTTTTGAAATTGGAGATTTTGAGAGGACTCCATGGATGAAAGCTATCCATGGATGAAAACTGCCATACCTTAATCACAATTCCCAAAGAAATTTATTTGTAAAAGCTTGCTTTTGAAACCCTTGCTTGAATATCCTTCCTCTTCTTCTTCTTCTTCTTCTAGAGAGAGAATATTTTGGAGAGGATGAACTTTGGGGTTATTTTGGGTTTTGGAATAAATGACTTAATTGGGTGAGTTTTGGGGTTAAAATGACTTATATAAGGATCCTAGGCAGGATAAAAATGACATAGCTTTGAGTTAAAACAATTGGGAAAAGACCTAAGAAGTCCCCTGATTGGAAACTGCCGAAATGGCATGATGAAGGCCTTCACGAGTCATCATCAACACCACGGCCCGTCAAACAGGTCGTGAAGAATTTCAGCCTGACAGTGCTTTACTATTTCAGGAATAACATTTTACTCCGAGATGGGAATCAGGCAAACTAAGGGGCATTCAAAATAGGACTCAGAGACCTTTAATTTGATAGGTCATGGCCCACCTAATTCGTTTTGAGCTAAGAGATATGATCATTTTAAGTTGACCCTAAACTCCAAGTCTAGTGAAAAGCCCTTCACATGAGGCTCCACGAGCTGTGGTGCCTTGATACGCTCAAATTACACCTACTTAAAGAAGTATAAGCGATCGTTGTCAAACAAAGAATCCAACTAGTAGGTTGGGGTCGATCCCACGAGGAATATGGTTTAGACTTAAACTTAACTTACGATTATATTCGTTTAGTCAACGTATTTTCGAAACAAGTAAGTAAAGGGGGGGGGGAGGATTTGTGAAACAAATGCTTGATTGTAGTTAAGTAACAAGTGAGCAGGATTCAAACTTTGTTGTTATCAATGAGAGAAAGTAACTAGGGTGTACGTGTTCCCTATAAGCTCATAACGCGGTAATCCTAGTAATAGCAATCCTTTCCTAGTATATTACATGCAAAGTGATAAGTTATGTATCTCTAATTCCTTGGTCCGGCAACTAGAGAATTTCACTCCGCACCTTGGTCCGGCTATGTGTGTATAATTTACTAACCCTTACCTTTACCTCATATTAGACATCACATAAATGTATGGCTTAGTTTTCACCCTCGCACCAATTGACATTAGACTATTAGATAGTATCACACTAAATCTATGTTGATTCTTTTCTTATTAACTACCTCCTTGTTCCGACAAGTAGCAACAAGGCGAGTTCTAACGTTTGCAACTGCTAAAAAGACTTCTAAACTAAAGAATTATCAATGCATGCAATAACACTATTCAAGAATTACTTAGTTATTATTCATACTTTGTTAATCGCTCATGGTATCCACAACCCTAGTTGTGGATTTGTTTATCCATAATAGCAAGAACACAATTCATATTTTTAGATGAAGAAATCATGAACTTACGTAATGAGTAGAAGAAACCCAGAATCTCAACTTGAATTTCAACGTTAAAATCTTCAAAACAAACTTACGAAATCAAGAATTACTAAAATTGCAAGTTAATCTCCATAGCCAAAAACTAGAACTAAAATAATAATGTCTAACCCCCAAAAACGAGGTTTACATCCCCTATATATAGAAAAACATGTCCCAAATAAAAAGGAAACGAAATAAGGAAATAAAGTTTTTGGACGCAGTTTCGATCTATGATACTGACCTACAGACCGTGGACTAACCTACAGTCCGTAGGTCCCTTCCGTGGTTTGGGACTTAGGCAATTTTTCAAAACTTACAATCTCCAACTCTCAGTAGCAATCGACAAATCAGCAGGATAGACCGTGGTTCGATCCACGGTCTGTGGATCCTCCTCTGTAGCTCCATACTTAAACTCTCAAAATTAGGTACTGGAACCCCCTTCTCTAAATCATTTGACGGAACTGCAAGACGGCCCGTAGGTCGACCTACGGTCCGTCGTTTGTAACTATGGTTCCACACTTGGTCAAGAATTCCCTTATTTTCCTTCTAGCCTTGCCTGTCCATCTACGCTTACCACCTACAGAAAATGACTGGACCTATGGTAGATTCCCTTTTCTGCAACATTCTTCAGTTGTGTCTCTCAACTTCCACGTCCGAATTTATTTCATGCAAACATGATAGGACCATATTAACACCAATAAAAAATGGCCCTAGACACACACAACTCTTAAGTGAAATGTATTAAAAATATCGTAAACTCACGGTTTATCAACACCCTCAACTTAAAGTCGTTGTTTGTCCTCAAGTGACGCACTAAGACTCTAAACGACACTTGTATAGAAGCAAACGTTCAAGCCCAAGCAATCACATGGCTTTCTATCCCGACTCCCTTTTCAAGTGCAAATTTCTTCTCTTAGACTCAACAAGCTAACTCATGCGGATCAAGATATGACAAAGATCGACCAATAGACACACAGCATACATCGTTTCACTATCACCAAGGTACCAACTCTTCGACAATGTAACTAGTGCCCTTACTTCAAACGAAATCCCTTTTTTCACACAATGAATATGATTTTGATTACTAGGATTCATTCAACACTCACGCTCAAAAGTAACTTCAAGTACAGTTAGTGCTCAATGCCACAGGCTTGCCCTTATTTTCACTGCTTAGACTCTCCAAACTAGTTGCTAAGATCACTATAGGACTTTCTTAGATTGTAACGTAGGCTCAGGGTCAGGTGTGATATATTTGGGGACTTTTTAGTGACTTTCTGCCCTCCTTGACATTACATTAGGCTTTTTACTTTTTTTTTCCCTATGTTTGACATCCTACCTTTTTACCTTCTTTCCCTTGACTCTTTTCAACCATGGATGTGACTTTTGACTTTGTAGCTCTTTATTTTTCACTTTCTTTTTTTTCTTGCATTTTTTTTATTTTTCAACACTTTTATTTATCATCTTTTGCTTCTTTGGCACAAAGTCACATCCTCTTCTAACTTTTTTTTTTCTCTTTTCAACACCAAACTCATTTCATACCCATTTTTCTTTTGGTTTCCTCTTTCATAGCCACTCTCAACTTATGGATTTTCCATTAGTTGAGGTGCACAATATCCGATGTGGACCAGGGCCAAGATTGAGGTAACTTTTGCATTAGCCACCCTCAACTTAGGCTTTTGGCCTAAGTCGAGGTGCACATGTCCAAGGAGGGACCGGGGCCAAAACACTAGATTAAGGGAAGGTGAGTTAAGGATTTAGAAAGAAAAGGTCTATTTCAGGCTCAAAGCATTTGGATCAACGGGAAAATTTATTTCATTTGGTTGGATTCTTTTAGGAAATTAGTGGACTTATTAGAACAAGAGCCTATGATCACTTCCTAGCCTCTATCTTAGATTCTCTTAGCAGGACTAACCGGGCAAGTTCTAGATTGGCACAAACTTGTCTGAACAATTCAACTCATCTCACTCTCTCTTGGCACATTGTTACATTATAAGATTAGCAGTTACCCAGTTCAAGTTTAGCTTAAGTTAAGAGGTCAAGTTGGTTCATTATCATGTCATATTAAGAGCCAACACATTCAACTCATTCTAGCCTACAAATTTTAGCACATATCACAATTTTTGGACGGGTATCATTTTTCATTCTTGACTATGCCATCATGCTCCATTCTTTCTCATGCTTCTACTCATACAATGCTAACACATGCTAGTTCAACAGAAATTAAGACAGTCTCTTGGGGGAAAAGAACATAAAGAAAACTCCAAGAGAGGATTATGAGTTGGGTTACTCAGACTTAACCCTATCACTCACAATCTATTTACCCCACCCGCAACAAAATAGAGTGCAATTGTCCCCAATGCACAAAAAATATAAAGTAAAGGATCGGGTGAAGCAAACCTGTGGCGCATAGCGCTGAAGACCTATCAATAAGCGGGTGGGTCCGGTTTCCTGGAGCCCGCTGGATCAACACTTGGGCCACCCTCAGTAGTGCCCACATCATCTATGACAACACCCTTAGTAGTGCTATCAACCACTCTAACCACACCATTAGTGGTGCTCACATCATCTCTCACAGCAGCTACAACCTCAGTGGCAGGCGTAGAACTCGAGGCTCCAAGATTACCCTCACTAACCCTCTACTGGCGCAATTCCTCATCCTCAATGGAGGCTTTCCTAGACTACTCGGTCTGTTGGCGCTCTCGCTTCTTAATTCGTGCATCCTCAGTAGCATTAGAAGTGCGACCGGAGTGGGGCCTCTTCCCTCTAGCACATGTGGGATCGGGTTATGGTATGTCCTCTCCGAATTAGGCATCAAGCACCGTGTCATCAGCCAGTATAGTAGGAGTGGACTCTGGCTCATCTGTAGGTGGAGAAAGGATGGTATCAAGATCTGCCTGGAGACTAGCCAACTTTTTCCGGATGGAAGAGATGTCAGTGGTGGGGGCTGGTTGCTCGAGGACTCGCAACTCAGAGTTAAGTTGAAATCGATTACCTTACAAGCAATGGAAGTGGGTGATTGTGTGATGCTTAAACTCCTTAGACCTTTTGGACACCAAACTCGGACCTTGAACTCTTCTTGGGAATGAAAAATGGGAGTGATCAGATTTTGGGGGAGAAAGGGATGGAAATATGGTAGGGGTGATGATATGTATGGGAGATGGGAGTGATTTGGGGATATAATGAGGGAGTTATGGGATTTGGAGGGGTTAGAAACGGTTAGGAGGGAATATGGGAACTGGGGGAATGATTTGAAACTGAAGAGTTTTATTAAAGAGGGGTTCGGGTCGGGTCGACTAAACCCTAACTATGGACCCACGAAACCCCATCGTCGGGCTGAGAGTCGACTTACAGACAGTAGGTCGGGTCCATAGGTCACTCAACACTTAGAAAAAATTAGCAGACTTACTCGGGGTCTACGGATGCCATTCACGGTCTGTGGTTTGACCTACGGACCGTCGATGGGTTTCGTAGACCTCTGCACCAGACATTTTCTGCAGATTTAGCTTTTCATCCTTGCACATGTAACAACTGTCAAGCCTTTCTTTTTACATTTTCTGGACACTTTTTAGAAACAGACCCTATGCTATATCTAGCCAACACTAAAACAAAAATATAGCACCTATCTAAAGGAATACAGAAAAACAAATAAACAAAGAAAACTACTAAACCGATAAGGAAAACCTATAGTTGGCTAGATTGTACATCTTGGATTGCCTCCTAAGCAGTGCTTGATTTAATGTCACGGCATGACGCAGGCCTCTTGAATACTCAGACTTCATCAAACTAGTAGGCCTCAACCACTTCTTGCATATTCTCCGATTTTCCCATATATACCTTGATCCTTTGCCCGTTTACCTTAAACCTTGTTCCCTCGCTATTTTTGAGCTCGACCACTCCATGTGGGAGCACTTGCGTGGCTAAGAATGTCCCGGTCCAGTTGGACTTGAGCTTGCCCGGAAACAAGCGCAATCTAGAGTTGAATAGAAGCACAAGATCACCCACAACAAATTCTCAGTTTTCAATCCTTTGATCATGATACTTCTTCATCTTCTCCTTGTACAAAGCTCAACTTTCATAAGCTCTGAGGCGAAACTCATTAAGCACATTCAAGTCACTCATTCTCTGATTCGATGCGGTGCCCCAATCCAAATTTAGCTTCTTTAGCTCCCACATAGCCTTATGCTCTAGCTCTATCGGCAAATGGCAAGACTTCCCATATAAAAGTTGGTAGGGGGACATACCTATGGAGTCTTGAATGCGGTGCAATTGGCCCATAGAGCATCATCAAGCTTCCTTGACCAATCAGTTCTATTAGCATTCACAGTCTTAGCCAAAATCTGCTTAATCTCTCTGTTGGACACTTCAACTTGCCCACTAGACTACGGATGGTAAAGAGTGGCTACATTGTGTTAGACACCATATTTCTCAAGTAGCGCCTTGAACAACTTATTATAGAAGTGGAAACCTCCATCGCTGATAATCGCCCTAGGTGTACCAAATCTAAAGAATATTTTTTTTTCAGGAATGCAGTGACACTTTTACCTTCATTGTTGGAAAGCGCAATTGATTCCACCCATTTCGACACATAATCGACCGAAGCAAGAATATACTACATCCCCTGTGAGCTCACAAATGGACCCATAAAATCAAAGCCCCATTTATCAAACAACTCTATCACCAATATCGGATTCATAGAAAGCTCTTACCTATTTGAAATTCCTCCTTCTCTTTTTCAACGATCACACGACTTGGCGAAATCTTAAGCATCTTGGTGGATGGTAGGCCAGTAATACCCACAATGAAAAATTTTATGCGCAGTCCGAATACCATTATGATGCCCACCAACAGGCGATGAGTGACACACCTTTAGTATACTCAACATATCAACCTCGGGCACACAACGACGAATAATCCCATCAACACAACTACAGTATAATTAAGGCTCATCCCAAAATAACTTCTTCACATCATGCATAAACTTTTTCCTTTGGTGAAAAGACAAATCCAATGGCACCAGATCACTTTCCAAGTAGTTAGCAAAGTTACCAAGGAATCAGATCATGAGAAGCAGTCAATACATGTTCATCTTAAAAAGCATCATTAATTTCAGCCCTATCACCAAGCTTGAGCATAGCTTCTTCCTCCTATCTGGACAAGTGATCGGAAACTAGATTTGCAGTCCCCTTTCTATCTTTCACCACAAAGTCAAACTCTTGCAGCAACAACACCCATCTAATCAACCTCAGTTTTGCATCCTTTTTAGCCATCAAATACCTTAATGTAGAATGGTCAGTATGCACTATGACCTTAGTACTAAGCAAGTAGGATCAAAATTTCTCGAATGCAAAAACCACCGCAAAAAGCTCTTGTTCTGTCACTGTATAGTCGCGATTCTTCATGTCTAACTCCAATCTCTTTGGTTTTGAATGGAATTCAAACCTATCAAGTGCGGCGACCAATTCATCATATTCTTTAATACCATCACTCTCAAAGTTCATCATTACCGTTGCAAGTGCATCAACACCCAACCTCTCTTCAATAGGCACCTCAGAACCACTCTCTATAATATGATTCACCACTGATACATACTTGAGTTCACTGCTCTGCTTCATGGATCTACAGATTTTGAAAGTTACCTCTTCATTATTTAGGCGGAACTTCATCTGCCCTTTCTCCATATCGACCAAGGCACGCCCAGTGGCAAAAAATGGTCTCCCAAGGATAATGGGAACCTCAAAATCAACCTCACAATCAAGGATCACAAAATCCACCGGAAAGATAAAATACTCCACTTTCACTAGTATATCATGGAACACACCAATGGGCCTCTTCACAGTTCTATCGACCATGAGCAATCACATCACAGTCGATTTTGGATTTCCTAAACCCAACTTCTTGTAAATAGACAATGTCATCAGATTAATGCCATCACCCAGATCACATAGCGCCTTAGCAAAATGCAACAACCCGATGGTACATGGAATAGTGAAGGCACCAGGATCCTACTTCTTCTACACAAGGGATTTTGTAGCAATAGCACTACAATGTTGCAACCTATCATCATCTTTGAAACTCACGGCCCTTTTCTTCATCACCAAATCTTTCATAAACTTTGCATACCCAGGCATTTGCTCTAAAGCTTCTATCGATGGAACATTGATGGAAATCTTCTTCAACATACTAATAAACCTGCGGTATTTGCCTTCTTCAGTCTTCTTCACTAACCTATGTGGGAAGGGAGGTGGAGGTCTAGGCATGGGAAGAACTTTCTGGGTTATCTCCACTTCCTTCTCCGTCGCATTCTCGGACTCTCCAGTAACCTCGATCACATCATTATCTTTACTAACCTCAACTTCAACCTCAGACGGCATAGGTGGATCAATTTTTTGCTTAACCCCTTGAGTGGTGATTGTCATACAATGCCCATCATTCTTCAGATTTTGGATGTTGTTGCTAGGAAGTGTGCCAAGCTAACGTAGGTTAATTGTGGTAGACAACTGAGTCATCTGCTGCTCAAGTTGCTTGATCGAAACTGCATGGGCATAAACTTTTTGACCAAGACCAAACAAGTTGTTCTGCATCTCCTTCACATTTTCATTAGTCGAATCAAATCTCTTTATCATCTTCTGCGTCATATCCTCAATCCATGAAATACTATCCCCAGCTTCCTTATTACCAGATTCCCAATTTTAAAGAGGAACATAAGGACCACCCCTATCAATTATGTTGCCATAGTTGTTCCGATTGTAGTTGTTGTCGCGATTGTAGTTCCCATCCCGGACATATTGACCCTCTCGATTATAGTTTCCATAGTTCCGACCTTGGTTTCCTTGTCCTTGGCACCAATTATCTGAATTGGAACCTTTGGCGTTGGCTCGGAAACCCCTCGTCTGATCATTCACCTTATAAGTATCCTCTTCATAATAATATTCCTCAACTGGTGATGGATTCCTAGTCAAATAATTCACAGCATTTATCTTTTTGCTACCTCCGCTCACATGCTTCAACACCAACCCATGTTCTGTCCTCATCTGAGCTATCTATTCACGAATGTTATCGGTAGAGGTGCGGATTGAACTACAAAAGTGCTTCTTCCAATGTCTGACTTTCGAGTGCTCCACACTTTATTGTTCTGGGAATCTTCTCCAGTTTCTAGTGATCTCCTCAAAAGTGCACTTACCATATGATCCTCCTGCGATAGTATCAAGCACAGCATTACCATTGTCATCTTGGCCTTTCTAGACATACTCCTTCAGTGACTCATCATCAATACGGTGGTTTGGAACACGTCCTATGAAAGTAGTGAACCTGTCCCACGAGCTACTCACAGACTCTCCAGATAGTGCTACGAAATTGTTGAGTTTATTTGTGTGGTTCAACTTCTTTGACACTAGGAAGTATTTTGCCATGAATACCTTACACAATTGATCCCATGTGTGAATTGAGTTATAAGGAAGCTCAGTAAACCATACAATAGCATCTCCGATCAATGATAGAGGGAAGACTCTCAATCCAATGACATTCATGTCTAAATCTGGTCGACCCATGCAAATCTTGCAAACACTCCTCAACTTGGCCATGTGCCCATGTGAGTCCTTTGATGCCACACTAGAGAACAAACCCCTCATTGTAAGCATCTACATCAGACTACTAGTCACCACAAATGTATGCCCCAGAGGTAGAGGAGGTAGAACAATAGGTCATTCAGATTCAACGGTATTGAAGTCGACCCTATAATTATCACCCAACCTCGGTTCTTCTTGATTCTCTACCCTCAATGCATCTCCTAGTAAATTTTCACCCTTAGCCTGAGCATTATCATTACCAACCCTAGGAGGCTTCAAATCAACCCCATCACCTAGACCTCCTCCGATAGGATTGACTAGGACTCATTGATTATTCATTCTTCACAAAGTTTTGTTCAGTTTCGGATCATATGGATTCAGTGGTTCACCTTGACTTCGTGTACTTGGCAGACACTTGAGTAGGAACCTAATAGAACAAAAACAAAAGAAAAAGAAAAATTAGGAAATAATTGACTAAAGTTCAATAATCTAATTAAACTTAATTTAAAAGCCTTATTCCCCGACAGCGGCACCAAAATTTGATACGCATAAATTACACCTCCCTAAAGAAGTATAAGTGATCGTTGTCAAACAAAGAACCCAACTAGTAGGTTGGGGTCGATCACACGAGGAATATGGTTTAGACCTAAACTTAACTTATGATTATATTCGTTTAGTCAACGTATTTCCAAAACAAGTAAGTAAAGGTGGGATTTGTGAAACAAATGCTTGATTATAGTAAAGTAAAAAGTGAGCAGGATTCAAACTGTTGTTATCAATGAGAGAAAGTAACTAGGATGTACGTGTTCCCTAAAAGCTCATAACGCGGTAATCCTAGTAATAGTAATCCTTTCCTAATGTATTACATGCAAGGTGATAAGTTATGTATCTCTAATTCCTTGGTTCGGCAACTAGAGAATTTCACCCTGAACCTTGGTCCGGCTACGTGTGTATAATTTACTAATCCTTACCTTTACCTCATATTAGACATCACATAAATGTATGGCTTAGTTTTCACCCTCGCACCAATTGACATTAGACCATTAGATAGTATCACACTAAATCTATGTTGATAATTCTTTTCTTATTAACTACCTCCTTGGTCCGGCAAGTAGCAACAAGGTGAGTTCTCACATTTGCAACCACTAAAAAGACTTCTAAACGAAAGAATTATCAATGCATTCAATAACACTATTCAAGAATTACTTAGTTATTATTCATAGATTGTTAATCGGTCATGGTTCCCACAACCCTAGTTGTGGATTTAGTTACCCATAATAGCAAGAACACAATTCATACTTTTAGATGAAGAAATCATGAACTTACGTAATGAGTAGAAGAAACCCAGAATCTCAACTTGAATTTCAACGTTAAAATATTCAAAACGAATTTAGGAAATCAAGAATTGCTAGAATTGCAAGTTAATCTCCAAAGCCAAAAACTAGAACTAATATAATAATGTCTAACCCCTAAATATGAGGTTTAAATCCCCTATATATAGAAAAACATGTCCCAAATAAAAAATGAAATGAAATAAGGAAATAAATTTTCTGGATGCGGTTTCGATCTACGACACTGACCTACGGACCGTGGACAAACCAATGGTCCGTAGGTCCCTTCCGTGGTTTGGGACTTAAGCAATTTTTCAAAACTCAAAATCTCCAACTCTCAGTAGCAATCGACGGATCAGCAGGATGGACCGTGGTTTGATCCACGGTCCGTGGATCCTCCTCCGTATCTCCATACTTAAACTGTCAAAATCTAGTACTAGAACCCACTTCTCTGAATCATTTGATGGAAATGCAGGATGGTCCGTCATTTGTAATTGTGGTTCCACACTTGGTCAAGAATTCCCTGATAGAACTCTCAGACCCAAGTAGGAATGTATGGGCCACGGGGCTTGGTGAAGACCTCGAATCTGCAGAACCTAAGAGTGTCCCACACTGCTGGATGTCTCTCCATTACACCATCTATGGACAATCTCTTCTCCTTTATTATGGTCCTCAATCCCTCGACCTTTAGTCTGTTGAGTGATCGGGGAGGAGGACCCTAACTGGTGGCACGGGGACCACAGTTTGTGCTGGTTCTACAGTTGGAGGAGGAGAAGGATGAGTCTGAGCCACCGGGATCCTAGAAGGATCATGCATTGCCTTGGAGCGAAGCTCTTTCCTTTGGGCCTGCAATAACTGGTCGTCCTCAGGTTCAGAGATGGAAGCCTGAGAATCCTGTGAATCCCCCTCGTTGTTTGATGAGGTGAGTCTCGTAGACCCGCTCACTATCTTAATTTGCCTCCTTAGGAGGCACAACTACGGCGATCAAGTAGTACTTTCAGTGAGTCACCGAGTGAGCTTGGTGTGGTCATGCGTATCACCAAAAGTCATAGAACAAAAACACTAGCTTTAGGGAAATTAAGGGTGATCTGGGGGGACTTAGGCGAACTGCCGAACCGATCGGCGAGCTCGACCCACCTCGCTAAATGGCCCTTCGTTCCAAATTTCACCCCAAACTTTAGAATCAAGCCCGAAACCCCCCAAAATCAAAATTAAACACCTACACTATGAAATTAAAGTAAGACCCATACTACCCATTCCCTTGGGATACTCAAGATTCCCTCGATTTGGCTAAAATTGGTCATTTGACGTCTTTTGCCCTTAAGAATGATGTCAACCGCTCCATCATTAGGCCAAAAACGACATTTAGCACACTCTGGGGTTGCTCAGACTTCACCCCGCTAGACCCTAAACATTTTTAACACAACCCAATAACTTTGACTCGATTTAAACAAGCAAGGACACATGAATCAATATTTAATGCCTATTAATTACGATTTCATCCAAGGTTAGGCAAACAAACGATCATAGAATGATTACCAAAGAATACGAGACAAAAAAATGCCATTTTCATTCGAGTTCAACCACATATGGAGTTTGGGGTTCTAAAAACCAACCTTTATGCCAAAAAATAGTTGAAATGCGAGGCGGCGAAGAATTCCACAATCTCGAGTAAAGTTCCCAAGAGAAATGAGAATAAAAGTGCAAAAATATGAACAATATAATATTGGGGTGAGAGTACAAGAGTTGAAAATGAGAGAAAACGAAGGATTTTTGAATTTGAAAACTGTTTGGCCTTTAAAAGCTTTCAGTTCACGCTTCATTCGGCAGAGTAAGTCGCGCCCGCCAAACCACTCGGTGATGCGCCGGGTGGTATTTTGGCTCGCCGAGTTTTACAGAACTTCCAGCAATTTGGGGGTTCAAATGGCGAACAAAGTCCAGCTCGCCGACCGGTTTAACGAGTCACCGATGAGCCTTTGGCTCGCCGAATTTTATAGATTCTCCTATAAAGCTAGGTGGTTCCATCGGCAGTCCAAGTCGGGTTCGCCGACCTATTCGGCGAGTCACCGACTGGACTTTTAGCTTTCCTAATTTCCACTTTCCAACACTTTCACTTTTCAACTGCACAATCAACACCCGTTATTCAAGAACAACCTTTAAAACATTAAAACTTGGGTTGCCCCCTAAGAAGAGCCTTATTTAAAGTCGTGGCTCGACGGAAATACCTATTCAAGCTTCATTTTTGGGGTTTGCCACTTTGTCACAAGGAACCTCTCCTTTTGGCCTTGGATTTTAAAGAGTCGAGATTTGACCCATTTGTGTCTCTAGCTACTTTACGGACACTGAGTGTGAGGTGACTGTCTGATTTAGTGTTGACAGATCCTCTTTCATCTCTTTTAACACTTTGTCCGGCCCTTCAACTTTGTTGAGAATGCGTGAGAGCATAT
Organism: Solanum verrucosum; assembly: GCF_900185275.1. Taxonomy (NCBI): domain Eukaryota; kingdom Viridiplantae; phylum Streptophyta; class Magnoliopsida; order Solanales; family Solanaceae; genus Solanum; species Solanum verrucosum. The sequence continues at coordinate 233,484 of NW_026020070.1, read as the reverse complement.
CTTTCGTACGAAAGTTCTCCGGGTCACCTCTTTGATCCTTAGGCTTTTGGCGTTCATGAGGTGGGATCTTTCCTTGTCACCATAGCTTTCCTTCCAAGTAGTATTACGATCACGCCATTCCCTATCACGATCTCTCCATCCATCATCTCTATTACAACCTGAATTTCCACTTGGCCTTGGATAGTTCGGACGAAATCCTCCTCCTTGATTAGCTAGGAAGTTCATTTCCTCATTGTACAGTGCTTCTTCGGGGTTTACTCCACCAACACCCACAACATTTACACTTTTCAAAACACTTTCCATCACATTTTTCGCCAAGATATCTAGTTGAGTCATCATTTTGTCCATGTTTTGGTCTCTCTTTTGATCCTTCTCGATCTACTCTTTTGTCATCCTAAAAGTGAGAGAAGAGACTTGGTCTTCATGAGTGTACCATGCCCTATTGATCTTGGTCATTCCATCAAGGAGTTGAGACGCTATTTCATAGGGTTGCTGCATTATACCTCTGGGAACAAGTTGATCAGAAACTCTTTTGTTCACCGAGTCAAGACTCATATAGATGTATTGTAACAATATATTGTTTGGCAGTCTGAGAGTCGGGCATTGAATTACCAACTTCTTAAATCTCAACCACATCTCGTGGATTGGTTCACCCTCCAAGCATTTTAAACCTTGGATACTATCCCTGAGCGTCATCATCTTCGACACGGGAAAGAATCTTATATGGAAAGTTGTAGTAAGTTCATCCCACTAGGTGATGGAGTCCCTCGGTAACTAAGATAACCATTTGGTAGCTTCACCCATCAAAGAGAATGGAAACAACCTAAGACAAACCGATTCTTGTGATATGTTCTTGAATGAGAACGGACCACAAACATCCACGAAGTTCTGAATATGCTCATGGGGGTCTTCATGGGCCAGTCCTCTATATAATCATTTCATTTGGAGGAGTTGTAGCATTGTGCTCGTAACATGGAAGACAACATTACCCTCAGCAGGAGTTAGACGAATTACACCAACATCTCCCAATTGAATTGGGTCATTCACATCATTAAGATTCCCAATATCGTCTTGGTGACCCACTTGGCTACCATTACTTCTGTTTACGCTCATCTCTTTCTCTGTTCAAAACAAGCAACACAAACACAAACCAATGTAAGTCGATTCAACTACAACCAAAAAGATCACAATTCAACTTCAGTAATAGAATTTTAAACAACACCACTCCCCGGTAGCGGCGCCATTTTGATTAACGTTTCAAGTACACCTCATTCGATTCTAGGTGTAAATGATCATTAAATAGTATAAAATCGAACGAAGAGTTGGGGTTGAACACACAGGGAGTGGTACGTGTCTAAATTTAGTTATGAAGTTATAAAGGGGTCTATTCGGTTATAGGAATAGAATTTATTGAAAAAATACATGTAAACCAGTCTAAGGGGATGACAACGAATGTCATATGGGGGGGTTGGATTGTCAATTATCAGCTACAATAAAATCAAAAACTAAGGAAACAACAATATAGAGAGGAGTTCTTGGGATGTGATCGATTATAGGAAAATTCCACTATATGGGTAATTAAAACTACCAAAAAATAGCTAAATATCAGTGAGTAGGCTAGGCTATAAGTAAAATAGATTTCTCTGAAACAACTATCATGATTCAAGTGATTTCTTTTGAACATCAATGTAACATCCCGGAAGCTAGTAAGTTGAACTAGATAGTCTTAGAGCTTTTTGTAAGAGTTATGTAGTGTTGTATGAGGGTTAAACTCGTAAAAATGATTACCTAACTTAGAATGGAGGTTTAGGGCATCAAGGTACGACCACCCAAGGGGTCCTTGAAGAGGACCTCAAAACAGCCCAAAAAGCTGTAAAAAAAAATATTCCACTCACGCTTGGCACCTACTGGTCGTAGGTGGACCCACACCCCATGGGTTGGGGTCGTGGGTCAAGGTCTGCCAAGTTGAGCCTCTGACCAGCATCTACGGAGCTGCAGTATGCCCCGTAGTCCCACCCACGGTCCGTGGGTGGTGGTCTCGTAGGTCAACATAGTTTTTAAGTGTTTACTTTTTAGTTAGGTGTTTAGGGGTTAAGTTAGTAATTAATTAGGGGTTAAGGTAGGTCGGTTAGTTAGTTATTTAACCACTTATATAAGCTTAATATGCCCCTAAAACTAAGTCTTTAACTCATTCATCTAATACCCAAAATCCTCACCAAGAAATTCTCTCTTTAGAAGAAGAAGAAGAAGAAGAAGAAGAAGAAGAAGAAGGAGAAGGAGAAGGAGAAGGAGAAGGAGAAGGAGAAGGAGAAGGAGAAGGAGCAGGAGGAGGAGGAGGAGGAGGAGGAGGAGGAGGAGGAGGAGGAGGAGGAGGAGGAGGAGGAGGAGGAGAAGGAGGAGGAGGAGGAGAAGGAGGAGAAGGAGGAGAAGGAGGAGAAGAAGGAGAAGAAGGATAAGAAGGAGAAGGAGGAGAAGGAGGAGAAGGAGGAGGAGGAGAAGGAGGAGAAGGAGAAGAAGGAGAAGAAGGAGCAGAAGAAGGAGCAGGAGAAGAAGGAGCAGCAGGAGAAGAAGGAACAGAAGAAGGAGCAGGAGAAGAAGGAGAAGGAGGAGAAGGAGAAGAAGGAGAAGAAGGAGAAGGAGGAGAAGGAGAAGAAGGAGAAGAAGGAGAAGAAGGAGAAGAAGGAGAATGAGGAGAAGGAGAAGGAGGAGAAGGAGAAGAAGGAGAAGAAGGAGAAGAAGGAGAATGAGGAGAAGGAGAAGGAGAAGAAGGAAGAGGAGGAGAAGGAGGAGAAGTAGGAGGAGGAGAAGGAGAAGAAGGAGTAGAAGAAGGAGCAGAAGAAGAAGGAGAAGAAGGAGAAGAAGGAGAAGGAGGAGAAGAAGGAGAAGGAGGAGAAGGAGGAGACGGAGGAGAAGGAGGAGAAGGAGAAGAAGGAGAAGAAGGAGAAGAAGGAGAAGAAGGAGAAGAAGAAGGAGAAGGAGAAGAAGAAGGAGAAGGAGAAGAAGAAGGAGAAGAAGAAGAAGAAGAAGAAGAAGAAGAAGAAAAAGAAGAAGAAAAAGAAGAAGAAGGAGAAGGAGAAGGAGAAGGAGAAGGAGAAGGAGAAGGAGAAGGAGAAGGAGAAGGAGAAGGAGAAGGGAAGGGGAAGGGGAAGGGAAGGAGAAGGAGAAGCAGAAGCAGAAGCAGAAGCAGAAGCAGAAGCAGAAGGAGAAGGAGAAGGAGAAGGAGAAGGAGAAGGAGGAGAAGGAGGAGGAGGAGAAGGAGGAGAAGGAGGAGGAGGAGGAGAAGGAGGAGGAGGAGGAGGAGGAGGAGGAGGAGGAGGAGGAGAAGGAGGAGAAGGAGGAGAAGGAGGAGAAGAAGGAGAAGAAGGAAAAGAAGGAGAAGAAGGAGAAGGAGGAGGAGGAGAAGGATGAGGAGGAGGAGGAGGAGAAGGAGGAGGAGGAGGAGAACGAGAAGGAGAAGAAGGATCAGAAGAAGGAGCAGGAGAAGAAGGAGCAGGAGAAGAAGGAGAAGGAGAAGAAGGAGAAGAAGAAGAAGAAGGAGAAGAAGGAGAAGAAGGAGAAGAAGGAGAAGGAGGAGAAGGAGGAGAAGGAGAAGAAGGAGAAGAAGGAGAAGAAGGAGGAGAAGGAGGAGAAGGAGGAGAAGGAGGAGAAGGAGGATAAGGAGAAGAAGGAGAAGAAGGAGAAGAAGAAGAAGGAGCAGGAGAAGAAGGAGAAGAAGGAGAAGAAGGAGAAGAATGAGAAGAAGGAGAAGAAGTAGGAGCAGGAGTAGGAGCAGGAGAAGGATAAGGAGAAGAAGAAGAAGAAGAAGAAGAAGAAGGAGGAGAAGAAGAAGAAGGAGGAGAAGAAGTAGGAGCAGGAGAAGGAGAAGGAGAAGGAGAAAAAGAAGGATAAGGAGGAGGAGAAGAAGAAAAAGAAGGAAGAGGGCATAAACCTAGGTCGATTTTCACCATTGAAGAAAGATTTATTTAGGGCTTTGAATCAAGGTATGATTAGCTTATTTATCTATGGGCTCTTCCCCCATAGATCCCCCTAAGTTTTCCCCCAGTTGTGAAGTCAAAAACCCAATTCTAGCTAGGATTCTTCTTACATTGTGGGTAGATTTTGGGTATGATTCCAATCTAGTGGATAATACCCAATTATTATTGATTTAGCTTTGTTTAGTGATATTATGATAAATTCATGTTATTTGTATGGTAAACCCTAGTCTAAATTGATGAATGTGATATTGGTGGGTTTATGCCATTAGAGGTGAAATTGAAGGTTCATGAGTGATCTTCCTAAATCAATGTCATGAGTAGTAATTGATCAAGAGTAGGGATACCTAGACATGAATTGAACTATACTATGTACTACATGATTGATATTGACTTGTAAAGTTGAAATTGAACCTTTAAGGATGAATTGTGGCTAGAATCACCTAGTAATAAAGAATGTGATTGAATTCCTTGTAATCTAGGTTCATAATATGTTTCCATGGTGTGGATTCATTGAGAATCAAGACTCATAGTTGTGAATGTTGATAACTAGGGCTTAAGAGTTAAGCTAATATGATTAACTATAGATGCTAAGGCCTTGAGAGTAAAATCTGCATGTGAGTAGAAGGCTAATGAATAGAATTGTGATGACGGATCTTTACCTACCTAACTCACCTTATGAATCATAGATGGTAGGAAGTGATAGAATCACTTAGATCATGATGATATCCTTGTCTAATGTAGAATTCTTGACATGATGTTAGGCATGAAGCTGAACTTAACATGAAAGACTTCTCACACAGTAATGGTTCTAGGGTTGAAGGGCTTCTCTTACCTAATTAAACCAAAGGCTAGAGAGCCTTTATACCTAGGTCATGGATGGTGATAGTTGCTCACACATGGTCTAAAAGAGGTATTAGCATGGATTGGTTGTAAATAACATATTTCCATAAACTTGAGTCAAAGTACAGACTTAATGATTATCTTGTGGGATTTATGCCTAGCACCGAGTGAATATTGAAATGAGATGGAGGTTTCCACCTAGTTGATTTTGGGCTTTCATGGAGGTTCCCACCTAGTTTAATTTGGGCTTCCCACATGGGATCTCTCACCTATAAGAGTATGGATTTCCCCAAGTGTGTCTCATGAGATGGAAGCCTCACCTAGTGGAGTTTGGGTTTCTAGTAGCAATCTTTGTATCCCATAACTACATGCCCCGTAGGAAAGTTAGCTAGTGGATTCGACTAAGCTAACAAACTGGTCCTACCTTAGGCAAGTGGACCAACCCATCATGGTGTGGGTAACACAATGGGAGATCATGTGATAACTCATGTGTTTTCATGTCGGTCAAGGCTATATCCTAATTAAACAAGATTAGTAATGAACTAAGATTATGCTTTAAGTAGCATCTCCAAAGGGTTCAAGCATGATGAACTAAGATGTACCTAGTATAGTATCTCTTAGGGTTCAAAACAATAAGTAGCTAAGATAGACTTAGTATAAAAGAGTGCTAGTCCCTAATTGAGTAACATAAGTATGATGACCTAAAGAAGTACTTATTATGAGTAGTAGTATGGGATGTTACTCATGCATTGCACAAGTAGGACTAAAGGTTACCTAATGAGTGTTATCTTACATGAGTTATGCTTGATGGATTTGTAACAGCCCGTATTATGAATATGCTTTGTTCTATTCTTGTGATACTTGACATAGCCTTACAGTATAGGTGAGGGACCATGTTTCTTATATGATTAGCGTTGGTTTAAACTAGATCAGAAGGTGATGTGATGCCTTGTACGTTTCAGCATGTGTACTGCAAGTTAACTCTAACGGGAGTATTTAAACTCGAGAAAGTAAGGTGGTAATTGAGCTTAAGTTGAAAGTTAAGTGCTAAGTTGAAGAAAAAGGGATTAATATTTAGAAAATGGAATAAAATAATCGAGCTGCTTGCTTGACTTAATTAAGCTAGTATGGGACAAGTAGGTGCATCACCTACTTTGACTTATTGACCAGCCCAAAGGACCAAGTAAGTGCATCACCTACTAAGAATCTTTTTTGACCATGTAATTGGGCCAAGTGCACTACCACCTACTTGCATTAATCTGGCCCAAGTTGAGTAGAAGAATAACTGGAAAATGGACAACCAAGGCCCAATAGTCTTAAGTCCAAAAAGGCCCAAGTGAAAAGTCCAAGTAGGTGGATCACCTACTTGCATTAATTATGGCCCAAATTGACAAGAATAGAGGGATAATTGGAAGTAAGGTCCAACAAGTGTTGAAGTCACCAAAGGCCCAAGTTAAAAGGTCAAGTAGGTGGGTCACCTACTTGACAATATATGGCCCAAAATTTACTAAGAAAGTCGGCCATTACACCTCCCTTTTAAAGGGATAAAGATCAGATCTTTTGCTCCATTTTTAACTTGCAAAATTTTCAGATTTCTTAAGTTTCTCTCTTGGCTTCAATCAGTAGACCTAAAACACCTTGGGGTTCTTGAGTATTGTCCCCCTTTTCAAGTAAAAGTTTGAAGGAGAGTTTCAGTTCTTGAAGTACAAGTTTAGAGGATAAATTTCCAGAAACTAAGGTAAGACTACTACCCATTCTTGCCTCTCTTTAAAAACAGGTTTGAGGTGGAGAATTTTGTATATATTTATCAACAACTAATGGATGGTGATAAATCCTTGATTCAATATTCTCCTATTATGCTGAAAGATTTTTAGGGATTGATAGTCGTTGCCTTATGTATATTGTTGTTGGAGGCAGTTTGGGTATCTTGGCAAAGAATGTATGAAGTTGTATTAATGTATAGAAGAAGGGTGTGGTGGTTCACCATTTGTTTAAGGGTTGTATGGGCCTACTTTCCGTCAAGTGTTTAGCTACTATTTTTTGAGGGCCTTAATGTTATTAGCTGCTGACATTAGCTTAATCATGATTTATACTGTAGATTAGCATACAAGAAGGGAGGCTGAATCGTGACAGCTATATTGGTCAGAAAAGAAGGTATGTAGGGCTATTCGATTCCATATTCCTTGGCATGAAATTACTTGTGATTAATATCAATAAGTGAATTTCCTAAGTTCTATTCCTAGTAAAGGAAACATAGTGGTAGCGTAAGATCTCCAAATAGCTAACAATATTTCCCCCTCTCCTTAGTGTATAGAATTACGTCATTATATGTTCAGTACTCTATAGTCAGTTGAAGTCAATTGTGTCATTTAAGCTCACAATTAATGCATTGATGTTACACAGCTCCTTATGTCATTGTTATTGTCTTGAAGTATTATTTTCATGTTTTCTACTACTGGTCCATAGTTCCAAATATCATAAATGATTATGACCACCAAAACAACAATTTCAAAGATTAAAGAAGCTAAGTGAAGCAATTTGTATAATTAAGGGTGGTAGCTCAGGGGCGAAAGCCTAGCATGGGCCGATCCCAATTGGTATAGAAGGGTGGCAGCTCAGGGGTGAAAGTCTAGCATAGGCCGATCCCAATTTGAGTAATTATGAGAACCGCATCCCAGGGGTTAAAATGCCTAGCATGGGTCATGCTCTTCTACCACTGATCAGCTGGTCATTCGTATTGCATGCCTTATAAAAAGCATAACACACAGAAAGGTAAAGACAAGAATGTAACATACATGATCCCACAAGAGTTAACAGAGGTGGTCTTTTGTTCTGATTTATGCACACATATATTGATACTTGGTTTCATTCGAACTCTTATTTTATATATGTTATTGCCTTACATACTCAGTACATTTTTTTCGTACTGATGTCCCTCGCAGGGGACGCTGCATTTCATGTTGCAGGCTCAGGTACTCCAGCTAGTAGACCTCCTCAGTAGGAGCACACAACACTCAGCTACTGTTGTGAGCTCCAGGTTGCTTCGGGGCTTTACTGAGTCCTTGGTAGATTCATTTTGGTATTGTATCGTAGTTAAGAGTAAGGCGGGGGGTCTGTACCGACCTACTCTAAGGTTTTATATCTTTTAGAGGCTTTGTAGACTTATGTATATGGTCCAGTTACGTCTTAACAAGTTGTGGCCTCAACGGCCAAATCTTGTATATAAGTTTTGGGTCTACTTATGTCGATTCGTATCACTGCATCCTATGTGAACTTGTCACAAGATTTTCATAGTTATATGCATAGTAAGCACAAGTTACATGTTGGTTCTCTCGGGCCTTTAGGGCATCGGGTGCCTGTCCGTCTTAATGGGATTTAAGGCGTGACGGGATTGTTGCTATACATTCATTCCAAGATATGATTGACTAAAGGTGATAGTTCCCTTGTCTACATGAAGTAAGCCAATAGTGATACCAAAGGAGGGTGAATATTACTAGGATGACTTTACGGTTATGCTTAGTCTAAAGGGTAGTATGGGATGCCTTGCACAAGTGTACCTTGAGGTTACTTAGAAGTATGGTGTCCTTATGGTAGAAAGTCTTAAGACTTAACCACGCATAGAGACTATGATTAAGATGACCAAAAAGGGATACTTGGTTTGGGTGGTATTATGGGATGCTATTCATGCTTTTAACATGTATGCTTTTGAGGTTACTTGAGAATGGTTCTATTATGGTGTTGATGACTAAGAGTGAATTATGCTTATTATGATTATGACTTAACTCCTATGCTCATTTATTGTGTCTTATGTTTACTTATGATTATATTATGCTTATGTTGGATATTATGCTATGACTATGTTATTATCTCTTATATTTATGTCTTATGTTGACTAATCATTTTGAGATGCTCTTATGATGTTGTGCTAGCTGTCATACTTGGTACATTTTATACTAACACATATTGCCTACATTCTAATCAAATGTAGGGTTTCAGAGATTGAGTTGCTTTGGAGGCTAGGTATCTAAGGTGCAAGAAGAGTTGAATATTTGGTGAGTCCTCATAGCTTCGAGGACAAACCCATTATTCTTTTATGTTATTTATTTATGTTTTGGACTTTGTATGGGATGCTTCCAAAGACTTTTATTCAAGAGTTTAATAGATGGTTTGAGTCAAAGATGTAGTAAAGGCTTCCCCTTGATTTTATGAAAATGACTTCGATTGTAAAAGTTTTAAATTTTTCTGTATTTTATTTCTATTACCTATGTTATGATGCTAAGGGTTGTATGAGACCCCTTTGGGGTCAAGTACGCCATGTTACGTCTAGGGGGTACCCCTAGGTCGTGACAAACTTGGTAATCAGAGCACAAGGTTTAGAATGGTTCTAGGATTGTCTCAAACCACGTCTAGTAAAGTCTTGTTCACAAATGTTAAGCACGCCACATTTATTAATAGGAGGCTATTGGATGTTTAGAAAATCTCACTTATTCATTATCTATGTCGTGCCATAGAGTTTGGCTTTAGTAGGCCCTTTTTCTAAACAGTGCCCGATGGTTTTTAGGGTATGGCTAATACAAGGGATAATGCTAGGAGAAATGAGGAAGGTGATGAGGAGCAAGAGGTTCCTCTCCAAGTTCCACCACAAGCTCCTCCTCAAGCTCCTAATGATGAGGGGGCTATGACAAATATTAAAATAAGGTCGGCTCTCCAAACATTGACTCATGCTTTAACGGCTCAAGTCAATAGGTATGCTAGAGCACCGTGGCTTCAAGGTTGAGAGACTTCACAAGGATGAACCCTTCTATGTTCTTTGGTTCCAAAGTGGGTGAAGACCTGCAAGACTTTGTGGAAAAGGTTTACAAGATAATAGATTCCATGAGGGTAACTTTTATAGAAAAAGAGGAGTTACACGCTTACCAATTGAAGGATGTGGCCCAACTATGGTATACTCAATGGAAGAAGAATAGGCCGGTAGAGGCGGGTCCTATAGATTGGGAAGTGTTCAAGAAAGCATTTCTTGATAGGTTCTTTCCCCGAGAGATGAGAGAAGTTAAGGTAGAAGAATTTATCAACCTTCGTCAAGGAGGTAGAGTGTTCAAGAATATTCCATAAAATTCACTAAGTTGTCCAAGTATGCTCCGTCTTTGGTGGCGAATTCTAGGGATGAGATCAATAGGTTTGTGACAGGTGTGTCTAGTTTGGTAAGGAAAGAATGTCGTTCGGACATGCTTCATGATAACATAGATATATCTCGTCTTATGGTGTATACTTAACAAATGGAGGATGAGAAACTCCAAAACAAGAATAGGGAAGTTAAGAGACCTAGAACCAGTGATGGGGATTTCTCCAATGCTAGCTCCGATGGATATGGTCAACCTAGGACCTAACAAAACCTTTCTAACCAAGAGAAGGTGTCTAAACCTTCCCAAGTAATCATAGGTTTTATGCTCTCCAATCTAGAGAAAATCAAGAGTGATCTCCTCATGTCCCTTCTGATATGTGCTTTATGCTTTAGTAAATTTTCGGATTCCTTGTCTTTGGTAACTTGTTATGATGGACTTTGAGGTTATTTTTAGCATAAATGATATTTAAAAAAGTTGGTATAGGCTTACTCCCAAGGGGGAGATAGTGTGCCTACCTAGTAGGGTTATTTTGTGCTTTATATGTTGCACGATTTCCTTATATGCATTTTTATGAAAATGCCTAGGTCTTGTTAGAAATGACTTATATGCATTGTTTTCCTCATATTGTTGTGCATTTAAGTAGAGTTGCATATCAACTTCATGAGTTGAATAATGAGCATGCCTTAGTTTTGGAGTTGAAAGATTCCTCCTTGAAATAAATGCTTTTTGAGAGTAAATTGCATTTAGGCTCCATGAATGTATTTTGAGCATGTTTTAGTTAGGATATGATAGTTCCTCCTTGAAAATGAGTAAATTTGGAATTTCATGCATTTTGGGTTGGTGGATGTAGTTCCTACTCCGTTGTGTTGCATTGAATGAGTTTAGTTTGGATTTGAAGTTTTCTTGCTTGGTTGTGTATATTTAGAAGTACTGCATGCATAATGGGCTACTAGTTTAGAGTTGTGACTTTAAGAAGTGTTTAGATTGCCATTCAAGGATGAATGATCCCAAGGGGGAGATATTGTAACACCCCGGAAGCTAGTAATTTAAACTAGAGTCTTAGAGTTTTTGGTAAGAGTTTTGGAGTGTTGTATAATGATTAAAACTCATAAAAACTATTCCCGTACTTATAATGGAGGTTTAGGGGTTAGGGCGTCAAGGTACGACCCCCTAAGGAGAACCCAAGGGGTCCTTGATGAGGACCTCAAAACAGCCCAAAAATCTGCCAAAAAAACAGTTCACTCACGCTTGGCACCTACTGGCCATAGGTGGACCCACGCCCCGTGGGTTGGGGTCGTGTGTCAAGGCCTGCCAAGTTGAGCCTCTGACCAGCACCTACGGAGGTGTGGTACTCCCTGTAGGCCCACCCACAGTCCGTGGGCGGTGGTCTCGTAGGTCAACACAGTTTTTAAGTGTTTACTTTTTAGTTAGGTGTTTAGGGGTTAAGTTAGTAATTAATTAGGGGTTAAGGTAGGTCGGTTAGTTAGTTATTTAACCACCTATATAATCTTAATAGGCCCCTAAAACTAAGTCATTAACCCATTCATCTAAGACCCCAAATCCTCTCCAAGAAATTCTCTCTCTAGAAGTGAAGAATAAGAAGAAGAGAAGGAAGAGGGCAACAACCTAGGTCGATTTTCATCATTGAATCAAGCTTTATTTAGGGCTTTGAATCAAGGCATGTTTAGCTTATTCATCTATGGGTTCATCCCCCGTATAGTATCTCTTAGGGTTCAAAACAATAAAGAACTAAGATAGACTTAGTATAAAAGAGGGCTAGTCCCTAATTGAGGAACATGAGTATGATGACCTAAAGAAGTACTTAGTATGAGTAGTAGTATGGGATGCTACTCATTCATTACACAAGTATGACTAAAGGTTACCTAATGAGTGTTGTCTTACATGAGTTATGCTTGATGGGTTGTTGCTATAGACTCCTTCCAAGATATGATTGACTAAAGGTGATAGTTCCCTTGTCTAAATGAAGTAAGCCAATAGTGATACCAAAGTAGGGTGAATTTGACTAGGATGACTTCAAGGTTATGTTTAGTCTAAAGGGTAGTATGGGATGCCTTTCTTGCCTTGCACAGGTGTGCCTTGAGGTTACTTAGAAGTATGGTGTTCTTATGGTAGAAAGTCTTAAGACGTAACCATGCATATAGACTATGATTAAGATCACCAAAAAGAGATACATGGTTTGGGTGGTATTATGGGATGCTATTCATGCTTTGCACATGTATGCTTTTGAGGTTACTTGAGAATGGTTCTATTATGGTGTTGATGACTAAGAGTCAATTATGCTTATTATGATTATGACTTAACTCCTATGCTCAATTATTGTGTCTTATGTTGACTAATGATTATATGATGCTTATGTTGGCAATTATGCTATGACTATGTTATTATCTCTTATGCTCATTTCTTATGTTGACTAACCATTTTGAGATGCTCTTATGATGTTGTGCTAGCTGTCATACCTGGTACATTTTGTACTAATGCATATTTCCTACATTTGAATCAAATGTAGGGTTTCGGAGATTGAGTTGCTTTGGAAGCTAGGTGTCTAAGGTGCAAGAAGAGTTGAAGATTTGGTGAGTCCTCATAGCTTCGAGGACAAACCCATTATTCCTTTATGTCATTTCTTTATGTTTTAGACTTTGTATGGGCTGCGTCCCAAGACTTTTACTTAAAAGTTAAATAAATGGTTTGAGACAAAGATGTAGTAAAGGCTTCCGCTTTATTTTATGAAAATAACTTTGATTGTAAAAGTTTTAAATTTTTCCGTATTTTATTTCTATTACCTATGTTATGATGCTAAGGGATTGTATGAGACCCCTTCGGGGTGAAGTACGCCATGTTACGTCTAGGGGGTACCCCTGAGTCGTGACAATCGACAAGCTTAGCAAATAAGAACAACCCACACCTTAATTTATCTACTCTCTCGAGCTAAATATGTAAATTGAGATTAGGATTTACTCTTTCGAGCTAAACCCATGTCAACCCAATTACTACAATCATCAACTGAAAGCTTTGATTCTAAAACCTCTTTTTCAAGCAAGCCTTGAATTCTAAGTTCGAATTGCATTTGCAACTACAATTCTTAGTTTAAAACACAGCTATCAATTAACCCACATCAATTTGGCATTTAAATCAGTAATTAACTATACACATAAGCTAATTCAGCCCATAATCACATGATCACACCCCAAGAATTAGGGTTTTAGCTAAACATCAAAAAAAGGTAAAAATTATTACCAACTCAATTGCCGGTAGTTGGGTAATAGTCGCTAAGCCTTTACAATGTTCCAAAGTTGTTAGATTCAAAAACCCAATTCCAATTCCTAATGTTTGAGCCTCAAAAGCTTCAAACCCTGCAATGGAACTAAAAAACTAATAGAAAAACTCGAACTCTAAAACATGGTGTTTAGAACTCTCTAGAAACTCTTTAAATTTCATTTAAAATTCCAATTTATAGTTGCCCAAAATTTGTCCTGAAAGACCATTGGGTGTAATAAGTCAGGCCTCGCCAAATAGGTCGATGATCCGCCCTTTGCTCCATTCCATCGCCATTTGGCATTGGCCATTTGTCTTCAGGGTTCTGTGACTTTAGGTGATCAAAGTTGCCATCGTAGAGGTGATCCGGCAATTGCTCATTTATGTCGCCAAGTTGGTTATTCACCATGGCTAGCACGCTGGACCTTTAGGCAAGCTAAAGAGACACTCGGTGGTTCCCCGAGTGGTCTTGGCGATCACCAGGATCATTTTTCTTCACTTTGTTAGCTTGTTTGCTCCTTTTTGCCTGGTAGTGTCCTTGCCTTGCTCCTTACCCTTAAATGCTGCAAATCAACACTTTAACAGTAGTTCAGTGCATAAATTAAGAATTTGATAACACTAAAACTATCAAAACAAATCCCTAAGTGAGTCGAAATCTCAAACTAATCACTCAGTCGGACTACGAGACCTACTGGGTACATGTTATTTTGGTACTCATACTACACTCTGCATCTGTTTTCGTGATGAAGGTCTGAGCACCAGCTACCAGCATTTTGTGATATACCAGTCTCCATCTATATATTGACTTGTCTTCTGCCTTTTGAGACATTCTTGTCTCTATGGTCCACTTTTGGGACTTGTACTCATTTTGTTAGTTGCTCTGTACATGTGAATTCTTGGTTGTAGGAGGGATCTCTTTTTTTGTATATATATTTTTGCTTGCTTCCTCTTCCTCATCTATGATTCTTGTTATTTATGTTATTGTTTTAGTTTAAGTTTAGTTTTTTGCCCTCAATCCCATTACTTGTAGTTCCAAGATATGGGTTTGCCAGCATACTAGTGGCTTATATTAAACGTCATCATGACTCGATGAATCGGGTCCTGAGAGATATGGTGAGTGATGCTTTCATATAATCAACTCAACTTATTTGTGATTCGATATGGAAGGACAATATTGTAGATGTACTTCTCTTAGTTTTAAAAAAAAAAAAATTCTCCAACTTCCGATGAATTTGAGACATCTAACATCTTTTGAATTTTTTAGCTTTGCCCCAATCTCTAAAGGGTAAGGGTGAGCAAGGAAGACGAGTGAGAAGACTCAAGCTACACCCCTCATTACTCACCTCAACATCTATAAAAAAAATTATAATATATTTGCTAATATAAATTTCATATAAGTTTAAATAAGGCGATGTGATCAGTGATAATTTCATATAGGTGACTCAACTTTTTGGAGATTGAGATCTTGTATTTATTATTGTTACTAATATATTGACAAATTTGAGTGCTTATTAATTCTCTTATGGTATGACGAATATGATTTGCAACAATTTTGTAAAGTTGACTCGATTTATTTGAAATTGAAGAACAAATATTATTTTATGTGTAAAGACAAATTTAATAGATAAATTTTAATCTATTTTTCTTTTATGTACTACATGTTGCCTGTTAATACTAGTCTGAACCTGTGAACCCCTTAAGCTGAGAACTATGTGGGAAATCCTATGCTCATAGAGTGTGTTATTCTTTTACAATTTGTAATAAAGACTCTCTTAAGTTTTTACATCACGTTAATCTTTGCTTATTAGCTTGGATGAAGCTATGTTTTAGTAAAGTCCATTGTTTGACTGGAACATGTTGCAAAAGTTGGTATCTTTTTTTATTTTATCTAGAAGAGTTGAAAAGACTTAAATTGATATTATTGTTTTCAATTTTTCTTTATGTTTGAAATTATATTTGTGTTCGTGCAATGGTCACTTTTTTTTTGTCTCCACTCGATACTGCTATTGTTTCGAAGCTTGGAGTTATTTGTTTTTTTCTTAAAACCCAATTAAATAAATGGCACTCTCTATTAAGATCTTTTCCATTAACAAGGCTCAAATATTCAGGCGTACTTGTTTGATATTGGTAGTAAAAACTTCTTGGTATGGCGTGTGTTATTACATTAATATCCTACTTGAAGCATATTCCGATAATCTCATCAGTGAGCTTAGGATACCTAATAGTCAATTTGTGCACTCTTTATTAAGAAGTTCTTCATATCTAGCACTTAATTCTACAATTTTGATTAAGGATGGAGGGATCATTATCATTTTGTCATATTTCTTGATGGTAAATATTATGTACTTGGATTTAAGGGCCATAATTTGGAGTTTCTAACGATTAATCTACGAATTGATAGGATGAACCATAGATTGGTTTACGACTCGTAAGTGGATTCGTGAAAAATCAGTCTTCAAATTGACTTTCTGAAGTTCATTCCACGGACCCAAATTACGGCCCATAATTGGGATTACAACTTGTATTCATATAATTGGAAATCAGGCCTAATATTAAGTTCACGGACCCAAAGTACGACCAATATATGGTTTTACAATCCATAATTGTGAGTTTTTGAATAAAAGCTTAAAAATGAATTTCAGAAGTTGATTTAATGACTGAAAACTATGGGTCGTACTTCCATTTACAACCCATAAATGGAGTTCGTAGTTGCAGATTCTGAAAAATCTTTAGGCGTAGTTTATGATAAAACGGCCATAACAATTTACTCCAAACTCTAAATGATACAAACTTGTTATTGTTAGAAAGAAGACTCATAGAACTTTAATTTTATATGGTCCACCGAATTCATTAAAGGCTAAGATATATGGTCATTTAAAGTTGACCCTTGAATTAACTAATATGAATAACTTAGCCGGTAGGATAGTTTTGAACTCAACTTAGTATTAGAGGTCACTTATGATCCTAAACCACTTTCAATGCACTTCCCACTCATAGGAATTTACCTTAACATATAAGAGCAATTAGGATATTACCTGGTGCAAGCATATATACATACAACGAAGATTCAGATTCTAAAATTAAAGTTGCGAGGTGTTTCAAATCATTAAATGATTTTTTGCAACAAAAAGTCAGCCAATTTTAATTAAGTATCAAGAAAGTCAGTAAATATTTGTTGGTGGCCTATGTTACTCAAACTTTCTAAAACCGTTGTCTCGTCCATGTCAGATCCTCCTAAAACAATTAACTTTTAAAAGATCTAGTAAACTATTGACAATATTTCTCGTAGCTTGCTTATAGCTTTTATGTGTTGTTGGATTGTGTGACATGTTTTCCGAGGTGGTCGAAAGAGCTTTAGGTGAGTTTTGCCTCTTTGGAGGCCTTTGAAGTGAAATAGTTGACTTTAGTCAACCACCAAAGAATCTAATGTCATCTGAGATTTCTAACAGTTCCATATGGTTGGAACGTCCATTTTTTGTCTAGTGGGATGGTCAGTTTGGGTTTTGAGGCATTCATTTTAAGTTTTTTTCGTTAAGCATTTTGACTTTGATGTTTTGGTCAACATTTGACTTCGGTCAACATTCTTGGTAAACATACTCGAATGACAATTCCATCACTGTGGTTAGCTCCATAATGCAAAGTTTAGAGTGAAACAACCTTTGGTTCGGATCCTAAACTGTTCGCAATGATTTTGAGGCATTTGTCATTTTGTTCTGTGTTTACCTTGCAAGTGTTGACTTTAGTCAACAATTTGATGAGTTGATCTCCATTGGTGGTTTCATCAATTCGATTGAGTCTGAAATTTCAATTTTATTGGGTAGAATAGTTCATTTTCTATCAAGGGTTTCGAAAAAATTGTGAGCCCCCATTGTGGGAAGTCCTGGACTTAAGGTATACTGTTGATACAGTGCTGCTGGTGTAGCATTATTTACTTCTCCAAGATCACGGGCCATTTTCCCGTATTCAAGGAGTGGTGGATAACCTGCCCTCCGTTGTCAAAGAGTGTAACTCAGGTTTCCTCTGCATTTGTGTAAGGAGCTCCTCGTTCGCGGGGTGTGCGTGTCACGACCCAGGGATACCCCCTAGATGTAACAAGGCGTACGAGACCCCGAGAGGCCTTATACAAGCCAACTTAGTTTTCATAACATAAGATAATAGAAATGAGCGAGAAATTTAAAACATTTTTCAATAACAATCAAAGCCTTTGTAAAACGAGCAGAATGTAGGCAAGAGTATGCGTTAGTACAAACATGTACTAAATATGCTAATTAGCATAAAAGTAAACATAGGAAAAGCATAAGTATTAGTCATCATAAGACATAATCCATAAATATAAGAGATGACAATATAAGTCATAAGCATCATCAATGCACATAAGTCATCATAACATAAAGGAATACTCTATAAAGTAACCTCAGGGCATACTTAGCCAAGACATGCATAATCCTCCACTAGTCTTACTCATCAAAGTAGGCAACCTTAGGCCATCATTCAAGCTCATCATCTATCATTCTCATATTTAGCTTACATTTTATAAACATGGAAATTCACCTCTAGTCACAGATCTCATGGAAGGCCACTCAAGTAATAATCAAAACTATTCATTCTTCATAACATAATTCCCATTATTCTTGCTTTGCTTTTCAAGACAAGGGGATTCACCTCTATGCCTATTATAAAGTCTAATGGGTACTCACCTCTTGCCTTATTTGTATAGTCATAGTTATTCGCCTCCATGTCCATTTTATGAAATCATAGGTATTCGCCTCCATGTCCATTTTAGGGAATCATAGGTATTCACCTCCATGTCCAACATGGTATGACATAGGTATTCACCTCCACATCATTTTATAAGGATCATAGGTATTCGCCTCCATTGACAACATGAAACGACATAGGTATTCGCCTCCACATCATTTTATAAGGATCATAGGTATTCGCCTACATGTCCTTGGTATAAAGGCTAATGGGTATTCACATCTTGTCTTGATTATTAAAGTTATATAATAAGGGTAGTCACCTCACATTCATTATCACATGACATGGATAATCACCTCATGTTCATCATTACATGGCATGGGAAATCACCTCATGTTTCTAACTTAGGAATATGGGAGATCGCCTCATATCCTTCTCATGTGGAGGTCATGGGTAATCTCCTCAAGCCTCATTAAATCTCGTAGTCCTTTGACTTAGATTCATTTTAGGTGAGCAAGCCTTTAAACCTACAATCATTCTATGTGAGAAAACCTTTCACACTTATACATTCATACATTCATAGAGTAGTTCATGTGGGTAAATCCTTCCACATAAATACTATCTACAAATCAACATTCATAATATAATCTTTACTCTCAAAGCCATAATACTCATAGTTCATCATGTAAGCTTTACTCTCAAAGCCATACTAATCATCGTTCAACATATAAGCTTTAGCCTATAGACAATTCTAATCTCAAAGCCTACAAGTCATAATTCATCATGTATACTTTAATCTCAATCAATTCATATCTATATGTTTTTGTCTCAAGCAATTCATCTTTATATGCTTCACTTTCAAGCAATCCATAATGTACCATATCAATCCTATATCAATACATCTAAATCCTCAAATTCGCCTTTCATGGAGTAAAACCCATCTATATAAAATTCATCTTAGAATCATGGGTTAGGCATGTGTACATGCAAATTAATACTAAAATCATTGAATCTACTCAATTCAAGTATAAACAATCATAATCCAATCAATTGGATCAATGTACATCAATACCCACAACATTAGAAGAAACCCTAACTCAAATTGGGGAATTTTATCTTCTCAATTGGGGAATCATAGGGATTCCATGGATGGAAGGAATACATGGATGAAAAGTCATCATACCTTGAATATAAAGCCAACAAATTCTTGAGGATTGGAGACTTGACCTTGATCCTAGCTTGAACTCTTTCTTCTTCTTCAAGTTCTAGAGAGAGAAATATTTGAGAGAAGAGCTTTGGGATTTCTTTTGGGGTTTTTGGAAATAATGACTTGAATGGTGAGTTAAAAGGGTTAAAATCACTTATATATGTGTACTAGGCTTAGGCAAAACGACCTCACTTTATTTTAATTAAAACCGGAAAGACCCAAATTACCCTTCACTTTACAGTGGTTTGTGAAGTAACGTTTCAAGCACACCTCACCCAATTATAGGTGTTCAACGATCGTACATCAATATATAAGCCAACTAAATGAGTTGGGGTCAAAAACTACAAGGACCGATACGTGTTTGAGAATCAATAAGGAAGTATGAATATGGTCAATCCAGTCATAGGAATAGAAATTATCGAATAAAAACATCATTCAAATCAGGGAGTGACACGAATGTCAGATAAAAGGGGTTTTGGTTTAAATTATCAACTACAATAGCAGCAAACAATATGAAATAACAATAATGAAATGGGTTCTTGGGATGTAATTTGATTATAGGCTATTATAGACAAATGGGTAATTGCAACTATTAGAAAATAGGTAGATATTAGTGAGTAAGCTAGGCTATAGAGGAGGTAAACTCTCTCTCGAACATTTTAGCCCGAATCAAGTTGATTTCTCTCAAACATCAACAAGCATGCAAAATGAGGACAACCCACACCTTAGTCCATTCACTCTCTCGAGTTGAATATGTGGAATTGGGTTTAGGATTCACTCTCTTGAGCTGAACCCATGTCAACCCAGTACCAACTGACCATCAATCAAAAAGTTTAGTTTCAAAACCTCTCTCTCGAGCAAGCCAAAAACACATGGGTAGAACTGCATTTGCAACTACAATTCTTAAATTAAACCATAATTAATTATTGAACTTACTTGTAAATGTCATTTAAACTAACACTTAACAATACACATAAACTAAATCAGCCCATAATCAAATAACCACACCCCAAGAATTGGGGTTTTAGCTAGACATCATAAAAAGATAAAAATCGTTACCAAATTGAGTTTCCCTCAACTGGGTAAAATTGATTTCGTCTTTATAATGCTCTAAGTTGAAGAATCTCAAAGACCCAGTTCCAATTTCTCAAAAGTTAAAAACTTCAATTCTTCAAAGCTTGGGAAAACTAGAGAAAACTTGGTAATAGATTGTTCTAAGGAGTAATTGATTTGATAATTCAAACAATTGATACTGAACTAAATGTTCAAAAATGTATTTATAGTCGCCAAGAATGTGCTACGAGAGCCACTCGACGCAGTAAGTCGGGATCGCCGATCCACTCGCCGATCCTCCATTTGGTCATTTCCATCGCCCTTCTACCTTGGCCTTCAGCATCCTCAAGGTCTGTAACTTTTGGCGATCCAACACTGCATCGCGGAACCATTCGGCGATCCGCCGATTGTTCCTTTCTCTTGCCAACTTGGTTCTTTCCTTCAGGGATTGGCACACTGGAACTTTAGGAGGTCAAGATGTCGTTCGACGACTCGCCAAGTGGGCTTGGCGATCACCAAGCTTGGATTTTTTCGTTCTTTCAGCTGGCTTCGTTCCTTTTTGCAAATTAGTGTTCTTGCTTTGTTCCTTAATTCATATACCTAGATATCAAGGGTTTTTCATCAGTTATTGGCACAAAATAAGTATTTGAGGACACTAAATCATTGTAAATAAAGCCCTAAATGAGTCTAAATCTTGGACTCGTCAACACCCCCAACTTAAACTTTTGTTTGTCCTCAAGTAAAACTTAAGTTCAGTAGTTCAAAAAGGATGTCTCAAACAGTGCTACAGAAGACTCAATCATGAATGCACACAACAAGACTCAACTTACTCATGCAAGGATCAATTGTGCACTCAAAGATTCAAGTTGTGACTCGCCATTACCATAGGTTCTCAAGTTCACAATACTTGCTTCAAATGCTAGTTCAAGCTCAACAAAGGTACTCAAATGCCCTCACACAAAGACTGATTCCATATTCACACACTATTCTTTAACAATTTATAGCTCCAGAATCACAAATAACTCTCACACTCACAAAGATGAACACATGCATGACTTAACCCGTAGTTTCCCTTATTTTCCAACCAACATTCGTTTCAGCTCACACAAGATCAAAAAGGTCTTTTTAAGGCTTATAACGGGGCTCGGTGTAAAGGTATGGTCATTTAGGCTCAGTGGATGTTATCCTCATGAAATGTGGTATGAACATCACTTTCTTCCCTTTTCTTCAACATTTTCACCCATGCTCAAAATTCACCCCATTATTCACTTCTCATGGAATATCGTACACCCCATTTCTTTTGCAACTTTCGCAACTTTATTTCTCAATTTTTTTGTTCTTTTTCTTTTTCATTCTTCTTTTCTTTTTTTTTTTCTTTTTTTATGGAGGGGTTCCATCTTTCTCAAAACCATGGATCAAATTGGGACTTCTTTGAATTTCTTGATTTACCTTCTCTTTTCACCACAGCCTCAACTTAGGATTTTTCCCTAAGTTGGTTATTCAAACAAACCACACTTCATGAGGATTATGGGTGAATGGATAAAGAGGGGTTACAATAGCATCAAGTTTCTTTCAAGAAAAAGCTAAGGCTCAAAGGGTGTTCAAGCAAAGTTCACACATCTCACAAGGTTAGCCACAAAAGAGGTATATTGTCAAATTGTTTCACTCTTCAAAATTATTGTCTAAGATCATTTCAAGAGCTTGCATCACTTAGTCAACCGGATCAACGGGGCAAATTCTAGGTGTCATCACACATGGTTCACGGTAAGCTCATCATACAAGGCATTGGCACAAATAACAAACAAGACTCCACACTTTCGCTAGCGTGCAATGTTCATCACAAGAGACTCAATTCGATAACCGGCTAGTCACAACGAGATGCAAAAAGTTCACATATTATCTACGCAACTTCAATTGACCTCATCGTAGCAGCACATTAATTTTTGTTCGATTAAGAGCACTATTTAAGTCATCAGTATTGATCATGATCGACACTTAAATTTGCACAAGAACAGCTACATTTAAACACAACAAGAGGTAGCTCAATTTTTTTAGAAGGGTCAAAAACCATTTTCAAAATACGGAGCCACAAACTTAAACATCCACAAAACAGTGTCAAAACACAATTTACAGCACAAAAACCCAATATATATACAAAAAATATAATTCCAAGAGGTAGGTATGGAAGTACCTCACCCCACCACAAATAGAAAGCAATTTTTCCTCAAATGCAACAAAATACTAAATATCAATAAAAGTGACAGAGAGGGAGGTAAAGAAGGGTCATGTCTACATAGTTGCTCCATCTATCGGGGCATCAGTGTCCGGTGCAACATCATCACTGTCGGCTCTATTAGGACCTGCCATGGACGTCTCTATCAGCGATGTCTGAGTCATCGACTGTATAATCTTCTCCTCAAGGTTAGGCAGGTCTTCATAAATGGTCTCTTCTGGCACCTCTATATGCTCCTCGTCTATCTCTGCCTCAGACTGATCAGCTGCCACCTCATCCATCGACACGTCTTCGGTGGTGGCCGGAGGAATCTCAGAAGTAGGTGGGGCATCCACATCATAATCTATCTCCAAAAGTGAAGTGAAGTTTGTGGACTACAGGTAGTCCACAACCTTTCTCAAATCAGCGATCTCGGCTTTTAAAGTCGTCACCTCTGAAGTCGCCCCATGCCTACTCTCACTAGTCTCAACTCTCATTGTGAGACTGTCAATAGATGCTCGGAGGGGCGTTAGTGTAGCTAGGATAGCAATCTCAATCATCCACGTATCGTAGCAAATCGGGTAGCCCTCACATCTGCAGAATGGGCTGAGTGCCCCATCTTCAAGATCATGGTCTGAGTGATCCGGGGGGCTGGGAAGCAATAGAAGCACTAGGAGTCTGAGAGGAAGTGGAAGTACCTGAAGGGCCAGAGGTTGGAGTAGGCAAAGATTCTTCTATAGGTATAGAATCAACATCCACCTCTGGGGATGCATCCATCGGAGCTGCTCTCCTCCTATCTGCCTCCTCCCGAGTGTACTTGGCCTCAATACGCTAGATGTCAGTGGAAAATGTATGAGTGACCTCGATATCTCTTTTCTCATCACGAAGAAATCCAGCATGCCGACACATCTCTGTAATCAAGATCGGAAAGGGAAGGTACGTCTGGTGTTGTTTAGCCACCATGGCCATATCCTGCTCAATGATAGGTCTCATGTTGAGCGTCTTCCTAGCTATTATGGATCTGAGACAGGCCGCCTATGGGTGGTGAAGGATGGACTCATTCTACAAAGGCATAATAGAGTTGTTGATGAACCCGAACCAGTACTGAGCGGCA
This sequence comes from Solanum verrucosum, assembly GCF_900185275.1. Taxonomy (NCBI): domain Eukaryota; kingdom Viridiplantae; phylum Streptophyta; class Magnoliopsida; order Solanales; family Solanaceae; genus Solanum; species Solanum verrucosum. The sequence continues at coordinate 209,990 of NW_026020070.1, read as the reverse complement.
ATATTCAGGTCCTTCTTCTTGATAGGAACTCCTGCCTCAATCAACCTCGGGGTGGTATCAAAAATCAATGATGCAAGCCAGCCCTTTAAGTCATCCAGGGACTGCGTTGTAGTCAAACCCTCATATTCATGTGCAAAATCTATAGCCATGTCAAGTACAGTATTGATGTGATCACTACTACACCCTACTTCTTTCCCGCGGACCATAACAAACTTCACCGGTCTAAAAACAAATGTCTTCTTCTTGCCTTAGGTACCAGGTCACCGTATAGTGTGTAGAATTCTCTTACTCGTGTAGGAATATAGGGTCCTCCGAGCCTGGTGAACTGTTCGAACTGGTGAAACTGGAGAGTGTCCCTCAGAGTGGAATATCTACCCATTAAGCCCTCTGTAGATAGGAGCTTCTCCTCGAGAATTGTCCTCAACTCATCGGCCTTTAATCTATTGAGTAGCCGAGAAGGAGGACGTTGTACTGGTGGCACCGGAGCCACAGTCGTTGTTGGAGCTGGCACTGTATCAGCTGTAGGAGGGGTGGCCTGTGGAACTCTCGACGAGTCTGGGAGAGACCTAGAACTGATTTCTGCCTTCTGGAACTGTAGAGGTTGGTCATCATCCGACTCAGAAAATGAATCTTGGGAGCCAAAGGACTCTCCCTCGTTACCGGAGTTGTGCTCCGAAACCTCAAATATAGGTTTCTTGCCCTTGCCCTTGCCTCCTTTGGGAAGTGTCGCCTTTCCCTTTTTAGGAGTATTGGTTGCCCCTTCAATAATCATTATGCCTCGTGGTCTTTTATGGGGCAGCATGTCTAAGTTGGTTCTAGTCATATCTGCAAAAAACATCGTACAAAGTTAGAAATATTTCAAGAAAAGTCACAGAAATCATATTGCATATAAACTCGCCAAACCGATCGGCGAGTCGCCGAATTACTTTGGCGAGCCAAATCGGGCTCACCGAAAGGATTGACTCAAAACATTTCAGAAAACTGGCATGTCGGCGATGGGAGGGGCCCTTCGGCCAATCGCCGACATCATTCGGTGAGCACATACTAGCCCGCCAAAAATTAAAGTGTATTTTAAGGGTTAGGGGCACATAAAAGGCAATCAAAGAAGACTCTCAGCGAGTCGCCGAGTACACTCGACGAACTCAGGCTTCTCGCCGAAAGTTACAGAACCAAAACTCAACAATTGCATGAAAATAAAGGCGATAAAGGGGGATTCGGTGGATCGGCGAGCTCGACCCAGCTCGCCAAACTGCCCAACGTGCCTACTTTTTACCCCGACTTCTAAAATCAACCCTGCAGCCCCCAAAAACAAAATCAAAGCATACACTTATTCAATTAGACTCGGACCCATGCCACCGGGGTACTCAAACTTTTCCCGGTTTGGCCAAATTGGTGATTTGACGACTTTAGCCCTTAAGAATGACGTCAACCACTCCATCATTGGGCAAAGTATGTCATTTGGCACAAATATGGGTTACTCAAGCTTCACCCGACTAGACCCAACACAATCAAGCACAGCTCAACAAGATTTCGATCAAATTTAAAGCACGAAACTCGGGAAATTACCAATTAGGCATTTTAGGCATGATAATGAAATTAAAACTGGCACACAAGCACAAATATATGATTTCAGAGAGGCCCAACACACATCAACACAATTCATAACAATGCATTTGAGTTTAACCACTAAATACGAGTTTTGGGGTTCGGAAAACCAACATTTAATGTCGAATATACGATTTTAAATGCTAGGCGACAAAGATTTCCAACTCCAAACACAAAATCGTTGACTAGGAAGTGGTAAAAACGTGAAAATGTAGGAAATATAGTGCGGGTGTGATTTTGTGAAGTGAAAAGTGAGGGAATGTGAAAGAGTTTAAAGTTTTAAACCTTTGGCCTTTTAAAAATCGTCCAGTTCTCGTCCTTTCGGCGACATTAATTCTGCTCGTTGAACCACTCGGTGACACGCCGAGTGGTCACTTACCTCACCGAGTTTTACAGGACCTCCAATTAATGTGGGGGTCCAAACGGCGGACAAAGTCGGGGTCGGCGACCTGTTAGGTGACACACCAATTTGTCCGTGGGCCCGTCGAGTTTTACAGACTCCAACCTGATAATTTCTCGAGTCCAACGGCGGTCCAAGTTAGGCTCACCGACCTCTTCGGTGACTCACCAATTGGACGTTTAGCTCACCAACCTGTACTTTACAAACACATTCCACACTTCAACCTACATAATCAACACACGATTATTTCAAAACAAAAATAAAGCCAATAAAAACTTGGGTTGCCTCCCAAGCAGCGCCTTAGTTAACGTTGTGGCACGATGCAAGTCCTCACTCAAACTTCATTCTTGGGGTTTGCCATAGTATCACTTGGCAACCCCCCTTGCTGTCTCGGGTTTAAATGAGAAGAAATTTGACCCATTTGGGTCTCCAATTGCTTGATAGAGATGGAGTGAGAGGTCACCGTCTAGCTAAGGGTCGATTCATCTTCCTTCATTTCTTTCAAAATTTTATCTGACCCTTCGACCTAATTGAGAATACGAGAGAGCATATCCTCAGAACGGCCACCCTCAGAATCTTTGGACTTTTGACGCTCGTGGGGAGGAACATACCTATCCTTCTCCCCATCTCTTTCCTTCTAAGTGGGGTTGTGATCTCTCCACTCTCTATCACGATCTCACCAACCTTCATCCATGTTCCAACTGGTTACCACCCTACCTTGGGTAGTTTTCACGATAACCACCTCCTTGGTTGGCTAGGAAGTTCACGTCCTCGTTCTACATCACTTCAAACTTAGCCTCATCGAGATTAGCATACCCAATACCCACAACATTGACACTCCTAGAACCAGCTCCCATGACATTTTTGGACAAAATGTCAAGTTGGGTCATGATTTTTGCCATGTTTTGGTCCCTCTCTTGATCTTTCTCAAGATGCTGATTTGTCAATTTAAAAGTGATAGGGGAGAACTGATCTTCACGGGTGTACCATGCCCGGTTAATTTTGGTCATTCCATCCAAGAGTTGGGCTGCCATAATGTAAGGTTGTTGCATCAAACCTCCCGGAGTAATTGATTTGATAATTCTAACAATTTATATTGAACTAGCTATTCAAAAATGTATTTATAGTCGCCAAGAATGTGCTGCAAAGATCCACTCGGCGCAGTAAGTCAGGTCGCCAATCCACTCGGCGATCCGCCCTTTGGTCATTTCCATCGCCCTTCTACCTTGGCCTTCAGCATCCTCAAGGTATGTAACTTTGGACGATCCAACACTGCATCGCGGAACCATTCAGCAATTTGCCGACGGTTCCTTTCTCTCGCCAATATGGTTCTTTCCTTCAGGGCTTGGCATACTGGAACTTTAGGCGGTCTAGAATTCGTTGGGCGACTCGCCAATTGGGCTTGGCGATCACCAGGCTTGCATTTCTTTGTTCCTTCAGCTCGCTTTATTCCTTTTTGTAAATTAGTGTCCTTTCTTTGTTCATCAATCCATATACCTAGAAATCAAGGGTTTTTCATCAGTTATTGGCACAAAATAAGCATTTGAGGACACTAAATCATTGTATATAAATCCTGAAATGAGTCCAAATCTTGGACTCATCAGTCTTCCCACTTTCACGGAGGGCTCCACAAGTTGTGGCGCCTACGATGAGCCATGATCCCTCTCGTGGTCATGAACCAATAGCTTAGGTAGCCACTCTTTGACCCCAAAATACTAAGGCACCTTCACGATACCTCTCATGGCCCGCCAAGGCCTTCACGATCCGTGAAGTGGCTTGTGTGGAGGAGTCCAACTTGGGAAAGCCTTGGGGAGCCACTGCCTCACCACCGCGAGTGGTCCCACGAGCCGTAAAGGTTCTCGTGGGGAGGGGGTAGTGTATAGGGAAAGTTGGGCAACCTTGGCCCTCTCCCTTGGCTCTTTCCCTTTTTCCTGGGCTTGTTGCCCTCTCACTTAGCCCTAGTTTAGTCTACTATATTCTGGGGTGTTACATTATCTTTCCCTTGGGGACATTCGTCCTCGAATGACATTCTAGACACCTTACAGAAGTATAGACTCAATACTAGCAGCCCATCATGCATGCAACTCATCAAAATTCACACAACCAAGGAGGAGACATCAACTCCAAACTAAACGTACTCAATGCATCATATAGAAGGTAGGAACTACATCTAACAACCCAATATGCATGAAATTTCTACATTTCTCATGTTCAAGGAGGAATTACCTTCTCCAAGCTAAAAGCATGCTCAACACAATCTCATGGAGCCTATATGCAATCTATACTCAAAGCATACATTCAAGGAGGAATTCTCTCAACTCCAAGCTAAGCTTGTTCATCAATTTATCTCATGGAGTCTATAGGAAACTCATACTCCAAGCACTACAACATGAAGAAAATCATTCTTATAAACTCATTTTATTTCAAAAACACTAGTTTTTCATGAACATGCATAACATAAGGAAATCATGGGAACATCTAAAACACACATGAATTTTTACAATGAACAAACCATGAGAAACTCATCATCTTAAGCTAAAGGAGGAGTATAAGGAAAATGAAGAGGATATAGGGACATCTTAACGGCCTCGGCCTCCCAAGTATAACCCTCAACTAAGACATTCCTCCATAACACTTTCACGGGAGCAACTTCCTTGTTCCTCAATTTCTTAACTTGCTGGCCTAAAATCTCAATCGATACTTCTTCATAAGAGAGATTCTCATTAACTCCCAACCCTTCTAAGGGAACTATGGATGTCAGATCTCCAACACACTTCTTAATCATAGAGACATGGAAAACCGGATACACTGATGCCACTCATTAGGCAACTCTAGCTCATAAGCAACCTTACCAACACGTCTTAAGATCTAATATGGGCCTACAAGATGGGAACTAAGCTTCCCTTACTTTTCAAGCCTCATTACACTCTTCTTGGGTGAGAATTCCAAGTAAACCCAAACCATGAACATAAAAAAAAAACACATCAACCTTGATATTTAAGCACACCATCTCACCCTTGGGAGAAAGCCTAAACGAACTTTCTAAGAATCATTTCTTTCAATTCAACAAAGGTTGGATCAAGTCATCCCTAGGCTTTCACACCTGTCACACAAGACGATTCTAAACCATGGTGAACTATACTACTACCTTTTTGAGGAGTCTACTACCTTAACACATTATGGTATGATCTAAATACCCTATTTATCAAATTCAAAATGACCATATTTAGTTCTACAATCAATAGAGGCATACTAAAACTGCAGTCAATCCCTACCAAGGCTAACATCAAGGCCTAGCATATCAAGTCATCATGTCACAAAAGACAAAGTAGCACAGGAATCTAATAAAGATGAAACACATACCGGTAGCCAAATCTGGGGGACACTCTTGTTCACCTCTAGCTTGGAGAGCATAGAACCTATTCTGTTTTGGAGCATTCGCACCCGAACCAATTGGACTGGATAAAGGGTAGGGTTTAGACCTACGATGATTATCTCCTTCATTTCTAGAAACTGTAGGACAATGCCTTATCTTGTATCCCAACTTACCACAACCAAAACAAACATTGGAACACGCTAGGCATTCAACCGCATTTCTTCTATTACACTTATCACACCTTGACAATAGAACCCCACTACGATCTCCTTGAGACTTAGCGTTAGACACCCTTTCTTGGTTGAACTTAGGAGTATTTGAGGGCCCTTCCCCGGGGAACTTTTGTCTACACCTAGGATTACCATGTCCATCGGACTTTGCATGATGGGAATTATCATCATTAATTCTGGACCTCTTTTTCTCCCTAGATCCCTCTTTAAGTTTCTCCTCCTCAATTATTGTGCATGTACCATAAGACGAGAAATATCCATATCATCCACAAGCATATCTGTACGGCATTCTTTCACTACCAAATCGGACACACCCGACATAAACTTATTCATTCTCGACCTAAGGTCGGCAACTATAGTTTGAGCATATTTTGACAATTGAGTGAACTTCAAAGCATATTCTCTAACACTCATATTACCTTGCTGAAGATTAATGAACTCGAGCACCTTAGCCTCTCTCATTTCAAGAGGGAATAACCTATCAAGAAAATCAGGATTTAAACCCTTCCTACTCTATGGGACCCTCTTGTACTGGCCTTTCCTCTTTCCATTGGTTGAATCAAATCTGAGCAACCCCCTTAAGTTGATAAGCGGTCAATTCCGCCTTCTCTACCGGAGTCACTCCCATAATTTCCAATACCTTATAGACCTCATCTATGAAATCTTGAGGATCTTCCTCAACCCTTCACCCATTAAATTCTGGAGGATTCATTCTTGTAAAGTCCCTCACTTTTGAAGCCGCCATACCCACGTTTGGGCTCATGGGGTTCATAACTTCTCTATTAGCTTGGGCCGTCATGTCTTGAGCCAACACTTGAAAAGTAGACCTAAACTCCGCATTAGTCACATTCTCAGCCATAGGGTCAACCGGAGTTTGTGGAACTTGGGGAGGAGCTTCTTAATCCACATTGTCTTCCTCATTCCTCCTAGCATTTTCCCTTGTAATAGTCATATCCTGAAGACCATGGGTAAGGATTAGGAGAAAGACCTTATAGAGTTAAACTCTATCGCACGAATTAGAGTAATGAAGAAGTGAAGTTTCCTAAGCATCTAATAGCTTCTCATTCATAAATGTGGCGCGCTACACACTTATGAACAAGACTTTACTAGACGTGGTTTTGAGACATCCTAGAATAATTATAAACCTTGTTCTCTGATTATCAAATTTGTCACGACCCAGGGGTAACCCCTAGATATAACAAGGCCTACGATACCCCGAGAGGCCTCATAGAAGCTAACTTAGCTTTCATAACATAAGATATTAGAAATGGGCGGGAAATTTAAAACATTTTTCAATAACAATCAAATTCTTTATAAAATGAGCAGAAGTTTATTGCACTTGTCTGAAACCATCTAAAATATGAATATCTTTGGGACACAACTCATACAATAGTTATAAACATAAAATGAAAGAAATAAGGACATGGTGGTCTAATCCTCGAATGCTATGAGGAGTCACCAAAACTTTTAATATTGCTCTACTAAGATCCTAGCCACGGGGATGGAAATCGATATCGACGGACCCTACATTTGATAAGAATGTAGGCAAGAGTATGGGTTAGTACAAACATGTACTAAATGTGATAGCTAGCATAAAAATCAACATATGCATAACATAAGCATTAGTCACCATAAGACATAGTCCATAAACATAAGAGATAACAACATAAGTTATAAGCATCATCAATGCACATAAGTCATCATAACGTTAAGGAATATTCCATAAAGTAACCTCAAGGCATACTTAGCCAAGACATGCATAATCCTCCACTAGTCTTACTCATCGAAGTACGTAACCTTAGGCCATCATTCAAGCTCATGATCTATCATTCTCATCTTTATCTAACCTTTTATAGACATGGGGATTCACCTATAGTCACACATCTCATGGAAGGTCACTCAAGTAACAATCAAAACTATTCATTCTTCATAACATAATTCACATTATTCTTGCTTTACTTTTCAAGACAACGGGATTCACCTTTATGCCTATTATAAAGACTAATGGGTACTCACCTCTTGCCTTATTTTTATAGTCATAGGTATTCGCCTCCATGTCCATTTTAGGGAATCATAGGTATTCGCATCCATGTCCAACATGGTATAACATAGGTATTCGCCTCCACATCATTTTATTAGGATCATAGGTATTCGCCTCCATGACCTTGGTATAAAGGCTAATGGGTATTCACATCTTGCCTTGCTTTTTAAAGTTATATAATAAGGGTAGTCACCTCACATTCATTATCACATGACATGGGTAATCATCTCATGCTCATCATTACATGGCATGGGTAATCACCTCATGTTTCTAACTTAGAAATATGGGAGATCACCTCATATCTTGCTCATGTGGAGGTCATGGGTAATCTCCTCAAGCCTCATCAAATCTCAAAGTCCTTTGACTTAGATTCATTTTAGGTGAGCAAGCCTTTCAACCTAGAATCATTTTATGTGAGAAAACCTTTCACATTTGTACATTCATACATTCATAGAGTAGATCATGTGGATAAATCCTTCCACAACAATTCTATCTACAAATAAACATTTATAATATAAGTCTTACTCTCAAAGCCCTAATACTCATAGTTCATCATGTAAGCTTTACTCTCAAAGCCCTACTAGTCATCATTTAACATATAAGCTTTAGTCTCTAGACAATTCTAATCTCAAAGCCTACAAGTCATAGTTCATCATGTATACTATAATCTCAATCAATTCATATCTATATGCTTTACTCTCAAGCAATTCATCTCTATATGATCACTTTCAAGAAATCCATAATGTACTATATCAATCCCATATGAATACATCTAAATCCTCAAATTCCCCTTTCATGGAGTAAAACCCATCTATATAAAATTCATCTTAGAATCATGGGTTAGGCATGGGTACATATAAATTCATACTAAAATCATTGAATTTACTCAATTCAAGCATAAACAATCATAATCCACTCAATTGGATCAACATACATCAATACCCACAACATTAGAAGAAACTCCAACTCAAATTAGGGAATTTCATATTCTCAATTGGGGAATCATAGGGACTCCATGCATGGAATGAATCCACGGATTAAAAGCCGTCATACCTTGATTACAAAGCCCAAAAATTCTTGAGAATTTGAGACTTGACCTTGATCCTAGCTTGAACTCTTTCTTCTTCTTCAAGTTCTAGATATAGAAATATTTGAGAGAAGAGCCTTGATCCTAGCCCAAAAAGACCTCACTCTATTTTAATTAAAAGTGGAAAGACCCAAATTACCCTTCACGTTATAGTGGTCTGCCCACTTTCACGGAGGGCTCCACGAGCTGTGGTCCCTCTCATGGTAAACAACCAGTAGCTTAGGTAGCCACTCTTTGACCCCAAAATACTAAGGCACCTTCATGACTCCTCCCACAATTCGTCAAGGCCTTCACTCGGCTCATGTGGAGGAGTCTAACTTGGGGCAGCCTTTTGGAGCCACTGTCTCACCACCACAAGTGGTCCCACAAACCGTGGTGGCCTCCATGAGCTCTGAAGACTCTCGTGGGGGGGGGGGGGGGGTCAGTGTGTAGGAAAAGTTGGGAAGCCTTGACCCTCTCCCTTGGTTCTTGACCTTTTTCATTGGCTTGTACTCTTACACTTAGCCCTAGTTTATTCTACTAGATTCTGGAGTGTTACAGTTCGAGCATTGGCCTCCACATTTGTGAACCTCATGTCGCATTCGTGAAGGGTTAGTGCTCTGACCTCCTTGTTCGCGTACAAGACTCCGCAATCGCGAAGAGATAATATCCTCGCAGTTAGTTTAAAGATCAGCTCATTTTTCAGCATGCATTTTCTTAAAAGATTTATGTTTTTGGCTGATTTTATGAGCTTCTCTTGGAGTATTTTAGTGGCGATTGTTGGATTGTATGGGCATGCCGTGGGGTTGATAACATTTCCATTTATCTTGTTAATTTTTTGCTATTTTCTCTCTTAATTCTCCATTTTGTTCTTTTGAGCTTGAATGATGGTAGGATTGTTTTGGATTGATTATTGCTCAGATTGTGCCCGTTTTGGGGGAAAAAGTTCCTTGAGCTTTTTTGGACCTCATGAGGTGGTCAATTTTATGACTTTGTGTGTAGGTCTGACAATTTTATATTAAGATCGTTTTTCCATTTTTGAGCTCCTATATTGATACATGTATCATTTTGCTTGTTTCGTTGATCTGCCCATGTTGTTGATAGTGCGGCATAGTTTAGAGACCCTTCGAAAGGGAAAAGCTCCTAAGTAAAGGTTTGAGTTCGGTTTTAGCGTCAAGACAGTTAACAGTTTCACTTCTTTTAGACCTTCCTCATTAGTATAATTATATATTGAGTAGTATCTATTGCTAGGTTGGATTTTTAGGATTAGTTGCACCCTTGCATGATCCTTGGTCAATTTATGGCCATCTTTGGGTTGCTTAGTATAGTTTATAGCTGGAAATCTTTAGTTTAGGTTGATCCTTGATCTTGGTGTCATTACTATCCTTATAAATTGCTCTTTGGTGGTGTGAAACTTAGGTTGTCGCAGTCTTGTTGTTCTTTGTCGACTTGTCTATGTTGTGAATTTGAGTCTTTAAATTTGACTTGTTATTGATTGTTGGGCCCGAGATCATGAGGTTAGACTAGTAGAAATTTAAGGTTAATACATTTATGTTATGTCGGGTTTTACCCAGATGTGTAATTGATATGTTGTTTCTGATTGAGTGATTAAGGTTTGTTATAATATTTTCACTTGCATTTGATTGTTACTTCTTGAAAGCCTTAGAAATGGTATAATGAGATAAGAGGAATTATTATTATTTAGTGGCTGCTTGTTGACCCCCAATGGGGTGGGCCATTGTCTATTTTAAAAGATAAAAAAGATTTATATGGAAATTATGGTATTTTGGGGGTTTTATGACTTTAAATGAAAATCAAACTTGATTGTATGAATGTTCATTCATATTGGGATACTTTTGTGTTGATAATATTGAGGTATCATTTTGGGCCGCATGTTCACACAGATCTGGGCTACATTCTTCTATTTAGAACATTGTTGATAATTCTGAGGTATCATTATAAGCTCTTCATTTACTAAGCTACGAGTTATATTCCCTCGCACTTGCACTTGTTGATGAGTTTGAGGTACCATTTCGGATGGCTCGAGGTTTCACCATTTCGGATGGCTCAAGGTTTCTTCTGGGAGTTCTACTTTATAAAATTCATCACTTGTATCGTATCATCCTTTTGTTTGGCTTGTTGAGTGTGTTTGTGACTTGTTTCAAGTTGATCTTATCCATTGACTTATGTTTTTTAATCCTTTCCTCGAATATTAACTTTCGTATCTTAGAACATATCCTTTGTAATGTTAGTATCATCATGATTCTCTTTATATATATATAGGGGGGAAATCCATTGAGCAAATTCAAAATCTTCTGAATTTTTTTACTCTTTTCAAAGGCAAACAGTGGAAGAGATTTGGAAATCCCTAAAATGGGGAAAAAGGGGACGTCTGCAGCCACCATGATTTAAGGGTTATCTCCCGGAGCTTGTATTAGTTGTCGATTTGGGGAAGAAGACAGGAGCTGGGGTTTGTTCTTGTACGCATATCATTGTTGAGTGTATACGGCTTGCTAGGTTGTATGTAACGCTGTTGATGTTGTATTGTGAGAAAGTTGGGTTGCTGATTGTTATTGGGTTTGAGTATTGGGAATGGCTAATTTTGGTATCAACATTGGTTGGTTTTGGGAAAAAAATTCTCTGAAAACTGATCCAAGTAGTGGGACAAGAGATGGTTTGCTTTGAATTAGGAAAATGACCAATTGAATTGCAAATTTAGTCAACTTAAGTTTTGGTTTGCTTTGAATTAGGAAACTGACCAATTGGATTGCAAATTTAGTCAACTTAAGTTTAAAACTTGGCCAAATTGAGCTAACTGATGAATATGGCTAAAGGTTGAATAAGATGACTTACTGCTAATTAATTAACGAGCTTCTTAATTTTAACAAAATAAAATAACTAACTTAAATATAAACTAATTGACTCAATAATATAATCTTCTAATTAAACTAACATGATTAAATAGAATATTTAATTAAAAATAAATCTTTTTGAAACGATTTTTGAATATTATAAAAGGTAGTAAATATATACATAATTATATAGAAATATATATTATTTAAAAATTATGAAAAGTGACAACTATTTAAAAAATAAAGTGAAAAATATTACATTTTATAAAACTAATTATTTTAAGTCGTTTGAAATCAAAGAAGCTCAATGATTAACCTATATTGTGGACGGTCAAAATTGGGTGTCAACACAATTCACCGCTTATTTTTGGAAGTTGTTTCAGAAAGGTTTGGGTCCGAAGGTAAGCCTTAGTACTACTTTTCATTCGCAAACAGATGGTAAAATAGAGCGCACTATTCAGACCCTAAAGGATATGTTGAGAGCATGTGTCATAGATTTTGAAAGGTAATTGGGATGATCACTTACCTGTCGTAGAGTTCTCTTACAATAATAGTTATCACTCCAGTATCCAAAAGGCTCCTTATGAGTCTCTTTATAGGCGAAGATGTAGATCTCTTATAGGCTAGTTTGAGGTTGGTAAAACTGAGTTGATAGGGCCAGACTTAGTTCATCAAGCAATGGAGAAGGTGAAGACTATTCAAGAGAGGTTGAAAATAGCGCAAAGTTGTCAAAATTCCTAAACAAATTTTAGAATGAGAGATTTGGAGTTTGAGGTAAATGATTGGGTCTATTTGAAAGTTTCACCCATGAAGGGTGTTATGAGGTTTGGTAAGAAAGGAAAGTTCAGTCTCCGATATATTGGTACTTATAGGATATGAAGTAGGATTGGTAATGTAGCTTATTAATTTAAGCTTCCACCAAAGTTAGTGGTTGTCAATCCGGTATTCCACATCTCCATGCTAAAGAAATGGAGGAACGATCCTTCACTATTTATGCCTATTGAGAATATTGATATCAAGGACAACCTATCTTATGAGGAGATTTCCATTTAGATTCTTGAATGTCAGGTTCGCAAGTTGAGAACTAATTAGGTTGCATCAATCAAGGTCATATGGAGAAATCAGTTTGTTGAGGAGGAAACTTGGGAGTATAAGGAGGATATAAAGACTAGACACCCTCATCTATTTTCCTCCAATTTAGTTCTAGTCCAAGGTATTAACTCTTCCTAAAGTACTCAATCAATTTAGTCCCTCCTTCTGTGTTTTGCGTTCATGAGTTTTATGTGTATTTTAAATTAAATTGGGATGTTAAACATTTCCCTACCCTTTCCATGCCCATTTCATCCATCATTTGAGGACGAATGATTCCAAGAGAAAGATATTGTAACACTTTGAAAATTTCTAAGCTAAGGTCCGAACAATTCTTTGTTTACATGTAAGGTAGTATTGGGTGATTGTTAAATTGTTCATGTGTGTAAAGGTCAATTTTTTAGTGTGGAAATGGATTTGGATATGAATTAAGGTCTCAAAAATCCCCTAGCACAAAGTTGAGTTGAAAGCTTCCTCACCAATAATTTCCTTATTGATTAAGTTTTGACATAAGATTCTACTTAGTTCAACTTCAAACGATCATATCTCTCAGCACAAAATGAATTAGGTGACTCATGACCTATCTGATTAAATGTCTATGACTCCTCTTTTCAATGCCACAAAGTTTGCCTCATTTCGATTTCGAAGTAAAATGTTATGGACATATTACCAAAGACTATCACATCTGAGTTTTTTGAAGTCAACGCCGAATTGTTTCTACGGGTCGTTGAAATTTTGACGACCCATACTGTCAACTCATAGAAAACTTCAAACAAGTCAGATTTCGGGGTCCAATTCCTATAGATCCATTCTACGGATCGTATATTGGACACGTGGAATGAAAATTTAAGCCGTAATTTTCAATATAAATTCCATGGATGGAATCTACGATCCGTAAAGTAAACAACGAACTGTTGATGGATCCGTAGAAGCTTTTCGTCAGCTTTTAAGAGGGGTAGTTTAGTATTTTCTCACTCCTAAGTCTAAACCATGATGTTTTTACACCTAGTTAAGGGTTTCAACTGTGTTAATCAATACTTTTTACGTTCATTAATGCTTCCAAGTCTTAGAGCAAGGATCGAAGAGGAGAAAGCTAGGTTTTTCAAGCATTCTTCAAGTTTCACCAAGATCTTTGTTATTCTAGGTATATAAGACTACTCATAGTCATGGACAGAGTTCGTCCTCACACCCTATATAAACTTCCCTTGGTTTTGATAATTTTTTAGATGAGTTTTGTTGTTGAGTTCTAAGTTTCATTCCTGATTTTTGAGTTGCTATATGTTGCATTGAGAATCTTGAGTTTATTTTTCATGTCTATTTTTCAGCATGAACCCTATTATTGAGCTTTTATTGAGAATCTTTTAGCCAAACTCTTTTGTCTTAAATTGATTTTTGAGAAAGTAAATATTTGTTTTGAGTAGAGTTAAAGAATGATTTTGAGTCAAGTATGAGGGAACTAATTGATTCTCAAATGTATCATATTTACGGAGTCGCACACTTACATGAGCAGTGCGGGAGACTGGGGAATGGGTCGAATAAACTCCCCTGGGGCCGGAAAAATAACAGACGAAGCTTTACATTTACATTGAGAAAAAGAACTCTTGATTTTCATAAAGAGTTTACAAAGATAATTGAGGCATTGCTTCTTAAATAGGATCTTTTTAGTAATTACCTCAAAAAAAAAGAGTATTTCTGCTTGAGCATGAGTTTATATTTATTAGGAGTAGTATTGAGCATCGATATGGGGATGAGTTGACACTACTCATATTCCTCATAGATCATCTAGTCAACATGGGTAAAGTATCGTACTTTTTAGACGACTCCTTATTGCTTTCGAGCATAGCTATAGTGGATCCACTTAGTTGAGATGTTCCATATCCCAATAAAGTATAGGACAGTTCTGGTAGAGTGGGCGAGACGTTGTATTATCATGTTTCTCATAGTGATGGTTGTCGGTTAGTGAATCCCCTAAATAGAGTTAAAAGTGTATTTTTATCATATCACTTAATATGTTGAGTTCATACATGAATAAGTATTTTTAAATTTAAAATAATTTCACTCCTTTATTTCTTTACACTCAGTTGAGTTTATATATATATATATATATATATATATATATGTATTTATTGCATTCCTTTCATTTAGTCATTTCACTTGGGCAATTTTACATACTCGTACATTCAATGTATTGATGTCATTTGACTTGCATCTTTCTATGATATAGATACATTGTTTAGGATCATCAGCAGGTGTTTCGTTGAGAGCACTTTGCACTCTCAGTTAGCTTTTGGTGAGCCTTTTTACATTCCGGAGGACTCCACTTTTATCTTGTAGTTATGTTCTTTGAGGTGTCGTGGTCTTGTCCCAACATCCGTCTTTAATAATAGGAACTTCATAGTAGTTAGTCTTGAGGATGTTTGCAGTATTTCTTTGTTAAACTATTTTTCTTTCAATGAGTACTCTACAGACAGTTTAAGTTGAGTAATTTGAGATTACATGGTTTAATTGTGTTTTAAAGTTTAATTATGTTTGAGTTAGTCTTCCGCTAAGTAGTCAGTCAGGCCAAGGGTTTGGTTGGGAATCAACAATAGCTCTCAATTGTCGGTTGATGTTCGACCTAATCAACTTACACTATTTCGGCTCAAGTGCCAAACAATCGCGTGTAGTGATATAATCCAACCAAGGGTTGGGATCATTCCCACAAGGAGTGGTTTTGAGAATTAATAGAAAAATAAAATCAAGTTCTAATTAATCATAGCTATAAATATTATCAAATATAAACATACTTAATCTAAGGGGTGATGCAAGAGTTAATTATCAATGGGGGTTTGTGTTAATTAACAACTAAAAAAAGCAAAAATATAAGGAAACAAGAAATGGATACGGGATTCTTCGGATGTGATAGGAATATAGGATAAACTAGACTATCGGGTACATGCTTTTGATAGTAAATTGTTGAACATTTGTGACTAGGCTAGACTATAGTTGGGGTAAATTCTCTCTCGAGCAACTTACCCCGAATTAACTCGGTTTCTCTCGAACACCGAGTTGCCGCATTAAGCACAGCCTCCGCCTTAGCCCATTAACTCTCTCGAACTTAATATGTGGGAGAAGGACTAGGGTTCACTCTTTCAAGCTGAACCCATGTCGACCTAATACCACAGCTATCAATTTAGTAGTCTTAGTTTTACGACCTCTCTCTCGAGCAAGCCAAAAATACTAAGATGAAATCGTATTTGCAACTACAATCCCATTAAGTTCATACACAACTACTAAACGAAATCACATTTAAACAACAAATAAACCATCAACAAGCAAGACCCAACAGATAATTTAACCCATATTCACAAAATCACACCCTAAGAATTGGGGTTTTAGTTTGACATGTAAAGTGATAAAAATTTATACCAATATCAGTTTCCATCAACTGGGTATGAAGAATTAAATCTTAAAAGACGTCAGGAGTGATGAATCTTCGAGACCCACGTCCAATTTCTTGGAGTTGAAACCCTTTGAATCTTCAAGGTCTTAGAACAAAGTCTCCAAAACCCTCTAAAACTTGAACTCTCTAAAAACTGTAAAAAGTTCGAATAATAGAAGTGATACTAAGCTAGCTATTTAAAACAAGTATTTATAGTGTTTGAAAATTTGTGCAGCGGAGGACCATTCGGCGCAGTTAGTCGGGATCGCCGATACGCTCGGCGATCCACCTTTTGGTCAATTTCATCACCTTCCTAAAAAGCCTTCAGTATTCTCGCGTTTTGAGGCATTGGGCGATAGCAGTACTACTTCGCGGAACTACTCGGCGACGCGCCGAATGCTCATTTTCATCACAGAATTGACCTTCTCCTTTAGGGCTCAGCACACTGGAACAAAAGGCGATCTCCAGGCCGATCGACGACTCGCCAACAGGGCTCGGCGATCTTCAGGCCTTCATTACTTCGTTCTTTTCAGCCGCCTTGTTCCTTTTTGCCAAGTAGTGTCCATTCTTTGCCTCAAACTTCAAATACCTTAAACTTAAGGGTTTACATAAGTTATTGAGACAAAATATGCTTTTGAGGACGCTAATTCCATTAAAATATAGCCCTAAATGAGTCCAATTTGTGGACTCATCAACACCCCCAACTTAAACTTTTGTTTGTCCTCAAGTAAAACTCAAGTTCAGCAATTCTAAAAGGATGTCTCAAACAATGCTACACAAGACTCAATCATGAATGTACACAACAAGACTCAACTTACTCATGCAAGGATCAATTGTATACTCAAAGACTCAAGTTGTGACACACCATTATCAAAGATTCTCAAGCTAACTATACTTGCTTCAAATGCAAGTTCGAGCTCAACAAAGGTATTCGAATGCCCTCACACAAAGAATGATTCCATATTCACACACAATGGTTTAATCAGTTAAAGTTCCAGAATCAAATGCAATGCTCACTCTCACAAAGAAGAACACAATGCATGCTTTCACCCATAGGTTTGCCCGTAGTTTCCAATCAACAATTGTTTCAGCTCACTCAAGATCAAAAAGGTCTTTTCAAGGCTTGTAATGGGGCTGAGTGCAAAGGTATGGTCATTTAAGCTCAGTGACTTTCATCCTTATGAAATGTGGTGCTTTCAACACTCCCTTTCCTCTTCTTTCATCATTTTCTTTAGTGCTCATAAGTCATCCCATTATTCACTTCCATGGATTGTTCGGAACCCCCATTTCTTTTGTACTTTATTCCACAACTTTTTCATTCTTTTTCTTTCTTTTTTTTTGTATGGAGGGGTTCCATATTTTTTTTACACCATGGGTTAAAGGGGACTTTTCTTGCACTTCTTGACTTGCCTTCTCTTTTCACCACACCCCCAATTTAGGCTTTTGGCCTAAGTTGCTTAGTTGATCAACCACGAGGATTATAGGTAGCGGATAAAGAAAGGTCATGTTTTCATCAAGTTTCTTCCAAAGAAAGGTAAGGCTCAAGGGGTGTTCAAAAGAGGTTCGCACACTCACAAGGTAGGCCACAAAAGAGGTATATGTCAAATTGGCTCACACTCTTCGAAGTTGCCTAAGATCATATCAAGAGATAGCCTTACTTAGTCGACCGGACCAACGGGGCTAATTCTAGGTGTTATCATGCATGGTTCATAGTAAGCTCATCACACAAGACATCAACACAAAAGTCAAACAAGACTCCACACTTTCGCTAGTGTGCAACGTTCATCACAAGAGAATCAATTCGATAATTGGCTAGTCACAACGAGATGCAAAGAGTTCACATATTGACTATGTAACTTCAATTGGTCTCATCATAGCCGCACATTCATGTTCGTTCGATTATGAGCACTATTTGAGTCATCGATATTGATCAAAACCGAGACTCAAATTTGCTGAAGAACAGCCACATTCAAGTACATACAAGAGTGGGCAAAAAATTTGGAGGGGTCAAAATCATTTACAATTTAAAACAAAAGGAGCCACAAGCTCAAACATCCATAAGAAAACAGTATAAAACACAATTTTAAGCACAACGACCCAACTATATAAACAAAACATGAACATAATCAGCACACAAATGTGGGCCACACACCACCACAATTTAAAAACATTTGTCCTCAAATGCAAATAACAATATCCAAAAGTGAGAAGAAATAAAGACAGAGAGGGAGGTAAATAACAATATCCAAAAGTGAGAAGAAATAAAGACAGAGAGGGAGGTAAAGAGGGAATCCTGTCTAAACAGTCACTCCATATGTCTGGGCATCAGTGCCCGATGCCTCACCCTGAGCTTGGGCATCCGTGCTCGAGGTCATATCAGGAGGAACAACAGTGCCACATTCACCAAGTTCTGTTGACTGTGATTTTGCCAGAAAGACATGCACTGCCTGTAGAATCCCCTGGCCCATGAAGGAATATTATGGTCCAAGTTAATGGTTTTCCTGGAAAAGTGGGCCTCTTGCCCTTGCCTTTTCCAGTGGTTGTGGGTAGTTTTGACACTTTTCCTTTCGACGTAACTGCATCCTCCTTTATCGCAATCCCTTTGAACTTCTCTTGAGCTAGCGTTATTCTTTCAGCAGCTTTTGATTTAGTCATGTTTGCAAAATCTCGAAGAGAAGTTAGAGAAACTTAAACAAAGCTCATTAGAACAATTTCAGACAGACTCACCAAACTAGAGGGTGACTCGCTAAATTTCTTGGGCGAGCTAGATCGAACTCGCCTAAAGGATTAGCTCTAAAGTTACAGCAAATAGGCGATGGGAAAACAACTCGGCGTGTCGCCGTTAGCCTTCGGCGAACAAGTACAAGCTCGCCGAAAGTTCTAGTGCATAAAGGCTAAGGGGTGCAGATAAAGGGCGAAAGAGAACACATTCGGTGAGTCGCCGAATGCTTTTGGCGACATCAAGCTTCTCGCTGAAAGTTATAGAATCAATCATCAAATAACGCACGAAATCAAAAGCGAGATGGGGACATTAGGCGTACCGCCGAGTGGTTTGATGAGCTCGACCCAGCTCGCATAACGGCCCAATGTGCCTATCTTCAACCTAACTTCTCGAATTCAACCCTGTAACCCCCAAAAACAAAATCAAATAATGCACCAATACAGTTAAGGTAGGACCCATAACACCCAAACACAACCCCTTGAATTTTAATCCAGTTTAAGGCATGCCACTACGGGAACTCAACAGTCACAACTACTCGAGCAAGATTATCAAATTATATCATGAATGTAAATAATCTAATCCTATCAGGCAGGATCAGAACACTTCAACAAGATCAGGGTATTAAAAAGGAGTATAAATTAAGATAAAATAAACTTGGGGCATAGACAACCAACCTTTTGTGTCGATAAAGAGAAGATTGAAACTCTAGGCAGCAATGTAATCCAATTCTGATCACAAATTAGCACTAAAAATACTCAAAAAATACAAAAATATAGAAACTAGCGTGCGGGTGTGAGTTTGGGAAGATAAAAAGTGAGGGAAAGTGAATGAGGTTGAAACCTTTAAACCTGTGGTCTGCAAAACCATCCAGTTTTCACCCATTCGGCAACGTTCGTCGAGCTCGCCTATCCTCTCGGCGATTCGCCGAGTGTTCATTTACCTCACCGAATTTTACAGAACCTCCAGTGAGTGTGGGGGTCCCAACGGCGATCTCCGTTTGAGATCTCCGACATGGTCGGCGATTCGCCAATAATTTCCCTAGGTTCGCCGAGTTTTACAGACTCCAATTTGAAGATGTCTTGAGTCAAACGGCCGATTAGGTCATGTTCGCCGACCTCTTCGGTGACTCGCCGACTGGAACTGTTGCTCGCCACCCTGCACTTTTTTGAACACTTTCCACACTTCAACCTGTACAAACAACACACCATTATTTTACCAAAACATAAATAGAAAGCAATAAGGGGTGTTTTGGGTTGCCTCTCAAACAGCGACTTAGTTAACGTCGCGGCACAACGCAAGTCCACCTTCAAGCCTCATACTTAGGGTTAGCCATAGTATTATTAGGTAAACCCCCATGCTATCTCGGATTGAGATGAGACGATATATGACCCATTTGGGTCTCCAACTGCTTTATCGACACTGAATAGGAGGTGACGGTCTGGCTAAGGGTGGACACATCTTCTTTCATTTCTTTCAAAATTTTGTCTGACCCTTCAACTTTGTTGAGGATACGAGAGAGTATATCCTTAGACCTACCACCTTTCAAATCCTTCGACTTTTGGCACTCATGGGGAGGCACATACATGTCCTTCTCCCCATCCTTCCAATTAGGATTTTAGTCCCTCCATTCTCGGTCGTGATCCTTCCAACCATCCTTTCTAGCCCAACCTTGGTTACCACCCTGCCTCGGGTAGATTGAACGATAACCACCGTCTTGGTTGGCTAGAAAATTTTCCTCCTCATTATACAAGGCTTCAAACTTCGTCTCCTTAGGATTTGCGCACCCGACCCCAATGGCATAGACACCACAAGCACCAGCCCCCATGATATTTTTGGATAAAATGTCAAGTTGTGTCATGATCTTGGCCATGTTTTGGTCTCTCTCATGATCTTTTTCCATCTGCTCCTTAGATAGCTTGAATGTGAGAGGGGAGACATAGTCTTCACTAGTGTACCATGCTCTATTTATGGTTGTCATGCCATCTAAAAGTTGGGCTGCTATTACATATGGTTGTTGCATCAAGCCTCCAGGTGAAAGTTGGTCAGCAACACCTTTGTTTACCAAGTCTAGACTTCGATAAAAGTACTGCAACAAAACGTTGTCGAGCAGACCATGAGTTGGGCATTGGACCACCAACTTTTTGAATCGCAGCCAAGTCTCATGGATTGGCTCACCCTCTAGACGTATAAAACTTTGAATATTGTCCCGAAGAGTCATCATTTTCGAGGGAGGGAAAAATTGCACTTGAAATGCGTTTACCAATTCCTCCCAAGAAGTGATGGATTCGCGTGGCAACTCCGCCAGCCACTTGCAAGCCTCTCCCATCAACGAGAAAGGGAATAACCTTAACTGGACTGACTCCTGAGAGATTTTTGAAATAGAATGGTCTGCACACATCCATGAAGTTTCGAAGATGCTCATGAGGATCTTCATGATCCAATCCACTGAAAAGTCCATGTAGTTGCAAGAGTTGCAACATAGTGCTCGTTATGTGGAACATCGTATTTCCCTCGGTTGGAGGTAAATGGATGGCCCGAATACCTCTCATGAGATGGGGGTCATTAATGTTGGGATCTTGGACATCGTTGAGATTTCCGATGTCGTCTTGGGGCTCACCTGGCTGCCATTACTGCTATTAACACTCATGCTTCCTACATTCAACACAAACAATCAAAACAAAACTAAAATTTAAGTAAGCAGACTATGACTAACAAAAATGAAAATCCTATTCAACTACAAATTCTCAAATAACACCACTCCCCAACAGCGATGTCATTTTGATGTTCGACGTAATCAACTAACACTATTTCGGTTCAAGTGCCAAACGATCGCGTGTAGTTATATAACCCAACCAAGGGTTGGGATTGTTCCCACGGGTAGTGGTTTTGAGAATTAATAGAAAAATAAAATCAAGTTCTAATTAGTCATAGCTATAAATATTATCGAATATAAACATACTAAATCTAAGGGGTGACGCATGAGTCAATTATCAATGGGGGTTTGTGTTAATTAACAACTAAAAAAGTAAAAATATAAGGAAACTAGATATGGAGACGGGATTCTTCGGATGTGATAGGAATACGGGATAAACTAGACTATCGGGTACATGCTTTTGATAGTAAATTGTTGAATATTTGTGACTAGGCTAGACTATAGTGGGGTAAATTCTCTCTCAAGCAACTTACCCCGAATCAACTCGGTTTCTCTCGAACACCGAATTGCTGCATTAAGCACAGCCTCCGCCTTAGCCCATTGACTCTCTCAAGTTGAATGTGTGGGAGAAGGACTAGGGTTCACTCTCTCGAGTTGAACCCATGTCGACCCAATAACACCGGCTATCAATTTAGTAGTCTTAGTTTTACGACCTCTCTTTCGAGCAAGCCAAAAACACTAAGATGAAATCGTATTTGCAACTACAATCCCATTAAGTTCATACACAACCACTAAACGAAATCACATTTAAACAACAAATAAACCATCAACAAGCAAGACCCAATAGATAATTTAACCTATATTCACAAAATCACACTCCAAGAATTAGGGTTTTAGCTAGACATGTAAAAGAGATAAAAATTTATACCAATATCAGTTTTCATCAACTAGGTATGAAGAATTAAATCTTAAAACACATCAAGAGTGATGAATCTTCGAGACCCACGTCCAATTTTTGGAGTTGAAATCCTTTGAATCTTCAAGGTCTTAGAACAAAGTCTCCAAAACCCTCTAAAACTTCAACTCTCTAAAATCTGTAAAAAGTTTGAATAATAGAAGTGATACTAAGCTAGAAATTTAAAACAAGTATTTATAGTGTTTGAAAATTTGTGTTGCGGAGGACCATTCGGCGCAGTTAGTCGGGATCACCGATACACTCGGCAATCCGGCTTTTGGTCGATTTCATTGGCTTCCTGCTTTTGCCTTCAGCATTCTCGCATTTTGAGGCATTGGGCGATAGAAGTACTGTTTCGCGGAACTGCTCAGCGACGCGTCGACTGCTCATTTTCATCGCGGAATTGACCTTCTCCTTTAGGGCTCAGCACATTGGAACAAAAGGCGATCTCCAGGCCGATCGGTGACTCGCCAACAAGGGTCGGTGATCTTCAGGCCTTCATTTCTTCATTCTTTTCAGCCGCCTTATTTCTTTTTGCCAAGTAGTGTCCATGCTTTGCCTCAAACTCCATATACCTTAAACTTAAGGGTTTACATCAATTATTGAGACAAAATATGCATTTGAGGACACTAATTCCATTAAAATATAGCCCTAAATGAGTCCAATTTGTGGACTCAACATCGATCATCTCCAGGGTGTAGGCTCAGTGTGTGACAATTTTTTATGTTTGCATGTGTATGATTCCTTTTGTGATCTACTAATCCTTAACAATCCCCCCCCCCCCTCCCCAACCAAATTGCGTGTTGCGTGCATCTGCGAATACACATTGTCCTTCAAAGGACATGTATATTCATTCTTAAATGATCTAATCCTAAACATTCCAGATCTGTTGATATCTGATGTTTTCATCAACCAATCTCATCGGAGACACAAACAAGAATATAACTATACTCGAATTACATTAGAAACAATCAGTACTTACAAAATATTAAATATCATACGTATATACATATATATAGTTGTATATCAGTACACATATAATCTCACTTGATTGAATTTGACCATTTAGTGTTAAATTGAAACTGTTGCACAATAGCATAGTCATCCAATACAGCTTTCAAGGTATCTTTGTCCATGTATACTTGGTCCTCCTCCACAAACTTTTGACTTGGATCTAAAATCACCACATTAAATTCCCCAGATACAAATGAATCAAGTGGTTCTACTAATTCTTCAATTGTCATATATCGTGTATCAATATCTTCAATACCACTTGTACAAATTGCTCCAACGCTTCCCACATGTCGTTGGATTGAACTTTCCACATCTCATTGTTTCCATTACACTTGTCCACAATGCTTACATAAATAGAATATTTGTTAAAACCGTTTATAGGTTTTTTGAGCATCACATACACTCTCACACTCATGTCATTGTGTATGACCCTCGGTGTTTTGCTTTCTTCCACTTTGTATTCCAGTTTCATTTTTTTGGCAGTCATATCAACACAAACTTGATTGCTAATTACATTATACAATTCCTCATACGATGTGTGCTCCTTAAAATCAATCCCCTCAATAGTGTAATCAACATAACAATTCTCACCATTCCATTTCCCCGAATGCATTACCAAAATTGTTATAGTAGCCATCACTGATCATATACAAATAAAATATATTTAAATGTAGTAATTACCTAATATATATATCAACCCCTAACATATACAAACTAATATAATTAACTGAAAACTAATCAATTATACACATTTGTTGACTTAAATTATATAACGACTTGTATAAAATCTATATAATATAGAGTTCACACCATAACGTATACAAATTGATACAACTAATCAAAAATTACTTAATTATATACATTTGTTGACTTAAAATTTATAACGACTTGTATAAAATCTATATGATATAGATTTCAAACCATAGCATATACAAACTGATACAACTAATTGAAAATTTTCTCAATTATATACATTTGTTGACTTAAAATATATAACTAATTTTATACAACGACTTCTATACTATCTATATAATATACAATATATTTAGACAAATAATCACACACAAACAAACTTAATCTTGAAATTTGACACCAAGAATATACATCTATAAATTATTTTCACGCAAATCAACTACTTCATAAAGAATCTTAACACAATTCAAATGGATATTCGTAGTCCATAACACAACACTGTAAATCAAACATGAATTAACCAAGTAATATATCAAATACATATAAATTGAATGTAGTTTAGAAGAATATACAACTTGTAATGGATAGATTGTTACGTCTACCTTTCGTTGTTTAAGCCACAAAAAAAAAATTGTTTTCATTATATTTCTAAAGACACTTCGATAGAATGAAAACAATGGATACTTTGTGTTTCCTCAAGAAGAAGAAGACATATTTGGTAACATATCCTAATTAAACTAAACGACCTTTAATTAAAGTATTGTTTTCCTTATTTACCGCACAATAAGTTACATATAATTAAACCACCTTTTGTACAATTAATAATTAAAAAAAGGCGAAAATATACAAATCAAAATCGGTGTAGCTATTTAAACTATAGCTATGATGCGTAAATATAGGCAAATTACAGTTAAGGAGGCCTATTATGTTCTCTATTGTTGCTATTTATGAAATCTTTCCCCAAAAAAAGGCAAAGAAAAATTAAACAAGATAGATATAAAATTCAAATTTCTAACCGCACTGAGAGAGGTGCACCCAATCATCATCGCAATACATGTACTTCAGAGTGTGGGTTCACACATCTATATTTAATAAAAATTTGAAAAACTATAATACTACTATATATGATTTTGAGAGGGGAGCATGGATTCACATTAACCCAGCAACCCCCTCCTGCATATGCCCGAAGAAAAAATTAGATGAGATTCAAAACACCTAGCATCTCGGGTATGTTTGGTTGGGAAACAAGTCACTACAACAAAAACAAGTTTTAGCGGCAATAACTCTGCAAATTAACAAAGATACCATTTTTCGTAGCGGAACTGGTAGTTGGGGGATTCATGAAAGTGGTAGTGTGGTAGGTGAGTATTTTATTTTAAAGATTTTGTATTCTTTTGCTAAGTGTCTTAATCTTGATATCCCTTTAATGTTATTTTTTGGTAGTGTGAAATTCATGGTAAAATGTAATAATATTTATTGTAATATTCTTCCGATAGCTGTTTTAATCTGAATATTTCTTTAATATTATTTATGATATATTCTAGATATAACATATCTTCGGTTCTTTGGTACATATATAAATTTTCTTCCATTAATTATTCTAATAGTTTTATATCTTCCATAGATTTTATCCAATATTGTAAATATTCGTAGTTCATTTTAATCTGAATTTATTTCTAAATCATACCATTCTATTCTTTCGAAGTCTAAATCATGTAGGTCTATTTCATACCATTCTTGATTTAATATATCTTCTGATTCGTAATCATTAAATATTTTTTCCCATATTATTCTTCTTAATTCGATTATTTCTATATTTTTAAGTACATATAAGATTAAAGTTTCGTAGTTTTTTATCATTTCATCATGCATGTATGTAGTCATGTTCTTTATTATGCAGGTTTTTTATTTCAAATTATTCCTTTCTATCATATTCATAATTGATTAAATTCATATTAGATCATTATGAACTAGATTATCTTTATCATGTTTTCCTGTCACTACTAGCATCGTACTTTAGCGAATACTTTCTTCTTATCAGCGCCTCAACTTTGTTTACTTCCCTAAACGGCTTTCCTCGCCTACCGGTTTCAACATTAGGATGGCATAGTATAGAAATTTTCTCCCTGTTTCCAGTGTGCTAATAAACTAGAAATCATGATTCAAATAATTCTAATACATAATAACTAAGATAAATTTATTCAATCATATATATGATATTCAGGAATATATGAAATTAGTTCCGCATATTTTTTGAACAATATACCTTTGCCTCTTACTTAGCCATGCTATCTGAAATATCTGACTGGATTTCAGATTTATCTATTAACTTTTAAGTATTTAGTATCTTTAAGAGAGTTTTTTGAAAGGAGAGTTTTTATTTAGGCGTTGCCTGCCTTCTAATGTTTACTACTAAGTCTATATATAGACATACAAGTTTACTATTCTAAATACTTACGCTTTTTACATCTGTCTACTACTATTTACTACTATTCATGACTACTATTCATGAATAGTTCTTATTTTGTCTACCACTATCATTTTTACAACTTATTTGCACATATTAATAATGTACACTATCTACCACATACACTTGTCATTATTTGTACACTTATTTTGAAAGACCCATACCTACTTTATGACACACACCAAACTATTATGACTTTTTACATTACATTATTTTACACATAACTTTCTCCGTTCTTATCTTTTTCTCCTTCTTGTTTTCTTCCTCGTTGATTATTCCAACTGGAGGTCTGGAATTATATTATCTTCTCCGTTGCACTTTGAACATATATGGTCCGGGTATTTATGACCAATTAGCTTGCAATATCTGGTTAATAATTCTGCTGAAATAAATCCTTTTTTTAGTGCTCGTGTCGTAGGTCGTTCTTCTGGCTTTAGTAGTGATAAAATCCATCTTTGGACTTCATCCATATCTGCTTTCCTTAGCTCCCTTGAATTGGAATAAATCATTAGCTGGTCTCTTGCATAGTAGCTCCATATAGCGTTTCCGTTTAAATAATTATTTGCTAGCTCTTGTATAATTGTTGATATACCAATTATCCTTTTGTTGGCATAAAAACTTGGTATCTCTATTTTGCATATCTCTTCTTGTTATCCGATATCCTCGGGTATAATCATATCTTTAGTTAATCCTATCTTGATAACCTGTATTAGAGGTTTTATTTCCTCGTATAATATCTCCGATGGTGCTGTATAGAATTTTATATAAAATAAATTTCCTTTCGTAACTCTTTTGTATGTGATGAATGCTTTGTGTAGTTCTGGTATTCCACTAACTTCTTCTCCGTCGTATGTGTATACGGTATTTAACAGTCCGTAGTTGTAACATGTTCTTACTAAATTAGCGTTAGTTTTCGGTTGTGCAATTAACTTGTTATATCCTTGTAACTTTTGTGTCAAATAATCTTGGTTTGGTTCTTTTGTAGTTGATCTGGGGTTGCGGTTTAAATAGGTTTGGATTTTGTGGATATTTTCAATATAGGTTCGTGTGATGTAGTTATATGTCTTTTTCTCATTTTGGTTTTGCAAACTATCTGCGTATGTAGATGTTTGTAGTTCTATGGACACATGTCTAGGTGTCCTTTAGGTAAATGGTTTTGCAAATAGCTGGTTTAAGTTAGCATTTTTATGTTGTTTATCGCTAACTTGTTTGCTTGTACCTGCAGCTGTATGTAAACAAACATTATGGGTTTTAAGGAGTTTCCCATCGTCTCCTTTTAGCTCTGGGTTTTTTCCGTCTTCCGATCGACGTAGCTCCGCATTTTTATAGTCATGCTGCTGACTAGCTTTAGACTTTAGATTATCTTCATCAGTCTTTAGCTTTTGTATCTTGTTGTCCATACTATCCACTTTTGTACAAAGTGTAGTAATAGCTTTGAGTATCTTTTCAATTGTATCTTCTTCCTCAGTCTCAGTTTGAGTAGCTTTGTCGTGATAGGTAATCTACAATAACATTCTTATCAGTTTTTATTACTTCAATTGTAAATGTAAAATTTAATATATTTAATACCAATCTCCTTATTTCTTTTGTTGTTACCGAATCTTGTATTTTTCTTGTTAGCCACCATTTTACTTGTGTATTATCTGTTCTTATAATAAATTTGTTATATACAATATATGGTTCAAATGATAATAAACACTTATATATTGAATATAATTCTTTTCTATTTATTTCCCATTTTATTTCTGTATTATTAAATGTTCCTAAATAATACCTGCAATGATGTTCTATCGTAGTGTCATCATACCTGTATTTTAATATTCCTCCATAACTTTTTTCACTCGCATCTGATTCTATTATATAAGTAAATTTTTTGTTTTCATCTGGAAAGTATAGTTTAGGTAAGTTTTTACATAATAATTTCACCTTTTGTATTTGTATTTGGTCTTTTTTATCAAACTGATATTCTATATCTTTCTTTAATTATTGTTGTAATGGTTTTAAATTCTCTGTTAATTTTGGTATGTATTCTCTTACTTGATTTACTAGTCCTAAGAATGACTGTAATTTCTTTTTTGTATCTAGTTGTTCATTTGAGTTAATTATTTTTTGTACTATATGTGTTTGCATTTTTATTCCCTTTTTATCAATTTGTATTCCTAAGAATTCTATTTGATTTTTCATTATATCTGCTTTCTTTTACTTAGACGTATACCTGAATATTCTATGATGTGTATAAATTTTTCTAATAATCTTATATGTTCATCTTGTGTCTTAGAATATAATAATATATTATCAATGTACACTACACAATTTTCTATTTGTTTAAAGTAATTGTCCATAAAGTGTTGATATCTACCTGGTGCGTTTTTATATCCAAATGGTAATACATTTCATTCATAAAATCCTTGTGGTACAGTGAATGTTGTTAATTTTTTAGATTCTTCTTCTAGTTTTAAGTGATAAAATCCTGATTTACAATCAAATTTGCTAAAATAATTATATCCTTGTATTTGTCTTATCTTTAGTATTTTATTTGGTATCGGATAATTATATGTTTTAGTTTTTGCATTTAAATTTATATAATCAATAACCATTCTGCTTTTTCCTCTTTTTTGTTCACTATGTTTATTTACTATAAATGTCGGGCTTGTATGCTTACTATTGCTTTCTTGTATATATCCTTTTTCTAGTAATTCATCTATATGTATTTTAAATTTGGTTAAATCATTAAAATTATACTTTAATGGTTTTTGGGTTATTATACTATTATTATCAATTAGCTCAATTTTTATTTTTGTTTTATGTTTCTCCCATCCTTGTAAAGGGTCCTCACTATATAATAGTTCTAACTTATCTTGAATTATTTTTACTTTATCTATAGAGAATATAATTAATTCTATTTTAGGGTCTTCTTCTTTTATATTTTCTAATTTTTGTGTAATTTTTTCACTTTTTTTATCCATTCTGTTGTTTTTTGTTTTTTATTATTTACTCTTTTTACTCCTATTTTTTGTTTACACGGTGTCGTGAACCACCAGTGTGTTTTTGTTATTATATGTGGGTATAATTTTTCTAAAAATGGCATTCCTAATAGCATATCTTTTGTAGTTAATTCAAAGTTATATATTTCTTCTATAGTTAATATCTTATCCATATTTGTATTTTATATTTTTTTGTCTTATATGTGATCATGCTTCCTTCATTATTAAATCTTGTTACTACTATCGGTGTTTTTAATTTTTCCCACTTATCTTCTGGTAAACAATTATATTTACATATATTAGCTTTTGCTCCCGTATCTATCATTGGTGTATAATATCGGTTGTAATATCCTTCTATTATTATCTTTGTAAGTATATAGATTTTCATATTTTTATTATACTAAAGTCCTTTTTATTATTACTCTTTTATTTTCATAATTTATTGTTAACTGTTTGTATTCTAGATTATATGGTTTTACTTGTTCTAGCCATTTTATTCCTAAAATGATATTTTTATTTCCTTGATATATTTTGAATTTTATCACTATTGGTACTCCTCCAATGATTATTTCCTTTTCTGTAGTTTCTTCGGTATACATTAATATTTTGGTAGTTCGGGGCATGATTGCTCAATAGTTATTATTTCATCTTCCGTCACTAATTCTCTTGTAATATAGTTTTCTTCTCGTCTTGTATCTATTAATATTAAATATTTTCGTTGTTCCATTATTCCCCGTTATATAGTAATGATGTGGTTTTATTTCGTCTTCCATTGATTTTTGTGGGGTTTTCTCTATTCTTCTTGAGATACTCATTTTTTATGAAAGTTGGGGTATTTCATTGTTTATTCTTTTTTATGTGCTTAGTCTTTCTTTTACTATTTCTAAATCTTCTTCTATATCAATTTCATTATAACTATAATCATTTTTATATATGACTGTAACTATCCTTTCAAAAGGATCTTCTATTTTTATTTTATCTATTTTATTTTTTGCTGTTATTTTATGTTTTGTTGTTAGAACATATAAGTTTTTACATCTAGCTGTAAATATTTTACTTCCTGGGGCTAGTTCTATTCCTGACATTCTCCAATATAATACTAATGATTTATCTATATTTCTGTCATTTATTGCTACTGAGTAATTAGCACTTATTATAAATTTAAATTTTTGGTATATGATGTTACCTCTTACTGCACTTATTATACTTTTTTCTATGGGTTGTATAATTCTATCATCCGCTAAGTATATTTCTATGGGTGTATCTATTCCTTCTCTAAAACATGTTTTTATTAATATTTATGTTCCTCCTAAATGTACATATTTAATTGGATTTTTAGCCTTAATATCTTGTATTTCTTTATTTATTATTCGTTTATTTATTATTGGTATTTTGGCTTTTCTTTTAGTGTATTTGCAATCTATGATATGTTCTCTTTGACTTACTACGTAATATTCTTCTTTTTGTCGTTTAAACCAGTTTCTTATTGTTGGTATTTCGAATATTTTTGCTACGCTTAGGTCTAATTCTTTTCCTTTTATTTGTTCAAATATACTATTATCAAATATTATTTTCTGTTCTAAATATTCTTTGTCTTGATGTTCCTCTTTATTTATTATTTGTATATCTGCTTCAGTCATTTGTTATATTATAGAATTCATTATCTGATCCTATTTTTGTGTCATTATCTATTTCATTTTCTGATATTTCATAAATGCTATCTTTACTTTCTAATTCATAATCTATGTATTCTATCTGCGTATATTTTTCATCGTCTATTATTATTTCCGATATTTGTTTTTTCTTTGGATTTTTAGGTAATTTACAATCTCTAGCTATATGTCCTAATTTTCCACAATTATAACAAGTATATTCCGTTAGTTTTCTTTTTGGTCTATATGGTCTTTTGGTTTTGTAGTTTTTTACATAGTACCTTCTTCTTGGTTTTTTATATTTATATTTTGATCTATATTTTTTATTATACTTCTTTCTATTTTTATAATACCTATCCGTACAACCAAATTGGGGTGCTGTTTTATTTTTGCAACATGCTAAGTTTTTTACTAATATTTTTTCCATTTTTATTTCTTCTTTATGCTTTTCACATAGTTCCATAAATCATCGTTGCAAGAATTTCATTCTAACTCCTAAGGTGTCCGTTAATTCTGCTTCATTCCAACTTTTTATTACTTTTGAATTAAAAGGTTCTGGTAATTTTGTAAAATATAATTTTCTTATTTCTTTACTTTCTTCTGTGTTATATGTTCCTTTATAATAGTATTCTCTAAATGCACATGTATATTCATCTATGTAACACATGTTACATATTGCTAATTTTGTCATTAGATTCCGATTTATGATTTTTTTCTTTATTTTGTTCTTCTACCTCTGTTGTCATACTACTAAATTCATTTCTTATAGCTATTTCGTATTTATTTAATATTTCCATGGTTGTAGTGGCTATTCCACCATCAAATTTCTTATTATTTCTTAAAGTTGTTAAGCTTTCACTTGTTAAATTTTGTAGCCATAATTTTACTGTTCCTATAAGTGTTTTTTCTATGTATCCTGGTGCCTCTGCTATTACTATTTTGTTATCTATTAATTGTTTTGATATGTATCATATCCATAATTGGATTGTTTTATTTATATCTGCTACACAGTCTAAATCTAAAAAATCATGTTGTCCAGGTATTGGTTTAGGCGTCCATTTTCTACTTAATTTTTATCCCATGTAGTTTTTTCTTTATCATATTGTTCATAATTTTCATTATAATATTTTAGATTAAAATTTTTTGGGTTTTTTACTCCTGATGTGCTAGGTTTTTCGTCCATGTCTACGTCTTCTGTATTTACTTCTAAATTCTTTGTATTATCTATGTTTGCTAAAAGTTCCGTATATGTTTCGCTTGTTTCCGAATGTTGTTCTAGATCATCATTGTTTATTTCATCAACTCTTATTTCGGGGAGATTATCTTGGTTATTTTCTTCTTTTTCTTCTAATTTATCTTCTAGTTGCAATTTTTCTTTAAATTTAATTATTTCATTTGCTAATCTTTTTTTTGTTCTTTTTCTTTTTGTTTAACTTCATACATTTCTTTTAATATTGCTAGCTCTTTTTCTAGCTCTATTATTTTAGTATTTTTTACTTCTTCTAATTGTTGTACTTCTTTTTTTGCTTGTTGTTTTATTTTTTCAATTTCTATTTTTCTATCTATTTCTTCATTTTCTTTTGTTATTCTTATCATAGCAGTTAAACTATCTTCTAGTTTTACCGTTTCTTTTTCTAATATTAAACTTATATTGTCACCTATTTTCTTATATCTTCTTCCTAGATTAGAAAATATTATCTTTATTTTTAATCCGTCAAAATTTTCATATGTTTTTTCATCTATTGCGTATTCTTCTTTATTCATTTATAAATTATGTTGTAGTTTATATTCTAAGTTATTTATTTGTATTTCTAGATATAAAATAGTCTTTCTTTGTGCTATTATAGATTTGTGACAAATTCCTGCGAATATATTATTGTTAAGTCTATTTTGCCTATGTTCTAATTCTTGTCGTTTTTCTATAATTATTTCATTAAGTTTTTGTCTATATTCGTTATTCTTGTTATTCATTGTATTTTTAAATATTGAATATATTTATATTCTATTTTAGATATATTATCTATTAATTGATTTAATTTTTCGTTATCAGTTTTTGTGATATTAAGTTGTTTATATTCCGGATATAATTTGTTTAATTTTCTTCTTATTTTTCTTAATTTTCTACTTGTATGTTTCTTACCGTGTTTCTTATTATCCATAGCTCTGATACCATTTTTCGCTATGTTGTAGCTAAAATAACACATTTAGTGACAATTAAGTTATTGTCACTAAAAATAATATTTGGTGTATTGAGTTATCATGGAATTGTTATTTCCCCTCAATGTGGGATAAAAATAATACTGTAATCGCGACCCTTATCCATCTCGACAATGCTCTTCTCTGATTTTATTTTTCTTCTTCTTCTTGTGTTGGCATTGGCATGAGCGACAACAATTTGTTTTTTCTGTATTTGCATTGGGTTTCTTCGTCGCCTTTGGTGTCATCTGCTAGGGTTCAGCTATTGAGTTAGAAAAAAAGTTGTTCATAATGGCAAAATTTATATTGAGTACCAAGATGTGTTAGTTTCCTGTTAATCTATTGTTTTGGAAATTGCTAACATTTCATCTACATGCTTTTTGATGGAGCTACATACTCAGTAAGGATTCATGTAGTCAACCCCAATTTAATTGAAATTATAGCGTCGTAGTTCTTGTCGCTAGTTTAGACTTCAATTCCATAATTCCGTTAAGATCAATTCCATATAAACAACTAACGACTTACAACTATCAATTCCATTAAACTCTTTGCCTTTGTAAGTTGTAAGAATCTTTAAAAACTAACGACTTACACGATGAAACAAGAATGGTAAATAATTCTATTTTTGGTAAATAAGAAAACAAAATCCTAAATTAATTTGATAAAATAAATTTAAAGTCCTAATTGCCTTATAGGAGAGAAGAAAATTTTACCTCATTAGTAATATTTTATTACTATAATACTAATTACTATTATAGTACTATTGATTAGGTAATATATTTCTTTTTTTAGGCTTAAGAATCACTTTCGATATAGAAACTTTTAATGGTTTAAGGTTTGTAACCAGTAGCTAATTATAAATATATTAAAATTGGTTTTTCCTTGAGAAATACTTGGTGAACTATAATTGTTATTAGAACAAGATACATATAACATATTTATTTACGAAAATCAAATGGGATGAAAGAATTAAATTTAAGATAACCATAGCAATTTATATAAAGCAATTTAGAAAAAACACATTTTTTATTTACATAAATATATTATTGCATTTATTATAATCTAACTTTTATTATTTTTACATGCAATCTTTTATATTGTCGCAAGATACTCCAGCTAGATACTTAAACTAAGTCTTATTTTAGTTAAACACATCAATTCATAATTAAGTGTTTCAATTAGACTCTTTTAATTAGGGATTCAAAAAGCTAAATTTTGAATGTCATATCAACTCAATTTCAAAGACTATTCTTAATAAATAAATAATTTATTTTTAGTGTCGTCTTCAATTGAAAAAAAGAAGCCTTTTCTTTTCTCTTAATAAAAAAGTCTTATGTGTCGCGATCCGTAATACTTTATCATGTACCACCTAATTTTATTAATCTCTCTATGTAACGACTCTTTAAGTCTTTATCTAAATCACAATTTCCACAGTAAAGCCAAAGAAGACATCACTGTATTGCGATCATTTGTCAGAACAATGGAATTTATTCACTTAACGGGCACTATAACAAAAACAACTTTTTAGTGGCAATAAATATGCATATAACAAATAGTACTAAAGTTTTTACCAGCATTAGTTAATTGTCATTGGATCCAATGTCGCAATAGGCTTTAGGGACATTTCAAAGAGTGCTAATTGCCTCTAAATATACATATTTAGCAGTAATTAAACTATTTTCGTTAATTAATTGCCGCTAAAGACTATTTTGACGTAGTGGAGGAAGATTTTGAGAAGAAACTCATGTGAGAAAGTAGGAATTTTTAAGTTGCATTGTAAAGTTCACCTTCTTTGCAGCAACACTCTCTTAATGCCTACAAATTTCTCTTGAATATGCAGTTTACTCTCAAAGTATAAACGTGAATACAAGTAATTTTGGAAAGATCAATAAATAAACTTCATAAGACCAAGAGTTTGTTGCATGATCAACATAAACATGTCTCAATCATACATAACCAAATATTAAATAAGTAATTTTGGATCGATCAAACTCTCGTTGAAAGTAAGTATTTCAACTATGTTACCACGTTTAACCAATGAACTAGACCATAATCGAAATGGTCCTTTGGATGTCCTTAATGACTGAAGTCCTTTAATGCCCTTTAATGCATAACACCATCTGCAAACCTATAAATGGACTTGGCTATATAAAGATGGGACATTTTTATGTTAAATCATTTAGTCCAAGATTTCTTGACACCATAACGTTTCATTACCAACAACATAAAAGTACCCACACAACTAATACGATGATGTCACATTGGATCTAGTAAAGGTATATACCTCATCTGAAATACTTAATGAAACCAGATAAGGGCTCATAACAGCCAATAACCCAATGAATTTGACCTATATACTTCATTTAATTTTCTAGATAGGTGTTTGATTGACCACCCTTCACTACATGTGGATACACCATTATCCCCTAAAGGGATAGTGACAAAAAAAAATAGGTAGAGAGATTAAAAACACATAGAATGTCTAAGTCCAACCAACAACAATTAAACTCAAAACTCACATTATAATTTAGTAACATATTATAATATACTAATTTAAGAGTGAAGGGTTAAAAACACATTTTTTTATTGAGTTTCACACCTGAATTATTGAGTGTAAGTTTTGTACTTGAACTATCAAGTAAAGGTTAGGTGGCACGCCACGCAGTATAAGGGTATGCGAACATCAGCAGCTCAACCATTTCCTTGCCTTCACATATGATTTTAACCTCATAGGATTCAAGTACATTCAACAAATTAGATCAATTCAGAAATGACAAAATAAAATATAATAGATGAATTAACTTTATAAGACCAAGAGTTTGTTACATAAAAATGTTTCAATCATACATAACTAAATATTAAAGAAGTGATTTTGGAGAGATTAAACTCTGCGTGAAAGTAATTACATGAAAGGTGTTACTACATCCAGAAAATGAATGAAACCAATAAAACAATAATTGAAGTGGTCCTTTGGATGTCCTGAATGACCTAGAATACCCTCCTTTGTCTACAGTGTGGCAGTCAAATAGTACATCACCATCTGGAAACCTATAAATCGGTTTGGCTGAATTAAGTCTGATAAAGTTAATTTTAAATAATTGAGTCCAAGATTCCTTGATGTCACAGTCTTTCATTGCCCACAACATAAAAGTATCCTCCCCACCAATCATTGTGCAAGAGGAAGAAACACAAAGCATTCCTTCCAATACTGAAATGTTACATTCTTTGATGACAATGTTGGGAGGCCTATAATAGCACATTGACCTGGAAATGCTATCTCTGTAAGTGTCTCATTTGAAATACTTAATGAAACCACAAGAAAACCGTAAGGAATCCAATGAAATTCTCCATGTACAAATGCCATAACCAAGGCAAAATAATTGAGGTGTCTTGATACAAACTTTTCTCCAAGAAGCACTTTTTAGGGCAAGAATTTCACAATGTGGGTCTACAGGGGTTAGTTTCATGTCATCGTGAATTGTAAGTACCACATAGTCATTAGTAGTTTGATCGTATCCCGATGCGAAAGTAGAATTTAATATTCCAAATTCAGGAGGGGGAAGTAGTATTGATTCTCTTGTGGAGAGGTTCCACAATAGAAGTTGATAATTTGTACGACTAGCAACCCCAATAAGAACCAATCCATCACAAGAACCAAAGAGTATATGACTGTTTGGAGGGAGATCATCAAGTTTTTGTATATCATCAAGGGAGGATAAAGAAGAAGTAGAATAGAAGTAACTTTTCCTATTGAAGTTGCAATGGAGAAGAAGAAAGTTTGTGGAATTGGCATGATGACAATGATGCTTCATCTTAAAGTAAGGATCAGATGTTATATCCCAAGATTTTTCAACACATTTGAATAGGAAAAGAGATCGCATTGGTAACCAACTGAGGACTCCATCATCAAGCCTTGTTGAGAAAAAATTGTTCCCTAGACCAGAAAAAAAATTATATATATATAAGATAAGAAAAACAACAATTAAATTGATTCACAAGTAGTGAATCACCTGAGAATGAGCAACAATATCCATCTCTGCAACGCTCTTCTCTGCCGTTTAATTTTAAAAAAAATAAAATTAGCGAGCCCCATCCATCCAACCAACTAACTAGTAGAGAGTATAATAAAATTGAAGGGATGGATATCTTGGCAAGTATGAAGTGATTTCTTCTTCTTCTGTTGTTGGCATCTGGAAAGATTGAACTTTTTGCTATCGCTAATCCGAGTGGTATTTGCATTGGATTTCTTCTTTTTCTTTTGTTGGCATCTAGAAAGATCGCTAATCTGATTCCCCTTTCTGGTATTTGCATTGGATATCTTCTTCTTCGTCATCATCTGTTATGAATTTAACTCAAAATTCAATAGAACAGTAACTAAACTAGAACACATTCAACATTTTTGGAACGGTTTTCAATTTGTGAAAATTGGAACTAACAATCTAACAATAAAACTGAACTAAATTACAGAACTGAAACATAGCTAAATAAATATAGCATAAATGAAGCTCTTGATCCCGATCTGTAATGAAAGAAGAAGACAGGATTAGAACTGTGTTGAAGAGAAGAGAGAAGAGGCAAGGAAGAAGTTGAAAATTGTTAAGATACCAATATTTTCACGTCTCCTCTATTTCCTTCAACTAGTATATGATAACCTCTCAATTAATCTCAGACGTTGAACTTCATTTAGCTACTTTTAATCCAGGCCCTATATTATTTGCAATTCACTCCTTCCACATCTCCTATATTAACTAATACACCTTCCACTACTAACTTCTATTGGAAAGTTAGTTGAAGTTGTCACACCTTGCCCTATGAAAAACATCATTTCCCTCAAGATGGGTGTTGACGTCCGGAAACCTGGCTTTCAAAAATGCATAGTCCTCCCAAGTTGCTTCTTCAGGTGAGAGATTCAACCATTGAACCAAGACCTTTACCCTTTCCACACTACCTGTACGAACCATCTGCATTTGCAAAATTTGGAGAGGCTTAACAAGAAACCGGCCATCTTCACCGGTAGTAGGCAAAGTGGATTGCACCACCACTCTATTCCCAATTTTCTTCTTGAGAAGTTATACGTGAAAAACAGGATAAAGCTTGGACTCAATTGGAAGAGCCAGTTTGTAGGCCACCTGTCCCACCCTCTCAACACTTGGAACTAAGCTTGAGGTTCCTTTGCAAAGGTAATGAAATCTGCTTGTAGGATTGGAATTCGAGGAACACTAAATCACCCACCTGGAACTCTCTTTCAGTTTTTCTCTGACCTGCATACATCTGCATTCTCTCTTAAGCTTTCAAAAAATTGTCCAAGAGGAGCTGTTGAAGTTGTTGTCTCTTCATGATTACATCTTCCATTGTAGGGATTATGGTGTCTAGCATAGGACCAATAGCCAAATGAGGAGGTGTATAGCCATATAATGCTTCAAAAGGAGTGCATTGAATACCAGTGTGAAAGTTTGTGTTGTACCACCATTCGGAAATGGGCAACCACTGCCTCCACTGAGTTGGTCTATGAAAGGTCATGCACCTGAGGTAGTTTTCGATGCATTTATTAACTCTCTCAGTCTAGACATCACTTTAAGGGTGATAGGCAGTGTTGTAGTGCAACTGAGTTCCAATAATCTAAATAAATTCTGCCAAAAAATGCTCAAAAATATAGTGTCCCTGTCGGACACAATGGACTCAGGCAACCCATGGAGTGTATTTACATGCTTAAAGAATTTGATTGCAACTGTGTTGGCAGTATAAGGGTGGGATAAGGTCATAAAGTGAGAAAATTTTGTCCTCTTGTCCACCACCACTAGAATAATTTCTTTGCCTCTCGACTTAGGCAATCCTTCTTTAAAATCCATGCTTACATGCCTCCATGCTTGATCATGAATGGGAAGGTGTTGTAATAACTCTGGATAAGGCACATTCTCGTCTTTACTTCTTTGACACACATCACAGGCCTCCACATCTTGTATTACCGTTTGCCTCATTCCATGCCAATAAAACACTTGTGCTAACCTATTGTAGGTACCCAACTCTCTAGAATGACCACCATCAGGTGAGTCATGAAAGGTGGTGATCAGTTAGTGCCTTAACCCACCAGTGCTGCCCACATAAACCTTGCCCTTTATTCTTAGAATACCAGAAGAATAATGGAATAGATGAAGACCCAGGTGAGCCACACAGAACTCAGATATTAGTGTAGCTACTTCAAGATCATCTTCATTGCTTTTATGAATTATCATAGCACTAATAGATGACACACTAGCTAAGGCATTGAGCATGTTACCTTCCTTATCCTCAAATTGCCTAGACAATGCATCTGCCACTTTGTTCTCCGCACCCTTTTTGTACTGCACCTCATAGTCTAGCCCCAACAGTTTAGTTAGACACTTTTGTTGTACAATAGTTGTAACTTTTTACTCCAGGAGATACTTTAGGCTATGGTGGTCAATTTTTACCACAAAGTGCTTATACTGAAGATAGTGTCTCCATTTGTCTACAGCATTAAAAAGTGTCATGTATTCCTTCTCATAGATAGATTTTCCCTATGTCTAGGACCAAAAATTTACTGAAGTAAGCTATGGGTCTACTGCCTTGCATAAGAACAACACCAATCCCGGTTAAGCTTGCATCAGTCTCTATAATAAACTCTTTAGAGATCGTTTGGTAGGCCGCATTAGAAGAAATGGTCCATGTATTATGTATGGTATTATTTAGTACTATGTTTGGTAGGAATTTGGGCTTATGTATAACAAATCCATGGATTAGTTATACATCCTACATGGTATTATAGGATGTATTACTAATACCTTCCATTTGGAGGTATTAGTAACACATAGGATATGATACCATGGGATAAGTCTATGTAAAGACAAAATATCCCTCAAATTATTTTAGTTATTTTGTTTATTTTCTTGATTTTATGTTTTATATTTGTACTAGGAAATTTATTTGAATAAATTAGCTTACAAATTATTTAGAGAGTTGTTTATTACTAAATAAATCCAATACAAATCAATACAAATTTGAAATGTGAGTTATTTAACATTTACTAATTAAAAAGGCAAATATATCACTACATGATGTTTGCGATCTTAATATATGTATATATATATATATATATAGAGAGAGAGAGAGAGAGAGTAATTACATATATATTAAACTATAACTTTATGTGTAAATGTAGATGGTTATTTAATTTTACCATTGACCGTCTTTTCGATTTTAGAAATAGATGGTTTATCTTTTTTAAATTGAAAAATTATATTTTGTCAGCGATCAATTTATTAAGATGACAATTATTTATCCTCAAATAATTCAAGTTAAAAAATAGAAAATATGAAAATAAAATTGTTCTTCTCATAGTTAGTTAGAAGGTCATAAAAAAAATGCCCGGCAATTATCTACTTTGACCCAATTACATAATAATTCATGGGTATAATTGGAAAGAAGATTTTTAAAGAGTTTTAATCCAAACACAAAATGAGATGAGAAATAATGAACCAAACACTTGATAAAAATAAACTTTGCATTACTAATCCCTGCACTACTAATCCCTGCATTACTATTCCCTCCATTATTAATCCCTGCGTTATTAATCTTCGTACCAAACGACCCCTTAGTATAATAAGGTAAAGCCAAGACAGGGGTAGTGGACATGGCATGTTTCAAAGCTATAAAGGCTTGATCAGCCTCCTCATTCCACCTAAAAGCATCCTTTTTCAATAGATTAGTTAGTGGCCTGCAAATAATGCCATAGTTGAGGACATACTTTCTATAATAGCATGCGAGCCCCAAAAAACCTCTTAGTCCTCGCAAAGTGGTAGGGGTAGGCCATTCACTCATAGAGTGGACCTTGGTTGGATCAGTAGACACCCCTTCAAAAGTAATGATATGGCTGAGATACTCCACTTGTGATTGACCAAATGAGCATTAAGATCTCTTAGCATACAATGATTGTTTCCTCAGCACTTCAAACACAGCAGTTAGGTGAACTACATGGTCTACAAAGGACCTACTATACACTAGTATGTCATCAAAAAATACCAACACAAACTTCCTGAGTAGGGGTTGAAATACCTGATTCATCAGTGCCTGGAAGGTTGCAGGAGCATTGGTGAGCCCAAAGGGCATTACCTTGAACTCATAATGACCCATGTGGGTCCTAAATACAGTTTTGAACACATCTTCAGGCTTCATCCTGATTTGATGGCATCCAACTCAAATATCCACCTATGAAAAAATAACAAACCCTTATAATTCATCCAATAAGTCGTCCACTTTTTGTATAGGGTATTTATATTTAATGGTAATTTCGTTTAGACCCTTTTAATCCACACAAAACCTCCAAGTTTCGTCTTTCTTCTTAACGAACAAGGCTAGTGAAGAAAAAGGGGAATGGCTGTGTTGGATGATATTATTACTGAGCATTTCTTCTACTTGTTTCTCCAGTTCTTCCTTCTGATAGTAGTTATATATGTAAGGTTTGAGAGATATTGGTGATGTGCCTAGTTTCAAGGGAATAGTATGATCAAGGGATCTTGCGTGTGGCAAGGATTTGAGTTCTGCAAACACATCAGTGTAGTGAGAGAGTACCATTTGGATTGAATTGTTCACCTCTTCTATAACGTCAGTACCAGTAGCTTGGAGAAGGAACAAAGGAGCCATAATGATTTGTCCCTTTGAATATAGTTTACTCATAGTACCACCAGTGATCATGCTAATCTGACCCTTCTTCAGAATTTCCCTTAAAATCACCTTATTACCCTTTCTCCCAATGGTCACAAATTGTTTCTCATGGTCAAACTTAGTAGGGTTATACTTCTTCATCCAGTCATTACCTAATATAATGTCACTTCCCCCTAGTTTGAGAATTCGCGGGTCTTCTACAAAGGTTTTGCTCACCATTTTCCTAGTGAATTTAGGGCACCTGGAATTGCAATACACATAATTTCCATCAGCAACAGTTACTCTGATTGGGTGCAGTAACTAGACTGATAACTAGTTTCCACCACAGTTAAATCATTTATGAAGTTGTGGGTACTGTCGGAGTCGACTAAAATGGAGAGGGGCCTCTTCTTTACCCAACATGCAACCAAGATGGTATTCATTACAATTTCCCAACAAAGCACTAAGACACAGAGCCTTAGGGATGTCAATATCAAGATCAGCAGTCACCTCAACGTCCACCTCATGTGGATCATCTAAGTGCAGAGGTAATTCTTCAGAACCACCAGAAATACATTGTAATTGCTTCATTCTATAGGTATGACCTGGGCTAGACCTTTCACCACACTTAAAACATAGGTGATTAGACTTTCAATGTTCATACACTTCAGAGCCGAGTTTGAGAGGTGCATGTTTCTGAGTAGCAGGTGCTGATCTGTCTCCTAATCTAGGCAAAATAGGGTTGTTTTCATTAAGGACATTTCCCACAATTTTGGGAGGCACTCTATTCTTCTTCTATGCAGCCTCGATTGTTTTTTCTTACATTCTAGCCTGCTAAATAGTAAAACTAAGGGTAGTTGGCTTGAACATTTTGACAACAAACTTAATCTCCTCTTTAAGGCCTCCAATGAAGCTAGACAAAAAGTGTGATTCATTTAGTGCTAGGTTTCGCATGATCATTTGAGCCTTTAGATCTTCAAATTTTCGTAAAAATTCCTCAATGCCCCCAGTTTGGTTGAGCTTGTTAAACTCTTCTACCACATCTTCCATCAAAACATCTCCAAACTTATCACAAATTTCCTCCCTTAATTCGTTCCAAGTAACTGGACCTCTACTTAATACCAAGGAATTATACCAGATCTCTACATCTCCATACAAGTACAGTGTTGCACCCTCTACCTTCGGGCCATCATCAATTCTATAGAGATTGAAGTAACACTCAAACTTACAAACCCATACCTTAGGATTCGAGCCTTCGAAACTATGAAGCTCCCATTTAGGGGTAGGAACATTTGTCGGATTGGTTCGAGTTAGTCAACCATCCTAAACAAGAAGAGGAAGGATCCCATCACCCTTCACATGACCACGCTCCATGAAATTAATATGCTCTAGGAAGAGCTCCAAGGTAACTTGGATTCCATGCTGAGTGGCCGTCAAAGTTTGCTGTCCATTCCGCAGTTCGAGCAACATTTCATCATGTTGAGCTAACTTCTCATCCATAATTTGCATTCGAGTACCTTCAGCCATAAGTGACCAACAATAGTTGTGGAAGCACTGACTCTAATACGAATTATTATGAATTTAAATCGAGATTTAATAGAACGGTAACTAAACTAGAATACAGTTAATTTTTTTGGAACGATTTTTTAATTCTAAAAATTTGAACTAACAATCTACCAGTAAAACTGAACTAAATTACAGAATTGAAAAAGAATTAAATAAAGATAGCATAAATCAAGCTCTTAATCCTGATCTGAAAGGAAAGAAGAAGAAGATATGATTAGAATTGTGTTGAAAAGAAGAGAGAAGAGGCAAGGAAGAAGTCGAAAATTCTTAGGATACCAGTTTTTCACGTCTCCACTCTTTCCTTCAATGTCTATATGATAACTTCTCAATTCATCTCAGACGTTGAACATCATTTAGCTACTTTTAATCCATGCCCTTTATTAATTTCAATTCGCTCCTTCCACATCTCCTATATTAATTAATACTCCTTCCACTACTAACTTCTATTGGAAAGTTAGTTGAAGTTGTTACATCATCATTGCTACCTTTTGAGATGAATAGAAAGAAAAACCTATAGGGAAAGGCTACGACGACGACGGCGACGGTAGCTGTGGCGGCTGAGTAGGGCTTTGCAAAGCTTAATTGTGGTGACTGAAGATGGTGTTGGGCCAAGTTTAGAGATTGGGCTAATTCGAGCGA
This sequence comes from Solanum verrucosum, assembly GCF_900185275.1. Classification (NCBI taxonomy): domain Eukaryota; kingdom Viridiplantae; phylum Streptophyta; class Magnoliopsida; order Solanales; family Solanaceae; genus Solanum; species Solanum verrucosum. Next base: position 165,711 of record NW_026020070.1, on the reverse strand, counting down.
AAGGAAAAGAGAGCCCACTAATTGGGAGAGTTACTTTTCAATAAATATAGATTTACATTAAAAAAATGTATAAAATACATAAATAACCCATAGTGTAAAGCATAAATTACATCATATCCCTACACTTTTTTTCTAATTACAAGAATCCCTTAAAATTTGTACCTTCCGGATACATTAATTCTGATACAAGAAGAATCCACTTGTTGCGCTAAAAGAGGAACAAAACTTTTCTATTGCGCTTAAAAAAGAAAAGAATCGAAAAATTAAATATCAAATGCATATATCACGCAATTATATTGTTGTCACTGCTAATCAATCTCTCCCAAAGCATAACAGTTTCAAAAAATTCAAATTTCAAATTTCTTCTCCCAAATTATCAAAACACTTTTCGATTTCAATTCAAAATCACTGAAAATTTGAGTTGATATATCATGAATATCTCTATTTTGTTGAGATATTCAAGAATCTGAGAAACTAAGGTGACTTATAAATTATATAGAAGTGATGAAATAGTTGTTGGACAAAATATGTTTTTTGTAAATGTCTAATCAGCCATTGCATCTTGGAGATCGATGAGTTGAGGAAATCTGGAGATTCGATACATTACAGAGACGAGCATTGATTTATCCCTATACAATTGGTTGAAGATCCTCTCGAGCTTTATTCAAAATTGTCAAAAAAAAATATAATTCAAAATTATACTCTCAGTTCATCAAAGATCCTTTCAATTTTGATTCAAATTTATCAAAAAAAATTGAGATTCAAAATTCTTCTCCCAGTTCATCGAAGATCCTTTCAATTTTGATTCAAAATTATCGAAACTTTTGATAAGATACATTATGAATATCTTTGTTATTTTGTATTCGGAGGTGATGAAACATGAGCCAGAATTTGCAATGTATCTACTATGCATTGATACAACACACAAAAAGGTTTGAGAGATGTTGTGTAGTCGATTTTTTTATTTGTGATCTTGAGATGGATATATTACTCATGATACATTGTTAATTTTAAAATATTTAGTAACTTGTTAAGTATTATAATCCTACCTAATACATTAGAGTAGTAAAGGTTGCTCATAAGGTGTTTGGTTTTAGATCGATACATTTTTGTGTGGTAGTTATTACGTATCAAATACATGTAGTCTTATTTTGTGTAACACCTCATACGCTTAAGGTCGTCCTTTGTTCGGTAAAAAAGGCTTACGAGCTTAAATTTTAGAATTTTATTTATAACGTCGGACGTGATCTAGGAATGTTGGATTTGAATGGGAATTCAATAAATATATAGTTCCTTCAATAAAATGATTTAACTGCTTAGGAAAAAAAAATTGGGTTAGTGACGATATTATTGTGAATGTATTTGTTTTACAAATGTTCTGTAAATTATTAATTTTTTTAACAGAGATAGAAAAAAAAGTATAATTATGTCAAGAAATTATTATTATTATATAAGGTGGGATTTATTTTTAAAAAAATTTTTGACTAATTGTAATATATGTAAAAAGTTATATATATTTTATCAGGAACCTACAAAATATTCGAGTGTAGACTTAGCGGGATAAGAATAATGTTATATTGGTACATCACTTCCATGTGGAAATGTTGGAGGAGTGCACAAAGTTTGTTCTCATTTAAGACTTACACCTATTATTCAATTTGTTTTTAATAATAAGGAATTAAGATCAAAAGTATGCACTTATCTTGCAATATTGGTTGTTTATAATCTCTAAGAGTACAGGAATATGGGGAAAAACAGACAAAAAGAGTTCCAAAAGCCTCTGTTCACGTTGGAAATAAAAGTAGATTTCATAGGAAAATATCTAGAGCTTTTTATTTTAAGCATCAAAATAAAGTCGATTATCTACTCAAGTCTTTCAAGCTTGGATTCTAGGTATGTGAAGGTTTTTTTTTCCTTTCTTTTTGCATGATCCTTTAAGATTGGTGATTTTTATGCTAGCGTGTTATCGAAAAGTTGGTTGTTAGATGACTATAAATATTGTCGCACGTTATTCCTTTTTAAACTCATATCCGGATAATATTGATTTGGAGTTAGGTTAAGAGACTCGAGAGGTTGTATATTTTATCAAAAGGATCAGATTCTTGTGATGTCCGAGTTGATTGTTGCGTTGTGGTTATATTACGATATTTGGAGTACATATATAATGTGTTAAGTCAGTGGAATAAATGGAAACTAACATTTTATGAGTTGCCTTCAAATTGAATAAAGAACAAAACAATGTAGTACTACAACTATTTGTATGCAGTATCATTTGTTTCCTTTCTATCCTCAACATAAATTACTAATGGGAAAAAGTGTGGTAGCTCTTACCTATAGAATTGATATAAGTTTATGGTTGTTGGTAATAAATAGTTATTGAAACAATCCCTTATTTGACGAGATAAACTGAATGGTGAGTTGTAGAATCACAATGAGCTTCCATGAGGACTAATATTTGCTCTACTTTATTTGAGTCGCTATAACTTTGGTTATTGACATGAAGTTATCTTAGACATACGTTTCATGCCTTTAAGGCTAGGGATCGAGGTGTACGTCTACACTATATGCATTCATGCCATTGAGGCTGGGGATCCGACTGTATGCCTACACATCATGCATTCATGCTATTGAGGCTGGGATCAAGGTGTTCGCCTACACCACATGCATAGTTATTACCTTGTCTTTGAGGCTTTGGAGCGGGGTGTTCGCCTACACCACAATGCATTGCATTGCATTTCATACTCGGGTGTGGGGTGGACTGAGTTATGGTTAACTGAGTACAGGACACTTGAAGCTTGGTAAGTTGTTGTCGTTGTGGTGATATGCAATAAGTCATGAGCAGGGAGGTTGGCTATGACTTATTGGTGCATGGAATTCATTTTCTCGATTTAGTTATATTGTTCTACTATTTTATTTCCTTGAATATTCGGTACATTATTTTGTATTGATGCCCCAAGCCTTGGGTACTACATTTATGCCTGCAGGTACTAACCGACAGGTAGATTTGGACCTTCGCTAGTTGGTTGGAGCTCAGCTTTGTTGGTAAGCTCCACTTATTTAGGTGTTACCAGGTTTTGGTTTTGCGTATATATAGTGTTGAAGGATAGGTCGGGGCCCTGTCCCGATCCTATGACTACTATCTTACTCATAGAGGCTTGTAGATTGTAGTGGTAAGTTGTGGGTTTGGGTTGGCTTTGTCGGCTGGATTGTCAGTTGTGTTCCTTTTATGTTTTTGGCCTTGTAGGCCTTATGTATATATTGTGTGTATTGTAATGGCCTTCATGTATTATTTTTCCAACGGCCTTATCGGTCTACTATTTGATTTCGTTTTGATTTTAGATTATGAATGTTAGGTGTTGTTCATGCCTCATCGGCCTTGACTTGTCACATGTTACTACTTGGTTGTGTTTCAGCCATTTGATCAGTTAAGTGAGACATTGGGTGCCAATCACGCCTCTCTGTGTTTGGGGTGTGACAATCTTGGTATCAGAGCGACATTGTGTCCTAGGGAGTCTACAAGTCGTGTCTAGTAGAGTCTTGATTATCAGTATGTTGTGCACCATACTTATAATTAGGAGGCTATGAGGCATATAGGAGTTGTTACTCTTTCTTCTTATCCCTAATCGTGCTATAAGGCTAAGTCCTAGGAGCTAGGAGTTGAGTTCACATTTGTTATTTGTATGCAGGGATGCCTGTGACTCAAAGAACTACGACCGGTCATATGCTAGATGTGGCAGCAGGTGAGGGAACTAGTAAGGAGCAGCCCATTGAGATAGATCCATCAGAGGCTCAGGATGAAACTATCCCTTCACCTTGTCCAAATATTCTACCACTAGAGGAGCCTTCTAGAGCTACCGTACCCCTAACTCCTCCACCTATTGCGACAGATCAGGATATAAGGAATGTCATACATCTATTAAATCAAGTGGTGATTACACCAAGAGTGCAGAGGGCACCTGATGGTATTGGGACTACTAAGGGACTCGAAAGTTTGAGGATTTGAGAGTTTCTTGCCTTGATCCCCCCAGAGTTTACAGGGACAAATCAAAGGGAAGACCCTCAACATTTCATTGATCAACTTGGCCGAATCTTTAAGGTGATGCATGATACAAGGATCGAGGCAGTGGATTTTGCAACATTTTGGCTGCGAGACATAGCTATACTATGGTATGAAGGATGGGAAAAGTTAAGAGGAAAAAAGCACCTCTACTTAGTTGGACTGATTTCTCAAGCGTTTTTCTAGATCAGTTCTTGCTGCTTGAAATGCGAGAGTCCCGTGTTGATCAGTTCTTGGCTCTCCGTCAGGGAAACATGAGTGTTCGTGAGTATAGCCTGAAGTTTGATTCATTGGCCAGGTATGCGCCATCCTATGTAGATAGTGTACGATATAGGATTCATCGATTTGTAGCAGGGTTGGCACCAGAGTATGTAGGGGCTTGCACTATAGCTTCTATGCAAGATAATATGGATCCTTCTCGTATTCAAGCTCTTGCATGGAATTTTGAAGAACTCCAATGACAACAGCTAAACGTCGAAAGAGTTGAAAGGGTGCAACATAAGAGATTAAGGCCAACAAACTTCGTGGAGGGATTTCAGAGTGGAATAGGCCAAAATATGAGGAGCGACCACCTAGGCCTCCACCGTTTCTGATGCAGGATGATCAGACTGATACGTATATTTCACTAGGACCAGGGGAGAGTTCTAGAGTACCAGGAGCTCAACAACAAAGGGATCATGCGGTGCCAAACCCACCATATTTTAGTCATTATCGGAAAGCACATTACGGGAGATGCAAGGGGAGTTCAACAGCTTGTTTTTCATGTGGTCAAGAGGGACACAAAATGAGGGATTGCCTAACTCGGAGGCACGGTGGTAGGGCATATCCAACTGGTTCGGGGGAAGGGTCATCATCACCAATTAATCGAATCGAGCAGGGAACCCAATCTTTTGTTGGTCGGGGTCGGGGCAGAGGTGGAACTTCGGCTCCAAGTGGCAGCCCAAATCGAATATTTTCCTTGACAAGCAAGCAAAATCTAGAGCCTTCATCCAGTGGCATAGTAGGTATTTATTTTCATTGCTTTATGGTCATATTTATACCTTCGTAGGTCCATGTTGTTTTGGTTAACTCCTCGTAGTTACGAAGAAGTTGGGTAGAAAGTCCAAGCGTTATGGTATAGGGTTCTTAGCCTCACTCATGTACTCTATCTTACATTCGAGGATGAATGTTCCTAAGGGAGGGATGATGTAACACCTCATACGCTTAAGGTTGTCCTTTGTTCGGTAAAAAAGGCTTACGAGCTTAAATTTTAGAATTTTATTTATAATGTCGGACGTGATCTAGGAATGTTGGATTTGAATGGGAATTCAATAAATATATAATATTTAGTTCCTTCAATAACATGATTTAACTGCTTATGGAAAAAAAAATTGGGTTAGTAACAATATTGTGGTGAATGTATTTGTTTTACAAATGTTCTCTAAATTATTAATTTTTTTAACAGAGATAAAAAAAATTATAATTATGTCAAGAAATTATTATTATATAAGGTGGGATTTATTTAAACTATTTTTCTGACTAATTGTAATATATGTAAAAAGTTATATATATTTTATCAGGAACCTACAAAATATTCGAGTGTATACTTAGCGGGAGAAGAATAATGTTATATTGGTACATCACTTCTACGTGGAAATGTTGGAGGAGTGCACAAAGTTTGTTCTCATTTAAGACTTACACCTATTATTCAATTATTTTTTTTAATAATAAAGAATTAAGATCAAAAGTTTGCACTTATCTTACAATATTGGTTATTTCTAATTATCTCTAAGAGTACTGGAATATGGGGAAAAAACCAGACAAAAAGAGTTCCAAAAGCCTCTGTTCACGTTGGAAATTAAAGTAGATTTCATAAGAAAATATCTAAAGCTTTTTATTTTAAGCATCAAAATAAAGTTGATTATCTACTCAAGTCTTTCAAGCTTGGATTCTAGGTATGTGAAGGTTTTTTTCTCCTTTTTTTTTTGCATGATCCTTTAAGATTGGTGATTTTTATGCTAGCGTGATATCGAAGAGATGTCTATAAATATTATCGCACGTTATTCCTTTTTAAACTCATATTCGGATAATATTGATTTGGAGTTAAGTTAAGAGACTCAAGAGGTTGTATATATTCTCAAAAGGATCAGATTTTTGTGTTGTACGAATTGATTGTTGCGTTGTGGTTATATTACGATATTTGGAGTATATATATGATCTGTTAAGTCAGTGGAATAAATGGAAACTAACTTTTTATGAGTTGCCTTCAAATTGAATATAGAACAAAACAATGTAGTACTACAACTATTTGTATGTAGTATCATTTGTTTCCTTTATATCCTCAACATAAATTACTAATTGGAAATTCTAATGTGTGGTAGCTCTTACCTATAGAAATGATATATGTTTGTGGTTGTTGGTAATAAATAGTTATTGAAACAATCCCTTATTTTACGAGATAAACTGAATGGTAAGTTGTAGAATCACCACGAGTTTCCATGAGGACTAATATTTGCTCTACTTTATTTGAGTCGTTAACTTTGAATTGACATGAAGTTATCATAGACATACGTTTCATGCCTTCAAGGCTAGGGATCGGGGTGTACGCCTACACCATATGCATTCATGCCATTAAGGTTGGGGATCGGTGTGTACGCCTACACAACATGCATTCATTCCATTGAGGTTAGGATCGGGGTGTTCACCTACACCACATGCATAGTTATTTCCTTGTACTTAAGGCTTTGGAGCGGGGTGTTCCCTTACAACACAATGCATTACATTGCATTTCATACTCGTGTGTGGGGTGGACTGATTTATGGTTAACTGAGTACAGGACACTTGAAGCTTGGTAAGTTGTTGCCGTTGTGGTGATATGAAATAAGTCATGAGCATGGAGGTTGGCTAGGACTTATTGGTGCATGGAATTCATTTTCTCGATTTAGTTATATTGTTCTACTATTTTATTTCCTTGTATATTCGGTACATTATTTTGTATTGATGCCCCAAGCCTGGGGCACTACATTTATGCCTGCAGGTACTAATCGACAGGTAGATTCGGACCTTCGCTAGTTGGTTGGAGCTCAGCTTTATTGGTAAGCTCCACTTTCTTCAAAGTTACCAGGTTTTGGTTTTGCGTATTTATAGTGTTGAAGGGTAGGTCGGGGCCCTATCTGAATCCTATGATTACTATCTTACTCATAGAGGCTTGTAGATTGTAGTGGCAAGTTTTGGGTTTGGGTTGGCTTTGTCGGCTAGATGGTCAGTTGTGTTCCTTTTATGTTTTGGCCTTGTAGGCCTTATGTATATATTGTGTGTATTGTAATGGCCTTCATGTATTATTTTTCTAGTGACCTTGTCAGTCTGCTATTTTATTTCGTTTTGCTTTTAGATTATGAATGTTAGGTGTTGTTCAGGGCTCATCGGTCTTTACTTGTCAGATGGTACTACTTGGTTGGGTTTCAGCCATTTGATCAGTTAAGTGAGACATCGGGTGCCAATCACGCCTCTCTGAGTTTGGGGGGTGACAATTTGTATGAATGTATTATGACCAAAGTTTTGTTGATTTGTTTTTTCGAGATGGATATATTACTCATGATACATTATTATTCCTTAAATATTTGGTAAATTGCTAAGTATTGGAATCCTATAGATACATTAGAGAAGTAAAGATTGCTTGTAAAGTGTTTGGTTTTATATCTAAACATTATTGTGTGATAGATATTAATTATTAGATACATGTAGTGTTAGTTTGTATGAATGTATCATTCCAAGAGAATGGGTATTTAGCTATAATTTGTATAAGCGTATCATGGCCATTAATGTATATCATATATGTGTGATTGAAAAATTGCATATCTTTTACAAACAAATTGCATATCTTGTACGAAGGAAATCAAATTGAAAACCACTTGATGGGATTGAAAAACATTACCGATACATTATGGAGCTTGATATGGAAAATCATACATTATGCATTACTTACGTCTCAATTACGTTTGAATTGAACATGAAACCCACTAGTCGAAGTATCAGCAACATTAGCTTATATATCAGTAAAATGAATATAAATATGATCAAGTGCATAAAAATCACTAGTTGAATTATCAGCAACATTAGGTTATGTATCAGTATAATAAATATAAACATGATACATTGCATAAAATCCACTAGTCGAAGTATCATCAACATTAGATTATTGATTCAACGTTTCAAGCACACCTCATCTAATTCTAGGTGTTCAACGATCGTAAATCAGTATAAAATCCAACTAAATGAGTTGGGGTTGAATCCCACAAGGAGCGTTACGTGTTTTAGATTCAATTAGGAAGTATGAATGTGGTCAAATCAGTCATAGGAATAGAAATTATCGATTAAAGACATAATCAAGTAAAGGGGTGACACGAATGTCAAATGAGGGATTTTAGTTTTAGTTATCAACTACAAACAGTCACAAACACTAGGAATAAACAATAATGAGATGGATTCTTGGGATGTGATCAATTATAGGCAAATATAGACATATGGGTAATTGCAACTATTAGTAAATAGGTAGATATTAGGGAGTAGGCTAAGCTAAAGGGAGGTAATTTTATCGCGAACAATTACCCCGAATCAGGTGATTTCTCTTGAACATCAACAAGCATGCAAATTAAGAGCAGCCCACACCATGATCCATTCACTCTTTCGAGCTAAATGTGTGGAATTGGGCTTAGGATTTACTCTCTCAAGCTCAACCCAGATCAACCCAATACCCACAAACCATTAATCAAAGACCTTAGTTCTAAAACCTCTCTCTCGAGCAACCCAAAAACACATTCATAGAACTACATTTGCTACTACAATTTTTAAATTAAACCACAATTAATGATTAAAATTACTTTAAATAGCATTTAAACTAACAATAAGCAATACCCATAAGCTAAATCAGTCCATAATCATATGATCACACCCCAAGAATTGGGGTTTTAGCTAGACATTATAAAAAGGTAAAAACAGTTCCCAAATTGATTATCTATCAACTGGGTAAGAGTGATTTCGTCTTTACAATGCTCCAATTTGATGAATCTCAAAGACCCACTTCCAATTTCTCAAAAGTGAATTTCTTCAATCCTTCAAAGCTAAAGAAAACTCTAGAGAAAAAACTCTCCAGATGTAAAAAAGATTAAAAGATACTAAACTAAACTATTCAAAACCATAATTATAGTCGCAGAAAATAAGCTACGAAAGCCCATTTTGGCGAAGTAAGTCGGGCTCGTCGAACCACTCGGCGAGCTGCCCTTTGGTCTATTCCATCGCCCTTTCGGCTTGGCATTCAGCATCCTCAAGGTCTGTAACTTTGGGCGATCTATCTTGGCTTCGCAGAACTACTTTGTGGTCCACCGACTGCTTCATTTTGTTGCTGATTTGGTTCTTTTCTTCGGGGTTTGGCACACTGCAACTTTAGGCGGTCATATGATCCACTCAGCGACACGCCGAGTGCTCTTGGCAATCCTCAGGCTCGCCCTTCTTCATGTCTTCAGCTTGTTTTATTCCTTTTTGCATGTTAGTGTCCTTTCTTTGTTCCTCAATCCATATACCTGAAAATCAAGGATTAACATCAGTTATTGGCACAAATTAAGCATTTGAGGACACTAAATCTATATAAACAAAGCCATGAACAAGTCCAAATCCAGGACTCATCAACTATGTAGTAGTATAATAACTATAAACATGATACATTACATAAAACTTACTAGTCGAAGTATCAACAACACTAGGTTATAGATAAGTATAATCAATATAAACATGATTCATTGCATAAAACATTGTCATTGTATCAGAAAGCTAATTACAAAAAAAAAAAAAAAAACTAGATACATTGAGACTATGTATATTTGATAACGATGGGCATGATAATCCAGATCCAATTTTTTTCACTTTTTCAGACGTTTTTTCTACAATCGATTTGGAGGTCGAAGACTCATCCTTCTTTGACTTTGACTTCTCTAATCTCACATTCTTCATGAATAATGGATTGTTTCATACATTGAAAACCTTCAAGAATCAAAATAAACGAGATACATTGAAAACTTATGTTTTTATAGAGACGGACGTGATAACGTAGATCTAACTTTTATTTCCTTTAATGAGCATTTTTTCACAATAGATTTAGAAGACTAGATCCTTCTTCGACTTTGACTTCTCCAACTCCAGATTCTTTATGAAAAATGGATCGTTTATTTGTTTAGATCTATTTTCAACAAAATATTCATCATCACAATCAAAGATACAACAGATATTATCTTGAGTAGTTGGAACTAATTGGGTAATCCCAATACTAAAATATGGAAAATCATCCATATGCATTCAATTTTGTAGAACAATATTTTTTTAAATGAAGATGATGATGAACTAGAAACAAAAAAAGGAAATAAGAAGAACTATCTCTTGATCAACTTGAAATCAATTAACTGGAAAGAGAAAATATTTGAAATTCAAAAATAGAGTGAGAAAGGTAACTAGTGATATAGTAGAGTAATTATAGGCATGAAAAAAGAAAGAAAATGTCGAATTGGAAGATTGGAAGTTATGTATCCAGAAAAGAGAGAATTTGAGAAAAAAAATAGAGGATATTTGTAATTTTTTGGAATGGTAGGGAATAATAAAAAATAAGGTCAAAAAGGATGTGTAGCTAGGTAATTTTTCCTTATATAGCCAAAAGTCATAGGGAACATACATTAATCATACAATATAATTTTTCAAAAGTTATAGAAAGTATATACTAATTATATAATACAGTTTATCTATACATAAATTATACATTGATTATATGTTATGCTACACTCAAAAAGTTTTATATAGCTTAATTATGCATGAAGTATACATTAACGAATTCAAGAAGAAGAAGGAGAAGAAGAAGAAGGATAAGAAGAAGAAGGAGAAGAAGAAGAAGAAGAAGAAGAAGAAGAAGAAGAAGCAGAAGAAGAAGAGGAGGAGGAGTGTAACTACCCGAACTGTCGTTATTTAGCAAAAGTGAAAAATTGGAAAAACACTGGAGCCACTGTCCCACCAAGGCGGGCTAGATACCGCTACGGCGGCAGCGCCATAGCGGGATAAGTAACTGCCAAAGCGGGATAGGCGAGACAAAATGTAAATAACGCGAAGTCATATTTTCTCCTTCTTCCAAAAACACCTAAAAGAGGCGAGGAACACCACAGAAACCCTCCATAAGATGCTCTAAGCTTGAGAAAGAAGGAGAAAGAGATTTCTAGCGTGGGGATGGTAATTGCTTGCGGATTTCCGAACAAAATCCTCCGTCTCATCGTCCAGAAACCAAAAATTTATCTACAATCCTTCTATGAATGCTTGGTGCCCAGGTAGGCTAGGTTTAATAATTGAGTAGTTATAAATCTAATATTCATTGCGTAGTATATTAGCATTGACGGTAAGAATCATGTGTAGACTGTCATGCACCGAAGAGAGCTAGTTATACATGTATTCCTAGGATTTTATCAATCGTATACCGTAAAGGAAATCCCTAGCTCGTGAAATAGTGTTTTGGTGGTGGTCATGATTCCTAAGTTTATAATGTGTGTTGATTGATTGGCTTATGGTATGCATGTGCGTATGTAATTCGGTAAAAGTAGAAACGAACCTAATAAATTGATTATAACAATCCATGCCATGAACTTGAGTAATTGACTATATAATGTGAGTATTGTATATTATGGATGTGATTGTGCTTATGATTGTGATGATTGGATCGGGTGTCACGTACCGACACACTAACTTGCATTGGATCGGGTGCTACGTTCCGTCACACTAACTGGAATCAAATGCCACATACCGACATACTCATTGGATCGGGTGCTACATTCCGACACACTAACTTGGATAGGGTACCACGTTCTGGTACACTAACAATTTGGGTGTGGGTTCTATGAGAGGACCATCGACTTTCCATATTAATATATTTTCTAAGAATGTGGAATTTGTACATTGAATCCTGACTTGTTAACTGGGTTGCGCATTCTATATAGACATATGTCTGGGTTACGATATTGTAATTTAGTTGGATATATTTGTTGGTGTAGTGGATTGGGAATGGTTAGGTTAAAATAGGGAGGTGATATGGTAAGTAGAGAACAAGGGTTTCGGTGTCCTTAGTGTTGCCCTTGGAGGGTGGTAGTGTGTAACGACCCTAAAAATGAACTAGTGAAACTAGAGCCTCACATGTGAGTTTGGAGTTGAGAACTTGATGAAATGATGAGAAATGACCGTGACGTCCGGAAACTAGTCATTTGAACTAGTGAGTTGTAAGGATCAACTTTAAATGGTCATATCGTTTAGCTCAAAATGAATTAGGTGGACCTTTACCTATCCAATTAAAGGTCTTTGAGTCCTCTATCCAACGCCACCGAGTTTGCCCAATTCTGACCTTGGAGTAAAAAGTTATTCCCGAAATATTGAATCACTGTCAGGCTGGAAAAAAAAGGGCGAACTAAGACGGGAAGGGGCAGAATTTTTAAGTTAAGACTTTATGGGTCCTTAGTCCTTTTCCAAAATTGACCCTATGCTATTTTATTCTTTTCCTAGCAACTATAAGACCTTTTTATGACTTAATTCCTTTCATTTAAGTCACTCCTCTTAGAATTTCCAAAATCATTCCCTCTCTCAAATATTTCTCTCTAACTCAAGGAAGAAGAGGAGTTGGAGCTAGGGTTGAAGATTTCGAGTGCTTCTTCTCCAATTTTCGTGGGTTTTCAACTTAGAGGTATGGGGATCCTTATCCTTGATTATTCTTTCTTTCAAGGAACCCAATCAAAAGGTTTTCAAGGTTTTTCAAATACACACAAAAACCTATTTCGATTCTAGCATGGGTTCTTGCATACAAAGGTTTTAAATGATGATTTATATGGTTATTAATGATTATTAATGGTTTTTAGAAAGAAATCCCCATGAACCCATGTCTTCTCAAATTCTCTAAATTTGGCCTAAAGTGGGTGTATTGATTTTGTGTAATTGATGGACAATTATTGTGTAGATTGTTGTGGAATGTTCATATATGTATTTATCTATGTGGAATTGTTAAGAATTGTTAGTGAATTGAAGGATGTGGGATGTTAGCCTTGAATGGACAAAATTGTGAATTGGTCTTCATGTTGATTATTGGCTTATGCTTAGCTTAGCTTGTATAGTTGAATGTTGTTATTATCATTGTTATTGTATTGTTAATTGTTGGAATATGAGGATGATGAAGATAGTCATGGAAAGAGGGTAAGTTGATCAAACTTGATAAATATTGTATAATTGGCATGGAATTGAGTATTGTTGCTTATGACCTTTGAAAAGGGTGGTAAGATGGCTTGATCTCTTAGTATTAATATAATTGTTATTGGTTGGTTTGATCCACCTTTGGTGGAGGTGGTTATTTGTTGTATTATTGTGAATTGAGGCCATGAAGGGCATTATGTGAATGTTATTATATTGTTGTATTATTATACACATATGAGGCTATATGTAAAGTCCTATATGAAGCTATATGTAAAGTTTTATGTGAAGCTATATGTGAAGGTATGAAGTGAATGAGTTTTATGTGAAGATATATGTGAAGGTATGATATGAATGAGTTTTATGTGAAGCTATATGTGAAGGTATGATGTGAATGAGTTTTATGTGAAGCTATATGTGAAGGTATGATGTGAATGAGTTTTATGTGAAGCTATATGTGAAGGTATGATGTGAGTGAGATTTATGTGAAGCTATATCTGAAGGTATGATATGAATGAGTTTTATGTGAAGCTATATGTGAAGGTATGACGTGAATGAGTTTTATGTGAAGCTATATGTGAAGGTATGATGTGAATGAGTTTTATGTGGAGCTATATGTGAAGGTATGGTGTGAATGAGTTTTATGTGATCTTGTGATGATCCTATGTAAAGTGGATAGCATTGTGAGTTAAAGTATGACTTCTCATGATGTATATATGAAATGATGTTGGATTATGAAGTATCCTTAAATGAAAATGTTGTGACTTGGTTGGTAGACTAAAGTGTCCCTCCTTGTTACTTAAAGTCTTGAATGCATAAATGTGTGAAGTGGGCAGAACAAAGAAATGGTGCCCTTTCTATAAATGCAAAAAGAGGAATTCTAGGCCAAGACTTGAATCGGCAAAACTAAGAAATGGTGCCCTTTCATAAGTCTAGCTTTCCTAAGTAAATGTAAAACCATGAAATCGGTAGACCTAATGGTGGTAGCCCTTCTCATGTGTGAAATGATGAACCTTGGACCGGTAGGCTTAAGACACCCTTAATGAAAAATTGGTAGGCCTAAGGCACCCTTCCAGGGGGATTTAATGAGCTATCCTTAATGAACCTTGATCGGTAGATCCTTGTGGTGCTCTTCTTGGTAGATGTGCTATGGGGCGGTAGACCTAATGATGGTGCCCTCTCTAGCACATACATGTGAATGAAATTACTTTATGGGAACTAAGGCTAAGCACCGAGTGGATATGGTTAAGATGGTAGCTCTCCCGAGTATGAGGCAAGAGTACAATGAACATCTTTGGATATCCCCTAAACCATGTGCCTACATGGGATGTGTCCTAGTTCTACCCTTGGCAAGTAGAACACCTTCCACGGTGTAGGGTTTTATGACACCGGATTCCATGTCTAGCTCGCATGGTCTATGTCGGTTAATGCCTATTCCCATCATGTGAGATGTGCACTCTAGTTATTGGATAGGTTCTACAACATGTAGGTAGTAGTATGGGATGCTATCTATACATGGCACGAGTAGGCTTTGAAGATACTAAAGTGAGTTCCCTAAGTCTAATGACTATTATGTGAAAGTCCCCTTATGTGCTTGAATGTCTCCAAAATGGTTTCTTAAAGAATGTTGCCCTATTGATGTTATGTTGTAAATGAAATGTCATTATCTAAGGTAATCTTGGGGAACACTTAAGTGTGCTTGAAGAGGTTGTATGGGCGGTCACTTCTTGTCTCACTCAAGTGTGTCTTAAGGTTATATTAGGTAGAGGTCCTATGGTAATGAAATGACATGTGTTCTTTTAAAGTTAAGCATGGGTTGTATATGGACATATGTTGAGTATATGTATGGTTGGCTATGGTCTTATATGTTAATGTTGACTTGTATTATGTCTCTTATACTTATAAAGGAAAGGTTTTATCAAATGATATGAAAGCATTTACTTCCTTGAAAATGTCCTTTTCGGCATGTTTTTGCATGGTCTCCATACTTAGTACTTAATTGTGCTAACCCCTTTCTTTCCCTTTTTTTTTTTACTAAAGTGTAGGGTTTTGGAGATGGTGGCATGTCATGGCTACTTGATAGGTTTCTAAGTGTTGAAAATGAAGACTTGGTGAGTCCTCATAGATTCGAGGACAATACCCTACATGTCCTTTTTTTTTTATGTCTTTCTAGTATTTGCTTAAGTTTTGTATGGGCTTAATCCCAATGTTGTATTCAAAGTATTAGATGGTTTGAGACATAAGTGTATAAAGTCTAGAAGTCTTACACTTACTATTTTAATGAAATGTCTTCCTTGTAAAGAAAGTTTTTAATTCATTATGATTTTTAGTTTTATGCGATGAATGAATGTTAAGAGGCTTGTATTAGACCTCCGAGAGGTCGAGTACGCCGGTTACGACTAGGGGGTGCTCTCAGGTCGTGACATAGTGAGCATTGTTATTGAGAATTGGGGTGGTATGTTCTAATGTGTTGTCAAATAGACATGTATTATTCAGTAGGGGAATTGAAATGGTTAACATGCCTTAATAGACGTACTATGGGGTCAAGGGTTAAGTGGTGAGGTGGAAGAAGGAAAAATTATTTCGTGAGTGGTAGGTAGGATTAGTAGTGGTTACATCCGGAATGGTAAGGGAGGATAGATATAAAGGTGGAGGAATGAATAGCCTTATTGCATGTTTTCACTGGTCGATTTCTTATATTATGATGTAGGTATCGGGTTGACCGATGATGCCTACCAGTACGTATGTTTTGTACTGATACTACTCTTTCTATGTCTTTTGACGTAGTCTGCATGCATGATCGGTGAAGTCTCATAGGTGAAGACAAAGATAATCTCCAACAGCTTCTTTGTTTCTTTTCATTTGGTGGGAGTTGTGTCAAGTGTTAATTATGCTATACCTTGAGAATCTTACTATCTCTTGAACTTGTTTAGCCTAGATCCCTGGGGGTGTTTATTACTTTACAACTCTTAACGCTGACTGTTTAAAACTCTTATTTTATAGAAATCTACATGAATTTCTTTTATTCGTCAATTTTCCTAAATTTCTGCATTTTTAAAACGTTTGGGATTGAGGGTTCTCCTACTAGGTGTTAGAATAGGTGCCCGCACGGCCGAGTGGGTTGGGTCGTGACCAATTGGTATTAGAACTCAGGTTAGCGGTCTCCCCGTACAAGAGTAAATATTGAGTAGACTCTTGCGGATGGGTGTGTTGACGTCCACATTTAATCTTCAGGAAGCTATGAAGCACTCTAGGAAGATTGTCCCATCTTTTCTCTCCTTTTTGTGCGAGTGTCGCTTGTGTTATGAGTTGAGTCCAATTGGTATCTCCCGATTTCAATTAGTATCTCAACGAAGTGAACGAGACATCGTGGTTACGAATGAAGGGACGCGAGCATGGTAAACTGGAACTTAGAAGGTTCCAATTGGTATCTCGCCCTAGGGGCTGCATAAGCGCATGGATGACCAGCAGTGGTCATCTATGGAACGAACTAATTAAGAAATTGGACTTGTTTGTGAGTTGTAACTTCAAACTGTGAATGTGTGCTTCTAGTTGTCTCAATTAACTGTGAATGTGAAAGTTGTAATTGTTGGGATGTGATGATATGATTATGTGCACGATAAATGTGTGTCTGAACTATGATATGTGCAATATGCTGGCCGAATTGTTGAAATTATGCAAGTTGTGACTGCTTGAGTATCGTGAAACTCGTTGTGAAAAGAAAGGTCATAACTAAGTTCGGTGCGAGGGTCTAGATAATATACAATGGGGTTCGTAAATGGAACCTGGACGTGCATTGCCACCAACTAATAATCATGTGAGTGTCTAGGTGTATCCTGGGATGTGCATAATTGTTGTGTGGAAATTGCGGGAATAAATTTTGGGTGTACCCCTTTGGGTTGACCCGGGGGTAGGAAATAGCTATCCTAGCTAAGAGTATTATCCTAAATTGCCTAGTTATAGCCTGGTAGTCTATGGGGAATTTATAAACAAGAAAAACCCCTGAAATTTTTTGGCCTTGGTTCTGTCTCTGTCTGAGCCGCTGGGGCTAGATTATCTCACTAAGGAGAGACCGCCAGAGCAGGACAGGGCAAGGCAGAACCTCAACCATGTCTCCTCTGTTTTCGTAAGTCACCCAAATAGACCCTAAACGTGTAGGGAGTAACCCCCACAATTGAAATCAGTGCTCAGCAATTAGAAATTAAATATAATCAGCTAGTTGTTAATTATTAAGCTGTAGAAAAGAGCAAAAACAAGCATCTATGTGCGTACAAGAGTAAGGAAAGCGAAAAGATAAAATAAAGTATTGTTCAAATACAGGCCTAAGAGGGGCAAAAAACCAAATCAGGAGCCCTGGGACTGGGAGGTATCATCATCAGAGTCTAGGTCCTCCGGGGGTACCAGGCCCTTCATGGCCTCATCCATGAAGGTTAAATGCTAGAAGTCTCCTATCTCAACTCATGGAATCTCCTGTCCGGGGGAGACGCAAGTGAAGATGACCCTTACAGCTTTCCATATCCGAACTATCAGACGATCCCTCTCCAGACCCTTTTTCATCTCCTGGTGCAGCTCGCGGTGGAGCATCTCAACCTCTAGGGTAGTGCTGGGTGGAACCGAAGTAGTATCAGCAAAGGAACATCCCAATCTCCTTCGGACGGCTGCTAAATCCTCCTCCACCTGTGCACCTGAGAATGGGGTTAGGGACCGGGAGGGATGAGCGTCGCCGCCTACACCGTCTTCCCATCCCTCACCGTCCATCTCTGCAGCCGTCTGACTGCTACTGACCTTGTTCGTCCTCCTTCTCTTGCTCCTGGAAATAGAACTCTACCTAACCAAAAGAGGGTGAGGGGGATCCATAGGGAGTACCTCATCAGTATCTAACAGGGGCACCCCCGCCTGTTTGCACAGCGTAGTCACAAGTCTTGGTAGGAAGAAAGCCTTCTTGTTTCCCCGGTAGAACATCTTCCATTCTGAGATAATCTGCCCCCCCCCCCATTTATCTCAATTCCCACATCGCACGCCACCACCAAGGCCCGATGAAATATCATGTCAGTGCGGTTGACCAACGGGCGGATCCTCCTGGTAACCAAGTGCAGCCACCTCTTAGCATCTGGTGACCAATCAGCGCTGGTGATGCCCTCAGCAGTAGGCCAATAAACATTGTCCCGGCGTGCAGGCTCCACCAGCGTGTCCCTCAGCCAGCCCAAATCCATCTCCCTAAGCTTGGTCTCGTACTCCGCATTTGAGACCTCGGGCACCTCTAGCACCTCATTAATGGTTGTGCCGTTTAGGGGGATGTCGACTCACCGGATGCAAATGGTAGGATAGGGATCGTCCCAGTGAACTGTAGGAAGAATGGC
Source organism: Solanum verrucosum (assembly GCF_900185275.1). Lineage (NCBI taxonomy): Eukaryota > Viridiplantae > Streptophyta > Magnoliopsida > Solanales > Solanaceae > Solanum > Solanum verrucosum. The sequence goes on along the minus strand of NW_026020070.1, from coordinate 147,063 downwards.
TTAGAACTCCCTCACCCAGTCAAAACGTGGAGCATGGGGAGCCTCAGTCAGTGGAGCCCACCTGAACTCCATCAGGCGAGCAAAAAGGCAGGCGTCTTATCCTCTAGTCTAAGTAAGACCAAGCCTCTCTCACAACAAAACTTGTTGTTTCAGTAGTCGTGATGCCTTTCCCAACTAGCAACATCGGGGAATCGGACAAACGGCAGATTTTCCTCATTCGCACCAGCCATTTAGAGAAACCTGCAAAAGTTACAAGGTTTACATTAGAACTTGATAGGATTAGGCAATTTCGGGTTAAAAAGGGAAGAGAAAATTTCTGATGTAACACCCCGTATCCGAAGCAGACCAAACCAGCAGTCTAGAAGTTATAGGTGCAACCCACGGTTGCCACTCACAGACCGTAGGGTGACCCACGGTCCGTGCTGGTGGTCCATGGATGGCCACCAGCAACCCTGCCCAGAAACAGTCCAGAAATCCAATTAAGGGTCCACCCACGCCGAGATCATAGGTCAGGCCACGGTCTATGGTCCAGGGTCATAGGTCAGACCCTCAGATCTCAGCTCTCAGTCATGAACGACGACCGATTAGAATGGACTGTCGATCCATCCATGGTTCGTCGATAACCCCAACAGTTTTAAAGTTAGGGGTCGTTTGGTCTTTTCCTTATGCATTGGACCCCTAAACTACGTCGTTTATCCCCTAAAATACGTGGTTTTGGTCAATTTTAGCCTAGTAAACTAATTAGAACATACCCTAGTCAAATCATTCACCAAGAAATCGATCAAACTAGAGAAAAACAGAAGGGATAGTCGAGCAGCCCTAGTTCAAGAACGCATAGAGTTTTCATCAGTTCCATCCCCGAAATCGAAAGATTTCTTCGTGGAATTCGTTACCAGGTATGTGGGATTTCACTAGTGGGTTCCTTTCACCCATTAGGTCCCTAGATTTCAGTCAGAATCTTGATTTCCTTAATATTATCTAGACCTAGGGTTTCTGGAATGTTAGAAATTGTTGGGTTTTAGCTGTTAGAATGATCCAAATTAGATTATCATATTGTTGCTTAGTTTCTTATATGATATTCAGAACCCTAGTTGTGTAGATTTTTTTAATTCATGAATTACACATGCTAGACTAGTCTAAACAGATATACATGCTTCAGTTTACGAATGTCAAATCATCAGTTATAAATGTTGCATTTCAGTTAGCATGTCAGCTTTGGAGCTATCTAGTATTACACAAATTCAGTCATAAATTGTTCATTTCATAATCAATTGGGAGAAGCTTAATATCGAGTAGACTAGGTCAATCACCCTCAAGCTCCAGAACTACATGCCATGTAGGTTGTAAGTCTCTTCTGTGGGCATCATTTTAGTGATCACGCTAGTCATGCCTCTATACCTCTGGCAAGGTATATTGGGTCCTCTCGATGTGGCATATACATCGGACTCCACATTTAGCTCATGTGGTTTTATGTCGATTATTATTAGCTCCCTTACAATCAAATTCTATTGCATTGACCACGTTATCAGTCATAGTTCAGTATTCAGTCTCAATATGTTATAAACTTAGTCATTGCATTCAGTTATTTCATGTTCAGTGTTCTCAGTTAGTATCATGCTTATCTCTTATCATTGCTCATAATTATGCTTTGGTTCAGTTATGATTATTGTTCAGCTTCACTCTATCATGCATGCTCAATACCTTTTAACTACTGACACATACTTTGCGCTACATCTTCTCGTGATGTAGGTTCAGGTTCTTAGCTTCCAGATCACGCATAAATTGGTTTTGGATCTTCAGTTCAACAACATCAGTGGTGAGTCCTCATTATTCGAGGACGATTGGCATGATTATCTTCCTTTGCTTTTAGTCTTTAGTTTTCAGCATTTTCTAGACCTAGTTGGGGCATGTCCCAACATTTCTAGTCAGTAGAGGCTTTATTTCAGACATAGTTAGTTTCAGCTTTAGCATTTGATTTTGACTTTTCAATTGTTGTTAAACTCTCAATTTTATATACTCAGATAGTTTATGGGTATTCCCCCATCATTTTAGTTTAACTTATGATTTAGATTCCGCATAGTATGAATTTTATGTCAAAAATCTTTAAGTATGCTTATGATATGCCAGCGGGGTTAGCATAGGGTCACTCGTGATCCTAGGTCCCGTGTTCACGTCCTAGGGTAGCTTCGGGGAGTAACAAATTTGGTATCAGAGCACTAGGTTCATGAGTCCTAGGATGTCTGAAAAGCCGCACTAAGTAGAGTCCTTTTCATGGGTGTGAAGTGCACCACATCTTATGAGAGGGAGGCTATGAAGTGTTTAGGAAAACTTTGCTTTCTTGATATTGTTATCGTGCGTAAGGTATGATCTCTTTCTAATCCATCGTTATGTGCTTTCAGATCATGCCTCCTCGTAGAGCTTATGGAAGGAATGTGAATGCCCAAAATGCTAACGCAGCTCCTTCAGTCCCAGATCAAGAAGTGTCAAATGTAGAGTTCTGAAACGCCATTCAGCTTTTGGCTCAGAGTATGACTAACTAGAACAACCAGCAGGTCCCAATTCCTGCAAATGTTAGTGGTAGATCAGTGGTAGCCAGGGTTCGTGATTTTGTTAGGATTAATCCGCCTGAGTTCTTAAGGTCGCAAATTGGTGAGGATCCCAAAACTTTATAGATGAGGTCAAGAAGATCTTTGGAGTGATGCAAGTTACGGGTAATGATAGAGTGGAGTTGGCATCTTCTCAGCTTAAGGATGTGGCTCACATCTGGTATACTCAATGGAAAGAGAACACTGGTACGGATACGGCTCTTATCACTTGGGAATGCTTTAGTGAGACTTTTCTGGACAGGTTCTTCCCAAGAGAGTTGAGGGAGGCAAAAGCTCAGGAGTTTATAAATTTGAGGCAAGGCAACATGACAGTCCAAGAGTATGGACTCAAGTTCACCCAACTCTCCAAGTATGCTCCTCACATGGTTTTTGATTCCAAGGCTCAAATGAACAAGTTTCTATATGGGGTATCTGACTTAGGTAAAACGGAGTGTAGAAATGCTATGTTACTGGAAAATATGAACATCTCTAGGCTCATGACTCATGCCCAACAAGTTGAGAGAGGATAAGCTTACGGAACAATCTAAGAAGAATAAGAAAGCTAGGACATGCAACTATAAGTACTCTCAACATAAATCGGGTGGTGGAAATCACTCACAAGTTCAGCATAAGTCTTCAGCTCCAGCACCTTCATCAGCTAGTGTTCGATCCTCCAAGTTCCGAAATGATCAGAAATGTAGGGCATCAGGTTCTAAGTCTCAGGGGAGTGTGTTAGGCACCAAAACCTACCCAAATTGTCCTAAGTGTGGTAAGAACCATCCGGGCGAATGTCTTGCAGGAAGGGAAGGGTGTTTTGGGTATGGTCAGATTAGTCACAGGTTGAAAGATTGTTCATCTTCTAAATAGGGTCAGGAGTTAAAAGTGGGGTAAAAGTGGCAAAGCTCAGTCTACAACTTCAGTAGCACTAGCAGGTCGCTCGACTCAACAGGGTAACTCATCTGGTACAGGTGGCGGTCAATGCTAGAACAGGTTGTACGCTCATCAGGCTCGCCAGAATCAGGAAGATTCTCATGTGGTCACTGGTACATTACTAATTTTTAACTTAAATGTTTATGCTTTGATCCAGGGGCTACTCTTTCCTTCGTAACTCCCTATATAGCAGTCAACTTCAATGTTAGTCTAGAAACTCTCTCAGAACCCTTCTCAGTCTCCACTACAGTCGGTGACCCAGTTATTGCTAGATGGGTATACGGGAATTGCCCTGTCACAGTCTCCTAGAAATTCACCTTAGCAAATGTTGTAGAGCTAGAAATGGTAGACTTTGATATGATTCTAGGCATGGATTGGTTGCATTCATGTTATGCCTCAGTCGATTGTAGGACTAGGATTGTTCGTTTTCAGTTTCCAGACGAACCAACCTTAGAATGGAAGGGTAGTAGCTTAGCGCCTATGGGTCAATTCATTTCTTACCTTAAGGCTGGAAAGATGATTTTTAAGGGGTATCTCTATCATCTAGTTTGGATTAAGGATTCAAGCTCTGAAACCCCAACTCTTGAGTCAGTTCTTGTGGTTAATGAGTTCCCAGAAGTGTTTCCAGAAGATCTTCCCGGATTTCCTCCCGAAATGGAAATCGACTTTGGAATTGATCTCTTTTCAGATACCCAGCCTATTTCTAGTCCTCCTTACAGAATGGCTCCAGCTGAGCTTAATGAATTGAAAGAGCAGTTAAAGGACCTTTTAGATAAGGGTTTCATTAGACTTTGTATTTCCCCATGGGGTGCACCAGTGTTGTTCGTGAAAAATAAAGATGGTTCCTTCATAATGTGCGTTGACTATAGGCAATTAAACAAGGTCACAATCAAGAATAAGTATCCTATCCCCAGGATTGATGACTTTTTTGACCAACTTCTTGGTGCTAGTCATTTCACAAAGATAGACCTCAGATCCGGTTATCACTAGCTTAGAGTCAGAGATAGTGACATTTCGAAAACAACCTTCAGAATTCGGCATGGTCATTTTGAATTTGTAGTTATGTCATTTGGACTAATCAATGCTCCTGCAGCTTTCATGGATTCGATGAACAGAGTGTTCAAGAAGTATTTGGACTTGTTTGTCATCGTCTTTATTAATGATATCCTCATTTACTCTAGGAATGAGGAAGAACATATGAATCATTTGAGGGTTGTCCTGCAAACTCTCAAGGATCGCCAGTTATTCGCTAAGTTTAGTAAATGTGAGTTTTGGTTGCAATCAGTTGCGTTCCTTGGGCATATTGTGTCTACCAAAGGGATTTGAGTGGATTCCCATAAAATAGAAGCAGTGAAACAATGGCCCAGACCTACCTCTCATTCAGATATCAGAAGTTTCTTGGGTCTAGCGGGTTATTACAGAAGGTTTGTGGAAGGATTTTCATCCATAGCCTCTCCATTGACTAACTTGGCTCAAAAAAAGGTTAAGTTTCGGTGGTCAGATGATTGTGAGAAAAACTTTGCAGAACTAAAAGCTAGGTTGACTACAACTCCTGTTTTGACTCTACTAGAGGGTTCAGACAGTTATGTTATCTATTGTGATACCTCCACAGTCGGCCTAGGTTGTGTGTTGATGCAGTGAGGTAAGGTTATAGCTTATGCTTCTAGACAACTTAAGGTGCATGAGAAGAATTTTCCGACTCATGACCTCGAGCTAGTAGCAATGGTGTTTGCAGTTAAAATTTGGAGACATTACTTGTATGGTGTTCACATAGATGTGTTCACAGACCATAAGAGCCTCCAGTATGTGTTCACCCAGAAAGAGTTGAATCTTTGCCAGAGGAGATGGCTTCAGTTCCTCAAGGATTACGATATGAGTGTGCATTACCATCCTGGTAAGGCCAATGTAGTAGCAGATTCTCTTAGTAGACTATCTATGGGTAGTGTTGCATATGTTGAGGAAGAAAGAAAGGAATTAGCAAGGGATGTCCACAGACTTGCTCGCTTAGGAGTTCGTCTTATGAGCATATCAGATAGTGGTGTAATAGTTCAGAATAGGGCAGAATCTTCATTGGTAGCAAAGGTTAAGGAAAAGCAAGACAGCGATTCAATATTGCTTCAACTAAAGGGTGCAGTCCATCAGTAGAGGGTTGAGGTTTTCTCCCAAATGGAGATGGTATGCTTCGCTATCAGGGCCGATTATGTGTTGCTAAGGTGGATGTGTTGAAACAGAAGATTCTTGCAGAAGCCCATAACTACAGGTATTTTATTCATCCAGGCGCCACTAAGATGTATCGTGATCTGCGGGAAATCTTTTAGTGGAATGGCATGAAAAGGGAAGAGATATGACTCAAGAGATCAACATTCCTACTTGGAAATGGGAAGTGATCAACTTGGGCTTCATCACAGGTTTACCTCGTACTCGCAGACAGCATAACTCCATTTGGGTGATAGTTGACAGAATTACTAAGTCTGTGCTAACTAAGGGATCCATTCTAGGAACATGGAGACTAGTTGAAGTACTGAGCCTTTTTGGCGGTTAAGACTACAGATTCGGTGGAGGACTATGCCAAACTTTACATTAATGAGATAGTCAGGTTGCATGGGGTTCCTTTGTCTATCATCTCAGATAGAGGTCGTCAGTTTACCTCTTATTTCTGGAAGTCATTTCAGAAAGGTCTTAGTACTCAGGTTAATCTTAGCACAGCATTTCATCCACAGACGGATGGTCAGGCAGAGCGTACCATTCAGACCTTAGAGGACATGTTGAGAGCTTGTGTGATCGACTTAAAGGATAGTTGGGATGATCACCTTCCTCTTATAGAGTTCACCTACAATAATAGCTACCATTCCAGCATTCAGATTGCCCCTTATGAGGCATTGTATGGGCGTAGATGTAGATCTCCAATTGGTTGGTTTGAAGTAGGTGAAGCAGTCTTACTAGGGCCATATTCAGTTCATGATGCTATGGAGAAAGTGCAACTTATTAGAGATAGACTTAAGACAACCCAGAGTCTCTAGAAGTCCTATGTAGATGTAAGGAGAAGGGAATTAGAGTTCCAAGTTGATGATTGGGTTTTCCTGAACTATGAAAGGGGTGATGAGATTTGGCAAGAAAGGGAAGCTCAGTCCTAGATATGTATGCCCTTACAAGATCTTGAAACGGGTTGGTAAAGTGGCCTATGAGTTAGAGTTGCCAACAGAACTAGCAGCAATGCATTCAGTTTTTCACATTTCGTTGTTGAAAAAGTGTGTGGGTGATCCAACATCTATTGTACCTTTAGAAAGTGTGGCTATGAAGGATAGTCTCACTTATGAAGAGGTATCAGTTGAGATTCTTGATCATCGGGTTCGAAGGTTTAGAAACAAAGAAGTCGCTTCAGTTAAGGTTTTATGGAGGAGTCAATCCGTAGAGGGAGCTACTTGGGAAGCAGAAGCAGACATGAAGGCCAAGTATCCTCATCTCTATCTTTCCGATTCCATTCCAGCTTGAGTTAATAGTTCATCTTCAGTTTTTCGGTCATTCATGCGTACCTTCAGTCTTAGTATCATATTCTTTCAGTTTGTACTTGTGTTTTTAGCGTATTTGCATGTTCTTGGAACTCAGTTCAGTCAGAAATCAATTTCTAGTACTTAGTAGTAGGGTTTGCAGCTATTTCACTCCCTATTAAACTAGTTTAGTCTTCATTCGAGGTAGAATTTTCCAAAGGGGGAGATAATGTAACACCCCGTATCCAAAAATAGACCAAACCATTGCAGGTGCAACCCACAGTTGCCACCCTCGGACCGTAGGGTGACCCACCATCCGTGCTGGTGGTCCGTTGATGGCCACCTGCAGCCCTCCCCAGAAGTAGTCCAGAAATCCAATTAAGGGTCTACCCACGCCAGGACCTACGGACCGTAGGTCAGGCCACGGTCCATGGTCCCAAGCCGTAGGTCAGACCCTCAGATCTCAGCTCCCAGTCACGAACGACGACTGACCAGAACAGATCGTCGGTCCATCCACGGTCCATCGGTATGGTCTGTCGGTAACCCTGAGAGTTTTTTAAGTTAGGGGTCGTATGGTCTTTTCCTTATGCGTTGGACCTCTAAACTATGTGGTTTTGGTCAGTTTTAGCCTAGTAAACTAATTAGATCTTATTCACCAAGAAATTGATCAAACTAGAGAAAAAGAGGAGAAATAGTTGAGCAGCCTTAGTTCAAGAATGCAGCGAGTTTTCATCAGTTCCAGCCTCGAAATCGAAAGACCTCTTCGTGGAATTCGTTACCAGGTATGTGGGATTTCACTAGTGGGTTCCTTTCACCCATTAGGTCCCTAGATTTCAGTCATAATCTTGATTCCCTTAATATTATCTAGACCTAGGGTTTCTTGAATGTTAGAAATTGTTGGGTTTTAGCTGTTAGAATGATCCAAATCAGATTATCATATTGTTTCTTAGTTTCTTGTATGATATTCAGAACCCTAGTTGTGTAGATTCATTTAGTTCATGAATTACACATGCTAGGCCGGTCTAAACAAATATACATGCTTTAGTTTATGAATGCCACATTATTAGTTATAATTGTTGCATTTTCAATTAGCATGTCAGTTTTTGAGCTATCCAATATTACACAACTTCAGTGATAAATTGTTCATTTCATAATCAATTGGGAGAAGCTTAATACCGAGTGGACTGGGGTCAGTCACCCTCAAGTCCCAGAACTATGTGCCCCGTAGGTTGTAAGTCCCCTCTTTGGGCATCATTTTAGTGATCACGCCAGTCATGCCTCTATACCTTTGGCAAGGTATATTGGGTCCTCTTGAAGGGTGTATACATCGAACTCCACATTTAGCTCATGTGTTTTATGTCAATTATTAGTAGCTCCCTTACAATCAGATTCTATTGCAATGACCACGTTATCAGTCATAGTTCAGTATTCAGTCTCAGTATGTTATAAACTTTGTCATTGCATTTAGTTATTTTATGTTCAGTATTCTCAGTTAGTATCATGATTTTCTCTTATCATTGCACATATTTATGCTTTGGTTCGGTTATGATTATTGTTCAGTTTTACTCTATCATGCATGCTCAGTACCTTTCAAGTTCTGACACATACTTTGCACTAAATCTTCTCGTGATGTAGGTTCAGGTTCTCAGCTTCCAGATCACGCATAGATCGGTTCCTGATCTTCAGTCCAGCAGCATCAGTGGCGAGTCCTCATTCTTCGAGGATGATTGGCATGATTATCTTCTTTGCTTTTAGTCTTTAGTTTTCAGCATTTGCTAGATCTACTGGGGAATCTCCCAGCATTTCTAGTCAGTAGAGGCTTTATTTCAGACATAGTTAGTTTCAGCTTTAGCATTTGAGTTTGACTTTTCAGTTGTTGTTAAACTCTCAGTTTTATATACTCAGATAGTTTATAGGTATTCCCCATCATTTCAATCTATCTTATGAATTAGCTTCCGCATAGTATGGCTTTTATGTTGAAAATCTTTAAGTATGCTTATAATATGCCAGCAGGGTTAGCTTGGGGTCACTCATGATCTTAGGTCTCGTGTCCGCGTCTTAAGGGTAGCTTCCGGGCGCGACATATGCTCTAAGTGGCAAAGAGCTACACCCTCACTAAGTCCCGCTACAGCGGCCCAAATCCTGCCAGAGCAGGATGAGGGAGGCCGTTATAGCGGGATGAAGGTCACAAGAGCGGCCTTCATCTAGGATGAACACCAGGCGCAATCATGGCGCCCTTCGTCCCAAAACCACCATTTTTCATAAAATTTCAGTAGATCAACGTATACTAAGTATCCTAGAACTTAAATATGCAATTATTTTGGCAAAACAACCCCTACTTAGTGTCCAAATACAGGATTTCTATCAACAGACCCTTCAACTTACCCCACGCATTTTGGTATCAATTCAATCGTATTGTTACGAAATCTTTACGCCCAAGAGATTGTGGTGACGTTGGAGACATAAGGGAAGTGTCCATGCTACGTTTTTCTATCAAACTAGCAACCTATGTTTATTTTTGAAAAACTACCCGAAAAAAAATGTTTCTAATCAATTAAGTAGCAACATGCAATCGTGTTAATCAAGTAGTGAAGTAAGGAGCATAATGACCAAGAAATTTACCTTAGAAATGACATTCGGAGCAAGCGAATCGAGAGGATTTTGGGAGAGTTTGAGTGAGAAGAAGGGAGAAATGAGGAAACCATTCCTCATTCCCCCTTTTACTATTTACGATCCCCCGCTACAACGAGAGAGGTCTCGCTACAGCAGCCCCACCTCAGAGGGAGGGCTGCCGCCCTGGCGGGGTCAAGCTGTGTTAATTGGGACACAATTCTTTTTCGAGTGTTGCGTCATTTCCCTAACCGATCGTTTGAGTATGAAACCTTTCGTGTTTCAGAGTTGAAAAACCACCCCCATCCATCGGGGTTACGTAATGGGCCAGTTCATTAGTTTAAAAATACTCTATGAATAGGATGCGTGATGATAGTCCACTAGTCGTTCAGGGACAAACGGGGGGTAAATATGTATCTATTGTAACGACCCGAACCATCGTTATTTAAGAAAGGCAAAAAAATCGAGAAAATATTGGGGCCACTGTCCCGCCTGGGCGGGTAGATGCCACTAGGGCGGCAGCTCCACAGCGGGATAAGTAGCCGTCAGAGCTGGATATATGAGACAGAATGTAAATAACGTGAAGTCTTATTTTCTCCTTCTTCCAAAAACACCTAAAAGAGGCGAGGAACACCCCCAAAAACCTCCATAAGCTGCTCTAAGCTTGGGAAAGAAGAAGAAAGAGATTTCTAGCGTAGGGATGGCGATATCTTGCGGATTTCTGGACAAAATCCTTCGTCCCGTCATCCGGAAACCAAAAATTTATCTACAATCCTTCTGCGAATGTTTGGCGCCCAAGTATGCTAGGTTTATTAATTGAGTAGTTATAAATCTAATATTCACTACGTAGTATATTGGCATTGAAGGTAGGAATCATGCATAGACTGTCGTGCACCGAAGAGAGTTAGTTGTACATGTATTCCTAGGTATTTAATCAATCGTATACCGTAAAGAAAAACCCTAGCTCGTGAAATAGGGTTTGGGTGGTGGCCGTGATTCTAAAGTGTATAACGTGTGTCGATTGATTGGCTTATGGTATGCATGCGCGTATGTAATTCGGTAAATGTAGAAAGAACCTAATGAATTGATTATAACAATGCATGCCATGAACTTGAGTACTTGACTATATGATATGAGTATTGTATATTATGGATGTGATTGTGCTTATGATTATGATGATTAGATTGGGTGTCACGTACCGACACACTAACTTGCATTGGATCGGGTGCTACGTTCTAGCACACTAACTGGGATCGGATGTCACGTACTGACATACTCATTGGATCGGGTGCTACGTTCTGGTACACTAACTTGGATTGGGTACCACGTTACGATACACTAATAATTTGGGTGTGGGTTCCATGAGAGGACCATTGACTTATCATATTAATGTATTTTCTGAGAATGTGGAATTTGTACATTGAATCCTGACATGTTAACTAGGTTGCGCATTTTATATAGACATATGTGTGGGTTGCGATGTTGTAATTTAGTTGGATATATTTGTTGGTGTAGTGGATTGGGAATGGTTAGGTTAAAATCTGGAGGTGATACGGTAAGTAGAGAACAAGGGTTCCGGTGTCCTTACGTGTTGCCCTTGGAGGGTGGTAGTGAGTATTGTTATTGAGAATTGGGGCGGTGTTTTGTTATGTTGTCAAATAGACATGTATTATTCGGTAGGGGATTAGTATTGAAACGGTTAACAAGCCTTGATAGAACGTACTATGGAGTCAAAGGTTGAGTGGTGAGGTGGAATAAGGAAGGATTATTTCGTGAGTGGTTAGTAGTGGTTACATCCGGAATGGTAAGGCCACGATAGATATAAAGGTTGAGGAATGAATAGCCTTATTGCATGTTTTCACTGGTCGATTTCTTATATTATGCAGTGGGTTTCAGGTTGATCGATGATGCCTACCAATACGTGTGTTTTGTACTGATACTACTCTTTCTATGTCTTTTGACATAGTCTGGATGCAGGATCGATGATGTCTCATAGGTGAAGACGAAGATAATCTCCAACAACTTCTGTGTTTCTTTCCATGTGGTGGGAGCTATGTCAAGTGTTAATTATGCTATACCTTGAAAATCTTAGTAGCTCTTGTACCTATTTAGACTTGATCCCTGGGGTGTTAATTATTTTTCAAGTCTTAACTCTGACTGTTTAAAACTCTTATTTTACAGAAATCTACATGAATTTCTTTTATTCGTCATTTTCCTAAATTTCCGCATTTTTAAAACGTTTGGGATTGAGGATTCTCCTACTTAGGTGTTAGAGTAGGTGCTCGCACGGTCCAGTGGGTTTGGTCGTGACAAAGTGGAGGAGGAGGAGCAATAGCCAATTTGGTCAATTTTGGTAATTTTGAAAATTGAGCTAACTTTTGAGTAAAGCATAGGGTCAAGTGATACTTCACATAATTTGTCCAATTAACAAAGGCAAACACCACAAAACCACTAGCTTAAGGGCATTGATAGTTTCAATAATTACCTTTAGATACACCGTATTTGCCTCTTTATAGTGAATTTATCTCCTTTGTACCTCTTTGGTCCATCTATTTATCTATATCATTATTTCATAATTTATCTAAGTTTGTGTAGCTGATATCAATGATACATGAGTCAAATATATATATATATATATATATACCAGTTTTTCGATACATGTGTTGCACGTGATTATCAATTCAGAAAATATATGTTATAGTAAATAGTATTGCTTATTTAAGCAAAGATTTGAATATCAGCTTTGCACAAAATAATATTGCAGATTATTTTGTGAATGTTCAATGTAGATCGTCATATATATCTCTTATTCACTCGAACTTATGAAGATGGTCAACGAAAAATTTTATTAGTTAAATACAATAATGTATATATTTATTTCAATTTGATGAGGTTCAATCATGTAATTAGTTGTATCTCACTAATATTACATTATAGATGATATTTGTTGTGTATTTTTCTTGGCATCTAAGCAGATGTGCTTTGCACATGTACTCCATGTTAAATTGTTTAGATGTGATAAGAAGATGTGAAAAGAACAACTACATTTTATTTTTTAGGACTATTTTTTGTATATTAATTTTTATTTTATAATTTATAACATAATAGACAACGTTCTTGTTATTGGCTCTCATATTTGACTTGTCGATTGACCGTTTACGTAAATCAAAGATAGTTATCTGACTGTCCATAGTTAACTGAGAAAGACTTCAATTTTTTTTACTGGAAAAACTAAAAATTAAAATTAAAAAATATATTATATTTGTGAAATCATATATGTAATCACTTGTTTATCTTACACACAACAAAGATATAGTTCATATACTTGTAAACGATTTTCAATTTATTCAACCAAGTATGACTCATGCAAGGAAAAATAACAACTCCGTGTTATCACATATATAGGAGCGGTATAATAATATGAAAAATTATCGGTCAAAAGTTAATATAAAAAAAAGATGAAAGATAGACATAATTAACGTAACAACTATGGGAATTCATAATATTATAACTAAAGAATGTAAAAGAGTGTGAATAATGTATTGTGGTATTCGTGACATATATAATACTTTATAACTAAAGAATGAAAATATTAAATCACACGAACTTTTTAAAATGCAAGAAGAAGAGTAGAAAATAAAAAAAAATTGTGGTTGAAAAATGAGAGGAAGCCCTCTATTTATAGTCAACAAATAGTATGAACAAGTGTTTTTTTGTGTCTTATATGAAAAGTCATGAGCTTTCCAAGAAGTCACAACCCTTTGAAAAAGTCACAACTTATTGAAAAAGTCACAACTCTTTGGAAAATTCACAACTCATCGAAAAATCACAATCCTTTGAAAAAAGTCCACAACTTATCGAAAAGTCACAACTCATCGAAAAAGTCACAACCTAAGTTAGAGATATTATAGTATTTCAACATTCAAGTTAGGAGTTCATGTTTTTAAGGTAATATAGATATAGAATATAGATAGATATAGTAATCAATATATCCATGTATCTGATATTAAATTATGAAAATCAATTACCTTTATGTGCCATCTCATTAAGCATAAAGACCGAAGAGAGGAAGAGAGCGAGAGGAAGAGGGGTAGAGCGACGAGGGTAGAGTGAGCGAGAGAAAGAGGGATAGAGCGAGGGAGAGAATGAGTGAGAAAAAGGGAGAGAGCGAGGGAGCGGGATCCAAAAGAGGAGAGAGAGTAAGGTCGAAAGGGGAGAAATTGAGCGAGAAAAGAGTGATAGAGTGAAGGGGAGAAAGCTAAAAATTATTTTTTAGAAAACTAACAGATCCCACAAAAATCATGTCACTCCTTCATATTTATTATTTTGAGATACACCAAAAATATTATCGTGAATTTTTTCGACAATTGAATTTAGCACTGCAAAATCTTTTAATTAGACAATTTTTTTAAAAATTCTTTTTCATGTGATTTAATATTTAAAAAAATTATCAATTGAAATATGTTCCTTCTCAATTGAATTTGCTAGAAGCGGTGTTTCTTGGCAACTTCCACTTCTAATGATGGAGAATGAAACTTGAATGCAAGACATAATCAGAATTTTAATTACTTCAATATCACATTTCCCCAAAAATTATTGATCTAAATACAATTTGGCTTTGAAAAATGTCAAGATTATTAAGCTCCACCTTATTTTCGTTGGTAAATGAGAAAAAGAGCAGATCATATATCCTCAAACCTTCCTAACATTTTTTGTTTAAGTAATGGTGTCCAGGATTTTAATATGTTTATAGAATTTAATGAATTAACAGGCTTTTAACAAAGGTGGTATGTATTATAATCCTAAAGAAAAGAAGATCATTGTGACTACCAATGCCAAATTTCTGGAAAAGGATTCTTTTAACGAACCATTTTCCTAGAAGTAAACTAATTTTATAAGAATTAAGTAAAGAGATAAAAAATCAGTCTACTGAAAATAATGAAAACCAAATTCAAACCCCATATGATAGAGTTAACATACCATTGCATTATAGTAGTGGGAGATATGTTAATAGACGTAGAATTCCACAAGTACAAGTTACTGAAAATTCAATACATCAAGGTAGTGGGAGTAAAACTGAGCAGATTGCATTAGAGGAAGAAGTTGTTGATATCTATAATTGCAATGAAATCACAAATGGAGTCCATGTACTCTAATAAAGTCTAAAATCTTGTAGAGTCACATGTAGATGGAGTCAAACCCATTTGATGCAAGTGGATATATAAGAAAAAGAGAGGAGTAGACGGAAAAGTGCAAACTTACAAAGCTAGACTTGTTGCAAAAGGGTTTACTCAGAAAGAAGGGATCGATTATGAGGAAACCTTTTCATCCGTAGTCATACTTAAGTCTATTAGAATTCTCTTATTCATTGCCTCTCATTATGATTATGCAATTTGGTAAATGGACGTCAAGATAGCTTTCGTTAATGGAAATCTTGATGAGAGCATATTTATGCGACAACCAGGCGGTTTCATAGAAAAAGGCAAAGAACACATGTTGTGCAATCTTAAAAGATCCATTTATGGATTAACGCAAGCTTATTGGGCATGAAATACTTATTTTGACGATGCAATCAAGACTTTTGGTTTTGAGCAATGTCTTGATGAGTCTTGTGTGTACAAAAAGTGGAATGGGGACAAAGTGATGTTTTTTGTATTATATGTAGATGATATCTTGCTCATAGGAAATAATAATGTGGGCTTGATGAATTCAGTTAACGAATGGTTGTCCACTAATTTTGACATGAAGAATTTGGGAGAAGTTGTTCACATCCTTGGGATCAAGTTTTTACATAATAGCTAGAAAATAATGTCATCTCAAGCTCTTTATATTGATACAATTTTTACCAAATTTAGCATGCATGATTCCAAGAAAGGATTTCTTCCTTTCAGACATGAAATTTCTATATCTAAGGATCAATGTCCTAAGACATATGAGGAAATAGAAATCATGAAGACAGTTTCTTATGTGTCAGGGAAGCCTTATGTATAAGATATTGTGCACTAGACTTGATATTTGTTTTGTCATAAGCATGATTAGCAGATATCAATCTAATCATGAACAAGAACACTGAACAACAATTAAGTATATAATTAAGTACCTGAAAAAGACTAGAAATTACATGCTAGTCTATCATTCGGATGAGTTGGTACCCATAGGTAGAGCTGTCAAAATGAGCTGGCCCAACCCAACCAAACTCTAACGGGCTAGAGAGTTAAATGGGTTAGGACGGGCTAACCTTAATTAAAGGGCCTATAAAATAACAACACAACCCAGCCCTAAGCGAACCACGGATTGGGACGGGTTGACCCTTCAACCAAAAAATGGACAACATTGGCCTCTTAGAAAGAGTATCGAACATTGATGTCTGATAAACACGACATCAATACATACAGAAATTCATCCATGAATTACACATACTTCAGTGAATACTTACAAAACAAAAACATAATAGCCAAGATACAACATTCATAAGATTCATCCAAGCAAAAAACATTGCATGATCACTATTTTCATTAACAAGACAATAAAAGGAGAAGTGAAAAATTAGGCGTAAAAACAAAAGTAGAAGAGGTCAAAGATTCATAGTTATAATGGAGTAATGGGCTTAGGATAATAAGTAAATTTAGTGGGCTAATGGCCCTAAAATGTAAAAGATATGCAAAGAAGTTAGACTTGATTTTATATTGATATTTTAACAAATAAAACACAACTTAACATATATATAATAAATACTTTTAAGATTCACAGCCCACGGGCTGGCCACTGAGGCTTGCGGGTTGGACCTACGATGCTAACGGGCCAAATGAGGTTGGGCTAAAGTCTCGTTCCTAAATGGGCTGAAAAAATAAGCCCAACCCCACTTAATTCAAGGGTTGAATTGGCCCGGCCTAGCGAGCCAAGCCCATTTTGACAGCTCTACCCATAGGGTACACAGACTCAAATTTTCAGTTTGATATGAACTCTAGAAAATTGACCTCAGGAAATGTGTTTACTCTGGGAGGTAAAGCCATTGTTTGGAGAAGCATCAAGCAAACATGTGTTGTTGATTCTACCATGGAAGCCAAATATGTAGCAACCTCTGAGGCAGTGTGGCTTAGAAACTTTCTGAAAGACTTGGCGGTTGTTCCTGCGATAGAAAGGTCACTCACAATGTTTTGTGATAATAGTGGTGAGGTTGCAAATTCAAAGGAACATGAAGCCATAAGAAGGAAAAACATATTGAGCGTAAATACCATTTGATTCGAGACATAGTACATAAAGGAGATGTGATGGTTGCGAAGATTGCATCAGAAAACAATCTGGCAGACCCTTTCACAAAAGCTTTACTGCAAAAGTCTTTTAATGGACATGTTGAGGGAATGGGAGTTAGAGTTGTAGGTGCATCGTTATGAGTCTAAGTGAGAGATTGTAAGGATATATTATTAACCATATATTTTGATATAGTATTATTTATTAAACAATTATTTATTTATTTATTCAATTCAATAAAGTGTTACATTAAATAGATTAATTTGTCATATATGTGTCCTCAACTTATATAGTAGATGATTTGTGTATAGAGTTTAAGCTTATACACAGAAGATTAAATCATCGTTTCTCATAAATTAAAAGTTATAATTCACAATCACGGATGGAAATTTGGACAAACCATTAGAAAGATTGTAGCACGAGATTAAATATAATTTATCTTGATTATGAGAATGGTATAGTTCTAACTTCTCGTGCTAGTGCATTTTGTGTGTATTGAACGGGACCGAGTAGAGATAGATGTTTTAGACTGATTGATTAAAACATATTTTCTAAACTATTAAATGTACTCATATTCGTAATCTTGTTATAACTATGATCTGTATATATTAATTGTCGTTTTGATTTATTAAAAGGTGAGATCCTGAGATGGATCAATATGTCTGATAGATTGGATGATAATAATATATATTGGTGAAATAATTAGTTAGTTGATGGAATCCATGTCTCAATATAGAGATTGATGATATATCTTTTTATGAGAAGCTTATAAGTTTTCATGTATAAACCCGATCGGTAGATTTATGAATCTGACACATGATATAAGTTAAGTATTGCTCTAAAGGAAATTAGTCATTGAATTAAATTTGTCAGTAATCTAAATTTATTGATTAGTATCTGTAATCTTAACATGATGAACTTCATAAGAGTTTAATGGAAAATTTTGAAATATAAATAGAGGAGTGCAATTGCGAATGTTTAGTGGAATTGTAATTTATTATGGTAAGAATAATTCAAATTAATTATTTGAAATTATTCCATAATAAGAAGTCTCAGTAATTAGTTTTGTGGTCCCTACCATGCCATATTTAACTAAAACTCATAATTCTATTTTCTAAAAAAAGAAGAAAAAAGCTGTGTGTATTTTTTCTCTTCTAGAAAGAAAAAAAAACGTGTAGTTTTTCTTTTCTTGAAGAAAAAAGATTTATTCTTTCTTCTCCTTTTTTAATTGGAAAGAAATCTATGTAAGTAGGATTCTTCTAACCTAGAAAATGATTCAATTGTTTATTTGGGATCACTGTAAAAGACCGTAGAGCTGGAGTTTGAGTTGCTTTAAGATATTTGCAGAAGGTAATCCTTGAATTAATTTTCAGCATATTTTATATATGATACGTATTTGTGGTTGTTAGTTGTATTCATGTAAGATATATGATTATGAAATACTTCCGTTAGGTATGTTTTCTAACATATTGGTGTTTGTTATGGTCATAATATTTGATTATGCTGATGAATGGTAGCGATCGTGGTATGAATTAACAAGCACTACAAAAAAAGTAACATTTGTGAGGTTTAATTGTGGGGTTATTATAACCTTCGCAAAATTATATTTATCGTGGGGGTTATTTTAACCCCTCTAATTTTTTCACTAGATTGCGGGGATACTAACCCCTGTTATTTGATTAAAATAGTTGGCCGGAGACATTCTCTCATTTACTTGGTCCTTTAGACTTTTTTTTTTTTTTTTTGGCAAATACATCTTTCTTTTTAAGTTATTATGAAATAGAGACATGAAAACCTTTCAGCTCTTAATTTCGTTTCCCCAAAAAATATCGCGGAACTTTCGGGACTCTTTTTCTCATTCTCTCACAGCTGCTCACTCTTCTCTCACTCTAGTTCAGAATTCATACGTGATGATTTGTGTTCTAAGCAGAAAATCGTTGGTTGATTCCTAAGTTTTTCAAGTTTGGTTCAGTAATGAGAACAATCGCTGGTTGAAGAAGCTGAATTTTTTCAAGTTTGGTTCTAAGCTGATTTTGATTTTTGCTGGTGCAGAAAATCGCCAAATCTACGGATTTGAGGTGTTCTTCTTCCTCATTCTTTGCTTTTGCTTTTCAAATTCTAATTTACTTTTGCTTTCATGTTGCATGTGGTTTTTAATTTATTTTTTTCTTTACTGATTCTTTGCCCTAGCCATATGATACTGAAATTAACAAAAAAATATTGCTTGTTTAGTCGTTTCGTTCCCAAATAATGGAGGAAAAAGGAAAAAGTATGACGTTTTAGTCATATCTTGTTCGAGATTGGTTGGTGAGTCCATAAACTTGGAGGTAGTCATATAAGTCATCTTCATTCTAGTGTATTTGTGGATTCAAATTTTTCATGTTCCATCTCTATTTAGAATTCATGAATAGTTTTGCCATAAAATGAGTTGCCCTGATTTCACTCTAATAACAGTGTGATCTCATGTATTCCATAAATTTTATTCTAGTTTAATTTATGATTTTATGAAAATTCAAATTGATGAATAAAATCAATTCTTAACTGAAAATTTCGTTGATGATTCGATCCGGGGGGAGGGGGTGGGAAGGCTCGGACATCTTTTGAACCTAGAAACACAATTATGGTTGCCAAACTATGACAGTTTTGAGGAGAGAATCCGGAGGCTTGGATAGTTCAAGCTGTGCATTATTTCGATTTCTATAAAATTGAGGAAGATCAAAAGCTTATTGTGGTGTCGCTCTACCTTGATGGTGAAGCATTACAATGGTACCCGTGGTTATTTAGGAATAATCAGTTAAGTGATTGGCTGCAGTTTGCTGATAAGATGAGAATTCGATTTAAACAGAAATGATATGAGTCTGTGGCAGGTAGATGCGCGCCAATCTCGAACAGGTAAGCTACGTGACTGAGTACCAAAATCGTTGTGAGGATATTTTGTCGAGCTTCGGTGAGTCAGATGTACTCTTCCCAGGCCACACATATGTTCATCCATGATGGAGCAACATAACCAACTCTCAATATCATGACCAATCAGAATGCAAAAGCAATACAAATGTGTGTAAGGTGTGTGATTAGTTGTCTGATAGGTACAAAGATTCATATCCTCTTTCAGTCTCGCTACATTCGGCAACCTTATTGAACTTTCCATTCCAGAGAGGTATGTCGAGCCAAGTACACGATGTGCTATTATATTTGTATCTTTTACAATATTAGTAATGTAACAATTTTCTGCAACAGGTAAAATAAATGTATATTTGCAACACTCAATGGAGTAGTAGTCAACGCTTATTTATAGAATGAATGTTGTTTTTGCTACTGTGAGATTTTAATTTTTTCTTACTATTTGGACTGCCTGTGAAGCTACTAACTTAGTTCATTGATACTCAAAGAGGTAATACATTGTTAATGGTGAATAAATTCACCTGCAATCATTTAGGAAAATAGAAATATGACTCATTTCATATTTTGATCCAAATTCTCTTGACCAAAGATCATAGTTTCATCTACTTTTATTGTTAGCAGATATGCCGAAGCCGAAGCGTTACAATAACTCACGCAACTCATTTTACTCATCATCTAGTTCACATGGTTTGGCACATTCTTCATCAACAACTGAATCATTTGACGTCATCAACTCCGCGATCTGCATTGACATCGGTGTATTGACAGTTGATTTCGCTGCTAAAGAATGAAAGTGATACTGTGTACCAACTCAAGGTCAGTTTATAGAAAATTTGGTACATATTGGTTAAAATATTTGCTTGTGTAGTTTTCTTTACTTAGTGTAGAATATTTGTTTCTTGTATAGTCGCCATTTGGTTTTCGTATGTGTTTTACAGGCAGATGCGGCTAGCTGCTTAAACTTTGTTTGTTTAGGTAAAATTTGGTTAATACAAGTATTGTCAAGGTAATTTACTCTTTTTTTAGCATTGCTATTTGATAGGATTAACATGTTCTGCCAGACTCACTGCTTTAGTCACTCGTGGTGGTTTCTCTGTCCCTCGTCGGGCGGCAAAAGATTGCTTTCCTCCCTTGATAAAGCTTTCTACTGTGTATTTTCAGCACCAAGTTTCATTTATTGCTGTTAACTGCATGTCAAATTTAGAAAGAGGTGGGAGGGGGTAATAGTGCTCAATTTTTTTATTGTATTGGTTTTTCTTGTACAGTGAGAAGGGACCCAGTAAGCTTGAACTATTTTTGCTGACATGGTGAAAAAGCAGTGAAATGCTCCCATAAACGAGTTTGAGATCTCCCATGATAGTTCTTCCAAAACTTGGCATGTTCAAGGATTAGGCCTGCAACGTTTCGTCCAAATGACAAACTGGAGGTATGGATCTCTCTGTTCTCTGATCCTGTCTTCTTTTACATTCTTGTGTATTGCCTTTTATCAAGTGTCTTTTCCTTCTATTTCTCTTTGGATTAGCATTCCTATGGAAACACGTTTTGGTTGTAGCTGGCCCTGATGTTAATTGCATTTTCTTGTATCATAGCTGAGACTACTCGACTAGTCAATTGCGTCTTTTCCCGTGCATCTAGAGTGCATAATTGCGTCTTTTCCCGTAATTTGCGTTGAACTTATTTGTTGATAGCTTCTTATTCTTTCACTTAAGTTCGTCTATTCAAAGCTTACCAGTACTATTTTTAGCTGTGTAGCATGTCATAGTAAAAAGCTCTTTGACATCTTCAGTGATATGTTGTCGTAGTTGAGTGAAAAGGAATTCTTGTGATACTCTCTCTTCAGCAGCATAATTTTCAGTTTTTGCTATATGTGTGCAAGTGTCAGGGATAATATGACTGAGTTTTGCATCATTGTTTGCCTGATGGAGTTGGTGTGGCATGATTATGATAGTTCAGGCTCTATAAGTAGGAGGAACTGGTCTTCAGAACCAAGTCGATAAGTTCATGGTTGGTCTTAAGAATATGCTGCTAATCAAGAAATCGTACAAAAGACTAAACATCCTTGTTGGTGGCGCATTTCCCAGCTCTTAAACTAGAGCTGCTGAAAATCTGATTATATTATACATCTGCACTACCAAAAAGACACATGTAAGTACTATAATTTTGTTCAAGATATTGCTTAAAAAATCGTTTCCTTTGTGCTAATGTGAATTATAAATTTGGGATTGTTATAAACTTATACTTGCTTTTTGCGTAGATTCGTGCTCTCAAGTTTCAAGTAATATAATCACGCCTCCAATTTAGCAGAGCATTTTCGATCAAAATACCTTACAGAGCTGCAAGAGGAATAGAGCTGGAAGATATGGTACGATCTCCCAACATCTTTGGCTCATGCCATAGTAATGCAGCTTTCTGCTTTCTGGTGCAATGATGTGTATCACTATCCCCAGTAGTTAATTTATGACAGTGACAGTGGAGTTATGTGATATTTTATTTTGATACATTTAGAAACATGGTTATGGTCAGTGTTCCTAGTATACCTTTCTTCTTCGGATTAAATTTTGTATTTTTTTTGCAATTGACTCTTTCATCTTCACCATCTTTTAATTTTGTGTAAACTCCTATGCGTGTGCTTTAAATTGCATGTAGGTTTTATTTTATTTTTGTTGTTGTTTTAGATCATTGCTTGGCTGAACTTGAGTTCTGCAGCAGGGGAAACAGAGTTGAGTTCAACAAATAGAGTACTTTGGTAATCAACTTTGTTGTGAAACTCCACCATTCAATATTGTTACTAGTTTGAAGTTTAACACAAAGTTAGAAAAATTGATTTTCGCATTTGGTTGTTTCACCAGAAATGGAAACATGCTGTTTCTGCCTGACATTCTTGTTGACATAATTCAGCTATTATATACATGGAGTGGGTAAAATTCTTTTATAGGATACATACACTACTATTGGACTAGAGAATGTAAACCTTGGAGAACTTTAGTTTCTTAAAGATGGAAATATTTGTGAATATTTTTTGACGAAACTGATTAGATTAGTGGAACATGATTTTATCCTTTCCATGATCATATTCTTATATACTATTGATCTGAGAAGAGGGACAGGTCACCATCAGTACTAACATAGGTTGGTTAGCTGTATGTATTTGTTAACTTCTAACTTCATTTCTAAAAATACATATCGTTAGTTTGACTCTCATACCTCGATGGAATTCAGGGAATTTGTGTAGGGGTAAGACAAGTTGATGTAACCATCAATGGTATTGGTGAAAGAGCTGGAAATGCTTCTCTAGAAGAGGTGGGAGAGAATAACTTCTAATTATAAGGACAAATTATATTATTATTTCTACTTATAAATTTGTACTACTATACATATATAGATAGTAATGGCCATAAAACGTCGTGGAGAGGAAGTACTAGGTGGTCAAGAAATGCTAATTAACCCGAGTTTACTACTGCTAGATGAGCCTACTTCTGGTTTGGATTCTACTATTCTAACTACTGTTAAGCGCCTAGCTGACGGTGGCAGAACTGTGATCACTACAATCCAACAACCATCCAGCAGATAAGGTAGTCTTGCTTTCTGAAGGCCGCCTATCTACTATGGTCCTGCATCAACCGCCCTCGAGTACTTCTCCTCTGTTGGTTTTTCCACATCCATCACTATCAATCCTGCTGATCTCTTGCTTGATCTTGCCAATGGTAATTCAAACATTCTAACATAAATATCATTCCTAGCAAATCTATTTACTTATAACACATACGAAATCTTAGCTTCTCTGACTTTATGTGGTCTAACCTTCGCCACGACATTAGTGGCTTAGCTCTCATCTCTGCTTATGACAAGAACATTTCTACAAGGCTGAAAACTGAGCTATGCAGTTCAGATACCAATAACTACAGCTATGCAAAGGATGTTTCAACAAGTAAGTTTCCAATTAACTGTGAAGAAAGGGATGATTTTAATTGACTATCAAATTGTTCTCTACCTCAAATTAGTGACCGATTCCAGCTCTATCGTGCTCTACTCATGCAGGAAATGGTGTGAAGTCAGAGCACTGGTGCACAAGTTGGGGCTATCAATTTAAGGTACTGCTACTAAGGGGGTTGAAGGAACGAAGATACGAAACCTTCAACAAGCTTAGAATCTTCCAAGTTGTTAGTGTAGCATTTCTTGCTGGATTGTTATGGTGGCACAAACTTCTTATTAAGGTGTAAAACATTATTTATCCAGGTTCTTCAACTCAAAGAAGCAATCCAAAAATACCAAGTTTTTGCTGAGAGTAGTTCAAGGATTTCTCCTGAAGAGTTTCAAAGAAACTCCAACAAGTAAGTTGTTTGTCCAGCTGTTTTACGTTCACATCGACTAGTACAGTTCATGACATGCTAATTCCATATCGAATATATGTCTAATTGTCAATAATTTTCTCATCTTCTGTACAATGTGACTATACAAGCGAAATGTATACACTAAAGTGGAGGCCTTTGTACTAGAACAAGTTGACAACACCAAGTGAGAGTAATGTGCTGAAATCTGTGTTGCTTTTCAGAAAAAAGATTCATATAAAAAATTGCTACTAAGTGATTGATATTTGTGTTGCTTTACATTATATATTAATGTCCCTTTTGTTAATATTATAATGTAGACATTAAGCATGTCTTATATGAAGTCAACTCAAGGAAAGCTCCGTTACATAAACTTAAATGTAAGTGAGAGAAATGTGCTAAAATTATTGGAATAATTTCATAGACCTCTCCTATTGTCAATTTTCTATATTCTCTTCTATCCCTTCCTGCTACCGAAAGAAAATGCATAAGTTCACCATTTATCAAGTTTTCGTTGTCTTGTTGATTTTAAATAGATTCTTACTGATGTATGGTAGCTCGCAATGATCTATCTGCAAGAAAACCTTTAGCTGCTTTTCTTGCTAAGTCTGTCCTTAACTAGTTCCACATGTTGAGTGCTGTAGTGTGGTTGACAGTCATGTTTAATGAGCTGTTGTGGTGGCGAATAGGTTCCTTTGGTGCTATAACGAGGAATCTAAATGTTGTTCCTAAGTGTGCTTGAAAATTGCAGTAGTTGGACCATTGGATGGATGAATTTTTCTAGTTACTAGTAACTAGAAAAAATGCAGATAATGTTTTCATGCCCAAAATCTAAAGATTATAATGTTTAGTGTTACACATGTTTAATTTGCTATCGATAATGCCCAAAATCTTTTTTTTTACATATATATTCTACTTTCATTTTATTTATCCAATTTGTGTTTGTGTGTGTTTTACAGATGCATACATGGAGGACTATGGATTCAAGTACTCAGAAGAGAAGCTCGATGGCATAGGATTGTGATTTTCTGAACTATACAACGCATCAATTTTTTTCTGTTTTTATGTTCTTTTGGTTTAAAGAAAACATCTTCCTGATTTAGTTAATTCTTTATACCTTTTATTCCATGAAATATTTTATTAATTTAATTATAAATGTATTGGTTTAATTACTACAAAATTAGCTGTTGTAGCTTAGTTTTATATAAACTACAATGCAAAATTGAATATTAAAATTTCAGCGGAGGTTATAACCCCACAAAATGTACAAAAAATTAATTGTTGAGGTTATAAACTCCACAAAATGAAATAAAATTATTTGGCCAAGAAAAGATAATGGAGTTTAAAACCCCCGCTATTTATAATTTTAATTCCCAATAATCGACTCTTTGTAGTGAAGGTAATAAAATTAACAATATTTAATAACAATGGTTAAGAAATTAAATGATAATAATACATTTTGTTTTTACAAAATTCCTAAGGATGTTGTGCATACAATTCCAACAACATTATTGTTTGCAGTAAAAGGATTTCATGACTTGGATTGAAAAAGGCTTTTGAAGCTTCAAATGGCAGATGGTTACATTCATTGCTTCCGCTGCCTTTGCATTGCCATCCAAATTCCAATTCTTACTTTATAAAAAAAGAGTTGAGTCCTCTAGAACAATCAATATAACAAAGAGACCAACCAAGAAAATAGAGCTGTTTGAAGTAGGTGAATAAATTTACATGATTAATATTCATTTAAAACCTCAAAATTAAGAGAGTAGGATATTACATAATCAAAATGAAAGTACTACAAGACCCCCAACTATTAATTAATCCGATTGAGACAACAAAGAGAGAGAGAGAGAGAGAGAGAGAGAGAGAGAAAACATGGTAATTTGGCGGAAAGCTTTAGCGAGAAAGTCCAAGTTATAATTTGTCATCCTCAGATTCTGTTGTTGTGATTTTAAAGGATGAACAATTTCTCAAGATCAATGGGCTCCTCTCTTGCTCGAGCTAGATGAAATAACATCTTTTACAGCCCTTAAACCAACATTGGACGAAGATTCTGAATCACTAGAGTCTGTAGCAATAATAACAACATCATCATCGTCGTCGTCGTCATATATTTCCTGGATAAAAGGTCTTTTTGTGACGGACTCATAAGTTCCTGGACTGAACTTTCTCTTAGAACTCTCCACCTTCTTTTTACCCATTTTTGGCTTCTCAACTACCCCAAAACATGTGTTTTTTTCTTCCAACTTGACTGTTTTCTTTCCACAACTCACAGTAGAAGACTGAGTCCTAGTGTAAGCATTTTGAGTCGACTTGTTCCTCTTCTCAATAAATTCGACACAATACTTTAAAAATTGTTGTCTAGTCCTCATCCTTGGAATAGAGGACCCATCGCCTGAATCCATCTTTCCACAATATATTACTGCACCTAAGTCAAAATATTCTTCATACAGAGGAATGTGTATACATAATTACATATACAATAATATAGAAAGAGATAGAAACAAAAGTATCCTTTTACTTTTGTTTTTAAGTACTGTAACCGGAACAACAAAGGGCTTATTATGTTCTCTTGTTTATTGTTTTACAACTATAAATAATAATGGGGGTAAATTTATTACTCCACTAAAAAAATAAAAATCCTATAGTAATAATAATGGTAGGTTACTCAGTTTTGGTAGGCTATTCACTTTTTATACGAAAGGTTTTGGGAAAGTAAATTACAACTGGGTGGAAGACGGAAGGTTAGTTGCGATTTGGTTCACCTCCGTTGGTTGATTGGTTGGTCATTTATTATGCTAAATTCATATCGACTTATTTTTAATTATTTATTGAATTGACATATATATTAAAAAAATAATTATTAACATAGTAAATTCATCAATTTATCCCAATTAATTATGAAGAAAATGAATTAAAAAATTGAGCTTTCCAAAAAGTTTCAAAATTAATTAATGAGGGTATAATATGTATAAAAAATTATTATTTCTTAATTTGTCAAAATAAACAAATAAAAAGAGACAAGTAATTAGAAACAGATGAAATATTATTTTATTAAAATAATTGTTATTGATTTTTGATTAGCAATTTTTAACGATTCAATTTTCTATTTAACAGATAAAACAAATTTTGAAGGGATCCAAACACCACACCATAGTTATGATAAAAGAATGTGTTTAGATACAAGTTACAACTTGGCCTTTCTCTCAATCTTTTCCGATTTAGACAAGAAATCACACTCTTCCATTTCCTGTATTCTCAGACATCGGGACCCTAAACCCTTACATCAGCTGACGATGGCCACTACAGTGAGCTCCGCCTGTGGTCTACTGCATATGCAGATATTGAATTAGTTAAACAGTATCATTAACCTTTTTTTGTTTTGTTAAAAAAGTATTCATTGGTTGATGATATTGATATAGTGTGTATATATATATATATATTAATTTAGTATCGATTAAGCGAAATTAATTAAATGGTATATAATGTAATTATTTAGATGAATATGAATATAAGGAGTATATGTTTGTAATTATATAAAAAAAAAAAAAAATATATATATATATATAGATATATACTAGAAAAGAAGCTCGTGCTTTACACAGGTCCAACATCATTATTTGAAATTCCTAATGTTTATTTGTGGTACTTTTACTTTTTAAAATCAATGATATTTGTTTTTTTTTCTAATAATAATAATAATAATAAAAATAAAAATAATAGGTCATTTATAGATAAAAAGATGGGAAATTAAATAAAAAAAATTAATTTAAAACATCATAAATATCTGCTACACTTAATTAAGTAGTATTTATTTGATATGTTTTTTTAAAGTAAAATTTCATTTATATAAATAAGGTTTTCTTATAATAATAAAAATAATAATAATAATATCATTTTAATTATATAAAATAAAATATATTTTTGATGAAATTAAAAATTAAGAATATTTTTATTTTTATGTAAAATAAAAGATGGAATAACTAAACTATGAATAAGAAACATATCTATCTATATATAATAGGAGAAGTGAAAACGTCATGTATCAGTGCCACAATTATTCTTAAAAAATCATTTTTAAAATAACTTAATTAAATATTTTTAATGCATGAAATTTTATTTTTAAAATGACATATGTCAACAACTAATTAGTTTTTAATTTTTAAATTATATCAAATTTTGTTTTAAATTTTAATACTTTTATATATTTATTATAATCGGTGTCATCAACATGGATAACAATTATTACAATTTAATCTTAAATAAGAATTTTCTCAACAAAAAAAAAAAAACTAAAATCACAATTCTACACAACCTAAACAAATGATAATCAAATGCGGAAAAAAGCAGTACATTACTGTCAAATTTATTTGAACCATGCATATTGATTATTACAATTTAAATTTAAATAATAATTTCTTTTTAGACATTAAATGGAGTACTATGTATTTGTGTTTTGCCACCCAAAAAACATGTGTCATCATTAAAAATGTTCTAAAACAGCAGTCAAGTCAAGTGGTAGTATATAATGAGACACATGGCATGTTAGAATAACATTTCAAACTAAAAGTTTCTGAATATTAGTTTAGGAAAAAAATTCAATTAAAAACTTCCTCTCACCCACCTCTATTTTACTCTCAATTTTCTATATTTGAAGAGGAAAATAGAGAATTGACACTCTAATCCACCTCCATATCACTCTCTATTTTTCAAATTTTTTTTTATTGTGACGTTGATAGATTGATACTTGTCTTTCTTATTTATAGGCAGAAGATTAAAATGGAAAAAAATTATCCGCATTGGGTGTTTATACCAAATCAATGCGATTTCCATTATTACGTGATTTAATAAAGTAAAATGAACTATAAATTTAAACACATGACATGCATATATCGGCTTGATGTAAACACCCGATGCGGATAAGTTTTACCCAAAATATATAGTTTTGAGAGATTTGGATAATTAGTTGAGTGAGTGAGAAATTTTAGGGATGATTTAGGTTAGTTATTTTTTCCTCTTTCGATATTTATCTATATTTAAAAAAAAAAGAAATTCCTACGTATTTTAGCTATCCATTTATTCAAGTTTTTTTTTTTGTCATGACATTTTTAAATGTATTTCAATTTTAAAGTTTATTTAAAAATATTTCTTTTAGTTTTTCCTTGTTCTTAAACTATCAAGTGGCTTAGTATTAGACTATCACTTGTGAGGAAATAATTCATCTTTAAAGTTTTTTTTATTCTAAAATTTATCATTATCATTACAAATTATAATAATACGGAAAAGGGTCAAAAATACTCTTAAACTATTCGAAATAGCTCATATTTACCCTTAAACTATATTTCGGCTCAAAATTACCCTTTCCATCAAACTATTGGGTCAAAAGTGTCCTTATTAACGGAAGTTGTTAAATGCCATGTGGATGCCACATTGCACGTCAATAGAGTTCCACTGCCACATAGACAAAACGAAAAAGGGTCAAAAATACCCTTAAACTATCTGAAATAGCTCATATTTACCCTTAAACTATATTTCGGCTCAAAACTACCCTTTCCGTCAAACTATTGGGTCAAAAGTACCCTTCTTATTAATGAAAATTGTTAAATGCCATGTGGATGTCACATTGCATATCAATAGGGTTCCACTGCCCCATAGATTAATCCTAATTACTCCCCCCCCCCCTATTTCATTATTTTCCAGAAATGATTTCACCCCTTCTCCCTCATTTCCCGGCTAGGGTTCACAGTTTTCTTCGTGGCTGGATTTCAAAGTGGATATTCGTGATTGTAGGTTAGTAAATCTTTTTTCTTATTTTATTATGTTTACGATTTCAAAGCATGAAAGCTAGGATTTCACAACTTTCCCCTCATTTCGCGGCTAAAGTTTCATAGCTTTCTTCGGGGCTGAGTTTCAAAGTGGATATTCGTGATTGAAGGTTAGTTAATATTTTTTCTTATTTTATTATGTTTACGATTTCAAAGCATGATAGTTAGGATTTCACAACTTTCCCCTCATCTCATGGCTAGGGTTTCATAGCTTTCTTCGGGGCTGAGTTTCAAAGTGGATATTCGTGGTTGTAAACATAATAAAATAAGAAAAAAGATTTACAAACCTACAACCACGAATATCCACTTTGAAACCCAGCGATGAAGAAAACTGTGAAACCCTAGCTGCGAAATGAGGGAGAATGGGTGAAATTGTTTATGAAAAATAATGAAATGAGAGGAAAAAAGAGTAATTAAGATTTAGGAATTTAGTCTAAGTGGCAGTGGAACCCTATTGGCGTGCAATGTAGCATTCACATGGCATCCAAATGACATTTAATAACTTTCGTTAATAAGAAGGACACTTTTGACCCAATAGTTTGACGGGAAGGGTAGTTTTAAGCCGAAATATAGTTTAAAGATAAATATGAGCTATTTCGAATAGTTTAAGGGTATTTTTGACCCTTTTTCGAAAATAATATTTAAACATTATGTCGTTTGCATAACGTTATGCTCCTAACTATGAAGTTGAAGCAAAGTGGATATGCTTTTACGTACAATCTAGCCAAAATAAAATAAAATAAAATAAAATGAATGGTTAAACAATTTTTTTTAGAATTTCTCCAGAAAGTGACAGCAATGCACCCATCAGATTCCTCATTTTTGAAATATGATTAATCACAAACTCATTTGATTTCACATATTCACTTTTTTGTTTAATAAATCATTTTAAATGCAAAATAAATAAGAAAATAACGTTACAATCTTTAATAGCCCCAGGCCTCGAAATACTCTTTTTTATCTTCCTACTCATGCGATTATCTTGATGGAAAGTTAAACTATACAATAACATAATTTACTTTTCAGCATTAACAATATGTATTAAAAAGGAACATGTTTTGTACGCAATTAAGAGAAATATATAAAATGGAATATGTATTATTCATCGCATGTAAAATTTGTCTTCTATCAAACTACAAAAGAAAAAAAAAATACGGGCTAGAAATAGTTTTGAAAAATTAAAAAAATTCTGGAAAAAGAGGACATATAATTATATAGAATGAAGAAATCAAATAGATAAATGGGTAAGTGACGGTCTTTATTATAGGAATTAAATAATAAGAAGTTACCTATTTGAGCAAAACAGTTTCACTTTTTTTTAAACGTCTGCAGTTTTCTTTTTCGTTTTTCTTATTTCTTAAATTTTAAATTAATTTTGTTGATTATTATTGGTTGCAGTTTATTTTTAAAAAAAAAAACTGCCAAATGCAGATTTTCTCACAATAATAAAAGTGGACAAACGGGTGGCTTTTTTCTCTTACACCCACATTTCTTTTCTTTTATTCTTTTAAACTGCAAATATTTTTTTTTCTAATTTTCCTCATAGATTATTTATTAGAAACAAATATTTAATAAAAAAAGAATTTATTTTTATTCCATTTCCCCTGTGAAACATCCAGTGTTTTCTTAATTTATTAAAGAAAGTACGAAAATAAATTCATAAAAAGACTACCCCATCCCCCTCCCCATCCCCCCCAACTCAACGAAGGATTCACAGTTTTATTACCTTTTCTTGAAATATATTTTTTTATCCTTTTTTTGGTTTTTATACATTGTCACATTTTTAAAAATATATATATATATATATTTGAAACTGCTTCAAATTTCAATTTTTTTTTGAATTGTAGTTTATTATTAATATAATTACAGATAATTAATAATCAATAATTAATTAATTGATTTTTTAAAAGTAAAAAAGTAGAGATTAATTGTGGCGCTGGCACGTAAACGCTATCACGTCTCCTATTTATATATAATATAGATATAGATTTTGTTAATTACTATTGGTTGCAATTAGGGTTGTTCATGGTTATGATTAAAAAACCAACTTGAACCGCAACACAAACCAACCGATTAAGAAAATCGATATTTGGTTTGGTTTGGTTAGGTTTGGGTTTGAATTTTGAAAACCGATACTATTTGGTTTGGTTTTGGTTTTACTAAAAAACAACCACAAAAATAATCAAATCGAACCGATAAATTAGATATATAAATTTTATAATTATTTATATACTATTCATAAATAAAATATAAATAATTTGATAATCTTAATTAAATTTAGTCTTTAACTTTACCATTTTCTCAAGCTCAACACTTAAATTTTAGCCAACTATTACAATCCTACGTTCAAGTCCATCAAAATCCATTACTTTAATTTTTACCTACTCTACCTCACATAAGATAGTCACATTTTTTCTTAATTGAATCACTTTCTTCGTGTAATAATAACTCTAGTATTACTTAATTTCTTAATTGAACCGACAATAGCTTTCCCGTCCATTGTTCATGTACTAGGTGTTTGAGTCTATTGAGATACGTATGTCCTCAAAAATTTTATTATTTTCAAACCGAAAAAATCAAAAGAACTGAACCAAACCGAACTAAATCGACAACAACCAAACTGAAGGTTATTTTTTTTGTTTGGTTTAGTTTGCTTTTAGAAATTTAAAAAACCAACTAAATTGATTTAATTTTAATAATCAATCAAAATCGAACCATGAACACCCCTAGTTGCAATTTATTTATTTTTAAAAAAAAACTGCCAAGTGCAGATTTTCTCACAATAATAAAAGGGTCAAAAATACCCCTCAACTTTGGTTTATAGTTTGACTTTACCCTCGTCATTAAAATGAAGTTAATTTTACCCCTCCCGTTACTAATTTCACCAAAATTACCCCTCATTTGGCGGAATCCCCAAAATTGACCCAAATTACTCGAATTTTTTTAAGAAACCCTATTCCCTAATGCCCAGACCTGCTCCGACCCCTCTAGCTGACGATTTTGTACAAAACGGTCTCAGCTCTAAAATTTGGTCTCGTAGTTTCATTTGGTGTATGAGTTTATTTACGAGGAATTTGGTGACTTATCAGAGTCCATGAGAATTATTTGGTACATTTTGGTTGATCTTCTGGAAAATAACTCTTAATTATTTGCTAATGTATGTATGTTTGTATTGATTGCTGATGATATGGTGAATATATGCTAAAAGAGAGGACTCATTAATACCTATCAAACCTGATTGTGTTTTGGTATGAATGGAATGTACTCTTTTCTGCAGTGCTTCTGTAACTCAAGTAGTAAATCTGGTAAATACTTGTTGTTAAGTTCTGATCCATATTGGTCTTTCTGTGGTAACTATGTAATTCAAGTAGTGAAATTCGTAAATATTTTTGTTTATTTGGATTCAAGTTAATTAATTTATCTAGTTGATGAAAAGGGCCAATGTGCTTTTCTGAATTGTCTTATTTGATTCCTGAACTGCTCAATTTGTAGGGGACAACCAACCATTGGAGTTAAAAAATTTGATTTCTCATTGGAGCTACCAGGCAGACAGAAAGCAAAGTTCACATAGATGCTACAACATATTTCAGCTCTGACTAAATATTCCATGGTGGCTATCTCAAAATGGTTCTACTTCAATGTTTTTTTTTTTATTATTTAGATTTTACAAAGATGCTAGTGAACCGGGTTATCCTCTAGGGGGGTCGGGGCAGGTCAGGGCATTGGGTTAAAAATAGGGAATAGCGTTTTTAATTTTTTTTTGGGTAAATTGGGTCAATTTGGGTAAATTTTGGGGATTCCGTCAAATGAGGGGTAATTTTGGTGAAATTAGTAACGGAAGGGATAAAATTAACTTTATTTAAACGGCAAGGTAAAGTCAAACTATAAACCAAAATTGAGGGGTATTTTTGACCCGTTTCCCTAATAAAAGTGAAAAAACAGGTGGTTTTTTCTCTTAGGGCATGTCCAACCCTACACTCTATTTTACTCTCCAAATATAGAGTTCTCTATTTTTTCAGACAATCAACTCCAACCCAATTCTCTATTTCCTCTCTAAAAAAGAATCTTCTTCTCTCTCCTCAATATTATGTTATTATTTCTATTTCTATTTCATAATATAAATCCGTTCTTTATTTTTTCAAAATAATCACCCTATATAATTTTCATGTAATATAATTTTTTTTAAAAAAATTTCTTTATTTAATATAAATTATATTTTATTGTAAATTTTAAAGAACAATTACGAAAAATTGAAAAAAGAAATCAACAAGCACAACCGCAATCACAAACACAACAATTCTCTAGATCATAAACTATGTTTTTTTCGAATATTGTTAAATCTGAAAACGACTTACCTGATTACTAAATTATTGTTGTGATTTTAAAAACCATTATGTTATATATTGTATTGTTATCTTGTATTTAAATTATTATGTGATGTTTTGTATTTTTAAATTAAAATTTTCATTTTATCATTTAAATTTTGTGCATTCTTCATAGTGAAAATCAATAGTAATATCAAATTATCTCTTAAAGTGATGAAAATTGAAAAAAATATATATTTAAAATATTATTAATTTGAGATGAAAGTAGTATAATAATATATTTTTAAAAATGTTGTAACGAATATTAGAAATTTAATTAATAGCCTTATATGAAAAACAATATGTTAGTTTCAAATAATAGAAATAATATTAAAATAATGAAAAAGTAAAAATAGAGAGGTGAATTGTAGTTCTCCAAATTTGGAGAACTACTATTCACCTCTCTATAAATAAAGAACGGAAAAGGGCCAAAAATACCCATGAACTATCAGAAAAGGTTTAAATATACCCCTCATCCATCTGTTGAGCTAAAAATATCCCTCAATCTACCTTTTTGGTCCATTATTACCCTTAAAACTAACAGTCTTTTGTTTTTAAATTATTATTTCTATTAATTATTACGTGGCATCTTTCTATTGGATAAATTTTAATATCAACCCACCAAATTTTTATCCTACCCACCCGACCCATACTCACATCCCTTAACCCAAACCCAATTAAAAGTTCCATAAAAAATAAAGATTGATAGAACTCTTCTCTTTGAATCAGACAGAAGGTTCACCCCTCACCCTGGGGGATTGGGGAGTTGAGACTTCCTTGCTCTTAGGCCCGCTGTAAGGCCAATAAGATCAGGAAGAAGGGGATTGGATTCTTCCTTTTATCCGGACTGACTCTAATCGTGATTTTGACTCTATTATGATACCTCCCTCTGTCGCAATAGAAATCGAGAATGGAGGTGACTTCGCTACACTTGTTTATAGTTGGAAATTCCTACTCGAAGGCCCTAGTACTACTGACTTTGCACCAGATTAAATTGAAGCCTTTTTTCGGCATCCCTTCTCAGACGTCTCCCTCTTGAACCTAATAACCTATTTTTCTTCTTCATCTTTCGTAATAAGCAATTTCAAGATCAGTTTCACCCTAAATGTTCAGATTTTCAGTGCAATACTTCATTAAAGTTGAAGGATTCAAGTTTCAATATTGATTTTTGAAGTTTTGGTTTTGGTAGAATTTAGGTGTAGTTTTGCTGCTATTTTGATCGAGTTTAGGTGTGGCTTTGTAGCTATTTTAGTTCTAATTTCATCGACTTGATATTATTCAATACTCTTACAATTTTATAGTTTGGGTGAATTTGTGATGTTTAACAATGATAAGAATAGTTAAATTTGGATTTGATTTTTCCAGAAGTGTAAAGTCATTTCGTGGCACAATGAAATACAAGAATGTTCACATAGTACAACATTCAAATTAGAAAATGTCATCTTTGTTTCTTGATCTGGCTGGCATGTTTCTGCAGTCAACTACAACCAACACCATACGAACTCTTATTTGTATCAATAACACAGTAAAATTGACTAATGTTAAGTGTATTTAAGCTAAAGTAACTTCAAAAATCAAGGCTACAACTTGAATCTTCAACTTCAACGAAATATAACACTAAAAATCTGAACATTTGAGGTGAAATTGATCGTGAAATTGCTTAATACGAAAGAAGGAAGAAGAAAAATAGGTTATTAGGCTCAAGGGGGAAGAGAAGAGATGATTCAATCTTTATTTTTGCTGGAACTTTTAATTGGGTTTGGGTTAAGGGACGTGGGTATGGGTCGGGTGGGTAGGATAAAATTTTGGTGGGTTGATATTAAAATTTATTCAATAGAAAGATGCCACGTAATAATTAATAAAAATAATAATTCAAAACAAAAGGCTGTTAGTTTTAAGGGTAATAATGGACCAAAAAGGTGGACTGAGGGATATTTTTAGCCCAATAGATAGATGAGGGGTATATTTAAACCTTTTTTGATAGTTCAGGGGTATTTTTGGCCCTTTTCCGAATAAAGAATAGAGAGTTTTTTAGAGAGTGGTTGGAGACCCAATTCTCTATTTTACTCTCCAAATATAGAGAATGGAGAGTAAAATAGAGTGGGATTGGAGATGGTCTTACACCCACTTTTCTTTTCTTTTTTTCTTTTAAACTGCGAATAGTTTTTTTTTCTAATTTTCCTCATAGATTATTTATTTGAAACAAATATTTAATAAAAAAGAATTTATTTTTATTCGACTTCCCCTATGAAACATTCGGTGTTTTCTTAATTTATTAAAGAAAGTACAAAAAAAAAATTCATAAAAAGACTACCGCATTCCCCCACCAACGAAGGAATTCACAGTTTTTTTTTTGTTTTAGGTGAAAGTCCTCATTATTATTTTTATTACTAGATATGAAATGCCCATGCTATGCACGGGCCCAACATGTATGATTTTGAAAAAAACAATTATAACTTTTCCCTATTGTAGTTTTGATTATAATGAACAAATATTGTTGTTATACAAATAAAAGAAGAGGATACAATATTGCTCAACTAATTTATTTTTATAAATACATAAAAGTTCCAAAAGTACAAATACTACGATAAATACATCATTAAAATTTATCTCATACTCAATTGAAGATGCTCCCTGAATAGATAAAAGTTTCAGAAATACAAATACTACTATAAATACATCATTAGAATTTTTCTCATACTCAATTGACGATGCTCGCTAACAGACGAGCACTTGTCAGAGAGTGAACAACAAATCTAAAACTATTGTAAGCTCTATTATAGAACTCCATTATTACAAAACAGACACATTATTGAAGTCATACTGAGCAATCTACATTTATTTTCAGAAATGGCTCAGAGATTTCAGTGGTAGTTCAATGTGGTGTTTGCTTAGCCCAAACTACAAATGGATGTGTACTCATAGGAGAGTTTACATATTTATCGCCACAAAAAAATCAAAATTATTGATTCAATTTTTCATTGGTACTACAATTAACACCTCAACTTTAAGGCCTATTCATATAAATGTAATAATATTTTAAAACATAACAAAAAAAATTCAAAATAACTAAAAGTCCAAGAAGCTCTTCAAAATAGAAAAATAGAAGTTCCTCTATTCCCAAAACAGGAGCTTCTGAATGACTCTTGTTTTCGTATTAGCTTTTTCAGCTCTTTCTTCCAATTATTCTCTCTGGCTTATAGTCAGAGCTATGAATTTGTATCAATGTACTGCAAGATATTTCTTTACCTTAAACCTTCTCATCATATCAATAGTTATTATCCTAGTAGTACAAATATACCCTCAAACACATATTATATTATTCAAAGTAAACATAAAAAGCGTAACAGAGATAAAACACTCACCTTGAAGCCTCATTCATCTTCTTTCTTCTAATTGTAGGTCGCTACACTGTAATGCCTACAAAAAATGTCATGTTTGAAGTAATCAAACATAAACTAAGTCTCTTGTTCCATGAGCTTGCTGTTACATGTCGTGAAATTAGACTTCCACCCTCCCTTTTATTCGGTAGGTAGAGAATACATTACTTTATCTTTAAATGAAGGATGTTTGGGTATATTCTAGTGTCCAGCAAATCAACAATCACACCCTCACCATAGTTCAATGTATTTCAGAAACCTAAATTTTGGTGCAATCTAAAGAAACTTGTACAATGAGTTATCTGTACTCACAATAGCCCTTTTTTTGGTTGACTTTATGGAGCTGGCTGCTCCTTTATTTCAACCAACACAAATATATACAAACAAAGGCCCAAAAATTCTAGCCCAAAGCAAAAACATAAAACGCTAAAAAGGTTTCATCCTTGTCATTTCCATAATTCATTCCCAGCTTCCTGATTTGGTGTTCCTTTGCAGTGGAATACTCCGGTGGCTCAATCTTTTCTTCCTCTTCATTCACCAATATGATCTTTTCCTTTCTAGCTGAAGCGGACATAGAAATTTCAAGATGCTCACAGTCTGGTTCATATATGATTTCCTCTTCAGTCTTAGCGTCTACTCTCCATACCTGACTTGAAGGCATCATTTTTTGCAATTGGAACTTTCTATAAGCTGACATAGCCAGGCTAGGTAGCTTAGTTTTATTCACATTAATGTATGTTTGTTCATGGTGTTCTGTACATAACATAACTGTATGTTGCTCTGTTAAGCCTCTTGACCCCTCTACTGATGTATTGCCTGTACTGTAATTTTCCTTGTTTTAATTTGCAAAGATGGTATTTGTGCTTTATCTGTGTTCACAACCCCCCTGCATTCCCCGGATAGTTGTTGAAATGTATGGATATGTACTGCAGTCTCTTGTTCACATGCTTCATTTGCTAATCTATCTGCTAGTCTGTTAGCCTCTCGGAACACATGTTGAATCTATGCTTGTGCTAAATTAATTATCTCCTGTATTTCCTCTGTCTGCTGCCATGAGACCTTTCATTCACTGCGTACTATGTTTTTAATACTTAGAGAATCTTTTTCTAGGACAAAATTTATGTAGTTGTTACCTTTGCAATGCCTGAGTGCTTTAAGAATTGCTATAGTTTCTGCTTCCATGTTAGTTCTATGCTGTAATCCCCTTGCCTCCGCATATATAATGTCTCATTGATCATCCCTCAAACAAAATCCATATGCGCTCTCTCCAGGATTCCCTCTACTCACTCCATTTGTATTGCATTTAATTGTTCCTTGATGAGGTCTCTTCCAACTCACTGCATAGTAGTGCAACTTAGGTTTGTATTCCCGCAGTAGCTTGACTATTTCTGTC
The DNA here is from genome assembly GCF_900185275.1 of Solanum verrucosum. NCBI lineage: Eukaryota > Viridiplantae > Streptophyta > Magnoliopsida > Solanales > Solanaceae > Solanum > Solanum verrucosum. The sequence goes on along the minus strand of NW_026020070.1, from coordinate 108,008 downwards.
CACTCTTTAGGTACTCTTATCCATGGGTATTTCAATTTTATCATCTCATTAATAGAGTGAATACACTGATGCTTTAGCTTTTCTAGAGTTATATCTCTTCTATGTCTTCTTGTATTTCTTCTTTTCCATAGTTCCCATAGTATAATGATTGGGATTGCCTGAAATATGATTTTCAGTTTGATATGAGTAGTAACTTCCCACCATGTTGTTATCATTTGTCGCAATCCTCCTTGTTGTGGAATACCTGCACAGGAAGCAAAATGCTTCCATAGCTTTCGAGCTATAGGAGCTGTTAGAAAAAGATGTTGTGTGGTCTCCTCCTCAAAAGAGTCGCAACAGTAGCACCTTGATGCCATACTAATCCTCATATTTTTAAGATTGTCCTCTCTTGCAATTCTGCCCTTCCATATCCTCCATAATAAAAAACTCATCTTAAAAGGAATGTGTTTGCCCCACATATTACCCCTCCACGCATCCTTCTTCTTTCCGTGTATCAGCATTTCAAAATCCAATTTGACTGTAAATTTCCCATTTGTATTACCCATCCACCAAGGTTTATCCTCCTTCTCCAATATACGTGGCCTTATTTCTTCAGTGATATACTCCACCATTTCTATTGACAACACTTGGCTCAGCTTCTGAACATCCCATACATCATTTGTGATGAATCTTCACACTTCTATTTCTTCCTCTCTACCCCTTGATTATCCGTGTAGAATAAAGCTCCTTGCTTCGTCCAGTTGTCAAACCAAAAACTCACCTCACCAGATTTGATTTGCCACCAAATATTGAATTCTACCTCTTCTCCAATAATCTCCACCATTTTTTTCCAGACATAGGAATCCCCTTTACTCATAGCCAACATCGGATGTTGTTTCTTGCAATATTTGTTCCACATGTATGTACTCCATAGTGAAGTTGAGGTTCTGAAATTCCACCATAACTTACTATATAACGCCTTTGATACATCATTTAATGATCTCATCCCTATTCCTCCTTCCAATTTGGGGTAGCATAACTCCTCCCAAGCTATCCAATGTTTCCCTTTGTCTCCTCCTGATTTACTCCAGAAAAACCCGGCAAATAGCTGCTATAATTGATTCATCACTCTCTTCGTAGGATTCATTGCTGAGAGAAGGTACAATGACATCGATTGTAATACACGAGTAATTATAATAAATTTTCCTCCATATGACAACCATTTATTTTGCCAGAACAATAGTCTCCTTTGTATCTTCCTGAGCAACTCTTCATAATACCCATTTCTCTTTCTTCCATAAAACACCGGGCATCCTAGATACGTGAAAGAAAAATTTCCTTGCCTGATCCCCGTAATTCTCCTTAATCGCATCCCCACAATCAGTGGTGTATTGTCATGTAGATAAAAGAAACTCTTATTAAGATTGATCAATTGACCCTAAATCTTCTCATACTCCTTTAGTATCCCCATCATTTTCCTAATTGAATCCTTCTGGCCTAAGCAAAACAATATGGTATCATTCGCATAAGATAGATGATTTATTGGTGGACTCCATTTAGCCTTCGAGGTCTCATGAAAACTAAAAAGTCATGTATACTCTTCTAGCCTGAGGCTAGTCTATGACAATGTTTCCAATAAAAAGTGAGTTCCGATGCCAATCATGTATTTTTCATGTGGCTCTCGTGAAAAATATAAATTTCTGAATTACTCGATTGAGAAAAATGATGACGGGCTGATATAATTTGTTAAATGGGAACTTACCATCAATAGGATTGCAATTAAGAAAATCAACAATGTCATCAATTTGGTATAAATGACAACTTACCATGAACTGCTTTTATGTTGTTTAGTCAGTTGATACAACTATGTAAATCCTTTATTATTTATATTAATGCTTACCTAATATTTACCATACCCATACATTCATCACAATAAAAGGTTATCCCTAGTCCACGTTTATGAGAAGAAAAATGTATGCTGGAAAAAAAGTGGACTTAACATGCCTAACCCATTGAATATTTAAACTGGACCACTTCTCCGCATTCCTTATCTAAACTTCATTAATACAAATCAAGTTTTGAGGTAAAATTTCAAGATGAAATGGACAAACTTAATAAACTTGGTAATAAGAAGATTTGTGGGGACTTGTTACATTATGAAAAAAAGACATGGTGTAAAACATATTTTAAGGAGCATGCTAAGTGTGATATTGTTGAGAATAATATGTGTGAGACATTTAATTCTTGGATATTAGCTGCTAGACATAAATCAATTATCACCATGTTAGAGGAGATTAGACATAAGATAATGGATAGAAATGTTGAGATGAGAAAATTTGTTGACACTTGGATACCAGACATTTCTCCTATGGCAAGTTTAGTACTTGAAGAAAACAAAGATTATGCTAGAGATTGTCAAGTTCGGTTCAATGGACAATTTGGATATGAAATTTTAGATGGTCATTATAGGCATATTATTGATATCAGAAAGAAGACATGTACTTGTAGAACCTGGCAGTTGAGAGGCATACCATGTCAACATGTTGTTTTGGCATATCAGCATGCAGGCCAAGACCCTGAAGATCATGTTGTACATTGGTATAGAAAAGATACTTTCATGAAGGCTTATAATTGCTTTATCCAGCCAATACATAACATAGAAATGTGGCCTCATACTAGTGATATAGTGATTGAGCCTCCTGAACCAAAGCAAATGCCTGGCAGACCACCAAAATGCAGAAGAAAGTCAAAGGATGAGCCAAGAAAGAAGTATGGAAAGTTGTCCAGGAGAGGTGTAAAAATGACTTGCTCCAAGTGTCATTAACAAGGCCACAATAATAAGCCTGCAAATATGTGGTGATACTCAAGCCAACCTTTAATTACTTTAATTAAATAGATAAAATGCAATACAATTTTTCTTTTTCTTATTTACACTATTAAATTTTCTGAAATGGGTCAGCCTGGAAGCTCAACCCAACCTGCAAGCTCAAGGCAACCTGCTAGCTCAAGGCAACCTACAGGTTATAGCCAGCCACCAAGCTCAAGGCAACCTACAGGTTATAGCCAGCCACCAAGCTCAAGTGTAGGTTCTAGCCAGCCACCAAGCTCAAGGAAACCAACAAGCTTTAGCTAACCACCAAGCTCAGGCCAACCTGTAGGTTCTAGCCAGCCACCAACCTGGAGACCATCACAACATGTCAGCTTAGGCCAACAATCAACTTCTATCTGTGATGATATCTCAATTGTTAGAAAAGTTCAACAAGCTGGAAGAGGCAGGGGAAGAGGTAGGGAAAGAGGCAGGGGAAAAGGCAGGGGGAGAGGAGGTGATGATACTTCAACTGTTACAGGAGGGCAACAAGCAGGAAGAGGTAGGGGAAGAGAAGGAGCATCAACATCAACAAGAGGAAACAAAAGGCCAAAGACTGTGGGATTTGGCATCTACACTGATGATATAAGTGGCAGACAAACATTAAATGTAAGAGTATAACCAACTTCAATTATTTATAATCTACTTTGATAATAGTTACTTATTTTAGTTTCTTGTATACAGCATGGTACAGCAGGTGAAAGAGTTGTTACTCCAGCTGTTTTCAAGTGTGCAACACCAACAAACATTGATATTGGTTATAAGCCTCGTGGACTGAAATGGAAGGGTAAAGATGCTATCACCACTCCACAATTACAACGCATGAGTAAGTCCAAAGGGGGTGGATCTGCAAACGTCTAGTGCAACAAGAGCAAGAACAGAGGGGTGTGACTACTTTAATATGTTTTGGGTGTTTTTGATGTACACTTAGGGGTTGTTTTATTTGAATCTGTAATGCAAGCAGGAAACAATATTGAGACTGCTTTAATATGTTTTGTGATGTTTTTGATGTACACTATAACTAGTGGTTTAAATGTCGATTTTCTTACAAGGAAATGCCAAGAATTTTTTGTCGATCATTCATGCTTGTTTGGAGCTTAATGTTATTGTGTTGTTCACTTAGTATGGTTATTGTTCTTTGGAGGTGAAGAAAGCAAGGAATGAGCTTGAAAGAATGTCACTTAAGGCATCTCCGTGTCGCGGAGAGGAATTATAATTTGGCTCGTGAAATCAAATTCTAGGCAGAGCACTATGTGCCCTCTCTGCGTCGTGGAGTCCTAAATTAATTCAACAAAGCGAGTTTGAGGCATAACACTCGTGGAGATGAGCAATTGTGTGTGAATGGGAATTTAAAGATGCCTCCGCGTCGCGGAGATGAGCAATATGATAGATTAATGAACAACTTATTTCCATTCCTTCTTCCAAAATCAGTACAACAGAAACACAAGACTACTAATACAATCACTCTAAGACTACTAACATAAATATTTCCATATAGAGAAAATCACGAGTGCAATAACGCATATGATCCTGATTTTTCTTGCCCGCTTCCTCTCTTGTTCATAGGATTTGATTCTTTTCAATAGACCCCATATGATCTTTTTTGCTTGAGGCGGTATTTCATCATCGTACCATCGAAACTAATCGCGTCCACCTCTTCTCTACACAAATTATCAAAATAGTTAAACTATAATTAGCGATTGACAACGATTTGTTTAACTAGATTAGAATAATGATAAAAAGCTTACCTTTGTGTTTTTGCAGCAAAAAAATCAACGTCCTGTATTAAGTTGTGTCCATGAAGTTTTCAATTCAGCATTGACCCCATATCAACATAACACATTAGCATCTGAAGAAGTTGAAATCGACAAATTGGACATTCCCTTCACTGTGAAGAAGACGAATGAAGAAATTCTTTTGATCTCCACTGTAGTAGCAACAATGGTGAGATGTGGAGAAGAAAGAGATGAGAAATAACTAAAAGGGAAGAATCTAGGGTTGGATAAATAAAAGGGGAAGATTTTGACCGTTAAGTATGTTAAAGTGTGCCAATCAGACACATCAATGTTTTTTCTCACTTCACGCGCTCAAAAGGAGTACCTCACACGATAAGTGCCAAGTCAGATAGGTGTGTCTGATAGATACACTTTTTGAGTGGTTTAAGTGTTCAATAGGAAGGAGTCCTTGTTAAGGTGTCTATAAGAAAAATCCTTACAAGTTCAAGGGGCCGTTTATGTGTTCTGCCTAAATATAAATATATATAGAATTTTATTAGTAATAGTAGAAATGCTATTGAGTATTGTACCCCTAATATATATATATATATATATATATATATATATATATATATATATATATATATATAAAAGCTGATGATTCTAGAATAGTGCTAAAATTACCATTTTAGCCTTGGTCGTCCATGACTTGGTATTTCTATATAGTAGAAACTAGATAGATATGGCCCATGCTAACACGGGCCCAACATTTCAAATTCAAATTTAATTCCATCTGTCTAATCTTAAGATGGATTTACCATCTAAACTATAAACATGAATACATACCATAGAACAACCACAATTTTACGAACATGAAAGCTCAAGTCTAGCCTTGGTAAAAGTGCTAAACATAAAAGACTAAGTATAAATCAGACTACATCATCCTTTGCTAGCACTTAAGTAACTACTCTTATTGTGTGACTGAATTGTCGTATACAAAGGCAAATAAATAGGTAATTCAACTCCATCATACATGTTTTCTATATTATACGTTTTGATTGTTGTTTGGTCTAAATATGCTTATTCACTTGCTTGAAATTGAGTAGTGAAAAAAATCACAACTAAAGGAGATTGATGATTTGTTGTCTGAAAGAAGCACCAAAAATCTCCTGCAAAAATAATTAACTCTATTAGAAGCAATCAACAAGAACAATTGAAAACTTCATCAGCGGTTCAATTTAAATTTATTACCACAGTTGTCTTTGACATCACTATTTAAAGGATATTCTACTTATGCGAGAAGTGTAAAAGGTTATCAAACTAACTTTGTAGTATAAATTGAAAATCTTTTTATTACATTACCGTGTAAACTTCGTTCCACTATCACCACAACATGCTCAACATATGGACTGTGGCGGGAAATGACACCAAGTATCTGACAAAATCAATAGTCCTAAGCATCAAAAAGTGATATTTCTGTTACAATATTAGTTACAACAAACAATGCAATGACTATAAGCATCTAAATAAAATGCAAACTTAATGTATATTCCAAACAAATTATTTTGAAAACTGTTTTTTTGTCCAACAATCTATGTGTTATGCAAGATGGATTAAATACATAACAAAATAATTTTTTATCAATTTCACATGAGTCTGGCTTGTATTACATTACCACCTACTTGGAATGAAAGGAATGCCCCATTCACACCGGACAAAGTAGAGGATTGTGAATATAGCTCAAAAATTAAATTTCCCCATATTGAACAATGATCTAAAGAATTGTTTACTCATTATTCAACAAAACAAAACTTACTTGTTTCTTTTCTTCCTGGTAAGGGTTCCCATAAAATCAGGTTACAATTAATATTTTCTTTTGGTAACTAATTGGCATAGAAAATGTAAGTAGATAAACCTATAAACTAGAGTAATATTTAAAACTGTGATTGATCTTACTCTTCTCTCTCTTCTTCAATATCTCTTTTTTTTTCACCGAGACACAACATTTAATTTCTATGCAACATGCAATTAGAAATCACTCTTTCAATATCTCTTAACGCAGAGTCTACTAAAATTCTGGCTGTCGGTCCTGATTTTCCTTCCAATCAATATAAAAAACTATGATCAATACTATGGATGAAACTACTTGTTTCATATAAGTGATTTATGCCTTTTCTAGATTGGACCTATCATAATGTGATTTTAGCTTGAATAGTTCCTTCAAACCAAGCGAACCACAGATTCTATCTTTGTTCATTTGAAGTTGATCTTTCTATTATATCACATACATATATCGATATTGGCAATATGAGTAGTATATATATTCCACCTATTTTACTCATATTAGATTAATGCTTGCAGTAGCAATACCGTGGAAAATTGAGCAGGGAGAAAATTAAACTACATCATTCTTACCTATCTTTGTGACATGGAAATATTAATCTCAACACTGCCTCGGATCACGATAATATTAATCATAAAGAGATATTAGCACTCACTTTATCACCTTGTTGGTGCAATCAAAGAGCAGCACCAGTCATTTCGACAAATTTAGATCATTACTATGTAATGAGTGAAAAAGTTCATAATATTTTTATCGCATTTAACAACCACATTACAAAAGTATATGGTAATTCAAACTTCTTTACTCTCCGCAAATCATAATAAATGTGTATCAACTACTAAATTAGATAAGAAAAAGACAAATTTCATATGCCAATTAAGAAACTTGCCATATTTTTCTTGTTTAAATTAATTGATTGTAATCTAGAGTTTTCTAAGACTTTGATAGGAACTATTCAATCCAATCTTAGCCTATTTTCATATGTCCTTGAAAAATCTTCATTTAGATCAATTATGCAATATAAAAGTTAAGAATTAAAGAAATAAACATCCAATCTAATGGTATGCTCTGTCCTTATGCAGATGCTCTCCTACCTACGTACTCTACAAAAAAATTCGTGAATCCATATAAGACACTTTGTAACTTATTTTATCACTAAATTTATGAAAATGGCCTTACGATTTGAAAGGCATATGCACATATATACAAAAAAAAAAAAAAAAGTTAACAGGTGCACGTGCATCTCCCTCCTCAAAAGGCATAATATATACCCCCAAGAAGCGACAACCATAATGTATGTCTCGATTAGTTGTGTAAATATGTTAATAGTAGAGAGTAAATATACATAAACATCATAGTCACTAAATCAGTAGATGAGTCAATTTCTATACTTAAAATATGCATATCTGAGTTTCAAAATTAGAAGTTGAGTCGATATAAATAATATAAAACACATCTCTAAGTCTATATAAAATAACATGCATTGGACCATTTAAATGAGTAGAATTGTGTATCTTAATTCAGCGATTAAGATGTTTATGGCTATAAACATCTAGTCATTGACTCAAACGTGCATATTTTTCCTCTTATGAACATTGAGTTTCATTTTTTTTATTTTGATATTATTACTTTTATCATCTTTGATCTCTTCCCATTGTTTGTGTTTCATAGTTTTTTTTAATAACTACAAACTTCTATTATCATCAACAAACACTTAACTAAAATGGCATGTTGGCCAATTCCATGAGGTGCTAAAAAGAGGACTGTTGAATTTGAAGTAGCTAAGAGAGTCAATATTTGATTCTCAAGTTGAAAATCCAGAAGTTACTATTGTTCGTTCAATGGATGGATTCCACCTTTATTGTCATCAGCTTGATGCAATGGAGGTAGGATTTCCTGATCGTTTTTTATTATTCATGTTGCTTCATTTGAGTGCAATTTCTAAGAAGAGAGAATGAAAAAAGAGCAAACATAGATATTCAAACAAGTAGTAACTTTTTCATAACTACAAAATGGATCTTCCAAAAATGAAGGAACATAAAGCAAAAGAATCGACAATAAATGGTAAGATATAGAACGCCTATGAGTCAAAAATAGAAAAAAAGAACTCGAGAATGAAAATCAAAGAGAGAATAAGGAAATTCTTACAAAATCACATTCCAAAAATGCAGTAAAGAAAAGCCACATATTCCCTCCTATTTATACAGCTAACATTTACTTTCCTCTGCTCAAAATCCACCCTAGAAAATATGAAGAAAGAGGAAAAATCCATTATTAGTATAAAATCATAAATGTTGAATTGAAAAATAAAAGAAAAAAACGCAAAGAGATTCCCAAGGCAGAATGTAAATGGCATATCAATAATCTCAAATGAAGATACTCAAAAATGAGAAGAAGTCAGAAATTCATAATCAACACCAACAACAACCCATCAAAAGCATAAACAAACAAAATCAAAGAATGAATGAGAGAACCAACGCGAAAAACTGTTTATCCAAAATAGAGACTTACCTTATATTTCACCATCATCTTCCCTACTATTGCGCAAAAACACATAAAATTTCTGGCCTTCTTTATAGATATGAAGAAATATCCATTTCATGAGAAAGATAAATGAAACCTGAAAATAGAAAAAATGAAATCAAAAGAGGAAAAGACACTTACCATAGATACAATTGTAAATCAACATAGTAGATACAATTGTAAGACTTCAAAATGTACTGAATTATCTCAAGATGCTATATTGGACTTCAACATCAAATCCTATCTTATAGGACACTTGCAAAACCAACATAAAAGAAGGAAGAAACTTGAATGGATTGTGTCGTAGTTCTTGAGGAGCTTTTGGCAGTATCAACTTTAAATAATATCTATTGAGGAGCATTATTATCTCAAAAGTGTCTGCCTTATAGCTCAAAGTAGATTAATGTGCAAGTCTCGTTGCTTTTATGTCCAACAACCAAGAAGTATGAAAAAAAGCTAGTCAAGACAACTTCCTTCTCATTTCAATCAAATAAAAAATTTCCAAATGAAAATGATCCTTAATTGGGAACCAAATGAATGAAAATGTGTTCCTACCTTCTGATCTTTGTATTATGTCAAGATTGTAAACTGAGTCAATAGACCAAAAGATATTTCAAATCAGTTTGAAAAAAACTATTAATTAATGACAAAAATCCAATATTATTTTCAAACGAAGACCAAGATAATTGTGAGACACAATTAAAAATCAAATTGTTGAACATTAAAGTGAAAAGATTAGGGGAATGGTAAGAATTCAGATTTAAAAAGTTCATAGAAATTAAGGACTGGTACGTGAGTTTTCAATCTCATTAAGGACCTCAATTACTAGCAAGAAAACCTTTCAAATTGATGTGAAGTATTATTATTATTTTGTTTTCCATACTTTTATTCGCATAGCTTGAAATAAGACGGATAAGACAGGTTATTATGTTCGATGTTGGTGTAATCAGACTTAATTCTTCTCACTTTGTTCAAATTTTTACTTGTAGTAAATCTAGCAATATTCAGAACTATGGAGAGCTATAAGAATGTAACAGATACAAATATCATAATAGAGTCAATATCACGATTAGAGTTGGTTCCGATAAAAGGAATTTAAGATTTTTCCATACATGCTTCCCGTTAGAGTATCGCAATGCCATTCTTATCAGAATTATTGGAAAGAATTGTCAAAGAATGAAGACATTGAAATACGAAGGACAATTGAAAAGATTAATCAGTTTTTGACATTCTTTATACAACTTATATGATATGATTGTTCTGCTTGTTGTCGACAGTTTTGTCAATTTTTCTAAGCTCTATATCATATTTAATACTTGTTGAAATCATTTTCTTTTCGTTATAGTTGGAAATAATTTCTCTATCAAATCCTGAAAAGACCTCAAAATTTTGAAAACCATTTTCATTTGATTCGCATTTTGCGACGCCTACCTCTATAACAAGTGAATATCGTTTCTATAATTGGTGATTATCAACATGCCTATGTTCTATTTACTATACGTTCAACCAGATAGGAAAAATGACTTGGGAGATTTGTAGTAAAAAATCAGATGATTGTGTCGTTGTGAATGCGATCACAACTTAGCGCATGCTATAAAGGTTAGAATTGTCTAGGATCAAACAAAAATAATTTATATCGTGAAAGAAATAAAAGGGTACAAAACTTCATCAAATGGTGCAAACAGACGGAAAGAGTAAGATGACTAATCAAACTCGAGAATACTTAGAACCCAAATACGGTTACTATATGGCAATATTAGGTTTCAACATAGTATGATCCCTTAATTAATTTATAATTAGAGAAGTATCAATCTATGCCTCCCAGCTCTTCTAATGGATCGAAGAAGAGAAAAAATTACATGTACAACTTCTTGATGAACATTGATATTTTAGTGTCTAATAAACATTTGATTTGACCATATAGAAAAAGCTTAAGGATAAAAGCACCTATTGACACAAAACGCATAACAAAGAAGAGGTCGAAAAGTTTTATATTCTAATAAATGTAGCAAGAGTGAGAAGAGGTCAAACATTTGTAACTCCTAATTCAGTAGTAGCATAAAATCAGACAATACTTAGCTAGTCTAGCCAACAAAAAAATAGACCGTATCAATACTTCGATGCTATTCAATAAGCAGAGAAACACACATGTATAGGCAAAGTGACTAAGTATCATGGACACCTTAACAAATAGTGCATGGATATCAACAAATTTTAGTATAGTAATTATAATTTGCCCTTTTATATTTGATTTAATATCCCTTTTGTCATTGGTCGTCCTCTGCTTGGCATTTCTATATAATAGAAATAGAAAAAAAGGAGCTGTACAAAAAAGACCAGGCCCAAAATTGACCCAGTCCAAACAAACACTCTTACCAAATTGCTAAATCTGGAAAAAAAGGAAACTAAACTAAAACTTAAACTAAAAATCGACAAAAGGGAAAGATGCAGGTGAAATCAAAACTTCATCCATCGTCTTCTTCATCGGAGTTCTTGCATCAGAGGAAAAGCTCTACTCTTTCACCATCAGATTACAACCACTGCTGTGTAGAGGTAAGATGGAAACAATCTAAGTTTTGGGGGTATTTCACATCGAGCATTGTAGATCTCACCAACGCCATGAAATCGTTCCCACCGGAGACTTCTCCAACTCAAATATTTCCAGGTCTACTCTACATAGAAAATGTGTATTCTGATTTTTCTTTGTACCAAAACTTGTTGTATCAATTTAGCTCAATACATTGTCCATCTTCACCCTCGACAAATTGAGCTCAATAAGGAACTAATACCACTGCCTAAGAATTTCGAAAGAGCGCCATTTTGAATGAAACCATGTACACTGCTCCTCTTCTCTATTAATTTAATGTATTATCAATGTAATCAATCCACTACTACCAATTCATTTGCTTATTGATGGATTGTGAATTATACAATCTTATCTGTCAATTGAGCTTGCTTGATTTTGTTTATCCTCCCTCAATTCTAAAATTCTCATTCTGAAACTGTTTGATTCTGAGGTTTGGTGTCTGACTCTTATCCATGTTTAGTAATGTTTTCGCCTCTTTGGGTAAATCTTGAAAGGTGTTAAATGAGATTATCTCGGTACCTTCAAAAGAAAAAACAAGATTAGCTAAAAAATCTGCCACTTTGTTGCCCTCCCTGAACGTGTGTTCAATGACCACCTCCATCCCTTTCATGAGCTCCTGAATTCTTCTAATCTCCAACGAAACTTCCCAAGGGATATCCCATGAACCATCGACCATATTCTTAACAGCTTGAGAATCGGTCTCCAGTGTTAAAAGGGAAAAAATTATTCATCCTGCAGTATTCTATACCCATTCTCAAAGCCACCACCTCTGCCACCAAGTTATTAGCTATGCCAATCCTCTTTCCTTCAACATAAATAAGATCCCTCTGGTCATTTCTTATGCAGAAAGCACATGAGCTAGGACCTGGATTACCTTTCGAAGCTCCATCAGAATTACTTTTATATTCTCCCATTCTAGGCATTTTCCAATACACAACTTTACACCCAATTCTAGGGGTATAATTCGTTAAAAACCTTATCAAATCCGACCAATTATCAGGTATGTTGTGCATCCACGGATATAAGGACTTGGCCAGGAAAAATAAATTCTTGGCTATTTCCTTTCTCATATTTAAATAAGACATCTTCCCTCCATATCTAATTATGTTTCTTCTCTTCCACACTTGCCACAAAAGAAACATAGGTATAGCTTTTAAGATAGGAGTGAGTTTTGTTGATGCATCTGTATTCCACCATTTGTAAACACTGTCTTTTAGGTGTAGGAAAGGGCCCTCAACTCCTACTGTATTAGCAAAGTATCTCCATATTGAGTTGGACATTGGACGTCTAATAAATAGATGTTCAATAGACTCCTGCACTTCTTCCTCACATCAAACAAACACTACATCTTCACAAATCTTGTACAAAATTAGAACTTCCCCTATAGGTATCCTGTTTCTCCAAAGTTTCCATATGAAAAAAGACACCTTGAAAGGGATCCCTTTCATTCAGATAAGCTTGTAGTTCATACATAACTCACCTTTATCCCTAGAATACTCCCAAGCAGAAACCACTAAAAACTTTCCAACTGCATTTAGCATCCACCAAGGTTTGTCCCAATGATCTATGTCCTCTGTACAACTTAACTGTTGAATGATATGATTGCTAATCTCTTCCCCAAAATTGACAAGCATCATTTCATAATTCCACTCGCCTGGTGTAAAACATTGACTAACCTATTCAAGATGAATATTCCTAGCTGCATCAATAGGGAGATAATAATGAAGAGCCCCCAACTGTGTCCAATTGTCATACCAGGCACTTGAGTGACCATATTTGGGTTCCCACCATATTTGTTGATCAAACATTTCTCTTGCCTCCAACATGTATTTCCATGTTAGTGATCCACCTTTCCATTCCACCAACCGGGGCCTCTTCTTTTTACAGTACTTATTCCACATAAAGTTAGTCCATAAGGACTTTTATGTTCGGAAAGTCCACCACAATTTTGCAAAAAGAGCCTTAGATACATCAAAAAGGGATCTAAAACCCAATCAACCTTCTTCTTTGGGTTTACAAATGTCACTCCAAGCCACCCAGTGCTTGTTTCTTCCTGCAGCCTCGAAATTCCACAGAAATCTAGCAAAAACTATGTAAATCATGAATCACACAGCTTGGAGGATTAATAGCAGATAGGAGATAAATAGGGATACTATTGAGAACATTTTTTTAGTAAAACTGCTTTACCCCCAAAAGAGAGCATCGTAGTTTTCCAAGTTTGAAGCTTATTGAGAACCTTTTTCATTAATTCAGCAAAGTGCACCTTTCTCTTTTTAGCATGTCCAATAGGACAACCCAAATATATCAGAGGGAGCTTACCTTTAGCAAAACCAGTCTTCACTTCAATCTGTCTAATCAAATTCTGGGCTGTCTTATGATAGACAAAGAAGGAACTCTTCTCCTTATTAATCATTTGCCTTGATTGTGCCTCGTAATCTTTTAAAATTTGAATCAATATATCCAGTGATTTCCCATCCGCAGAGGTAAAAATAATAGTATCATCAGCATAAGTAGATGATTGATGTTGTCACTCCACTTAGGTAATCCATAACTCATATAGGCTTCATTGTTGAACAATGAATTAAGAGCTCTTGTTAGGACTTCAGCAGTTAAAATGAACAAAGTAGGAGATAAATGATCCCCTTGCTTCACTCCCCTTGAAGAATGAAAGAAACCATGAGCTTGACCATTTATAAGAATGGAATAGCAATTGTTAGCAACCAGCCTCCAAATCATATCTACTACAACAATATCAAAACCCATCTTCTCCCTCACTTTAATAAGAAAATGCCAGTCCATATCTTAAGCCTTAGCCATGTCCAACTTGATCACCACATTAGCTGGCTTACCCCTTTTCCTGATATCTGTAATAATTTCTTGAGCTAGTAGAACATTCTCAGTGATGCTTCTCCCTTTTATAAAACCTGATTGATTTTGTGAAATCAGAGAAGGGAGAAAATAACCCAGTCTATCATTCACCACCATGGAAATAACTTTGTTGATAAAATTGCTCAAGCTAATTGGCCTCATGTCTAAGAAAGATTGAATAACTTTCTTCTTTGGCAAAAGCATCAAATTAGTATGTGTGATGGACTTAGGAAGAGTGCTACCCTGAAAGAAAGAAACTACCACCTCAACCACATCATCTCCAACAATATGCCAACATTTTTGATAGAAATGACCAGTAAACCCATCAGGGCCACTTGCACCATCTCCATTTAACTCAAACACTACCCTCTTGATTTCCTCCTTAGTAGGCATTGCATTGAGAAATCTATTATTTTCCTTAGAAACAACTCTATTGATATTTTGCAGCAAAGACATTTCTCTTTCATTCTGATCCCCTGTGAATAGATTCTGATAAAATTCTTGAGCAGCTGCTGCTATTTGCTCTGAACCCTCCACCCATGAGCCTTTCATATTTTGAATCATGGTAAGAGCTAACCTCTTTATCCTGCCTTTAACTAAGCTGTGGAAGAACTTAGTATTCTTCTCCCCTTCTGTATACCATTGGATTCCTGATTTTTGTCTCCAAAACTCCTCTTCATAGTGTATATATTTCTTCAATTCTGCTTGAGCCTGCTGAAGAATCATTCTGTTATCTGCTGAAGGATCTTCTACAAATAGTTCTTCCTTCACCCTAACTATTTCTTCTCTGATAGATAATTGCTTGAAAATATCCCCAAATGTAGCTTTACTCCAATTGGACAAAGCTACTTTAGTTTTTTTCAACTTATGCTTGAGCCTAACAAAAACATCCCCCTCTTCTGAAGCTACCCAACTATCATTCACCACCTGCTGAAAATCATCCCTTTCTGACCAAAATTTAAGAAACTTGAATGGTTTTCTTACAATGATAGTCTGTTAACCACAAGTGAGCAGTAAATGAGCATGATCAGAACCTGTTCTTGCCAAATGCTCAGATTCCACCATACCAAACTTTCCAATAAAAGACTGATTCATCTAATATCTATCAAGTCTCTTGAAGATACACTCACTATCAATCCTACCATTCCACCATGTGAATGGACTTCCTTTGAAGTTGATATCCACCAATTCACACAAATTTATACAAAATGCAAAATCTTCATATTCATTAGGATATACTGGAAGACCCCCAATCTTTTCTTCCTCATTTAAAATGACATTAAAGTCACCCCCAATCAACTAGGGAGAATCATTGATTTGACTACTAATATGATAGATATAATTCCACAAATTCAATCTCTCTACAGCTTCACACTTTGCATACACAATTGACACCACCAGTATTTGATCTGTTTCCAGAAATTGGAGTCTCAATGATAACATTTGTTCTGAATCAGCTAACACTTCCACCTGAACATGCTCCTGGATAAATACCCAAATTTTACCATTGCAATTATAATTACCATACTCCATGCCCAACCTCCTTTTGTACTTTTGGATTGTATTAACACTTTGAAATGGCTACATCAAAGCTATAATAGAGAACTTGTGATGTCTATGCAACATTTGAATTCTATGGAATAAATTTTGAGTTCTAACCGACCTCACATTCCAGAATAATGTCTTCATCATCATTTAGTGCAATTCTTGGCACCCCTCCTAGGGTTGGTTCTTGTGGATAAATCATCACCTCTACTCTTTCCTTTAATCTTTGATGTTGTAGAGGGAGATAGTCCTGCCTCTGTATATGCCTTTTTTGCTATTAGTAAGTTACTGACTTCCCCTTTATCTTCTATCAAATTGACTTCTGTGTAACTCTTATTTTTCTCCTCTATTTGTCCCTGATGGGAGACTAATTCATGCAAGATCTGAGTATGCTGCAATTTTGGGCCAGCAACTATCAGCTGCTGATTGGGAACCTTCTCTGTATCCTTCAATAGCACCTGATCTGAATGTTTAGATGGATACCATCCAACATTGGGGTCTACTATCTGCAGTGGGATGTGGTAAGTGTCATGTTCCAAAACATTTTGTGTATCTAGAGCCTCGTACTCTTCATATGTCCTGACAATCAAAGTTATTTGTGTTGTGTCCCCTTCGTCCATGGCTTCATTTCTGGCATCCGTTATGTGTTCATCATAGTCTTTTGAGGAAATGTTGCGTACCTGAGCTTCTTCTTTTTCTTCCCCCAACACCTGGAGCTTTCCAGCTTCAGTTATTTCACCTTTTTCCACCTCACCTGGTTTACTATCTCTCGGCACTATATGACCTGCATTGCTCTGAACATTCTGCTGTACTATTTCCCTTCTTGATACCTTGTTGTGATAGTTTCCTTTTCCTTGTGCTGAGCTAGCTATTGTTGTGCTGTCCCCTGCTATCCCTTTTCCTTCTTGTTCCTTATTGTGTATTAATCCTTCTTCTATAATGGTTGCTTCATCATGTCCCTGTTGATTTCACACATTAAAAGAATTGGTGGTACTGATGTTCTCATGTCTTTCTACAGCCTTGTCTCCCATTTTTTCTCCTGCCTTTTTTGTAAACATCCTTGTGGTGGGCTTCCATTTGCTGATCACTGCTCCTTTATAAAATTGCATTTTGTCAAGCTGTTGTGGTATGATTGCTTCCTTCTCATGTTGTTTCTCCTGTTGTAATTCTGGATGCAGTATCCTGCACTCCTCCTCTTTGTGACCCTAAATTCTACATTTCTTGCAATATGATGGGAGTGAGTCATATTGGATCTTAACTTTAATGATTTTGATCTCCTGATTGTTGTTATTTTCTATCTGCATTTGAACATATTCAGGTTTGTTCGCTAGCAGATCCAGTTGAACCTTCACCCTTGCACAACTTGGCTGAGTCTTGTTGATTGTTGCAAGATTCATGTGCAAAGGTTCCCTACTACTGCCGCTAGCGAGAACAATACCTCATTCACAAAGAAAGTAGGAAGGAGATCTGGGAAAGAGATCCAGGTTGTACTGCGAGGTTTCTTCACTTGCCTTGAAGTTTGCATCATATATGAACGGGCACATCTGATATGCATAACCATCTTTTTCTATTAAGTAAGACGAGATTTTAGATAACATATTAATGTAATCTTCAATCCTGTCAAATCTCATTAGAATGTGTCTACTCCGTAGGTGGCCAATCTTGCAATCGCCTACAATACCATAATGTTTTGGTATCAACTCCCGTAAGTCTGCAATAGCAGGTGCTCCGTATGAGAATTTGCCTACAATAGCATATTGTAAATTCTCAATGATATTCATCCGCACTTCATTTTCTGTCAATTTAATGGTATGAATACCACCAAGGATGTCTGCTTTCTTCATCGGGATAGGCTCTACATCCATTTTTTCTTTATTATCCTTGTCATTGAAACCATTATGCCTAATAATAGCTGAAAATTTGTTCTTGGGCTCTGACAATAACTCCAGGTTAGATGTGCTAGGGGTTTTGACCGGGAGGGGAGGGAATTGTGATGATGAAGCTAAACTCAGGCCAGCCATCACCGGTTGTTAGCTGTCGGCCAGAATCATGAACACTGCTAGGTTTAGGGTGGCTCAGTCGTTTCCTCTCTTAGCAGTAGGTCTCCTTTTAGCAACTATTGTTTACACCACCGAAGGAATTCACAATTTTATTACCTTTTTTTGCAATATTTTTTATCCTTTTTTTTGGTTTTTAAACATTGTCACGTTTTTTAAAAAAAATAATAATTTGAAACTCCTTTAAATTTCTATCTTTTTTTTTTAATTGTAGTTTATTATTAATATAATTACAGATAATTAATAATCAATAATTAATTAATTGATATTTTAAAAGTAAAAAAATAGAGATTAATTGTGACGCTGACACGTAGACGCTATCACCTCTCCTATTATATATATTTGCAAAAACAAACAAACAAAGACACGTGTGGGTTAGTTATTTTAAAGTGATAATTTAAATTTAAATAGGCATTTTGAAAAACAAATTTATAAGTTTTAAAAATTTAAGATTTAAAATTATTAATAATTATTTGCAAATCAACTTTTAAAGTTTGAATCACAAGTTCTTATCCCCGCGTCTTCTATGAAATCTAAATAAATAGAGTTTGAATAAAAAAAATTATAAAATTAAAGTTCATTTACATCAACTATGCTACTAAATATTCGCAAAGGCCGTGCCCAACAATAAAGTTATTGCATTCTAATCGTTCACCTTTGTCTTGAAATTGAAAATCATCACTAAAGTGTTTGAAAGTAATTGGGTTACAATGGTTCATCTTTGACATGAAATTTTAAATATTACCAAAGCAAATACTAAGGTTTCGTGGGGGTGATTGGTGAACATCGTTGAACAATTTTATGTGGTGTTATTCTCTATAATTTTATGTTGGGTTGTTTTCTATAGTTTCTACCCCTTGATCTCCTTCTAGTGCGACGTAGTCAATTAATAATTTTATTGGGTTGAACCGTTTTTTGTCATTTACAAATAGGAAAGAGAGAATGTAAGTAATTTTCTTTACTTTTGACATAACAGAGAAAATTAATTAGGATTGCCAGACATTATTGTATTCACTGTCGGCAAATACAAATTTTATTAATTCGGTCATGCTAGCTAGAAGGAAATTATTGGGGCACGTTTTGCTCAGCAAAGGTCCAACATGTACATGCCCAACATTGAAGGATGGTGGTAATGATATTGATATACCAAATCCTAAATATGAGTGATTGAGCTATGAAGGTCTGAATAATATTTATGTTGAATAGCAACATCCATCTCACATGATCATACATATATACATACATATATCATGTGGTGTGAAAAACAACTCCAAACCTTGCATCTATATCATCAATTGTTGTATCCTAGCAAAATGCATTTAAAAGTGTTGAGTTTACAGCAACGTCAAACATATACCACTCTTGCTTGTGGAGGAGAAGCACACAAAAAGGAATAAAAGTAAATTCAAATCTCAAACAAAACCACAAGAAATAAAAGAGGAAACACTAAATCTGAAGTATATATACATGTTTTTTCTTAAACAAAACCTATGTTAGGCTTCACCCAATAAGATTAAAGTTCTCCAATGAAACATGGCCACTGCATTTGCTAGTGGTATATTAGCTTTTGTCTCATAATTGCACATCATTCTTCAAAAGCAAGAAGGGGTGCTAAAGTTAAAATTCGGAATGATTCTGGTGATGTGTATAGTATGTCACGTTCGATAACTTGATTCATTTTCACTTTGCAAGACCAACTTACATTCACAAGAAATCAACATAATGTGAGTCCGCCGAAAAGATCTATCTATACAAATGTTTTTTGATTGATTTAAGCCTAAGTGATATTTTACATCAAATGATCATCATCCTTTTCTGTTGTAGGTCATCAATTTAATAGGTGTATGCAATGGAACTTTTTTGCTCTTGATAGGGTTACATAGAACTGATCACATGGGGAAAAATAGGTTCGCGTTTAAAAAAATAACTTAATGTCTTCAAATTTTAAAGAAAAAATCCAAGAAGAGTAGCATTTTAGTCTTATTTCATGATATTATATAAGCATGTAGTTGACTTTATCCATCGTATAATGTGTTATAATCTAAGATTACCAAACTGATCTTAAGCATCATATCTTATCCTTATATGATGATCCTTTCAATTCCACGATTTTCATTATTAGGAGCATGGCAATAATCATCGTGTTAAGTTATTGCTTTCAACTCTCCTATGGAAAATCCTAAATAATATTCAATTCAGATAAATATCTAATTCACTGCAAAAACTTAATTTATTGGTCAAGTGTTCCAATACTACAGTTGCAACTTTTATCCAATCCAAAAACAACTTCTCAATACAAATACAACACCAAAATCAGTCAATGTCCATTATCAATACACAAACTCGAGAATTGAAATTTTTTCAACATTAATTTGAAGGTTCTGAAAGAATGTGGAATTATACCTGAAGGCTTGAAAATTGGAGAACGCAAAATCAATCCTTTTGTATAATTTGACCTGCTTGTTATTTTGATTTTACAACTTCAACGTGTTGAAATTACTAAATTAATGGTTGTATTTTCTTGAAACAACCGAAAGATGACCATGAAAATTAAATGAAATTTCAACTTTAATGTCATTGTGAATTTCATGGCAACATCAAACAATTCACAGCTTCCACCAATTCTTCCACATTACCTGAAAGTTGAAAAATCTCAGAGAGAAAATTAAACCAACTCGAAGCAGAAATTCCAAACATATAAAGATTTATCTTCCTTTTTTTTTTTTGTTGAAAAATTACTAATTGAAAAAAGATATCACACATAATACATTTTTAAACTTTTACCCCTTTCTTTCTATAGTTGATCACAAATAAACTTAGAGTTTCATTAATTTAAATGCTCGAACAATCTGTTGTTGGTCATAATATCTCATGTGAATCTTCAGAATATGATAGATAATATTATCATAATGGAACATCACAAGCCACAAATTTATATACATAAATGACTCGAAAAATCTATACGTAGATATATACATCTTAGCATCAAGTAGTACTATATAGTTTTCTCCCGAGTTTGTTTTCAGTAACATCAATTGATTATCAACTACTTCCTCCTGAATTATGATGCAACTTTCTTAAAAGATAACAAAGGAAGATGGCAACATCTTTGTTCATACATGGCATATGATCTAATCAATAATCAAATTTGGAAAGAGTACCAAAATTTGAAAGGAGATATAGTTATATTCTTCATTATCTGCAGTAGTAACCCACAAAATAATTCCTCAGGAGAAAAAAGATAACATGAAGTCTGATTTAGATTTCTTACAACTTAACATAGCTCTCTTGTACGACACATGTTCTTTCTCTGCAAATTGAACTTACAATGGTCATGTCAATTATGTGGCCATTATATTGGGTATCTGTTAATTCTAATTCTAAACAAAATAAAAATTTTAGTACTAAATTGATATATATAGATTAAATGACGTATCCATAAGTTCAAATTGACAAAAAATCACAGAGAAGGACCTTTTTTTGTCTTACCGTTTCATGTGCTCCTTTATGTCGCTTCCCCTTTCATTTTGATTGTACCTCTTAGCCCACTTTTCGTTTTGTTGTCCTTCTGTTTTCAATAGAAGTTTTATCCATGCTCAATCTGGAGAGTTGTTAACTGCCACATTACTTAATTTTGAAACAAAAGAACTCGGAGAACATTAAAATGTGTAATAAACATGAACACCACTTGGAATTTGAAGTCTACAACAACAGTTTAGTAGAAAGAGGAAGAGACTATGCTTATTCAGTCGAGGCCAAATGTAGAGCACACTTTGTAAGGGCTTTATAATATTTTAATGCAATGTTCTTCCTCAAACATGTTCTGCACTTATGGAAACCTTACAACTGTTTGAAAAAGTAGACGAACGAGTAATATTTGTATTCTCTTAATATCTAGTTTTCTCATAAAGATACCTACATCTCAACCTTCTGAGTATCAATTCACCTATAACGAGGCTTATGTAAAGTTCATTTGACGAATCTACGTATTCTTAAGGCTTTGTGTTTAGCCAGACTACTAATGGCAGTGATCTCTCGGGCCCTTTGTTTCGATTCCTTATTTCCCTTCCGGCTTCATTCATATGTAATCGCAAACATATTATAATCAAAATGTATTTACCATACACATGGGGAAGTCGATTGTTGATTCATGAGGCAAAATCCAACACAGAACATGTAGGATGCAACTACCTACTCCAATTTGTGCCATGACAGAAATATAAGAGCAAAATATACTTCTTCAATAATTTTGCAACTTTTTGGCCAATCTCCTGTGACTCAAACGTATTTGGCCTCACTTGTTATATGTATCAAAATATGTAGGACTTCTCAACTTCATACACTGCAAAATCGTAGAGTACCTCTTTCAATTGAAATTACTCAGAGATTCTCAATTCAGCCATTTCAGTGTCTTAAGATTCCATGACAGGTACTTTCACACATCAAGCCTAGGACGCATAGCTAATGCAAGTTATAGTGTACAATCACAGCTTCCTGGGAGCAACTAGGAACTTCCACAAGAGCATTGCTAGCAACATTTACTCCATTCTTCTTACTATTCACAAACACTAAAGAGTTGGAGAGATCAAGTAATTTCATGATCCCTTGCTATTTGATTCAATCTTGTGCGAAAACATAAAAATGTTCAGAAAACAATAGTACTAATATAGTTGTTAGCGTCATTATGTAGTCATGTACCTTGACTTTGAGTGTCAAAATTTTATCTCCACGGATCAGAATGGTTTCCACCAAATGTTTTTTAATGCAGAGAGTGCTGACTACCACTTTTTTCTTTGAAACAGAACATCGTTTCACTTGGACAAAAAAGTTAGATAAGTAGTAATGCTACTTTGGAATTACAGATGTAAGTAAATGAAATACCATTACAAAAGATCAAGGTAATTCTAAAAACACTTAACTGGTAACCCCTTCTCCACATTTTAGATAAAATAAGCGGAGGAAAGGCCATACTTCAATTTCATTAGACTTGCAACATTTTTTAAAGTGGCCAACGTACTCTTGGTACTAATCTCTCTTCACGACACACAAGTGGGGAATTTTGGCAAAAACAATAATGACATAAATTACCTGTAAAAAGTCATCTGATTAGGAAGAGAATAGATTTGAGTATTTCAAAAAAGATATATTCATAACCAAAAGCACCAAGAAGGTGTTGCAATATACAAATTAAAACATACAGATACGGCGAGGAGAAACGACACTTTCAAGCCTGAAAGAGGGATGTCACAGAGTTTGAAATGAGTATCGCAGAGAAGTAACATGTTCTTGACTCATAATAGTAGCATATATGCTCCAACTCTTGTTCCCTTATATAACACAAACATCAATCAATACAAACACCAAATACAAATTGAACCACCCGAGATCCGACATTCAAACAGTGTAGGAGAAAAAGAGGTTTTTTACCACCATCAATAGACTATGTTTGTGCGGAGAAAAATCTAACATCAAAGTGCAATACAACTGGTTTCTTGCAAAGACAAGTACCTATGTGTCTAATAGCCAATCAAGTAAGCCCAAACTCACGGTACAATTTACTTTGCTGTTTGTACAAACTGTTGATGTTGTGTTCGTTCTCTCTTTGTTCACTTATATAAAAGGGTAATAACTAAGGGGCAATGGTCCGTACTTGAGCACGGGCCCAATCTTTAACAATTTAAAGCCTAACATTTTATAGTAGCAGATGCATAAAGATACACAACTATTACCATACAACTATACACATTTATAACTATTTTGATGCAAACGTATGTTGAATACTTAAATTTTGCATTAAAAACACCTTCATTCTTTTCTCTCTCTACTTTTATCTAAATTAGTACACTTGACTTGAGATTTTCAGCAAATCAAAATTAATTTCAAGATAATGACAACGAATGTCGGAGATTAAAACAAATTTTGATCTAAATCATAAACCAACAAAATCGAGAATGCAATAAGAACATATTAGTATTGTGGATATCCAACATACAACTATTATGTTTTATAAAAAGGGGACAAAAATGAAATAGACAACAATACATGTTGCTAATGTTGAGCAAGTTTACATCATGGCTTCTTCAATGATAGATGATCTCCATAAAAAAAAATGTTTCATTGTGAGGAGTTTTATTCAATCAGTTCATCTAGAGTGAACAATTGTAATCAAAATAAAAAGAAGGAATACCATTTCTATTGTCCGAATGGTAGAATTTAACAAAAGATACGATCCTTGTCAACTTTAGAATGCTCTTGGCTGGAAAATGAGCATACCCTCTTCTCAATTCTAGTGTGGATCAGTACCTTGTAGTTGCCTTGTTGTTATTCTTGGACGTATTGTAGGGGATGGCACAATGTTATCATTCTCACTGCATTTACTAAGTAATCTCCCTCCCCACAAAAGAATTTTAATGAGAAATGATAATAGTTTATACAATGCACACATTGATGGTACATGCGTGTGTAACACATTATTTACAAATGCTCTAAATAACTGCTTACTAAGTTTGTCCTCGCCTTTTGCTCGATCTGCACTTATGTTAAAAGCTAATAAGCTCTTGCTATAATACTAATGCTTAGTCCACTTAGTAAATATTTTGGGAGGTAGACAATAAGAATTTTAAAGACAAAAAGGAATTCGTCAAATTTTCAAGCAAGTAGCAAGCACACACATTCACAATATGTTAGAGAATTAGCTTTCTAAACATTAACCCAGTCACTTATATCTACACAATATTCTGCACTATAGGCTATACAAGTTAATTAATTTTGATTATTGTGATATTGCAACTCATCAATTAAAAAACTCCTAGAAGCTAAGATAAATAAGTATAGCTTAATCAGTTTCATTAACTCGTTAACCTTCTAAAATAATTTCTTAACTTTGCTTGAAGCATCAGAGAAAAAACAGTAATGTACCTTAGCATGGTTCAAATTCAAAAAGATGGTGGATAGCTATTTTGTGTTCCTACTTGTGTGTTGATACTTCAACACCTTGCAGTCGAAAGTGACATACTATGTTAAGGATATTTGGATCAATTTGGTGCATGCAAATTGTAAAACTTCTTCATGAGTAACTTCAACACATATAATATGCACCTTTTGTCTTCTCTTTACAAATTTTAGGGAATAGCTTCATGACATGGATAAAACATAAAAGATTGATGAAAAACCAATTATATGAGCTCAAATCTTTCAGATCGTAACGAATTATGACACCTATTTCTCTATCACTCCTTTGTGACACCACTGTAAGACGATATGTGTATTCCTAAAAATCTACAAGAAATGATGATTAACACATAAAAATGGTATGAAAATGGGAAAACTTTACCCAATATGATCAAACCAAGATTATCTGAATAATCTCAATTCCACCAGACAGATTCCTAAATAACCATACTGTACCACTTCAAATATGCACTCTTCATCCTTTCTTTTATTATATACGCAATAAAATATCAGCTATGAAATTGATTTTTAGGAAGTTACGACCAACATGTTCCTATTATCATTAGAAAAAGAAAACAGGTATTAGCAAAATCATAAAAGTGACCGCAGCATCTGTCACATATGTAACTGATCATTTACTAATAGATTAGGATCAATATTTTGTTCATAAAAAAGATATCATCCAAGTAATAAGGACTTCGTTTAGATGATTTTGGTCAAATCAAAATAGCTATTTCGTAGGTGTGAGCAATGAAATTCATTTTCTTCTACAGGCTTTCTCGCTGTCAACACATGTCTGCGATTTAGACTTTGCAAGTCCAATCAATAGTATCTGTTATTAGTTCATCAATGTTGAATCTTTGTCCATGTGTCTATGAAAGATATGTTGAGTTGTTGACAATAACATGGGCAGAAAGAGTTGGAAAACCATAACAATTAGAGTTCTCTCCAATTTATTGTATCTTAAACTCAGATGCATCTATTCTTTTGTTAATGTCCAAGCTCTTACAATGAGAAATAAAGGAGGATAAAAGAAGAGTTCAGTCTAAGCAATAATGAAAGCCATTGAAATCAGAGCACAACAAGAACGACTTTGCACAAAAGATTACTTGAAAAGTCAGTAGAAGTTGAGAGATCGATTAAAAATTCCAAAAGATTCACATGTAAATATAAAGTATATTATACATGCAAATTGAGTTTTGCCAGATTCGAAATCCTTCCTTAATTGTCTTTGTAAGAGGTCCTCTATACTATTGATGTTATTATATGAATCTTGTATGACATTTGTATAATAGGAATATATGAAATTCTCAATTAGATTATGAATGCAATACATCTTGCAAGAAAAATAACATATCCTAAACTTCAGTAACTTTGGAACCAAGTAACAATGCTCTCAATCTCTTATTTGTTTTTTGTGAAACTAAGAAACGTCCTAGGTCTAGCATTTATTTCACTTTAAAAAAAAAATCTTGTTTTACAAGTGACTACTAAAGGTATATATGCCCATAGAAATGCTTAAAAGTCTACGTAAGTCCATCAATCTAAAGACACAAATAAGCATCTTCAATCATGGTAAGTCAACCAATCTCTCTCTTTTTTGATTACTAATCTGCGAGGACCTCAAGAGAACAGTCTCATATAATTATTGCAGCCTTGTAAATGTAGATGTTTCCTATTTCATCAGATGTAAAAAAAAAATTAATTCAAAATATTTCAAGTTAGAAAGCTTAAAACTATCGTATTTCAAGTTCATAACTGTATAAATATGAACTAAGCAGCATTCTAACCAATTACCAAGTTCAATAGTACAACCAACTACCTTTAATTGTCACGAAACCATGCTCTAACCCATCCCTCAACTTTATATATTATTAGCCACATTAGTGTCTCTATAGATTTAGTACTATTTCTGACTCAGGAGTTAGGATCAACATCACAGAATATTAAGATGAAGACGAAATGTAAGGTTTATTAAACAAAGTCATAAAAGCAAGATGATATGAGAACTACTTTCTTACTAACTACAATAACCCTACTAATAATATGAATCAAGAGATAAATTACAATCTAAAAGTTTATTTATTAGAATTTGTAAGAATTAAAAGAGTCCAGTTGATGTAAAATGGATTACATCAAGCCTATCCATTCACGAACTTCAATGCTTTGATGAAGTGTTCACTAGGATTGAGGCTGTTTGGCATGTATGGATGTCAAGGAGGGAGTTCCATGCCTTGCATAGGAACATATGCACCTTGAAGGAGTTCCCAGTTGGGCAACACCATGCTTGGATGATAGCTTGGAGCATGGAAGGCCTAACGAAGCGAGGAGGAGCAAGTGAAGAATGTGGTCCATTCAGCGAGCTGAAGGATACTTTGGCGATTCGCCAAAGCCCTTTGGTGAGGGTTCCCAAGATCACCAACTGCCCAAGGAGCTACAAAGGGGATACTGCTCACTAGGCGAGCTGAAGACCATTGGCGCATCGCCAAGTGGATTGGGCGATGGTTCCCAGACTGCCCAAGGTTCCAGTAGCTTCCAAGCCAAGGCCAGGAGCAGAGTTCCTCGCTGACTACATTGGGTGCATCACCGAGCCATTAGGCGAGCCCGACTTGGCTCACCCATTAGCCATTTCGGGTCACTTTTGGGCCCATTTATGTAATAAGTCCTAACACTATAAATAGGTGTCTTAGGGTTCATTTTAGGGTTAGACTATTTTGAATATTGATGAATGATAAATTTAACTCCTTGTGTGAGTGTTGAAAGCTTGGTAAGCTTTTGTTGAAAGCTTGGTAAGCTTTTGTTGAACATTGTTTAGAAACGAGGGTTGCTTGGGATATCGATTCCCTTGAGGTCTTCGTAAGAGGTAGGTGCTATTGTAGTGTAACACCCCAGAGAATTTTCGAACTAAGACTCGAGCCATCCTTCATGTGGAGTGGGATTTTACCGAGGAATAAAAAATTTCTTGAGTGTTAAGTTAAGGTCCCTAGGTGTAGCACATTGAGTTCCAAGAAGAGTTGAATTGGAAATAGTCATTTTGGAAAGAATCTGGAAAATTTGGCTATGGAAAAAAGGTGAGTTTTTGGTCAACTTTGAGCAGTCGTATCTCCTAGCTCAAAATGATTTAGGCGAATTTCCAGTTATTTATGGAAAGCCCTTGGAATGATCTTTCCAACGCCGCCGAGTTTGCTTGATTCCGAGTTCGTATGAGTGACTTATGCCCTTTGGAAGTTGGGTTGTTGGCACAGTCGCACAGTCGCACAGTGCAGTTTGTTTAGTCCGAAAATTTTAAGGGTATTTTGGTCTTTTCCCTAATCTTTTCTTTGGGTTATATTGAGGTGTTAGACTGATGTTTGGATCATTTTTGTCCCATTTTAAAGAGTGAGAGTAAGAGTGAGAGTTAGGGCTTGGAAGATAAGAGAGAAAGAAGAGGAAAAGAAGAGGAGAAAGAGAAGAAGAAGCTAAGGATCGTCGTGGATTTTTGTCGGGGGTGATCCCTAATCAGGTATGTGAGTCTTTAGTGTGGGTTTATCCTTTCCCCCCACATACCAAGCTCGTTTTTATGATTTGAGAAGAGATTGGATTTGTTGTTGAAGTTGTTGAAGTTGTTAGTTGTTGTTGATGTTGTTAGTTGTGTTGTTGAAGTTATTGTTGGTTGTGGGACAGGATTGGGCTGTGTATTTGAGTTGTGACCTATTGTATATTGAGGGATTTTATGATCCTTAGTGTTGGTTGGTTCATACCCCCACACACCAACTCGTTTTTAATTCCAAGAGAAGATTTATTGGTTGTTGAAGTTGTAGTGGTGTTGTGTTGAAGTTCTTGCTGATTTAGTACAGATTTCTGGCTGTGATTTTTGAGTTGAATCTATTGTATAATAAGGGTCTTTATGATTCTAAGTGTTGCTGCTGAAACCTTGAGGTTGAGAGGGTTTAGAATTGGAAAGAAACAAGGGGAAAAAGTCGGATTTTTGGGGAAAAAGGGGCTGGGCTGTTGCACCTCTCCTAGTGCCAAGGACACCAATCCTTCCCTTTCATTCACCATTTCTTTTTTTATACATGTTCCTAGGTATTATACCTATGTTTCCTAGTTGTTTCCAACACTCCAAGGTACTTCCAAAAGTCAAGTAAAACTACAAGTCAAGTGAAGTTAGTTTCCAAGTCAAGTGAAGTTAGTTTCCAATTCAAGTGAAGTTAGTTTCCAAGTCAAGTGAAGTCAAGCTTAGAAGTAAGTAAGTCAAAGCAAGTCTTTAAGGTTTTCCAAGAGTCTTCATTGAGCGTTTTAACTTCATTCTAAGGCTCAAGTTCCAAGTTAAGTATTGAGTTTCAAGTCAAGTCAAAAGTTAAGAGTTTCATGTTAAGTTAAGAGTTTCACATCAAGCCAAGAGTTCAAGTAAAGTAAAGAGTTTAAAGTTGAGTTCTTTTCTCAAAGTTATTAGGGAACTATGTATTCCCAAAGAAGTTTTAAAGAAATGTTTTTACATTTAAACAAGGTTGGAAACTGAGATTTCCAAAAGAGCCTTCGGGCTAGTTTTTGAGTAATTATCTCATATCAGCAGGAATAAATATGTTTTAAAAACATAAGAGCCAGTACATTTTTGGGAGTAGTATCGAGCACCGAATTGGGGGAGCGTTCAAAGAACCCACAGCCCCCATAGAACCATGTTAGCCACCATGGGTAGAAAAGGATCATACTTTTTAGATGAATCCTTTTCAGATTAGACTAGTGGATCCATTAGGCAGTTCAGGTCTTATACCTTTGGCCGGGTATAAGATGCTCTGGCAGCGTGAGGTCGATCGCTGTATCATCACTATAGCTCTTATGTGATGGTTGTCGGTTAGAGAAACTCCCACAGCAGTTATTGTATTTTCATACACAGAAATTATTGTATTTTATATACATCAGTTCAATTGTATTTCTATATACATCTCAGGCTTATTGTATCCTTGTATACACTCAGAGTTTATAGCATGTTTTAAACAGTCTTTCTTTATATCGCACTTGTTTTAAATTGCCTTATATTGAAAGAAGTCAGTCAGGTTGAGTTCAGTTATTCAAGAGTCGAGTATCCTTGAGTTAAGTATCTTTGAGTTAAGTATATATCTTGAGTTAAGTATATATCCTTGAGTTGAGTATCTATCTTGAGTTGAGTATCTATCTTTGAGTTGAGTATCTATCTTTGAGTTGAGTATCTGTCTCTGAGTCCAGTATCTATCTTCTGAGTTGAGTAAGTTTGAGTAGTTTTGGGTATTCCTTGAGTTGAGAAAGTTTGAAAAGAGGTAAGTTATTCAATTTATTCCAGTTTTTCTTCTAGCCTATGTTGTTTAGCTTTCTAGCTTACATACTCGTACATTCCACGTACTGAGCCATTTGGCCTGCATCTTTTTATGATGCAGACACAGGTATTCAGGATCATCAACAGGAGATTCGTTGATACATCCGGGAGTTCCAGTTAGCTATGACAAGCCTCTTTGCTTCCGGAGGATTTCATTTACCTTTCAGTTGTATCAGTTGTTAGGAGGTCGTGGGTCTTGTCCCGGCTTCCATCTTTATCAGTTAGAGGCTTCATAGATAGACAATAGAGTTTCAGAAGTCTCTTCATTTATTTTGTTAAATGTTTTGAAGACTAAAGTTGCCTTTTATGGCGAGTTGTATATATATTCTATTATACAGAGTTTTCTTTTGAGTTAAAGATTTATAAAGTTGAGTTTATAAACTCTTATTCAGTTTTAAGCTCTTGTATGCTTAAGTTAGTATTCCGCTTGGAGTCAGCCAGGATGAGGGTTCGCTTGGGGACCAGAAATGGTCTTCGAGTGCCGGCCACGTCCAGGGTGTAGGCTCGGGGCGTGACATGTAGGATTTACGAATCGAGGTCATTTGGTTTAATATACCTTTTGATTGCTTTTTGTTTCCTCTTTGTGTGTCTATCTATTTATCTTGATTTGGTGCTTGTTTAGGGATTGTAATTGGAGGTTTTAGGATTTAATACATCCTTTAGTAGCCAATTGTTCCTCTTCTTGTATCTATTTTTCTATATTTCTTTTGTTTCCGCTGTTGGTTGTGATTCTTCTTGTGAGAATTACATCATTTGGTATCAGAGCCAAGCTTAGTATCGTTCTTACGATTCTAGTCTTGGGTTGTTGCTAACAAAAAAGAGTGTTCAAAATGTTTTTGAAGAAATTCAGAAATGGGTCTTGTTGATTTGAGTCTTCTTTGGAGTTTCCAAGGTTAGATTAGTGTTGCCTAACCTATTTCGAGTCTAGGGCTAAGATTTGAAAGTGTTTGGTTCACTATTTAAGTTTCCATCATTGTTGGTTGAAGGAGCTTTGAAGAAGACAAGTGGGTTTTGAGATCTGGAAGATTTCGCAAGGAATTAAGTGCTAAAAATTATTGGGGTTTGTTCCCTATATCTAAGAGAGATTGCATCTCGAATTTTGTGAAATTCCGAGCTTAAAATCTTTTGGGTTTATTTTTGGATCTTTATAGTGTTCTTGAAGTTCTTAAAGAACATTCAAACCTTCAAGAAGGAAATATTTGAAAGAGAAAGAGTTTGATCCAAAAAGGAAGAAAGAGGAAGTGTAAAGGTGTTTGTAAAAGC
Organism: Solanum verrucosum; assembly: GCF_900185275.1. Taxonomy (NCBI): domain Eukaryota; kingdom Viridiplantae; phylum Streptophyta; class Magnoliopsida; order Solanales; family Solanaceae; genus Solanum; species Solanum verrucosum. Next base: position 76,479 of record NW_026020070.1, on the reverse strand, counting down.
GAAATTTACCCAGCAGGTCAATTTTTGGAATTGTGCAAGTGAAGCTTGAGGAATTTGGGCGATTCCCGACTTGGATCACTCATTCCACTCGGCGCCTCGCCCTTTGGGCAGCTAGGTCATCGAGTTGGACCTCCTTATGGTGAAGACACTGGAAGTATCGGTGAGCTAAGCCCTGGTCGCCGAATCCACTCGGCGCATCGCCGAACTTCCACCCAGATCACCGAGTTTCCTTGTCCGATTATCAAATTTGGTGAGTTAATCTTCAAGTTGGCGAGCTAAACTGCAACTTAGGCGAAGAAAACAGGCCATTTGGCGATGGGAAACTTACCTTATGACCTTTTTCATCCCAGGTTCTAATTTCTTAGTTACCTTTCTTTTGATTCTAGTTCATAGACAAGAATCCTAAACTGATTTTCAACTCGTAACTACACTACTTGTTGACTATTGGTTCTTGAATTCACTTATTTGTTAGTGCTTTTCTTTTTGTGCTTCTTTTGTTTTACTTCGTAGTTAACTTCTTGACTCAAGTCCGTTTGTTTTAATTGAGTCGTCCATTATTCTTTGAGCAAAAATCCACTCCGGCCAAGAGTAGAAATTGAGACCTTGTGATCAATCGAGTATAAGCAATCTTCAACATTAGCCACGCCAATTTAAGAGGCAATCAAAGGTGTGCAAACACGAGTGATAGTGAGATCATTTAACTAATGCTAACGTTGTGTGCTGTTTTGTTGAGTTGTCTTAATTGTTAGGTACCCTGGCCACCGAAAATGAGACCCTCCCACTTGAGGGGAAGGTTACCTTAAAATCCATAGTAGAGGTAATCGCTAATATGAGTTGGAGAGTAGCAAACATGAAAGAGCGAATGGCCTCTGTGGAGGATAAGCCGGGAATGGAGGAGAGGGTGAGCATCCCTTCGAATGGGGTGCCACAATCTCAACCTAACCCTGTTTGTTATCTTTCACTTTGTAATGGTTCTCATGTAGGTACAAGCGTAAGATCGATTTGTGTCCACCTAGTGTTGACACCTATGCTTTGAATGCTAGCTCATTATTTTGTAATGACTGTGTCGATCAACCTGTTTGTGAGTGTAGTTCACTGGTTGAGGGTCCTTGTAATGTGATTAAGGAACCTCAAGTTTGTGGTACGAATGAAAATGTTGATCAACTGAATAGGAGTGACTCTATGAGCATATCTATTGTGGAAGATCCGATTGCTTGCTTTGCTCATAGAGATCATGTGCTTGAACATGCTTCGAAAAATGATATGTGTCTTTTTGAGGATGAACTTGAATGTTTTAATTCTTCCCGAGTGGTTGATCATTCCCTCTTTAAGTAAAATATCTTATTTGAAGATGATGAAATCACTCAGTGATGTACCTAGTGGTGTGAGTCTTGAGAGCAGTAGAGTTCTTGATAGCTATACTTGTTATAGTAACCCACTATGGTGTGAAGCTTTCCATCCCAAAGATGGAAATCTCTTCTTGAAAGATGAGAGTACTCTTGTGGGGAAGGAAGGTGATGATGAAGAAGGTGGTGTGTGCTTTCTCGTTACTTCTTTTTCTCGGTGTGTTTCACTCCTTGATAGTATGGTCAATGCTTTTGAGCATATTGGTAGTCATACTCATGAAAACACCCTAGAGGAGGTTGATTTGCGAGACACCTTTCTCTATTACTTGTTTACATATGATGATGCTCATGATGTTGAGTGGAGTATGTTGTTGGAAGGAAAAAGTGCCAACCTAATAAGTGGATGTGCACTTGATCCTAGTACATGGTTTGCCTCCCCATTTGACCCCAGTAGTAAGCTAAATTGTAGCACTTATGTGGGACTGCTCGGTCGAAATGGCAGACATATGGTGGTTAGCATTGTTAATTCCTTTCCCTATGCAGGAAAGCTCTTCTTGAGGTTTTTCCATCCACTTGAAGAGCCTACATTGTGTGTGGGGAAATATAGCTTCCTAGACCCCTTTTCTATTTCTTACCTTGAGCATGATCGTGTTGAATGTGCATCTCATGGGGGTAGGAGATATTTTCCAAGAGAAGGTGAGGTCTGTACCTTCATTTACTATCTCTTTGCATATGATGAAATCCCTAGTTGGTTAAATGTGCATTACATGTGGATCAGGGTGTTCTTGTGGTCTACACTTGTTGGTATGACCCTATTTGGGGGACCCTCTATTATTTTGATCCCGGTGGATGCATGAAGGTATTTGAACCGGTGAGAGTATCATCCATTGGGTGGTACTACCATGTTGTTGAGAAGAATAACCATTGTCCTTGTTCTCCATTTGTGGGCTTAATAGCCATGACAATAGAGGATGTTTGGTTGTTCCTTGAGTTTGAGTCTCCTCGTTTAAATGTTTTAAGTGCTAACCTTTGTACTACCCATCATGCTAAGAGGATAAGCTTCTTGCTTATGATCTATATGGTTTTACAATGTTTGGATTCGAGGACTCACTTTTATCTACTTGCATATGATGAGACTCATATTTGTGTGGGTTGCATATCTTATGTTAGTAGTGGTTTAAATTGGCAAAATGAGAGTCTTCTTGACTCGATGCTATACGATCTTTTTCCATTTGACCCGTGCCGTCCTTAAATGTGCTGAATGTGGTAGTAACACCGTCTGTCTTTTGAATGATTCTTCTGTGGTGTTATTATTTGATCCATTGTACTTGAATGAGGTATGTTTACCAATTTGGGTGGGGGAATACATATGTATTTGAACCTGCTCTTGAATTGGAAATGATTACTCTATTGAAGTTATCTAGTGCATTGGATGGGATCTTAATTTGGATCAACACTACTTGTGCCTTCGCACTTAGGTATGAGAGTGTTCATGTGATACTTGACATAAGGGAGGCCTTGTACTTGTTTTGATGTGGAACCAATGAGGGCATACATATGTTGTTTAAGTGTATTGGTTTCTACACTCTACCCCTTTGTCAATGTTTCTTACTTAGCCAAGTATCTATTTCTTTGACGGGTTACAAACCCTTGGTTAATATGTGTGATGATTGGTTATATGTTAAATTTGTGCATCCTTGGCATGGTGATGAAATTGTTATCGCTAACGCTAACCCTCATGCCATGAGGCTCTTTGTACTGTTTGCTTCCCCTATGGTTTTGCAAGGTATGGATTTGAGGACGAATCCTTTTCAAGAAGGGGAGAATGATGTAAAATGGATTACATCAACACTATCCATTCTCGAACTTCAATGCTTTGATGGAGTGTTCACTAGGATGGAGGCTGTTTGGCATGTATGGATGCCAAGGAGGGAGTTCCATGCCTTGCATGGGAACATATGCACCTTGAAGGAGCTCCCAGTTGGGCAACACCATGCTTGGATGATAGCTTGGAGAATGAGAAGGCCTAACGAAGCAAGGAGGAGCAAGTGAAGAATGTGCTCCATCGGCGAGCTGAAGGACACTTTGGCGATTCGCCAAAGCCCTTTGGCGAGAGTTCCCAAGATCGCCAACTGCCTAAGGAGCTACAAAGGGGAAACTACTCACTAGGCGAGCTGAAGACCATTGGCGCATCGCCAAGTGGATTGGGCGATGGTTCCCAGACCGCCCAAGGTTCCAGTAGCTTCCAAGCCAAGGCCATGAGCAGAGTTCCTCGCTGACTACATTGGGCACATCGCCGAGCCTTTAGGCGAGCCCGACTTGGCTCACCCATTGGCCATTTCGGTCACTTTTTGGCCCATTTATGTAATAAGTCCTAACACTATAAATAGGTGTCTTAGGGTTCATTTTAGGGTTAGAATATTTTGAGTATTGATGAATGATAGATTTAACTCCTTGTGTTAGTGTTGAAAGCTTGGTAAGCTTTTGTTGAACATTGTTTAGAAACGAGGGTTGCTTGGGATATAGATTCCCTTGAGGTCTTCGTAAGATGTATGTGCTATTGTAGGATTAACGGATCTAGGTCATTGGGTTTAATATACCCTTTTATTGCTTTTTGTTTCCTCTTTGTGTGTCTATCTATTTATCTTGATTAGGTGCTTGTTTAGGGATTGTAATTGGAGGTTTTAAGATTTAATACATCCTTTAGTTGCCAATTGTTCCTCTTCTTGTATATCTTCTTCTATATTTCTTTTGTTTCCGCTGTTGGTTGTGATTCTTCTTGTGAGAATTACATCACAAGTGCATCTTCAGGCATAACCCCTTATTTTACTAAAACAACTGAAAATAAGATGACAAATTACTTTACCTGTAAATCCAACAAATTGAGGCGGTAAAATATTCTTAAAATCAGCATAACAATCCTTTTTACTCTTGATTGATCACGACCACTGTAACATGCTTTCGTACCAGCATCAAGTTATTGTTAGGCTAAATTGCACAGACTCTTCACTTTCGATGCCGCACCCATGTCAGATTCTCCAAAAATATACTATTTTTTGCGAATCCGACACACACCCCTCGACATTTTTGAAGAGTCCGAACAACATAGTTGTTAAGAACAAAACACATGCACAACCGTAAAGACAGTCAACAAAAGCTACACTGAACAAGATATCAAAAGAGTCCTACATAATAAACCAATAGAGCAAGTCATATTTTACCTGCAATTATTCAAAACAACTTGGTGTTTCGTCAAGAAAATTTCTAAATAAGAGCATGATACTTCACACCTTACACCCATTGAAAAGAGAACCTAACGTCAATTGAAATCCCCCTCCAAAAAAGTAGAGATACCTATAAATTTCATATTTTTCAAAAGAAGAAGTGTGAGAAGTGACAAAGATAGGCAATATTCTTTTAACAGAAATACACATGCCCCATAAATATTCGTTATCAATATTATCCTATAGAAGTAAATAACATACCTCTCAAATTCATGAATGACAAGTGACTATGTTGTAAAATAACATCAGTCAGAAGGCGCCAAAAAAACCCCCAAATATCATGTAGTTGTTTCTGGCACAACAACAAACACTTGGTATGCATCAAACATCTCAAACAATAAAATTTAAAAAAGAGTGTAATTCATACTATTCTAGTTAAATGATATATAATCAAGTTGTTAAATGTTGGCAAGTCATTAGTCCTCCTCTCATCGCATACAAATATTACTTACTTTCCCCATACCTACAATCTTAGAGCTTCAAATATGGTTGGGCAATGAACAATTTATTTTAAGTTGTGTGAAGAATAAAATAGAACACAGAGAGTTTGTTAACAATGTAGTGTTCAAATTTAGGGGGAAAAGGAAATAGAGAGAGAGTATAAATTCGAACCATGCATCCACAAATCAAACAGAGAAATAAACTTTGTGAATGTAGAAGAACTAATAGACCCAGCAAAGCAAATGTTTGTTTACAGAGAAAGAATAGTTGAAAACTCACGATTGAGATCGGTGAACTCCAAAAGAAATTTCCACAACCATGGCGATGTAATTAAGGCAGAGTGGATTGTGGATTCAGAGGAAGTGGAGCTAAACAAATGTATAAGTAATCAAAGGGAAGACACGTGTTATACTTGGTACATGTGTCTTAAATAGAGTGAATCATCATATTGCACCAAAAAGGTATTTACACTGCAACAAATAGTACAAGTTTTAATAGCTATGTTAGTACACCCAACTCTCATTTCTAAATAAGGGTTAATAGATATGTTAGTACACCCAACTCTCATTTCTAAGTAAGGGTAAAGTAAATATAATATATATATATATATATATATATATATATATATATATATATATATAATTCTGCCACCGAGAATTTTACTTTATATATATATATATATATAAAGTAAAATTCTCGGTGGCAGAATTGTACAGATAAATTGAAATTCAAATTTAAAAGAGAATGATATGATATACCCCCTCAACTTTGTCATTTAGAGATGATATACCCCTCGTTATGAAAGTGGCTCATATATACCCCTACTTGTATACAAATGGCTAACATATACCCTTTTCTTCTAACGGAAATGAAAAAAAATAATTTTAGTTTATTTTTTTATTATTTTAAAATAAATAAATATAATACCATATGAGTATATTTAATCCTCCTCAGACATATATATATATTTTTTTGACTTTTTTTGTTTCAATGAAATTTAGATTTATTATTTTGATGGCCAAATTTATTTATGTTTCACTAATATTCTTGTAGAACTTATTATAGATGTCCAATTTTTTTTCTTCAAATACAAAAATTAAATTACAATATAGACAAAAATAAAATAAGGATAAGAAACTCAAATAGTTATAATAAAAGAAGTCAAAAATAATTTAGGTATGAAAAGGATTAAAATATACCTTGAACTTTGCTAAAAGAATCATATATATTCCTAAATAATTTTAAAGAAAATTAAAAGTCAAAAATATAAATTTAAAACTAATTTTTTCACTTCTGTTAAATGAAGGGTATATGTGAGCTCATTTTGTAATGATAGGAGTATATGTGAGCCGTTTGTATAACGGTAAGGGTATATATGAGTCACTTTTATAACGAGAGGCATACCAGCTCCAAATGACAAAGTTGAGGGGTATATCAGGCCCTTTTCCCAATTTAAAATTTTAAAAATGTAAAATAGAGAATCCAAATTAACCCACTTAAAAAAATAAAAAATAAAACATGTCAAGTTGATTTTTTTTTGAATTTAAAAGTGGTTACAAACTTATTCAACTGCTCACGTACACCTTTTATCTACATATTCATTAAAAATACAATTAAAATAATTATTATTGATCTCTTCTTAGATAAATTTCCTTTTTCTTCTCTTTTACTTCTCTTTTACTTCTTCATCTCTTAACTTTCTCTTCAAATCTCATATGAAGATAATAAAACACATTGATGGAGAAGAGCTTCATAAATATATTGAATCTGTGATATTAAAAAAGGAAATGAGGAATAATCAATTTACTTTTCTCTCAAATATAATCCAATTTATACTCTGGTATGTATTGTTTATTTATTGCATCGTATTATCTATTTTTTTTTCTTAAAACTGTTTGAATAGCTAGTTAGTCTGCTTATGTTTATGATATCTTAATAATTTTATGTTTGCAATCTTTTAAAACAAATAATCTGCAAATTTTTATAGTGTGCATCTGCCACTGGAAAGTTTTAATAAAATGGCACCATAATTTCACTTAAAAAAAAGTAAAAAGGCTTACGACATAAATCTTTCGTAACCACATAATCCAAAAGAGGTTTAACAATATTTTTCTTTTGATGACTTTGAACTAGGAAGAATTTTAACTAACAAAATAAAATAAAAATGTATTTTTGAAGTAAGAAAAATTGTAACAATTAATAAAGTTCCAGTGAGAGTAAATCATATTTATCGTATCTCTTACTTTACTTTGTTAATTTTCTGTAACGACCCTCTTAGTCGCTTTATGAATTTTAATCATTATTTTTATATTAAACCTTTTTAGTAGCTTTTATAAATAATTTATGGCTTATAAGAATGAGTGACATGATTTTCAGATTTAACAAAGGATTATTTTGTTGCTAATAATAATGGAAAAAGAAAAATAAATAAATAAATAATAATAATAATAAAAGAAATAAGGGAAAAATGCCCTAAAATTTTAGAAAGTCGGCGCAGGCTGACGAAAAGAATTTGAAAAGAACGAATAGAAGAGAATATACGCAGAAGAAGAAAAGAAAAGAAAGGGAGAAAAAGAGGGGGAAAAGGAGGAGAAAAACTATGATTTTCATACCAAAGCGTCAAGGTAATTATTCTCATCCTTTCTATTAAATTTTAACATGATTTTGAACACATTTTTAGGATAGAAATGTGTATAATTTATACTAAATTACAAGAATATAGGTCTAGAGTTCTTAGAGTAAAATCATGATTTGGGAATCCAATAACGATCCGTTTTAGCTAAAATTCTGCAATGCAAGATTGTTTTATCATGGGTAAACATAATCTGAAAGAAAATTTAAGATTTGAATTTAATGGCTCGAGATGACTTTTTGACCCGATTTTTGAGCCGAAACTAAAATCTAGTAATATGGGTGTCATTAGATTTGTATTCTTATAAAGATTATATATTTGAATGAATTGCATTGATTTGGAGGCATAACGAAAAGGAAAGGCTCAAGTTCCAGAGGGATTGTTCGATTGTTTGAGGCAAGTGGATTTCTAAACCCTTGTTAAGTGTATAGAATCGTGTATTTCCTTGTGGTATGTGTTGGGGAGTAATGAGACTTGGTGATGAGTTGACTTGTCCATATTGAATAATTCTAATGATGAAAAAGGGTAATAAAAGGCAATGTGATTAATTGTTGGTGTGTGATGTGTTGAGAATGATTTGAAAGGCTTATTGACTCATTGTTGATGTTGTATCACGATTGTGTTGTTGTGAATTGTGCATTGTTATTAAAATGGTCATTTTTTCATTATTGTGAACATGACATATGCATTGTTTTGATACATGGTTGTGACAAGTGTTATGTGAATTGAGAAAGAATAAGAAATTAAAGAGGATGTACCATTTTGAGGGACGTATAGTGCACCGCGACAAATACTATATTTTGACGGACGTGTCGCACGCAGCGACCGATATTATATATAGAGGGACGTGTCGTGTGCCGCGACAGATACTATTATCGAGGGACGTGTCACATGTCGCGACGGATGCATGGACAAATATGTCCCCCATGGGTCCCAGACTGAGAGACAGTGAGTGTGTATCGTTAGGTCAGACATGCATCACTATACTTGACATTGCATTTCATCGCATTTCACATCTTTATCATTGATGAACTTGATATTGTGTTTTGCTGATCTTGTGAGTGCCTTTCTGTGGAGGTTGTGATTGATGAATATTAAGCTTGTTGTTGAGGATATGTAATTGTTATAGTGTTGTTGTTGAGCTGTGTGCTATGTAAATTATGATCTCTTAAGTTGGGCTGGTTTTTATGCAGGTTGTAGTTATGGAGGTTTGATTGGGGTGTAATGAGTGCCCGTATCCTATTTCCTTAGCTTTTGTTTAGACGTTTACTTGTTGGGTACCATGTGGTTTGGTACTCACCCCTTGCTTCTACATTTTTGAAGGTTACTAGGTGATGAGTTTGAGATTTGGACTCATTTAGGACTTGGTTTATATAGATTTAGTGTCCTCAAATGATTAATTTGTGCCATAACTGATGTTAAATCCTTGATTTTCAGGTACATAGATTGAGGAATAAAGCAAGGACACTAACAGGAAAAATGGAACAAAACAAACTGAAAGAATGAAGAAAGGCAAGCCTGGTGATCGCCAAGTGAATTTCTGACCGCCTAAAGTTCCAGTGTACCAAGCCCTGAAGGAAAGCACCAAGTAGGCGATGAAAAGGAGCAATCAGCGGATTGCCAAGTAGTTCCACGAAGCCAAGGTAGATCGCCCAAAATTACAGGCATTTAGGATGCTGAATGCCAAGGCGAAAAGGCGATGTAGAAGGTCAAAGGGAGGCTCGCCGAGTGGTTTGGCGAGCCCGACTTACTTCGCCAAATGGGCTTTCGTAGCTTATTTTCGGCGACTATAAATTAGATTTTGAACATTTAGTTTAGTATTATTCATCTTGGATATTTTTGTTAGACATTAGAACTTAGTTTTAGAAGACTTTTCTCTAGAGTTTTCCTTAGCATTGAAGATTTGAAAATTTTGATTTGGAGAAGTTGGAAGTGAGTTTTCAGATTTTCTTCAAATTGAGCATTGTAAAGACTAAATCTCTCTTACCCAGTTGATGGATAATCGATTTGGTAATAGTTTTTACCTTTTTATTATGCTTGACTAAAACTCCAATTCTTGGGGTGTGATCATATGATTATGAGTTGAATTAGTTTATGTGTATTGCAAAGTGCTAGTTTAAATGCTTTATAAAAATGAATTTAATCATTAATTATGGTTTAATTTAAGAATTGTAGTTGCAAATGCAGTTTTATATTTGTGTTCTTGGCTTGCTCAAGAGAGAGGTTTTAGAACTAAAATTATTGATTGATGGTTTGTGGGTATTGGGTTGATTTGGGTTTAGCTTGATAGAGTGAATCCTAAACCCAATCCCATACATTTAGCTCGACAGAGTGAATGGATTAAGGTGTGGGCAGTTCTTCGTTGTCATACTTGTTGATGTTCGAAAAAAATCACCTAATTAGGGGTAGTTGTTCGAGAGAAAACTATCTCCCTTATAGTCTAGCCTACTTACTAATATTTAGCTATTTGCTAGTAGTTGCAATTACCCATATGCTTATATTTGTCTATAATCGATCACATCCCGAGAATCTATCTCCCTATTGTTATTTTAAATCGTTTGTGACTGTTTGTAGTTGATAATCACAACCAAAACCCCCATCTGACATTCGTGTCATCCCTTTAATTTGTGTAATGTATTTTTTCGATGATGTTTATTCCTATGGCTGATAGACCTTATTCATACTTCTCAATTGAATTCTAAACATGTACCAATCCCTGTGGGATTTGACCCCAACTCATTTAGTTGGGTTTTATATTGATTTACGATCGTTGACACCTAGAATTGGATGAGGTGTGCTTTAAACGTTACAATCAAAATGGCGCCGCTGCCGGGGAGTGGTGTTGTTTGAAATTCTTTTGGTGAAGTTAAATTGTGTTCTTTTTAGCTATAGTTGAATCTACTTACTTTTATTTTTGGTTTTTGTGTTGTTTGTATAACAGAGGAGGAAATGAGCATCAACGGAAGAAATGGTAGCCAAGTGGGCCACCAAGATGATGTCGAAAACCTCAACGATGTCAATGACCCAAATGTCAATGACCCACCTCAAATGGGTGGTGTTGGGCCCATTCGTTTGCCTCCAGCTGAAGGAAACACTGTTTTCCACATCACAAGCACTATGCTTGAGCTCCTCCAACTGAAGGGTTTGTTCGGAGGTCTGGCTCATGAGGATCCCCATGAGCATATTAGGAATTTTGATGATGTCTGCGGACCGTTCTCCTTTAAGAACATATCTCAAGAATCGGTTCAACTAAGGTTGTTCCCATTTTCTCTTATAGGCGAGGCAAACAAGTGGTTGGCTGAGTTGCCAAGAGATTCTATAACTTCGTGGGATGAGCTTATTACCGCATTCCAAGTGCGATTTTTCCCTCCTACGAAGATGATGACTCTTAGGGATAATATCCAAAGCTTCAAGCGCTTTGAAGGTGAGCTAATCCATAAGATGTGGCTAAGGTTTAAGAAGCCGGTGCTGCAGTGCCCAACTCATGGACTTCCAAATAAGGTGCTGCTGGAATATTTCTATAGAGGTCTTGATTCAGTAAAACGAGGAGTGGATGACCAGCTTTCTCTGGGTGGTATAATGCGACAACTTTACGCAATAGCGTCCAAACTCCTCGATTGCATGGCCAAGACAAACAAGGCATGGAATATTCATGAAGACCAAGTCTCTCCTCTCCCTTATAAAATGACAAAAGAACTTGGCCAAAATGATGACCCAGCTGGGTATCTTGAAAAGAAATGTCATAGACTTTGAAGCGTTGTACAATAAGGAATCAAATTTCCTAGCTAGTCAAAGAGGAAGTCATTGTGCATACTACCCAAGGTAGGGTGGTAACAAAGGATGGAATAGAGAAGGGAAAAAAGATATATATATTCCTCCCCATGAGCGTCGAGAGCCCAAGAATTTTGAGAATAGTCGGACAATAGATATGCTGTCACGCATTCTAAATAAAGTTAAAGAGTTCGAAATAGTTTTGAAAGAATTGAAGGAGGATGTTTCGACTATCAACCAGACGGTGACTTCTCACTCTATCTCGATCAAGCAAGTGGAGATCCAAATGGGTCAAATTTTGTCTTATCTAAACCCAAGACAACAAGTGGGGTTGCCTAGTGATACAATGGCAAACCCCAAAAATGAAGCTTGAATGGGTACTTGCGTTGTGCCACGCCGTTAACTAAGGCGCTTCTTGGGAGGCAACCCAAGTTTTTAATGCTTTGTGTTTTTTTTTTGAATAACGGGTGCTGATTGTGCAGGTTGAAAAGTGGAGAGTGTTTGAGAATGTGCAGATTGGCGAGCAAAGAGTCCAGTCGGCGACTCGCCGAAGAACTTGGCGAGCCTGACTTGGACCGCTGTTGGACCGAAAAAAATCAAAAGTGGAAGTTTGTAAAACTCGGTGGGTCAATGGATTAATCGACGTCTCGCCGAACAGGTTGGCGAGCTAGATTTTGTCCACAGTTTGGACCCCCAAATTAACTGGAGGTCCTATAAAACTCAACGAGGTAAGTCACCACTCAACGCATCGCCGAGTGGTTCGGCGTGGTTGACTAATACCACCGAAAGGGCTGCGAACTGAAATGTTTTAAAAGTCCAAACGGTTTAAAATTTCTAAATCTTTCATATTCTCTCATTTCTAACCCCGTACACTCACACTCGGACTTCATATTTCTCATATTTTTGCTATTTCTCTTGCTTTTTGCTCTTGACCTCGTGTTTGGATTTGGATTACATTGCCGCCTAGCATATTAAATTCTTCATTCTGCAATCAGGTTGATTTTCCGAACCCCGAACTCTAGATTAGTAGTTGAACTCGAATGCTTTTGGTAAAATTATGTTGTTGTGTGTTGGGCCTGTGTTGGAATCATATTTAATGTGTTGTTGTGCCCGTTTTAATTTCAAAATCTTGCCTAAATGCTAAATTGTTGATTTCCTGAGTTTTGTGCGTTATAATTGATCATAAATTGTTGGGTTGTGGTTAATTTATGTTGGGTCTAGTTGGGTGAAGTCTAAGTAACCCCCAATTGTGCTAAATGACGTACTTTGCCCAATGATGGAGTGTTTGACGTCATTCTTAAGGGCAAAAGTCGTCAAATGACCAATTTCTGCCAAATCGGGGGAAGTCTGAGTACCTCGGAGTCATGGGTCGATTGGGTCTGGGCTTAATTGCATATGTGTGTAGTTTGATTTTGATTTCGGGGGCTGCGGGATGGAATTTGGGAAACGAGATTGAAATTTGGCACGTTGGGCAGTTTGGCGAGCTGGGTCGAGCTCGCCGAACCATTCGACGGTTCATCAACGTCCCCCTTGATCGCCTTTAATTTCATGATTTGGCTGAGTTAGAGTCTGTAAATTTTGGCGAGAAGCCTGAGCTTGCCGAGTTCACTCGGTGACTAGCCGAAAGGTCCTTTGATCTCCCTTTCTGCGCCCCTAACCCCTAAACCACACTGTTAATTTTGGAGGGCTAGTCTGAGCTCGTCAAGTAGTGTCGGCGATTCATCGAAGGGCCCTTAATATTGCCGATTTGCCTGATTTCTTGAAATTTCTCTTGCTGATCCTTTCGGCGAGCTCGATCTGGCTCGCTAAAGTGACTCAACGACTCGCCGATTGGTTCGGTGAGTCTTTCGGCAACATGATTTCTACAACTTTTCTTGAAAATTTCTTAACTCTTTTTGATGTATTTTGTAGATATTGCTAGACCCAAGGTACCCGGACGAGGCATGCCTCCCCGCAAGCGGGCAAAGGGAATCATAATCAATAAGGATGCAACTGCATCCAAAGCAAAGGCGACCAAACTTCCTACCACAGGTGGGCAGGGGAAAGGAAAGGGCAAAGAGCCCACAACTGCATCACCGGAGGTCAGCTCTGACAGTGAGGGAGTCAACATGACTTAGCTTGCCACTTCTGAAAGTGAGGGGAAACACTAGGACCCTCAGGTTGAAATTTCTGAGCCTGAGGATGATCAACTGCTACTAGCCCGGAGAGCTGAAATGCGCTCCAAGAGGATGGATGATCCGTCTAGGATCCGGGTACCTCAGTCCACTACTCCTTCTCCAGTTCCTGACCAGGCTGTGATCCCAGCACCACCTGCACAAGGTCCTCCTCCCCGGTCTCTCAACAGACTAAAGGCTAAGGGACTGATGACTATCATTGAGGAGAAGCGGTTGTTTATCAAAGGTGTGATCGACCGATACCCGGAAATATGACGCGCCCTAAAGTCCAGCAAGTTTGAGATCTTCACTAAACCCTGAGGTTCTTACATTTCTAATTGGGTTTGGGATTTCTACACTGCCTATGGAGCTCTAGTGCCACAAGGAAAGATGAAGGCTGCTACCTTCAAGCCAGTAGACCATGTAGTTGTCAGGCGAAGGAAGGTAAAATGCGACAGTGATGATATAAACGCTGTGTTGGGATGCACTGACAACATTATAGATGACTACCAACACATGATCAGAAAAACATCCCTGGAGGATATGGAAGGATGGTTGTCTCCTCTTTTATCTGACGGTACTCCTAGGTGGATTAAAGCTAAAGTGCAAATTAAGAAGAAAGACCTTAATGTGGCTTCGAGGTATTGGTTCGGCTTCATTATTAGCACACTTATGCTGTTACAAAATGAGTCTATCCTCCGCCACACAAAGGCACCTTGTATTGGATCAATCATTGCAGGGAAGCACATGAATTTAGGTATGATCATTGGACAGGAGATGGCCATGAGGGCCAGGCAGCGCCAGACGTCTCTCCCTTTTTCGGTGTTGATCACCGAGTTGTGCAGACGAGCCCGGTGCCACGTGATGAGAAGACGGACGTGGAAGTGATTCCCACCTCCTCGACTGACATCTGGCGCATTGAGGCCGAGTACTTGAATGATGAGGCTGAGAAGAAAAAGGCAGCCCCGGTGGATGCATCCGCGGTTGTTGACATTGAGACACTACCTGCAGAGGCAATATTGCCTATTCTGGCCACTAGAACTTCAGGTATCTCTAGTACTGCCCCTTCTATGACTCCAAGTTCTTCTATCGCTCCTCTGCCTCCTAGGTCTATTTCTAGTTTTGCTGCATCCTGACCTCTACTCACCCAGGCCGCGATACTACGGATGGAGCATCTAGCCCATTCTGCTGATGTGCGTGCCTTAAGGCTAGAGGCTACAGTCCCTAAGATGATTTAGAGAGCTCTCACTGCTGCTGTGATACCTCTTAGAGAGTCTATTGATGACCTTGCGGCAATGATAGAGGTGTGTGAGAGAGGTCAGGGAGCCACTCATGAGGTGATGACCTTAAAGGCCGCTATTGTTGAGTTGAGAAAAGGACGTGGACCAGCTGAAGTCCATTGATATGTTGATGATTTTTGGGACTATGGAGATCCCTGATGACCTGGGCACATATATTCTAGCCTATTCTGATATGCCTCCAGTTACCATTGGAGATGAGGTTAAAGCTGATGATGTAGTTTCAGAGTCCGAGGCTGAGACTAATGAGGAGAAGCTCGGTGTTAAGGAGGAGACCACTTATGAGGGACTGACTGAGGTTGAGGAGGCTATGGTGCATTCAGCTATCCAAACTTCATTGAGAGAGACTTCCATGATAGACTCTAGTGGAGACGATGTTGTTGTTACCCCGGGCACTGATGCCTAAGACTATAGTGTGACACCAGACATTGATGTCTTGACAGACGGAGTGACTGAGTAGACAAGATCATTCTTTACCTCCCTCTCTGTTGATTTTATTGACTTTTGGTTGTTTTAGTTGCATTTGAGGACAACTGTTTTTCTTTTGTGGGTGGGGTGAGGTATTCCCATACCTATCTCTTTTGATTATGTTTTATTTGTGAATATTGATTTGGTGATTTGATCTATAGATGTGTGTTTATTTTAATTTTAATTTTGTGGATACTTGAGCTTGTGGCTCCTTGTTTTGAATGGAAGTGATTTCGACCCATTTTGAAAATTTTGTGCCACCTCTTTTGTGTGTGATTGTGGCTGTTCTTTTGCAAATTTGAGTATCGGTTATGATCAATACTGATGACTTGAATAGTGCTCTTAATTGAACGAAATGGATGTGCGGCTATAATGAGGCAAAATGAAGTTGCATAGATAATGTGTGAACTTTTTGCATCTCTTTGTGACTAGCCGGTTATCGAATGAGTCTCTTGTGATGAATATTACACACTAGATAGAAAGTGTGGAGTCTCGTGTGATATTAGTGCCAATGCCTTGTGTGATGAGCTTACCTTGAATATTTTGTGATGACACCTAGAATTTGCCCCGTTGGTCTGATTGACTAAGTGATGCAAGCTCTTGAAATGATCTTAGGCAACAAATTCAAAGAGTGAAGCAATTTGACAATATACCTCTTTTTTGGCGAACCTTGTGAGATGTGTGAATCTTGCTTGAACCCCTTTGAGCCTTATCCTTTTCTTGGAAGAAACTTGAACAATTGTGACCCCTCTTTATACATTCACCCATAACTCTCATGAAGTGTGGTTTGTTTGAATAACCAACTTAGGCCAAAAACCTAAGTTGGGGGTGTGGTGAAAAGAGAAGGTAATTCAAGAAGTGTGAAAAATCCCCCTTTGAGAAGTGGTTTTGAAAAAGATGGAACCCCTCCATACAAAAAAAGAGGAAAGAAAAGAAAAAGAAAAAAGAAAAAGAAAAAGAATGAAAAAGTTGTGAAATAAGTGATGAAATTGCAAAAGAAATGGGGTATCCGGAAGTCCATGTGAAAGTAAATAATGGGGTGATTTATAAACATGATCAAAATGTCAAAGAAGAGGAAGAAAGTGATGTTCGGACCACATTTCATGAGGGTAGCGGCCTTTGAGCCTAAATTACCATACCTTTACACTCAACCCCGTTACAAGCCTTGAAAAGACCTTTTTGATTTTGAGTAAGCTGAAGCGAATGCTGATTGGAAAATAAGGTAAAACCTATGGGTGAAGTCATGCATGTGTTCATCTTTGTGAGTGTGAGAGTCGTATGTATTCTGGAACTATGCATTGTTGAGAAATTGTGTGTGAATATGGAATCATCTTTGTTGGGAGGGTATTTGAGTACCTTTGTTGAGCTTGAACTTGCATTTGAAGCAATTATTGTGAACTTGAGCATCTTTGATAATGGCGAGTCACAACTTGAATCTTTGAGTGCACCATTGTGCCCGACTTACTTCACCAAATGGACTTTCGTAGCTTGTTTTTGGCGACAATAAATTAGATTTTGAACATTTAGTTTAGTATTATTCATCTTGGATATTTTTGTTAGACATTAGAACTTAGTTTTAGAAGACTTTTCTCTAGAGTTTTCCTTAGCTTTGAAGATTTGAAAATTTTGATTTGAAGAAGTTGGAAGTAGGTTTTCAGATTTTCTTCATATTGAGCATTGTAAAGACTAAATCTCTCTTACCCAATTGATGGATAATCGATTCGGTAATCATTTTTACCTTTTTATGATGCTTTTAGGGTGCGATCATGTGATTATGAGTTGAATTAGTTTATGGATATTGCTAATTGTTAATTTAAATGCTATTTAAAAGTGAGTTTAATAATTAATTGTGGTTTAATTTAACAATTGTAGTTGCAAATGCAGTTCTTTATTTGTGTTCTTGGCTTGCTCGAGAGAGAAGTTTTAGAACTAAAATTATTGATTGATGGTTTGTGGATATTGAGTTGATTTTGGTTTAGCTCGAGAGAGTGAATCCTAAACCCAATCCCACACATTTAGCTCTAGAGAGTGAATGGATTAAGGTGTTTGGCTGTTCTTTATTGTCATGCTTGTTGATGTTCGAAAGAAATCACCTGATTCGGGGTGGTTGTTCGAGAGAAAACCATCTCCCTTATAGTCTAGCCTACTCACTGATATTTAGCTATTTACTAGTAGTTGCAATTACCCATATGCCTATATTTGCCTATAATTGATCACATTCCGAGAATCTATCTCCCTATTGTTATTTAAATCATTTGTGACTGTTTGTAGTTGATAATCACAACCAAAACCCTCCATCTGACATTCGTGTCATCCCTTTAATTTGTGTAATGTCTTTTTCCGATAATGTTTATTCCTATGGCTGATTAGATTGCATTCATACTTCTTAATTGAATTCTAAACATGTACCGCTCCCTGTGGGATTCGACCCAACTCATCTAGTTGAGTTTTATATTAATTTACGATTGTTGACACCTAGAATTAGATAAGGTGTGCTTGAAACGTTAAAATCACTAGCCCGGATCTTCTTGATACTTGCTATTCTCTTCTTTTCTGAGGCTTCATGTGGAGATTTGTGAGGTAGTTGTTGTCATCTTAGCAGACTTACTTTCTCCTTATTTATAATCTTTTTCTTTTATAGATGCAATGTTATATGAGACTTGTATTTTCTTTTGATTCAGTTGTAATACTTTAGAGACATTTATACGTGACAACCATATTTTGGGGGTTGTATTAAGTTGGCCTAGTTATCTCTACTTATAATAATTTGAGATTTCAATATGTCTTACTTCCGCATAGTTTGTGATATTTGGGTTTTAGGCTGACTTGTCTTGATGGGAAAAGACGAGTGTCATCACATCCATTTTTGGATCTTGACATTTTATTCCTATTTTATTTGTTTTAGAATTTTTTCATTGTTGTATAGATAATTTTTTCAAGATTCGGATAAATTTGATCAAGTGCACAACTAGATAGCTTTTGTCCATTTTAATTGTCTCAATATGTATTGCATATTTTATTAATTTTTGAATATAATTATTGTGTTTAAGTAATCTGTCGTGTTTAAGTTTTTGATATTTCAAATATGATTTGAATGATATTTGGGATGATTGTAATTTGTGTTTTATAAAATTTAACTATCTAAAAGAAACTTCAAAGTCTTAAAATTAACCAACACTCTATTTGCATCTTTGTTATGTATAATTTGAATATCATTTGAGATAACTCTATTTATTTTAAGAAGTCTATTTCAGCAAATATTATTAATGATTATATAAGACATCAATGAAAAGTTTGTGAAATGATATCAATTTAGAGTGGGGAAAAGGGTCTGAAAAATACTGTAATTTTGGCCGAAATTGCTGTTACGATATCAAACTTTATGGAGGACCTTTTACCCCCTACACTATTTAATAGTATATTTTATAGGTATATATGTGCCCACGTGGACATATTACTATTTAAAATGATGCAATATATATGATGTCCACGTATACACATATAAACCTTTAAAATACACTATTAAATAGTACAGGGGGGGGGTAAAAGGTCATTTCCAAAGTTTGGTATCGTAACAACAATTTCGGCCAAAATTGAAGTATTTTTCAAACCCTTTTCCCTTTAGAATTCTATGCAAATACATACTATAGCGTTATCATTTTTTCATTTAAATATTATTTGATAATTATTTTTCTTAATTTTATAAGGTTTCTCATATTAGGCATATTGCATTAGAAAAGAAGATAATAAGGGTTATTCACTTCGTTCTAATTTATATAATGTAATTTGTGCGCATGAATTAAGTTTAAGAAATATAGAGAGATCTTTCAAATTTTTAAACTTACCCTTAAATGTTAAAAAGAGTATATTTTTATGATTTTTTTTTTTGAGAAATAATTGAGATCCAACAAGAATAAAACGTTGATAGTATGATTAAATATTTGTCAAACAATGAAACATGTCATTTTTTTTTTACACTAATTAAAAAATTAAGTATATCATATAAATTGAAATATGGAGAATATTTGTTAATTCAATATGATTTAATGTTTCAAGTGGAAATTTTAAAACACAAGTGACCTAATTGCCTAATTATATATGTATATTTGTTTTACTGAATAGAAATTAAAAATTATAAGGAAAATACGATTTATTAGGACCTTGAGAATCGAGATATTAATAGCAGTTTATATTATTTGTACATTTCCGAGAACATACGATTTATTGCTAAGAATTTGATTACTATAGGTAAGAAGGACCTTTGTTTTTTTAATATAGTTACGCTGTTAGATAGCTAAATGCATTATAAAATGAATTATTTTAAAAATACTTTTATCTGTAATTTAAATTTACTTGGAAAAAAACTTAATATCCAACTAATTAATTTCATTTTTATATTTTTCTTAAATAGAGTAATTTTGATTTTATATATATATATATATATATATAATATAAGTTTTTAAAAAATAAATAAAATTAAGATAGTATTTGAATTAAATGAGAAAAAAACTGAGAATCCAATTAAATAATTTTATTTTTCAATTTTATTCTTAATGTGAATTAATTATTATTATCCATCACAACAAATAAGCAGTTTTAAAACCTCCCAGGCTCCCACTACCTTCCCACTTCTGAACAAATTGTTATTTTTTATTTTAAAAAAAATAAAAAAATATGTATTTCTCAATTACCGTGCAAAAAGAATAACTGAGTATCCAACTACATAATACTCTTTCTCCCTTTTTCTTCTATTATACCGTATCGTAATTCACTTTAAAAAAAAGATGATATTTTTAAAACTTTCAATTACATTCTCTATTATAAACAAATTGTAAAGAATTTCATTGATTTTTTTATAAAAAAAAACAACAACAATAAATTAACGGCATTGTATTAGAGGGTATGTTATACTTTTCCTTTTTCAATTTTTCCACAAGAAAAAAAATAAAGTAGTTAATTTAAATTAAAAATATTATAAAATTGAATTGCGCACTAATAATATTAATTTAATGTGCTCAAATAAATAAGCTAATGATTTCTACTATTACTTCACCGTCCGATAGTCAAATCATCCTTTTACACGTGTATTAAGAAATAAAGAAGATATGTTTACTAATTCACCTCTAAAAAAAATTACAAACAAATATAAATACTTTCAAAAAGAACTATTTGCACGAGCAGTATATGAAAAATTTAATTAATTCTTTCTCGATTTAGTAAATGGACAACTAATATGAGAAACCTATTTTTAGTAAGATAATCAACTAATACGGGATGAAAGATTATTATTGTTTAAATATATTACTAAGTGAATAACTATTCTTATAAGTTATTTTTAATTATAAAATTATTATATTTTAAATATCCGCGCAATGCTCGGGTATGTATACTAATTTACTTAATTGAAATGTCCCTTTTTAATCAATATTAAATTAGATAAATGACGAGACATACATTTTAATTAATAAGAACACATAAAAACAGAAATAAAAAAAATGATGTAACTGAGGTTCGAACATAAGACCCTATACATAATATGTCGGGCTCAAACCTGTAAGCCAAACAACTAAGAATGAAGGTAAGCATATAGCTAGCTTGACATGTTGACAGTTAGATGTGTGCTTATTCCCTCTTCTTGGATAATAATATTTACTACTCCTTCTATTCTATATTAACTGAATTTTTAGAGCTTTTTTATTCAAAATAGTTGAATTGTTCAATGTTCAAGAGAAATACTTGAAATTTTTTTTTACCCTTTTTCTTTAATGATGTTTGTAATTTTCTAGAAGTTAAATTTACAAATTTATACTTCTGTATATGATTACTTATATTTATGATTTCACATTTAAGCTTGAAATGAGAATCAAATGGAGTCCTTAACTTCTGTTAGTAGTACTGCCTCTGTCCAACAATAGTTGTCCACTATTGACTTGACACACCCCTTAAGAAACTATAAATAAAAGGGTAATTTTACTTTATCACCCTTTGAATATAATAAATACAATGTCCTAAAAAATATAATAGAGAAATGACTATAATTAATGATAAGATAAATTAGGAACTAAGTGTAAAGTGGACAAGTATTGTTGGACGATGGGAGTTATTATTAAAGTCAAAATTCAAACCTTTTTTAGTAATGACTAGGAATAAACAAAAGGGTAATACAAAAAAATATGGTTCAATTTTTTCCTTAATTGATTTTCTTAGATTTTTTTTGTAGTCAAGGATATTATATATATATATATGATTGACGGGTCATTGTTAGTTGACAACCTATCTTGCACAAAAAGTCTGCCACCTTGTTTCCTTGTCAGAAGTTATGGCGTATCACTGGATTCCCCAACTTCCTCAACATTGACCTGCACGATAAAATTATAGGTTATAGTGAAACAAGTTCCTCTAAATAGCGGAGAAGATCAGTGGAGTCGGATTCCACTTCTAAAGGTTTGAGATTGTAGGTGATAGAAAATTGCAGACCGGTAGAGAGTGCTTCCAATTTTGCCATTATGTGATTATGACTATGCGAACGCTTGTAGAAGCCAACCCTCCAATTTCTTTGGTCATCTTTAATTACCTCACCAATACCACTCCCACTTGAGACGTTGGAGAAAGACCCATAAGTGTTTAACTTAAAGTGGTCTGGGGGTGGGGGGTGGAGACCACTTGATGTTAATGGAGATAGAAGCCTCTGGATCAGAGGGTGCTAGTGTATGATGGATAAATTCGGAGGTATTACTTATAACCAAAGTACAAATGAGAAGATTATTTTACCATTATGGGTATTGTGATTTCTATTAATCCAAATGTGCCAAAGGGCAAAAGGAAGAAGGGCAGTCCAGTCTTAAAGGAGAGCGTTCTTGGGGAATTTTAGTTCTCGAAGGGAGTGTAGCTAGTGACCATCGATGTGAGAAATTACATCAATATGCAAACCCAAATCTAACCATTTTTTTTTGCAATATAACAGTCCAAGAAGATGTGGGGATGCTCTCGTGCGCAATGTGGCAAGCTACACAAGTAGTATCATTGATGAGGCCAATATAATGGAGATAGGCACGAGTAGGCAGACGTCCAAGGGCACATTGCCAGCGGAAAAACTTAATCTTTCTCGGTGTCTTGAGTTGCCAGATCCATTGAAGAGCAAAGGGTCGATGAAGGAGTGGGGTAAATATCATATGGGCAGTAGAGGCGGAAACGTTACTTGTAGGGTTATAAATCCAGTAGGGGATATCATTTTCACCGACCCCTAGATTGGGAAGAACTTTGGTAGCTTCCTGCACGATGTCAAGAGGAATATCAAAAGAAAATTTTGACCAGTCCCAAGAAGTACCATCCCATAAGAAAGAGAACTTAAGGTGTTCTTCTTCCTAATTGGGGAGGGGGCATGGAGAAGGGATCCGAGGGGGGGGGGTATGTTACGCATCCAACGTTGGTTCCAGAGGTTGATAAAATTACTCGAGCCAGGTGTCCAAGCTATACCTTCCAAGCAAAATTTACCTCCATAGAGGATGTTCTCCAAATAAATGAACGAGAAGGGGAAGAACAATTATTCTTGTATTTATGGGACAAGGTTTTTGCCCAAAGGTCTGTAGTGTTTGAGAATAATCTCTACGCGACACCTGTAAGGAAGATGTTATTCTTAGTTTCAACACTATGAAGGCCAAGCCCCTTGTTATCCTTAGGGGTTGTGGCCTTTTCCCAAGCCATATAATGAAGCTTTCTTTTGTGGGTGGAGGAACCCCAAAATAAATCCCGTTTGATTTTATCAATGTTATTACAAATCAGTTTTGGGAGAAGAAAATATTGCATGGTATAGGCTAGAATGACGTTAAGAGTAGATTTGATCAAAGTAGCCCGACCTGTTGCAGTCAAAAAGTTTACTTTCCAACTAGAGAGTTTTTTTCTTCATGTTATCAATGACATATTGGAAATCACCAGCCTTAGGTTTATGGTTTAGAATGGGAAAACCAAGATATTTTCTGAAGTAAGCGGAATGAGAAATACCAAGGAGTTGTTTAACTAGAACCCTGGCGTTATATTCACAGTTGGAAGAGAAGAAAGCCCTAGATTTGGTCGTGTTAATTTTTTGATCGGAGAGGGCATAAAACTACTATGTTAGAAGAGGAGATGCAGTTCATGATACGTAACGTTGAAGAGTTTGGTAGACAAAAGACCATTCCAGACGATCAAAGTCCTTTTCGAGGTCGATCTTTAGCATAATCATGCCTTTTTTGCTCTTAGTATTATTAAGCTGGTACATAAGTTCTTGAACCAGGATGGCATTTTTGCACGCTCTTCGACCTTTAAGAAAACTAGATTGGTAAGGCCTTATAAGGTTAGATAGGTGGGGTTTGATGCGGTTAGCTATAATTTTGTAATAACCTTATATATGGTATTACAAAGGCCAATTGGTATAAAGTCCTTTGGAATCAGACAGAGGAGAGTGTTATACATATTTTGGGGGATGGTATGAGTGGTTAAGATCTCATCACAGCAAGTGATAACAGATTTCCCTAAAATTTTCCACTGGGATTGGAATAAGTGTGGATGAAGACCATCCGGACCAGAAGCTTTTAAGGGATTGAGGGAGAAGAGGGCTTAGGTGACTTTATAATCTTGAAGGGGCCGATCTATATTGGAAAGGTCAAGTTTGTGGAAGCTGGGTGTGGTAGCTAGAATTTGGTGCCAATCAGTGGCATTGTGGGAAGTAGTAAAACAACTATTGAAGTAAGCATAAGTATGGTCAACAACCTTTCCAGGATCAGTAATCCAGCTATCGTTGTCATCCTTAAAATAGGCTATTTTATTTCTCCTCCTTCTGTTTACTACGGAAAGATGAAATAATTTCGTATTTGCATCTCAATCCTTAAGCCAGTTTATACGAGATCTATGCTTCCAATATTCATCCTCAAGCTTGAGGATATTGTTGTAGTCTCAAGTTTTTGAAGAAAATAACTATGGGGGACGACGAAAGAATTTTGAATGCCCTCTAATCTAGCTAGAATCTTTCTTTTCTTCTGAAAAATGTCCCCGAAGGTTTCCCTACTCCAGTCAGTGGCAACAGAGGTAAAGATAGAAAGATCTTCCTGAAGGATCTATTATCCCAACTATTCTTTACTAAGTTACCAAAAGTAAGAGTTTTTTGTGGCACTAAATGAGCGTCCCCCCCACTTATCATCTTGGGAAAGAATTTGATTAAAATCTCCAGGTATAAGCTAGGCTCAACATAGGAATTGACAATATTATTTAGATTATTCCAGAGATTCATACGTTTAGAGTAGGTAGTGCTTGCATAATTAATGGTGAAACACCAAGGAAGGTTTAGAGGATATACCTCGATCATGGCATGAAGCTCCTGGGAGGTTTCGTTCTTTTTGGTGACAGTGATAATACTTGAATACCAAAGAAGAACAATACCACCTGATGTACCATGAGCTGGGGTTTCCCATAAATCATCAACGCCAAATTCATTAAGCATTCATAGGTGATTTTCCATTTTGGTTTCGAGATGGGCAACCATGCAAGGATTATAGCTTTGAATGTCATCTTTAAAATTCCTTTTAAGTTTTCATTGGTAGCACCACGAGTATTCCACATAATTATGCTAGTAGGCTGAATTATGGATGAGTAGAATAATGATGGTATCTTAGGATTGTTCGCCATGGGGATCAGATTGGGTTTCATAGTCGGTGTTAACACTACCGCATATTTGGCCAGAGTTATGTTTATTGTGAGACAGAGGTCGAAGGAGTATTTCACTAGTGCATGAAGACAAAAGTGAATGTATTTTTTATCCTCTCCCCCAGGGAAGATCATAAGGGCCACACTTTTGATGTTTGATATTTCGGTGAACGAGGTGTTCCTTTTCATTTGAGGACCCCTTACCTCTCCTTGGTCCTGAGACCTTGGATGATTCATTGCTCCTGGAGTTGGGATCACCAGTGGAAGGTGTTAAGGCACATGGATTGGTTTCAAGGGAAAGAGAATGGGGTTGCCGTGGATTAACTCTTGAGGGGTAAAGAATGGGGTTTGAGCTAAATTGGGCATGTTTCGAAAATGACTGAAGTGTGTGGAAGATTCCGCAATGTCTGCATTGTCCGGATGAAAGATGGAGTGATCGGTGGTGCTAGAGGGTCCAGAACTTGCAGCCCACATTTGGTTCACAAAATGATCCGCTGCTATTTTTATTACTTCTGAGATAAGCTAAGCAAGGAAATTGTGGTTCTACAAAATGACTAGTGTCTCTACCTCAATGATTTCAATGGAGAAGATGGCTGCATGTCCTTGTAGGCCCATCTCTATCCATGATTAGGGGAGATGAAGAGGATGGACATGATGTGTCACAAACAATAGTGGATGTTGCGGAAGTTGGAAGGGTAGAGGGGTGAGGTTGTTCATGGTGGGCCTCAGAAGAGATGGACGAGTTAGAGGAGCATGCTGAATTCTGGTGAATGGTACTGATGGCCTAAACATTGTGAGAAGGACATGAAGACATAATATACTTAGTGGAGGTGGAGCGTGATTGGAGTGTTAATGATTGCATATATTTATAGGTTGATATGTTAATGAGGGGGATTGGGTGTTTCTTGCGTATAGAGTTTACTTGAAAATTTTGTTAGATAAGTTTCCATGGACACTTGTCCATTCGAATTTGCCAAATGTACTGGCTGGGAATTACTTGGGGAAATAGGTAGCATTCCCAATTCCGCCTTGGCGGTCCTCTTGTTATTTGTAAAAAATGTGGGCCCAAAGGGAGAAAGAGTCCATTGAGGTTTCTAAGGGGGGATGACACGTGGTGAGTGTTAGGCAATTATAGGGGAATTTGCATCGTAGTTTGCAGGGGAGGATACAAGTTCGCGTGATTGTCATTAATAGATATTAGGTTTTCAAAAATCATGTCAGAGTCATCCGAGAGAGAGCAGAGATGATGGTATCTTTCAGAGTGTCTAGAAGATTAAATTTATTAAAGCATTGAAGAGTTTGGTCATTAATAGGAGTTTTTCCTGTGGAGTTATGTGTTGGTGCCTTTATCTTCAAGAGGGTGAGAATATAGAGGAGTAGCAATTCGATCTTTTGATTATTTTGACAGTTGATGAAAATTGAGGAACATAACTGGATCAGTTGCATAAAACTTGACATCTATACCTGATGAACTTGGGGTAGCTTGGCCTGATCTTTCCAATGTGTTTTGTCTCCCTGGCTTCTGATACTTCCTACTCGTGAACTTGACTATTTGCCATTCTTTTTTATCTGAGGGCTTATTCGTTTGTCCTGCAAATTTTGTGTTGTGGATTTTGGTTGTGGAGTGGCCGAGTGGTATAGACATGAATTATGCGTATTACCTATTCTTCCACAATTCATACATAAAAACTCATCACCTTCGTAAACGATACGTTATCTATGCTGGTCAATTTGGATGCAGCTTACCACTGGTCTTCTAAGGGGACTTGGATGCGTAGTCGGGTATATCTGCCCCACAGAGTGGAATTGGTGCAGGTGAATTTTTAAAAGTTTTCCAATGGAATTCTTAATTTGTTTTAGTAATAGACTATTGTAGAATTCAGTCGGTAATTGGGGGAGATGCACCTATACAACTGAGTATGTGAGGATGACTTTCTTGGGGAAAATGTTTGGTTCCCACCGTTGGAGGGAAATGAAGTGGCCATTAATAAACCACGGGCCGCCTTGTATGGCTTGATTCATGTTTTCTTCTTTTTGAAGTTTAACAATATAGTAATCCATACTTAGATCGATTAGCGGGAAGATTTCCGACGGCTTCCACAATGATTGTATTTTTGGTCTAAGGTATTGATGAGAGATGTATCACCCGAGAAGCTTAATGATGAATGAGTATTTCCAATGCGCATGCAGCCGTTAGTGTTTCCTCTTTCGAAAGGAAGATAATTCTAACACCATTGGTTACCTCCTATAGATCATTATGATTTGGGAGAACATGTTCTTCGGAAGATGACACAAACTCATCCATTTTAAATCAACCATATATGCATTAGCTAACAACTTAGACTTAAAGATTTCCTTAGTAGTTTCCTTGTTTATGGAATCTCGGGGTTTTGGATGTATATGGTTATCGATAGATGGTATAGGGAGTTCTTCAAAACAAACCATAATGATTTTATTCTTAATACGAATAGCGGATAAAATGTGGAAATAAAAGAAGGATAGAAGAAGAGATACAAGAGAAGGAACAGTTGGCAACTAAAAGATGTATTAAGTCCTAAAACCTCCAATTACAATCCCTAAACAAGCACCTCATCAAGATAAATAGATTGACACAAGAAAAGGAAATCAAAAGAAACCTAAAGGTATATAAAAACCTAAAAACCTCAATTGATTAATCTGAATCAAGCACCAAATCTCTTACGAAGACCTCAAGGAAATTGAATCTCCAAGCAACCCCCGTTTCTAAACAAAGTTCAACAAAAGCTTTACCAAGCCCTCAAGTCTCTCAAAGGAGATCCAGTTCATCAATAATTCATTTTCAAAATAGTCTAACCTAAAATGAAACCCCAAACAAGCTATTTATTGTTTTAGACATCTTTTTTAAAAAAGGCCCAAAAGTGGCCCGAAATGGACAATGGGCGATTGGAGTCGGGCTCGCCTAGTGGACTCGGCGAGTTGCTGATTGATTCGGCAATGGAACCTTCCCTTGGAAGTATTCTATAACTTTCGGCGGTCTAGTGTCATGACCCAAGCCCTTTTGGCGAGTTGCCAACTAAGTCGGTGATGCGACTCTCCCTTGGAAGCTTCTGTAACTTTCGGCGGGCAGGGGGTCATCGCTTAAGCCATTGGGTGATGCATGATTGACTCTTGCTACTCGCCTAAAGTAGTAGCTTCAATCTTCTTCCCTACACTTCCCCAAGCGATCTACCATGCATGGGAACCTCTCATTTCCATCAATAAAACCTTAAGAAACTCCATCATTGTGAACAATCCTTCAATTCTTTGAAGTTCCCAAACTTGGATGTGAGTGAATTGCCTTAAGGCAATCTGAATTGCATCATTCTCCTCTTCTTGAATAGGATTCGCCCTCGAATCCAAACCTTGCAAAACCATAGGGAAATAAAATAATAACAAGATCCTCATGGCATGAGGGTTAGAGTTAGCAATAACTATTCTATCACCATGCCAATGATGAACAAATTTAACATATAACCAAGAATCAAAATGATAAACAAAGGGTTTGTAACCCCTCAAAACAAGAGATACTTGGCTACTTAAGAAACTTTGACAAAGTGGTAGAACGAAGGAACCATTACAGTTAGGCAACCTGTCATGACCCAGGGGTACCCCCTAGATGTAACAAAGCGTATAGAACCTCGAAGGACTTCATACAAGAGACATAGTCCTCGTAACATAAGAAATAGAACAATAAGAGTAAAACACATTTCAAGTCTTTAAAAGATTTTTCATAAGAGAAAACGGAAGTCTAGACACTTGTCTCATTATAGCCATCTATTACAATAGTGAATGAAATAGGGCCTAGCCCATACAACATGTCCAAAAGGGAAAGTACATGAAAGAAACTAAGCATATCAAAATCCGTCCTTGAACCATGAGGACTCACCAAACTCGGGAACAATTATTTCCAAGCTCTACCCACAAGTATAATCATCTCTAGTGCCGGACCCTACACTTGGGAAAAATGTAAGCAGGAGTATGCATTAGTTAAAAAAATGCACAAAGTATGACAATTAAGCATAAAAAATTAAAACATGCTAAAAGGAACATTTCATTTCATGACATGCAATTTGCCAATTTTAAACATCATATAGGACATTAGAGGTCATAAGTCATAAACATGGACAATATAAGTCAACATCATCTTTAAAACTTTTGAACTCATGTACAATACTTCTTAAAGTAACCTTAGTTTATTTTTCATGTTCATGTTCTTGTTCTTGTTCTTGTTATGGGAATAAGACTTAACCGACATGAGACCATGTGAGCCATAACATGATCACCATTGTTCCCCACACCGAAAAGGGTTGTCCTACTTGCCTAAGGTAGAACCATTGTTTGTTAGCTTAGGTGAATCTTGATGTTTGCGTAATCAAGACACAACTTCCGATGCAAGTGTCTACAATCGTACAATAGTTTAGTAACCTAACCAAGGGTTGGGATCGAGTCCCAAGGGAGTGGGCGTGAGAATTAGTGGTTAAGGGTGAAAGCGCTAAAGCTAATCGTAGCGAAAGACTTTGGTGAATGAAAAGATAACAAATTAAAAAGGGTGATGCAAGCGTCAAGTATCAAATGGGGGTTTGTAAGCAAGAAACAACTAAAGCAATGAAAATAAGGAAAAATACAAGTATGGAGACAGGGTTCTTGGGATGTAATAGGAATACGGGATAGACTAAATCATTGGGTACATGCTTTTGATAGTAAATTCATTGAGTATTTATGACTAGGCTAAACTTTAAGGGGGACAAGCTCTCTCTCTCGAGCAACTTACCCCGTTTCAAATGCGTTTCTCTCGGACACCCACTTGCTGCATGAAGAACAACCTCCGCCTTAACCCACTCACTCTCTCGAGCTGAGTGTGTGGACATAGGACTAGGGTTCACTCTCTCGAGCTGAACCTTATGTCGACCCACTCACACTGGCTATCAATCTAGTGGTCTTAGTTTTACGACCTCTCTCTCTCGCAAGCCGAAAACACATAAATAAACTTGTATTTGCAACAACAAAGTCATTAAATTCATCCACAACCACTAAACAAAATCACATTTAAACTACGAATAGACTATCAACAAGCAAGACCCAACAACTAACCTAACCCATATTCACAAAATCACACCGCAAGAATTGGGGTTTTAGCTACACATGTGAAAGAGATAAAGACGTATACCAATATCAGTTTCCACCAACGGGTATGCAAGATTAAGTCTTAAAACAAGCCAAAAGTGAAGAATCCAAAAGAACCCAAGTTCAATTTCTTGAAGATGAAACCCTTGAAAGCTCCAAGTTCTTCAAAACCCTCTCCAAAACATAGAGAGAATATCTCCAAAACTCTGTCTCAAACTTAATAATCTAAAAACTAGATAAAATAAGGTAAAATTTGCTACTAAGAATAAAAACTGAGCTAGTATTTATAGTTTTCAGAAAATGTGCTCTGAAGAATCTTTCGGTGACGTTAGTGGGAATCTCTGATGCATTCAGCAATCCGCCCTTTGGTCTACTCTGCCGCCTTTCATTAGTTGCCTTCAGCATCTTTGTGTCCTGGTTAATTGGGCGATGTAGCACTGCTTCGCGGAGTCGCTCGACGATATGCCGACTGCTTCTTTTCACCACCGATTTTGAAACGACCCAAAAAATGCCCGAAAATGTGCTTCGGAAACACCTATAATTGTAATTTCCATATATCTCAAAATCCGTGCATGATTTCGGAAATCCGACTTCATATTCTTGTTTAGGGGGTCAAATTGAGTGGGGAATGGGTCTAACCCAAATTTTAGAGCAACCGTATCAAAATCCAAAATTTCCAAGTGAAGCCTTTTTCGAGGGTCATATCTCCTAGCACACAAATTATTTGGTGGCCAATAATATATCCATGAAAAGCCCTTTGAGTTAGCTATCTAACGCACTTCGTTTCACCTTATTCGGAGTTCCGACGAAGAAGTTATGCCCATTTTCGTAAAGTCTGTCCGGCAGAAAATCCAAATTCCAGTAGCTGATTTTACTGTTCATCTACTGTTCACCCGCCTGTTTTTTTTTCTAAGTGTTGGACCCTTTTTTTCAAAGGACTTATATTAATTCCTAGATACCATAATCCAATTCCCATCCCAAAAAAAAAACATTTCCCTCTCTACAATCCTCCATTTAAGAAGAAGAAGAAGTGGGAGCTAGGGCTTTGGATTCAAGGCTTTCTTCATCAATTTTCGTGGGAGATCATAGCAAAGGTATGGGGGTCTTGATCCTTGTCTAATTTTCCATACAAGGAGCCAAATCCAAAGTTACTTCAAAATATGAAAAATCTAGGTTTTCACTCAATCTCATGGGTTCTTCCATCAAATGGTTTTAAAAGGTTTCTAATGGCACTTTATGGTTATATTGTTGTTGTATTGACGATTTAAGATGAAAATACTCCATGAACCCATGATTTCTCTCTATTCCTAGTTTATGCCTTTATGAAGTGGTTGCTAGATAATGAATGTATATGAATCAAACTTGTTTAAAGGTCTTTAGATTGTTGAAGTATGTCATTACCCATGCTTATTTTATGGTGTATTGTTGGTGTATTGGTATGTGAGGCTTATGGCCTTAAAGGCATAGTATGAGAAATTGGAGTGTTATCATGACATTATATGAATGAGAATCCAATGAAGATAATGTGATCATGTTATGAATGTAAAGGTGTTGTTGTAGGTTGTTCACTGTTTTGGTTGCATAATTACTACCCTAATTTCCATGCTCTTTGATTTCATTACATGCCTTCAAGGTGTTTGACGAAATGTCCAACTATGGAGAATTGATAAATTGATGTTTTAAAGCTTGAGTTATGAGATGTATGGAACTTCAAAGATGTGTTGATGACAAACTAAGCTTGTGTATATGTTCATTCCATACGTGAGATTGCATTAGAGCCTAATGAGAATTTCCTATATAAAGTGTTGCATGACCATGCCCGGTCCGGGGGAAAAGAACCGGACAACCATGTGAGAGGTTTATATCTCACCACCTAGGATGTTTGGGGTGTGACCAACATCAACCATGTGAGAGGTTTATATCTCACCACCTAGGATGTTTGGGGTGTGACCAACATCAACCATGTGAGAGGTTTATATCTCACCACCTAGGATGCTTGGGGTGTGACCAACATCAACCATGTGAGGGGTTTATACCTTGCCACCAGGGTGTCCGGGTGTGAACGGCATCCCCCATCCTAAGTTGGGGTTATAAATTGGTTGGATCATGTATACACATATGATATCTACTATTAGTATAGAGTTACTTAAACATGTTTTGAGTTCACTTTGATCATGTATCCTCATATTGTTATTCATAATGCCTATGAAACTATTTCTTGTATTTCGATTGTGTCCTTGTCTATTGTTGTGTTGCACCCCGCATACTTAGTACATTCCAAGTACTAACGCATATTTTGCCTACATGATGTCACCATGTAGGGACCGGAGTTACTCTTGATCCTTCTCTTCATTCACGTGGCTAGTACGGTGCTTATCCGAGTTGTTGGTGAGTCCTCAATGATTCGAGGGCTATGTTATGTTTTCTACTCCTATGTTTTGAGACTTTAGCTTGCAATTGTATTTTGACTATGAGGGGAGCCGGTAGAATGTCATGGCCCCGTCCTATCTATGTATGTAGAGGTGTGCGTTGGACGAGTATTTTGTAAATGAGCTTGACTCTTGTTCTATGATGTCATTTTGAAATGGTTTGCCCTTAGTCCCTATTTCCCGTTAATTATTGTTGAATGTACTTCCGCGACCGATGAAGTGTGATGACAAGTTTGAGAGGCTTGCTTGGGGTTCCTTCGGGTTCCTCATTCGCCATGTCACGTCTAGGCCCTAGGCTTGGGTCGTGACAAGCTTGGTATCAGAGCACTAGGTTGATAGATCCTCGGAGTCCAACACACCGCGTTGATTAGAGTCCGATTCATGGTTGTGTTGTGCACCACAACTATGAGTAGGAGGCTATGAGACGTTTTAGGAAATGTTTCACTTCTTCATTCTCTAAGTCGTGCCATAGATCTATAAGCTCTCTCTCTTATTCCTTGTCTTATGGTGTTTAAAGTTGGACCACTTGAAGGGTTCTTGCTAGAAGGAGCGAGTGGTTGTAATGCCAATTATGGCTATGTGACTTGTGAGCTTTGATGGAATAGATTATGAAGTTGTATTTTGTGTGATTAATGCTTCATAATTGTCTTTGTGTTGGTTAGAAGAACTTGTGTAGGCTTACTCCAAAGGGGGAGATAGTGTGCCTACCTAGCAAGGTAATTGTGAGGTTATGTTTAGTTGATGGTAGAACCCGTATGGTCAAATTGATTCCCAAAGGAGCCTATCCGAGAGTGGAGATGGGAAAAGAAATTATATGCCCTAGGTCGGGATTATGTTGTGTTTTGAAGTTGACTTTGAGGGTTGCATGTACCATCTAGTTAAGGTGAAGAATAAGAAGTATAAGTGTTGACCAACTTCAAAGGGTTAGTTGTTGTATTTTAAGATTGATCTTAAGTATGGTCACTTAAGTAGGGTGCTTAGATAATACCTAGGCATAGTTGGTTGGTAGACCCCACCAAAAGTGGTGATAAGGGTTGACATGGTCTAGAGTTGTCTTAATCCAACTTTAGTGAAAAAGAGAAAGGTTTCTTGGTCAAAACTCCTCTAAGTTCCTCTAAGGTTTAACCAAGAAAGGATGTCTACCCGTAAGTCTCAAAGAGTGAGTGGTAGTGGATTTTAAGGGTTCCGGTATGTGTTTTATGTTTTATTGAATTGCGGAAATTCCATGGGCCAAAGATAGAGGAAGATCCTCTAGAGTTTATAAAGGAGTTATCTAAGGTGATGAACCTTGTAGGAGTAATCTTAGTAATACTTGTCTTTCGTGACTTGATAAAGAGAATATCGCGATTTTTTTTTTTTGTGTCGTCCTTAATATTCATGGGTTTAGTTATGGCCATATGTGAGTGATTAGTATAACTCAACTTAGTCCTTATGAGTTTTATGATGTGTTGGATTTTGACGAATAGTGATTCTTAAGTGGTACCTAGAGATGTTGAGTGATTAAGCTCCTTTAAAAGAGGGTAGGAGTGAGATCCTCATTGGTTTGAGAATCATGTTGTGTAATGAGATAGTTTAGGCTTACCCCAATGCGGGATAATATGCTTAGATGGTAAGGTTATTGAGTGTCCTTGATGTTTATGAGATAGGTTTGCTTGAATTCTCACCTTATGTGGTTTAGTGAATTGGAGCAATCTAGACCCGGATTGGTAGATTCATATGAGATCTTGAGTGATATCCTAGTGACGGCCTTAGAAAAGGATGCTACTAGGGTTGACTTGGAAGAATTTTTGGGATGAAGGTACCGGTATGTGGTAATTTCATATGAGAGTAAGTGTTATGTTGATTTCCGGTACTACCTTATCTTGTATGATGCCTTATGAGGCTATGAGGCTTAGAGTTCTCCGGATGAGTTAATAGAACCTTTTTCGGATTTTACCCCGGTTAATGGTTTAAAGTTAGAAAAAAAAGGGGTTTGTGAAGAATATCTCTTACCTTGTTCCCCTAGGAATACTCTTGTTGACTTAGTGAAACTTGGCATGTTAAGCCTTGATGTGACTCTTAGTATGGATGGGTTGCATACTTGGTGTGTTTTTATTGATGATAGGGCTCGGATGGTTAGAAGAATATGGGGCCCTTGAGTGTGTACTAGTTATCACCTTGTTGAGTAGGATGACATTTGGGTACAATTTCTTCCTATTATGGATTTGGTGTTTGATTGTGTCATATAAGGGTGGTATGGCTAGATGTTGAGGACCATAGACTTTTGCAAAAATGGCAAAATGTGAGTTTGGTTATGTCTTTAAGAGTGCTTGGAAAAAGTTTTCTTGAGGGTTGTAGTGAGGGCTTCCTCCTAAGGAGGGGATGGTGTGCTTAAAAAGCATGATTTGTTGAAATCCCGACATCCTCATCTCTTTCTTCCATTCCTATTCTAGCTTGAGACCAAGAGTTCCTAGATGGGCCTATGTTATGTTTTAGAAGTCATGTGTGATTTTTATATTCTGATGATTTCCTTATGAAAGGTATGTTTTTGAGAATTCATGTTTTGAGATAAAAATGAGTTTTCATGTTTCATGCCCCTCATGTTGATAGGCAATTAGAGTAAGTAACCTATGTGATTCATGAGGTGAATGGTTTAAATGTGCTTTTAAGAAGTAATTGCATAATTGGCCGAAGATCATATGATAAGCATGATTTGAGTTGGAGGAGGAAATTCCTCCAATGAAACGGAATATGTCTAAGTTGCATGCATATTGAGTTCGTAGAAGTAGTCCTATTCTCTCATGTTGTATGATGTGTGTTTTAAATGGAGATTTTTTTTTCTCCTAAGTTGTGCATTGTGTGTAATATGACATACTTGACTTGATGATGTGAATTAAATGAACATGCTTGAATGTGTTCTTATGAAATGGAATGTTAGCTCCTTATGTGGTGGAAACTTTCCTAAAGAGTAGAGGAGGTAGTTCCTCCCATGTTTATGTGAATTAATGAGGTTTGCGCATTTCCATAAAAACTTGTGTTTTTGAAGAAAGATGAGTTGTATGAGTTGTTTCCCTCATGTTGTAGTGCATTGGTTATAAGTGATCTATTGTACTTCATGAAAATAAGGTATGAGCATGTCTTAGTAAGGAGTTGAGAAGTTCCTCCTTGAAAGAGTGCTATTGAACATGGAAACTTGCATATGTGCTTAATGATGTATGGACTATGTAATGACTAGGAGAAGGTAGTTCCTCCTATGAACATGAGAAATGTTGATGTTGGTGTGTTATGACTAGGAGAAGGTAGTTTCTCCTTGAACATCACTAAACATGATAATGTCATTGCATACATTCATGTTTAAGTTGACAATTGGTTCATTGTGGTTTTACAATTATGTTGAGGTTTTTGAAATAAGGTGTAAGTGCATTGTTGCATCCTTATGTGGGCTGAAATTGCCATGTTTGTGTCTCTCATGTGTGTTTCTTTAACATTCGGGGACGAATGTTCCCAAGGGGGAGATATTGAAACGACCCCAAAAATGCCCGAAAATGTGCTTCGGAAACACCTATAATTGTAATTTCCATATATCTCAAAATCCGTGCATGATTTCGGAAATCCGACTTCATATTGTTGTTTAGGGGGTCAAATTGAGTGGGGAATGGGTCTAACCCAAATTTTAGAGCAACCGTATCAAAATCCAAAATTTCCAAGTGAAGCCTTTTTCGAGGGTCTACTTTGGAGGGTCATATCTCCTAGCACACAAATTATTTGGTGGCCAATAATATATCCATGGAAAGCCCTTTGAGTTAGCTATCTAACGCACTTCGTTTCACCTTATTCGGAGTTCGGACGAAGAATTTATGCCCATTTTCGTAAAGTCTGTCCGGCAGAAAATCCAAATTCCAGTAGCTGATTTTACTGTTCATCTACTGTTCACCCGCCTGTTTTTTTTTCTAAGTGTTGGACCCTTTTTTTCAAAGGACTTATATTAATTCCTAGATACCATAATCCAATTCCTATCCCAAAAAAAAAAACATTTCCCTCTCTACAATCCTCCATTTAAGAAGAAGAAGAAGTGGGAGCTAGGGCTTTGGATTCAAGGCTTTCTTCATCAATTTTCGTGGGAGATCATAGCAAAGGTATGGGGGTCTTGATCCTTGTCTAATTTTCCATACAAGGAGCCAAATCCAAAGTTACTTCAAAATATGAAAAATCTAGGTTTTCACTCAATCTCATGGGTTCTTCCATCAAATGGTTTTAAAAGGTTTCTAATGGCACTTTATGGTTATATTGTTGTTGTATTGACGATTTAAGATGAAAATACTCCATGAACCCATGATTTCTCTCTATTCCTAGTTTATGCCTTTATGAAGTGGTTGCTAGATAATGAATGTATATGAATCAAACTTGTTTAAAGGTCTTTAGATTGTTGAAGTATGTCATTACCCATGCTTATTTTATGGTGTATTGTTGGTGTATTGGTATGTGAGGCTTATGGCCTTGAAGGCATAGTATGAGAAATTGGAGTGTTATCATGACATTATATGAATGAGAATCCAATGAAGATAATGTGATCATGTTATGAATGTAAAGGTGTTGTTGTAGGTTGTTCACTGTTTTGGTTGCATAATTACTACCCTAATTTCCATGCTCTTTGATTTCATTACATGCCTTCAAGGTGTTTGACAAAATGTCCAACTATGGAGAATTGATAAATTGATGTTTTAAAGCTTGAGTTATGAGATGTATGGAACTTCAAAGATGTGTTGATGACAAACTAAGCTTGTGTATATGTTCATTCCATACGTGAGATTGCATTAGAGCCTAATGAGAATTTCCTATATAAAGTGTTGCATGACCATGCCCGGTCCGGGGGAAAAGAACCGGACAACCATGTGAGAGGTTTATATCTCACCACCTAGGATGTTTGGGGTGTGACCAACATCAACCATGTGAGAGGTTTATATCTCACCACCTAGGATGTTTGGGGTGTGACCAACATCAACCATGTGAGAGGTTTATATCTCACCACCTAGGATGCTTGGGGTGTGACCAACATCAACCATGTGAGGGGTTTATACCTTGCCACCAGGGTGTCCGGGTGTGAACGGCATCCCCCATCCTAAGTTGGGGTTATAAATTGGTTGGATCATGTATACACATATGATATCTACTATTAGTATAGAGTTACTTAAACATGTTTTGAGTTCACTTTGATCATGTATCCTCATATTGTTATTCATAATGCCTATGAAACTATTTCTTGTATTTCGATTGTGTCCTTGTCTATTGTTGTGTTGCACCCCGCATACTTAGTACATTCCAAGTACTAACGCATATTTTGCCTACATGATGTCACCATGTAGGGACCGGAGTTACTCTTGATCCTTCTCTTCATTCACGTGGCTAGTACGGTGCTTATCCGAGTTGTTGGTGAGTCCTCAATGATTCGAGGGCTATGTTATGTTTTCTACTCCTATGTTTTGAGACTTTAGCTTGCAATTGTATTTTGACTATGAGGGGAGCCGGTAGAATGTCATGGCCCCGTCCTATCTATGTATGTAGAGGTGTGCGTTGGACGAGTATTTTGTAAATGAGCTTGACTCTTGTTCTATGATGTCATTTTGAAATGGTTTGCCCTTAGTCCCTATTTCCCGTTAATTATTGTTGAATGTACTTCCGCGACCGATGAAGTGTGATGACAAGTTTGAGAGGCTTGCTTGGGGTTCCTTCGGGTTCCTCATTCGCCATGTCACGTCTAGGCCCTAGGCATGGGTCGTGACAGATTTGCTCATTTCCTTCAAGGCTTGGCACACTGGAACAAAAGGCGATCTATTGGCGATTCGCCGAATGGGTTCATCGATTCACAGATCCTCATTTCTTCGTTCTTTTAGTTTCTTTTGCTCTTTTCTGCTCGATAATGTCCATGCTTTCCCTCAAACTTCAAATACCTGAAACTTAAAGATTTTTATCAGATATCGAGCTAAAACATGCATTTGAGGACACTAATTTTCTCAAAATATTGCCCTAAATGAGTCCAAATCGTGGACTCATCAACACCCCCAACTTAAATCTTTTTCTTTTCCCCAAGAAAACTTAAGTTCAGTAGTTCAAAAAGGGTGTCTTGAATAGTGATACTCAAGATTCGACCATGAATGCACATAACAAGACTTAATTTACTTATGCAAAGATCAAGTGTGCACTAAAAGATTCAAGTAGTGACTCACCAATATCAAAGAATCTCATGCTCTCAATACTTGCCTTAAATGCAAGTTCAAGCTCAACTAAAGTGTTTGAATGCACTCACAGAAAGAATGATTCCATAATCACTTATAATGACGTCACTTTTTTTAATTTGTTATGTTTTCATTCGCCGAAGTCTTTAGCTACGATTAACTTTAGCACTTTCATCCTTAACCACTAATTCTCACGCCCACTCCCTTAGGACTCGACCCTAACCCTTGGTTGGGTTACTAAACTATTGTACGATCGTAGACACTTGCATCGGAAGTTGTGTCTTGATTACGCAAACATCAAAATGGCATCGACTGCTCCTTTTCACCACCAATTTTCTCTCTTCCTTCAGGGCTTGGCACACTAGAACAAAAGGCGAATAAGCGTTTGATACGCTCAAATTACACCTCCTTTCAGAAGCATAAGCGATCGTTATCAAGTAAAGAACCCAACTTGTAGGTTGGGATCGATCCCACGAGGAAAATGGTTTAGACTTTACTTTTAACCAACAATTATATTCAATTAGTCAAATGATTTCCAGAAACAGGTAATAAAAAGGGGGGTTGTGCTTGTATGAAACGAATAGCAAGACTTAATATTGTAATCAGTAATTAGATTCAACTTTGATTGTTATCAA
The DNA here is from genome assembly GCF_900185275.1 of Solanum verrucosum. Lineage (NCBI taxonomy): Eukaryota > Viridiplantae > Streptophyta > Magnoliopsida > Solanales > Solanaceae > Solanum > Solanum verrucosum. The sequence continues at coordinate 36,990 of NW_026020070.1, read as the reverse complement.
GATAAAAGAAATAACTAGGGTACACGTGTTCCCCATAATCTCGTAACACAGTAATCCTAGTAATAGCAATCCTCTTCTAGTGTATTACATGCAAAGTGATAAGTTAGGTATCTCTAAATCCTTGGTCCGGCATCTAGAGAATTTCACCCCGCACCTTGGTCCGGCTACGTGTGTATAATTTACTAACCCTTACCTTTACCTCATATTAGACATCATAATCGATGTTTGGCTTAGTTATTACTTCGCACCAATCGACACTAGCCTATTAGATAGTATCACACTAAATCTATGTTGATAATTCCTTTCTTGTTAATTACCTCCTTGGTCCGGCAAGTAGTAACAAGGCGAGTTCTAAAGTTGGCCACCGTTAAAAAGACTTTTAAACGAAAGAATTATCAATGCATGCAAAATACTAGTCAAGAATTGCTTATTTACTATTCATACCTTGTTAATCGATCATGGTTCCCACAACCCTAGTTGTGGATTTAGTTACTCATATTAGCAAGAACACAACTCATAATTGTAGATGGAGAAATCATGAATTTACGTAAAGAGAATAATAAACCCAGGAAATTAACTTGAATTGCAAAGCCAAAATCTTCAAAAAACGAACTACTTGGGAGATCAATAATTGCTAGGGTTGCAAAATAATCTCCAAAGTTACAAAGCAAAAATAGAATAATAGTGTCTAACCCCCAAAAACGAGGTTTACATGTCCTATTTATAGAAAACAAATCCTAAATAAAAAGGAAACAAATTAAGGAAAGTTTTGTTCAGGAACGCGTCTTCGATCCACGAGACTGACTTACGGACCGTCGATTGATCTACGGTCCGTAAGTCCCTTCCGTAACTCGGGACTTAGAAATATTTCAGCATCCAAAAAATCAGCTTCTCTTAAGCAAACGACGGACCAGCAGCACGGACCGTAGATCGACCTACGGTCCGTCAATCCCTTCCGTAGCTCCATACTTAGCATCTTCAAAAATCAGGTACTGGAACCCTCGCAGTCTCATTCTACGGATCAACAGTACAGTCCGTAGATCAATCTACGGACCGTCAATGGGCACCGTGGTTCCACACTCGGTCAGATTTCCCTGATTTGTCCTCAACACATTCCTGCTGATCTACGGTCATCACCTATGGACCGTGAATGGACCTACGGTCCGTAGATGGCCTCCGTGGATGCATTTTTCTGCATTTCCTTCAGCTGTCTCTAAACTTCCGCGCCTGAACACCTTTCCTGCAAAACATGATAAAATACATAAAAACCAATATAAAAAGGCCCTAGACACACACAACTTGTAAGTGAAATGTATTAGAAATACCGTAAACTCACGGTATATCAACACCCTCAACTTAAATTCGTTGTTTGTCCTCAAGCGACGCACTAGAACTCTAAACGACACTTGTATAGAAGCAAGCATTTCTACTCAAGCAATCATATGGCTCTCTACCTCCTCATAGTTCGGGTGTACATTCGTGTTCTTAGATTCGATAAGACAACTCATGTGGATCCCATCATTACACAGACCAACCAACTGACACACAACAGACACCTTCTCACTGTCACCCAGATACCAACTTTCCAATAATGGAACTAGTGCCCTTACTTCAAACGAAATCCTCTTTTAGTAAAAAATTGATTTCATTCATGGTACAAGGATTTATTCAACACTCACGCTCAGAAGTAATTTCAAATACAGTTCGTGCTTACTGCCATAAGCTTGCCCTTATTTTCACTGCTCAGACTCTTCAAACTAGACTCCAGGATCACTATAAGACTTTATTGGCTTGTAACGTAGGCTCAGGGTCAGGTGTGGTACATTTGGGTACTGTTTAGTGACTTTCTGCCCTCCTTGTCATTACACTAGGCTTTCAACCCCTTTTTGCCCTACTTTTGTCATATTATTTCTTTACCGCTTTCCCTTGATTTTCTTCAACCACGGAAGTGACTTTAAACTTTGTAGCTCAATTCCTTTTTATTTAATTGCTCCTTTCTCGTTGAATAATTCACATCCTTTCCTTACGTTTCCCCCAAATTTATTTATTTTATTTATTTTATTTTATTTTATTTATTTATTTATTTATTTATTTTCACTCTTTTCATCCCCATTTTTCTTTCAGTTTCCTCTCTCATAGCCACCCTCAACTTATGGATTTTCCGTTAGTTGAGGTTCACAATACCCGATGTCAAGTCAGGGCCAAGATTGAAGTTACTTTTTACATTAGCCACCCTCAATTTAGGCTTTTGGCTTGAGTCAAAGTGCACATGTCCAAGGAGGGACCGGGGCCAACATAGTAGATTATGGGAAGGTGAGTTCGGGGTTTTAGAAAGAAATGGCTTATTTTTAGGCTCAAAGTTGGATCAAAGGGAACAATTATTTCATTTGGTTGAATCCTTCTAGGCAATTTATGGGTTTTTCAGAACAATGGCCTATGATCACTTCCTATCCTCTAGATTGAATTGTCTTAGCAGGACTAACCGGGCAAGTTCTAGTTTTGCACAAAACTGTTTGAACAGTCAACGATTCTCACCCACTCTTGGCACAAGTTTCATTATCAGATTATTAGACTACCCAGTTCAAGTTTCAGGTTTAATCATGCAATCAAGTCGATTTTTACTATGTCATACTCAGAGCCAACACAATCGGCAACTCGTAGCCTACTTCTAGCATACAACCCAGAAACTGACGGGTATACCATCATGCTTCTACACACACAATCCTAAAACATGCCGGTTCAACAAAAATTAAACAGTCTCTTGGGGTAAAAGAACATAGGCAAGAAAACCCCAAGAGAGGATACATGAGTTGGGTTACTCAGGCTTCGCCCTATCACTCACGATCCATTTACCCCACCCCCAACAAAAATAGATGCAATTTCCCTCAATTACATACATATACAGTAAAAGTGAATGGATTTGAGTGAAGCAAACCTGTGGCGCTAAGCGCCGGCGAATCATCAACAAGCAGGGGGATCCGGTTTCCCGGAGCCCTCTGGAACATCAGTGGGGGCACCCTCAGTAGTGCCCACCTCAGCACTCCGACCATCCTCAGTAGTGCGCACTATCAAACGCTCCGCACCATCAGTGGTGCACTCGACGCCTCCCAAATTAGGCTGATCCACTGCAACCGGAGCAGAGCTCGATGCCCCTGCAACTCTCTCACGCACCCTCTGCTGGCGTAACTCTTCATCTGCAATCGAGGCCCTCCTAGCCTCCTTCTCCTGCCGGCGCTGTCTTTTCTGAGCTTTCTCTTCCTCCGTGCGATGGGAATGGTGCCGCTTGCCCTTGGCATGGGTCGGTGCAGGCCCCTCCTCGGCGATGCCACTGAATAGAGCATCTAGCACTGTATCATCAGCCAGTGCAGTAGGAGCCGCCGGAGTGTCAACTGAAGGTGCAGCAAGAATGGCATCCACATTAGTCCGGAGGCTGGCTATGTTAGCCTGCAAAGCAGATAAGTCTGTGGCCGGAACTGATCGCTCGAGGACTCGCAACTCAAAGGCGTCAAGCTGCTTATTAACCGCCAGGACCTTACGGTCCATCATCCCCTCCATCCTGCGCTCCAATATAGCCTCGGACTCGGCAATTGACTTCTGCATCCAAGGCTGGATGTGATGCAGTAGTGTGGCCATCTGCGCCTCTAACTTTTGTACTCTCGCCATCGGGACAACCGTTGCGCCTAACGGTGGTGTAGACCGAGAAGAACTAGGGACAACACTAGCTGCCTAAGAAGAGGAGCCTGGGACAGTGTCGGTGTGGTCTGGGATAATAGGGTCACCGCCCTGTGCCTGCCCCACAGTGTCTGCAAGATCGGAGCTCAAGGGGGGTACCTCAATCTGGGGCTCTCTGCGAGGTGCTGCCACATTCGTGTCATCCCGAATAAGGCCGATGTCCAATGCCCCTGTAGGGTGGACTAGCCTGTCACAATGCCAGATCGGCACTCCAGAGTCCCTGCACAAGTGAAATATCAGACAGGGGAAAGGGTAAGTAGTGGAGGTCCTGAAAGCTCTCTCGTGGATCTCTGCCAGCAGCATTCGGGCAAAGTCGATCTCTACTCCCGCCACCAATGCAGCAACCATCACCGCTCTGTCCCATGTGACCTGATTGTCAGCCTTTGTGGGTGACACTGTGTTGCGTACCAAAAGCCAGAAGAATTTTGCGGCGAAGTTCAATGTGGCCTTCCGGATGCCCAACTGTGGAGCAGCGACCCATTCTGCACGCTCGCCATCTGCAGCAATGTACCTGGCCAACCATAGTATCACAGCCTCTCGCTGCTCAGTATTTCTCCGGAAAGTGCCACTCCGCACGATCTCCCAGCGGTAATCAAATTCCGACGTGTTAGGAGACCATGAGTGGCCCGTGGTAGGACCATAGAGAAATCGGCTAATGGTGGCAGGTGATATATCTACTGGACACCCTCGAACCAAGGTGGAAGTGAGCGGGGCCTGCGCTAGTGGCTTTGACCGTTTGGAAATGGAGCCGCGGAGAGTGGCAGCATAGAACTCCCGGACAATCTCCTCGCTATACGTCCCTGGGTCTCGAGCCATCCAGTCACACTTGTGAAGTTTGAAAAGCCGGTGAATATCTGGCACAGTATGCAAGCTACCCGTGATGACTCTGCGCTCCTCTTGTATTAATCGGGCCATTTTCTGTTTGTCATTCACCATCTTTGCATCCCGATAGATCTGCCATTGACCCTCGACACACCACCTATTCAGCTCCCCTGCTACTGGAGCGGGTTCATCATTCCTTGGTGCAGGAATGGCCTCTGAACTAGTTGCCTCATCAGACAAGGCTGCTTGGTCATTCTCTCCAGACCCTGTGGACGATTTGGCGTTGGAACCTGTAGCATGGACCGACTCTGATTGTGATGAGTGGGAGCCTGATGCATGAGTGGACTCGGAGCCGGACATAGGACCCTCTGAACTGGAAGCAGCCCCAGTTGGTGACCCGATCAGTGTGTGCTCCTCATCAGACTGGGAGACAGTGACTACGTCGGGGATCACCTTCCGGGGGGTGCTCCTGGGTGCTGCTCGAGAGGCCCTAGGGTTTAGAGGCACATATGCGGGGTCAGAGTCGTTCTCGGTGTCCTCATCAATTAACCGGAAGCTAGATGCAACCGATTTGGACTTGCCCCGTTTTGAGTAGGTGACCATCTTCTTGGGTGCCATCGTACCTGCAGAATGGTCAGTATGCACGATGACCTTAGTACCAAGCAAGTAGGAACGAAATTTTTCGAATGCAAAAACTACTGCTAGAAGTTCTTGTTCGGTCACTGTATAATTTTTCTGGGCCACATTCAGAGCTTTGCTAGCATAGTAAATAGGATGAAGAATTTTTTCACGCCTTTGACCCAATACCACACCAAGCGCCACTCCACTCGCATCACACATTACCTCAAACGGTTGTTCCCAATCTGGTGAAATAATGATAGGTGCTGTAACCAACTTTTCCTTCAACTCTCCAAATGCTTTAAGACAAGCATCATCAAAGCAGAACTTATTCTCCTTCTCGAGCAGTTTGCACAAGGGATGTGCAATTTTTGAGAAATCTTTGATAAATCTCCTATAGAAACCTGCATGCCCAAGAAAACTTCTAACACCTTTTACAGAGATCGGTGGTGGAAGCTTTTCTATTACCTCGACTTTAGCCCTATCAACCTCAATACCTTTTTCTGAAATTCGATGACCCAACACTATACCTTCTTTTACCATGAAATGACATTTCTCCCAATTCAACACCAAGTTGCAGTTTTCACATCTTTTGAGAACCTCGGCCAGATGTTTTAGACAGTGATCAAACGAATCACCTACCACTGAAAAATCATCCATGAACACCTCAATAGTGTCCTCCACCATATCCGAAAATATGGACATCATACATCTCTGGAAGGTCGCTGGAGCATTGCACAATCCGAATGGCATTCGTTTGAACGCAAAAGTCCCATATGGGCAAGTGAAGGTGGTCTTCTCTTGGTCTTCTGGAGCTATTGAAATTTGATTGTAGCCAGAATACCCATCAAGAAAACAATACCAACCTTTCCTGCAAGTCTATCTAACATCTGATCCATGAATGGCATAGGGAAGTGGTCTTTCTCAGTCCATGCATTCAACTTCCGGTAATCCATGCAAACTCTCCATCCAGTGACAGACCTTATTGGAACAAGCTCATTTCTTTCATTTGGAACCACAGTCATACCACCTTTTTTAGGTACACATTGCACAGGACACACCCAATTACTATCAGAGATGGGATAAATAACTCCCGCATCCAGCCACTTGATGATCTCCTTTTTGACTACCTCTTGCATCGGTGGATTTAATCTTCTCTGGTGCTCAACACTGGGTTTATGATCTGGTATGAGTTGGATTTTGTGAGAACAGATACCGGGGGGAATCCCAATAATATCTGCAATAGTCCACCCAATCGCTCGCTTGAACTTCTTTAATACAGTCACCAAACACTCTACTTGCCTTGCATTCAAATCTGCTGCAATGATGACCGGCAAAGTATTCTCTTCGCCTAAATATACATACCTCAAGTGTGGTGGTAGAGCTTTAAGCTCCAATTTCGGTGCCTCCACAATTGATGGTCTTGTGGGTGGGGACTCGCGATTCTTCATGTTTAGCTCATACTTCTTTGGCTTGGAGCGGTATTCACATTTATCAAGTGCGGCTACCAACTCATCATATTCTTCAATACCATCACTACCAAAATTCATCATGACTGCTGCTAGTGCCTCAACACCTAATCGTTCTTCAATTTGCACTTCTGACCCACTCTCCACTCTGTAAGTTATAGCAGATACTGTTTGTAGCTCACTATTCTGCTTCATGGATCTGCAGATATTGAAAGTTGCTTCTTCATTGTTCAGTCTGAACTTCATCTGTCCCTTTTCCATATCAACCAACGCATGCCCTGTGGCAAGAAATGGTCCCAAGGATGATGGGAACCTCAAAATCAACCTCACAGTCAAGGATCACAAAATTCGCCGGAAAGATGAAAGACTCTACTTTCACTAGCACATCATGGAGCACACCTATGGGCCTCTTCACAGTCCGATCAGCCATCAGTAACCGCATTGCAGTGGGCTTTGGATCCCTAGACCCAACTTCTTGTAAATAGATAAAGGCATGAGGTTGATGCTAGCACCAAGATCGCACAATGCCTTAGCAAAGTGTAATAACCCTATAGTACATGGGATTGTGAAAGCACCAGGGTCTTCCTTCTTCTGCACCAGAGATCTTGTAGCAATAGCACTACAATGCTGTAATCTATCATCATCTTCAAAACTCACAGACCTTTTCTTTGTCACCATATCTTTCATGAATTTTGCATATCCAGGCATTTGCTCCAAGGCTTCTATCAAAGGGACATTGATAGAAAGCTGCTTCAACATAATGATAAATCTGCGATATTTCCCATCTTCAGTCTTCTTCACTAACCTTTGAGGAAAAGGTGGTGGAGGTCTAGGTATGGGAACCACTTTCTGAGGTACCTCCACTTCTTGTTCTGTCACAACCTCTGACTCCTCTCTAACTTTCACCACATCATCTTCTTTTCTATTCTCAACTTCTACCATAGATGACATAGGTGGATCTACGGTTTGCTTGCCTCCTCGAGTGGTAATTGCCATACAATGCCCATCGTTCTTCGGATTCTGGATGGTGTTGCTAGGAAGAGTGCCAGGTTGACGCGGGTTCACTGTAGTAGACAACTGCGTCATCTGCTGCTCTAGATGCTTTATTGACACTGCATGGGCATCAACCTTTTGACCAATACTAGATAAGTCGTTTCTCATCTCCTTCACATTCTCATCAGTAGCATCAAACCTTCTCATCATCTTCTGCAGCATATCTTCAATACGCGTCATATTACCTCCAACTTCCCTAGCACCAGATTCCCGATTTTGAGGGGGAACATAGGGTCCAACCCGATCGTTTCTGTTGCCATAGTTGTTCCTGTTGTAGTTGTTGTCGCGATTGAAGTTCCCATCTCGGACATAGTGACCCTCTCGGTTGTAATTTCCATAGTTCCGACCTTGGTTCCCTTGACCTTGGCGCCAATTTTCCGTGTTGGATCCTTGGGCGTTTGGTCGGAAACCCCCCGTCTGATCATTCACCGCATAAGTGTCCTCTTCATAGTAACACTCCTCAACTGGCGGTGGAGTTCTAGTTAAGTAATTTACAGCATTTACCTTTTCTGCTCCTCCACTCACATGCTTCAATACCAACCCCAACTCTGTCCTCATCTGAGCCACCTCCTCACGAATATCATCTGCGGAGTTAACAGTAGCATTATGAACAGCAAATGTGTTTCTCCCAGTATCTGACCTTCTAGTGCTCCACGCTTTATTATTGCGAGAGATCCTCTCCAATTTTTCAGCAATCTGTGCGTATGTACAGTCACCATATGAACCTCCAGCAATAGTGTCAAGTACTGCTTTATTGTTATCATCCTGTCCTCGATAGAAATATTCCTTCAGTGACTCATCATCTATACGGTGATTTGGGACACTTCTTACGAAAGCAGTGAATCTGTCCCAAGAGCTACTCACGGACTCTCCAGGTAATGCCACAAAATTGTTGACCCGATCTTTGTGATTGAGCTTCTTAGATACTGGATAGTACTTTGCTTTAAATACCTCTGCTAGTTGGTCCCATGTGAAAATTGAGTTATAAGGAAGCTCAGTGAACCATACTGCAGCATCGCCTGTCAGCGACAGAGGGAACACTCGTAACCCAATGACATTCATATCCAAGTTTGGTCTGCCTACACAACTTTTGCAAACCACCCTGAGCTTGGCTAAGTGGGCATGTGGATCCTCCGATGGCGATCCTGAAAATAAGCCTCTTGCTGTAAGCATCTGCATCAAACTACTAGTCACCACAAATGTGTGCCCTGGAGGTAGAGGAGGTAGGACGATGGGTCCATCGAAATCTGCTATGTCGACGTTGCCCCGATAGTTGTCATGGTGTTGCGGGCCTGGTGGGCCATGCACTCTCAGTGCATCTCCCAATTGATTTTCAGCTAGACCCCGGTTTTCTCCACCAACTACTCTTGGCTGCTGTAACTCAACTGCTTCATCTAGATTTCCTCCGATAGGATGAACTGGAAGTCCTTGATTGTTCATTCTTCGCAACGTTCTGTTCAACTCTGGATCGTACGGAGTAAGTGGTTCGCCTTGGCTCCGTGTACTTGGAATACACTAGAGTTGGAACCTGAGAGAAACAAAAACAAAGAAAAAAAATAAAATTAGGAAATATTTGACTAACGTTCAATATTGTAGTTAAAACTAAATCCAAAAGCCAGATTCCCCGGCAGCGGCGCCAAAATTTGATACGCTCAAATTACACCTCCTTTCAGCAGCATAAGCGATCGTTAGCAAGTAAAGAACCCAACTTGTAGGTTGGGATCGATCCCACGAGGAAAATGGTTTAGACTTTACTTTTAACCAACAATTATATTCAATTAGTCAAATGATTTCTAGAAACAGGTAATAAAAAGGGGGGTTGTGCTTGTATGAAACGAATAGCAAGACTTAATATTGTAATCAGTAATTAGATTCAACTTTGGTTGTTATCAAGATAAAAGAAATAACTAGGGTACACGTGTTCCCCATAATCTCATAACGCAGTAATCCTAGTAATAGCAATCCTTTTCTAGTGTATTACATGCAAAGTGATAAGTTAGGTATCTCTAAATCCTTGGTCCGGCATCTAGAGAATTTCACCCCGCACCTTGGTCCGGCTACGTGTGTATAATTTACTAACCCTTACCTTTACCTCATATTAGACATCATAATCGATGTTTGGCTTAGTTATTACTTCGCACCAATCGACACTAGCCTATTAGATAGTATCACACTAAATCTATGTTGATAATTCCTTTCTTGTTAATTACCTCCTTGGTTCGGCAAGTAGTAACAAGGCGAGTTCTAACGTTGGCCACCGTTAAAAAGACTTTTAAACGAAAGAATTATCAATGCATGCAAAATACTAGTCAAGAATTGCTTATTTACTATTCATACCTTGTTAATCGATCATGGTTCCCACAACCCTAGTTGTGGATTTAGTTACTCATATTAGCAAGAACACAACTCATAATTGTAGATGGAGAAATCATGAACTTACGTAAAGAGAATAATAAACCCAGGAAATTAACTTGAATTGCAAAGCCAAAATCTTCAAAAAACGAACTACTTGGGAGATCAATAATTGCTAGGGTTGCAAAATAATCTCCAAAGTTACAAAGCAAAAATAGAATAATAGTGTCTAACCCCCAAAAACGAGGTTTACATGTCCTATTTATAGAAAACAAATCCTAAATAAAAAGGAAACAAATTAAGGAAAGTTTTGTTCAGGAACGCGTCTTCGATCCAGGAGACTGACTTACGGACCGTCGATTGATCTATGGTCCGTAAGTCCCTTCCGTAACTCGGGACTTAGAAATATTTCAGCATCCAAAAAATCAGCTTCTCTTAAGCAAACGACGGACCAGCAGCACGGACCGTAGATCGACCTACGGTCCGTCAATCCCTTCCGTAGCTCCATACTTAGCATCTTCAAAAATCAGGTACTGGAACCCTCGCAGTCTCATTCTACGGATCAACAGTACGGTTCGTAGATCAATCTACGGACCGTCAATGGGCACCGTGGTTCCACACTCGGTCAGATTTTCCTGATTTGTCCTCAACACATTCCTGCTGATCTACGGTCATCACCTACGGACCGTGAATGGACCTACGGTCCGTAGATGGCCTCCGTGGATGCATTTTTCTACATTTCCTTCAGCTGTCTGTAAACTTCCGCGCCCGAACACCTTTCCTGCAAAACATGATAAAATACATAAAAACCAATATAAAAAGGCCCTAGACACACACAACTTGTAAGTGAAATGTATTAGAAATACCGTAAACTCACGGTATATCAGCGTTCTACTGGCAATTTGTCGAATGGGTTCAGCGATTCGCAGATCTTCATTTCTTCATTCTTTTAGCTTCTTTTGCTCCTTTTTGCTCGTTAGTGTCCATGCTTTCCCTCAAACTTCAAATACCTGAAATTTAAAGGTTTTTATCAGATATCAAGCTAAAACATGCATTTGAGGACACTAATTTTGTCAAAATATAGCCCTAAATGAGTCCAAATCATGGACTCATCAACACCCCCAACTTAAAATTTTGCTTGTCCCCAAGCAAACTTAAGTTCAATCGTTCAGAAAGGGTGTCTTGAACAGTTCTACACAAGACTCGACCATGAATGCACACAACAAGACTCAATTTACTTATGCAAAGATCAAGTGTGTACTAAAAGATTCAAGTAGTGACTCACCAGTATCAAAGAATCTCATGCTCATAATACTTGCCTCAAATGCAAGTTCAAGCTCAACTAAAGTGTTTGAATGCCCTCATAGAAAGAATGATTCCATAATCGGTTATAATGACTTAATCATCTAAAGTTCAGGAATCAAATGCAATGCTCACACTCACAAAGATGAAAACAATGCATGCTTTCACCCATATGTTTGCCCGTATTTTCCTATTGACATTTTTTTCAGCTTTCTCAAGATAAAAAAGGTCTTTTCAAGGCTTGCAATGGGGCTGAGTGCAGAGGTATGGTCATTTAGGCTCAGTGACTTTCATCCTCATGAGATGTGGTGCTCATAACACTTCCTTTCCTTTCTACGTCATCATTCTCTTTAGTTCTCATAAGTCGTCCTATTATTCATTTTCCATGGATTGTTTGGGAACCCCATCTCTTTTGTACTTTATTTCACAACTTTCTTTTTCATTCTTTTTCTTTTGCTTTTTTTTTTTTTTTTATATAGAGGGGTTCCAGTTTTCTTAAAATCATGGGTAAGAGGAGACTTTCCTTGCACTTCTTGACTTGCCCTTATCTTTTCACCACACCCCCAACTTAGGCTTTTGTTGGCTATTCAACTAATCATAATTCAAGAGGATTATAGGTAATGGATTAAGAAAGGTCTAGTTTTCATCAAGTTTCTTCCAAAGAAGGGTAAGGCTCAAAGGGTATTCAAGAGAGAATCACACACTCACCAGGTAGGTCACAAAAGAGGTATATGTCAAATTGGTCCACATTCTTCGAAGTTGCCTAAGATCATATCAAGAGAAAGTCTTACTTAGTCAACCAGACTAAAAGGGCAAATTCTAAGTGTTGTCATGCATGGTCCCAGGTAAGCCTATCACACAAGGCATCGACACTTAAGTCAAACAAGACTCCACACTTTTTCTAGTGTTAAACGATCATCACAAAAGAATCGATTTGATAAACGGCTAATCACAACGAGATGCAAAAAGTTCACATATTGTCTATGCAACTTCATTTGGCCTCATCGTAGCCGTACATTCATGTTCATTCGATTGTAAGCACTATTCAAGTCATCGTTATTGATTGAAACCAAGACTCAAATGTGCCAAGGAACAACCACATTCAACAGCATATAAAGGGTGGCAAAAATGTGCAAAAAATTCAAAAAATTTCGGAAGGGTCCAAATCATTTTGCAATTTAAAATAAAAGGAGCCACAAGCTCAAACATCTACGTAAAGCAATATTTAACACAATAATAGCTTAAAGCTCAAATACGTAAATGAAAACACGATTCACAAATAACACACAAAAGGTGGGCCTCCCCTCACCACAAATAAAAACAATATGTCCTCAAATGCAAATGACACAGAATCTGAAATGTAAAATAAAGAAAGACAGAGAGAGAGGTAAAGAGGTGATCCTGGCTAATCGGTCACTCCATCTGTCTAGGCTTCAGCGCCCAGAGTGACCTCCAGAAGAACCAACTTGATTGGATCCAGCAGCAGGAGCCATTGCCAAGGAAGCCTGCACAACAACATCTATCATTATTTCTTCAATCTCAGCTATGTCGTCTGCTGCAACTTCCTCAAATATCTCTTCGTCAGTCTCTGCCTCTGATTCATGATTGACTATATGCTCCATTCCATCTCCATGTCCTGTGGTAGTCTGAGGCATTTCGGGCATATCTGGAATTTCCACTGTTCCAAAGATAATGGACATATTGGTGGACTTTAGGTAGTCCACATCTTTCTTCAGTTCTGCAATGACGGCCTTTAAGGCTGTTACCTCCTCTGTGGCTCCTTGGTCATGCTCACACATTGCTATCCTGGCCATTAGAGCATCAATAGTAGTGCTCAGTGGTTTCACAACATCATCAAGGGCAACTTGAATCATGCCCGGAATTGAGCTTTCTATGTTGGCAGCCCGACAATAGCAGATTGGGCAAGCTGTCCCATCCGGATTAAGGATGCCTGAGTGATCGGACCACAGTAGGCAACAGTAGCAATAAGTCTGGGTGGTAATGAAGCAGCAGAGGGACTTGGAGGGTCAGCAACAATGGTAATGGCATCAGATATACCTGACGGTCCAGGGGCCGGAGTACGCAAAGATGCCTCTGCAGGTATAGATCCAGTGGCCACATCTTCCTTCTGTTTCTTTTCCACTTGGTCCTTAAGATATTCGGCTTCGATCTTTCGGATATTGGTGGAAGTGGTGGCAACCAATTCCACATCCTTCTTTGCATCTCTGGGAACCCGAGCTCTTTTGCACAATGCAGTGATTAATATCGAGAAAGGGAGAGATGTCTGGCTTTGCTTTGCACGCATATGGATATTGGAAGCAATGATCATCCCTAGATTTATCCTGGTTTTCCGCATGATGCATCCAAGACAAGCTGCCTTGGCAAGGCGAAGTATTGATTCATTTTGTGTTGACATAATTGTGCTGCTGATGAACCCGAACCAGTATCTTGCAGCTACATTCAGATCTTTCTTTTCAATTGAAACACCTTCTGCTAACCATCTTGGAGCATTATCATCTGAAAATAGCGGGGCTAGCCACTTTTTCATCGCATCCAACTTCTCTGTTCTGATCAAGTGCTGGCAGTGATCATTAATTTTATCAGACATACCCAAGGCTGTCTTGATAACCTCACTATCACAAGCTACCTTTCTTCTTCTGACAACCACGTAGTCAACTGCTTTGAAAGATGATACCAACCTCTTCTATTGAGGTACCAATTCACTGTATGCATTGTAAAATTCTCTGACCCAGCTTGGTATATAAGAGCCACGGCGTTTTGTGAAGATTTAGAATTTGTGATATTTCAGGCACTCTATTATCTCAGCCTACATATCGATCACCCCATCTATGGACAACCATTTTTCCTTAATGATCGTTCTCAATCCCTCAGACTTTAATTTATTCATTGATTTAGGTGGGGGGCCTTGTACTGGAGGTGCCAGTACTATTGCCTACTTTGGAACTGGAGGAGTCGGAGTGGTGGATTGAGGATTTCTGAGCCGAGATGGGTCGTTTAGCTGTTTAGATCGTAACTCATTCCTTTGTGCCTTTATCAGTTCATCTTCATATGAACCCATACTCTCATTGTCATATGCTGTTGGGTCATTGGTGTAAAAATAGTACTGTCGGAGCTTGCATCTGATAGCTCAACGGTTTTGTCCTTGCCGTTGCCTTTCCCACTAGTTGTGGAAAGTTTAGTGGCCTTGTTCCTGGATGCAGTTGCATCCTTTTTGATTGTGATCCCATTTTATTTGCCTTAGGTTTAGTCATACATCCAAAAGATCGGGAAGAGTTAATGAAAAAAAATCAAATAGAAGCACAAATAATCTACTGCAGGAAGAATCGCCAAGTGGATTGGCGAGTCGCCAAACCTCTTTTGGCGAGCATAGGTTTGTCCGCCGAAAGTTACAGTGCATTAGGGGGTCAAAATAGCATACAAAGGGCGATCAAGAGTACTTTCGGCGAGTCGTCGAGTACGTTCGACGACCCATGGCTTCTCACCGAAAGTTGCAGACTCAAACAACCAATTTGACATGATATTAAGGGCGAGATGGAGACATTGGGCAAACCCTCGAGTGATTCAGCAAGCTCGACCTAGCTCGCCAAATAGCCTAACGTGCCCATTTTCAATCCATCTTCTCGAATTCAATTCCACAAACCTCGAAAGCAAAATCAAAGAATGCACTAACAAAATTCAAACAATACCCATACTGCCCATCTCCCCGGGATACTTGGATCTCTCTCGAATTTGCCGCATTTGGCCATTTGATGATATTTGCTCTTAAGGGCGGTGTCACCTGCTCTATCATTGAGCAAAATTTTGAAATTTAGCACAAACGTGGGCTACTCAGACTTTACCCAATCAATCCAATGACATGCAATCACAACCCAATTTATTAAAAACCACAAAATTTATGGGCATTCGGTAATCAAACAATACGAGCAAGATTTTTGAATTAAAATAGACATTTAATCATTCTAATCCTATCAGAGGGGCCAACACACATCAATAAGATACGATCATTGCAAATGAGTACAAACTATTCGAAAGTAAACTCGAGGTTTGGAGAACTAACCTTCTGTGTCGATTAAAATGTGATTGAAAAGATAGGCAGCAAATAATCCAACTCCAAGCGCAAATTAATCAACCAAGTCACTAGTAAACTGCTCAAAATAAAGAAAATAAGATACTTGGAAAAGATGATGGTAGAGATCCTAAATAGCCATACTCATTCTAAACAGCAACATAAAGATCTGAGATCATGTGGTCCCCTTATCTGATGATAAGTTCTACTAGAATTTGTTCATTTCATATGTCATTTGCATGTCTTGCGTTTAGGTATATTAAATTCCTTATTAGTATGAGTTCTACTTGTGTGCCTGCAGTGGATTACATGGTCAAGAAAGAGGTTTAATTTATTATATCTTTATTCATAAGCCATATCTATTGAGACGTCCCGCAAGACTTGTCTATACGTGTTTTAGGTTAGTCTATAGTTTTTGGATAGTCCTACTTACAAAGAAAACTCTCACAAATCTCCAAAAAAAATTCCAGGAACCAACTATCAACTACACTTATTATTCGAGGACTAATGATCAAAAGGGAGGGAGGATGTAACACCCCATATTCTATGTGTACTAGTTCTATTTATGTGACGCTTATAAATTTCTTTGTGGTATAGTTATGGACTCTGTTTCCTATGCGACTAGTGACAATAGAATATGTTTAAGGTTGTATTACCCCGTGCCTTCGAACACATATACGACTAAGTGAACTAAAAAACAATTCGAACTCTAGATAGTAAAAAGTGGTATTCGATGTAAAAGTCAAAGTGGTCAAGTGTGTCTTAATGTTACAGTTTTGTAAAGAAACTAAGATTGGGAAAATACTGTAAAATAAGTGAGGTGCTTGCTTGACTAAACTATGCTAGTAGGTGACAAGTAGGTGATGCATCTACTTAGAATTAGTGGACTAAATTTTAAGTTAAAAGGGGCAAGTAGGTGATGCACCTACTTAGAATTAGTGGACTGATTTTTAAGCTAAAAGGGGCAAGTAGGAGATGCACCTACTTAGAATAAGTGGACAACATTTAAGTGAAAAGAGCAAGTAGGTTATGCACCTACTTAAAAACTTTTGGCAAAAATTAAGGAGGTGATGCACCTGCTTGCTTAAAGTAAAGGACCAGATTATTTCCCCATTTTATTAAGTGAAAACGTCCAGAAGGTACCTGTAAAGAACTCAAGATCATCACATCTCCTTTATCACTTATTCTCGAGAAAATTACTCCCAAGGAAAGTCATAGAAGCTCCAAGAGTTCTGGTCTACAACCTTACCATTAAAATTTGAAGGAAACATGTGTTTTTTAAAGTACAAGTTGGTAGAACATCTCCCATCTTAAGGAATTCAACTGAATAATCTTATTTAACATCAAGGTAAAGGGGACAGGACAACCTAAACCTTGAAGAATTCAAGTCTTAGCAAGTGAGGTTTCTTTCCAGCAGGGTAAGCTATGGAAATTTTCATCCCTCTCTTGTTCTTGCATTGTTTGTGAAAGTTTGTATGTGTTAATGAACTGAGGAGTGTTGCCTCTATATGGTGTGGGCTTGGTAAAAGTTCAGTAAGGATGTGCTTGTTGGGACAGCCATGGAGTGGAGTCCCCTTAAATTTTAATTGTGAGCTCGTTTTGAGCATCTTAAATGTAATGTTAGTTGGAACTCACGGGGTGTTGATCGGAAACCATGAATTCATATTCTTACTTCCACATTGTGATGCTTAGGGACTATTTTGTGTATCGTAAAATAAGGGGGTCTTGCTGGATATGTGCAGAGAAATCATGGGAACTGGTTAGAGGATAGAACATTGAAAATGTAGTGATACACCACTTAATTGAGTGTTGCATGAGTTTAGTTCCTGCCATTCCTTTAATACTATTTTCCAGACGTGATGAAGCCCGAGGAGTTTCAGAGGACCTTATAAGAAGGTTTGTATAGTATATAAAATTTTTTAGAGGAGAATGGAAGGGAAAAACACTCTTGATGGGATTAATTATAGATATACTGCCAATTATTATTTTGGTCTTATCAAGTAGCCCAAACTTGTTGATCAACTACTAATGCTAGTTTTATTATTTAATCCATTGTAGATAAATAATCTGAAAGGAAGACGGTTAACTCATTGTAATATCCAATGTTGTGCAGCAAGGTATGTAAGGCTAAAAGATTTCCTATTTCTTTAGCATGAATCCAACACTTGTATAACAAAAAGTAAGCTTTCTAAATGCCCTTGGTAGTGAATGATCCATAGTTGCAGTTCCTACTCCCTAGAGCATTAAAGTGAGTACTCTAATATTAGTTCGTTACTAAATGTACGTGCTTACTTTACCAAATATTAGCATGCAAGGTTTAAACTTGTTTCACCGTCAAAGTACCCTTGGCACGTATTTCCCTTATATAAATCAAAATGATCCTAGATTGCACATGGTACATATGTTTATATGTTGGATATACAATCTGCCCATATCTTGCCAACTTGCTTCAATTGTCTATTCCATCATATATGTTACCTTTTCACATGTTCATATGTCCCCTTTATTGGTTATTACTCCCATTGTGTTAGACTTTAATGTTACCTCACAATATCCCTACTTGCTTTATTGTACATTTTATATGTACTTACTTGGAATATGTATCCTTCCTTAAATTGAATCTGTCCACATTCTCCCTTGGTTTCACGTTCATGTATACCTTGTATTTGATATTAGTTAGTGAATATTTGGCTATCATAAAGAGTTCAAATCTCTTGGGTAAATGTTAAATGTCTTCACTTGATATGTGCTTCAATTTGAGATGTCAAAATGCTTACTGTGTCATATAAGCTCCTAAGTATTACGTTGGTGTCACATTTGCTTCCCACGTCATTGTCATTATCGTAAGTCCATATTCGTATGTCTTCTACTACTGGTACATAGTTCCAAATCTCAACAATGATTATGACCACCAAAAAAGCAATCTCAAAAGAGTTATGATCATCAAAAGAACAATCTCAAAAGATTACGAACATCGAAACAACAATCTCAAAGATTAAAGAATCTAAGTGAAGCAATTTGTATAATTATGGGTGGCAGCCTAGGGGTTTTTGCCTAGCATGGGCCGATCCCAATTGGTATAGAAGGGTGGCAGCTCAAGGGCGAAAGCCTAGCCTGAGCCGATCCCAATTTGTGGAATTAAGAGGACAACATCTCAGGGGTTAAAATGCCTAGCATGGGTCATCCTCTTCTACCACTGATCAGTTGGTCATTTGTATCATATGCCTTATAAAGATTATAACGTACAACAAAGTAAAGAAAAGAATGTAACATACACGATTCCACAAGTATAAGCAAATGTGGTCTCTCATCCTTATCTATTGGTATTTGATTTTACTTGAGCTCTCATTTTACATATGGTTGTATTTATGCCTTACATATTCAGTACATTCGTTCGTACTAACGTCCCTTATTGGGGACGCTTCATTTCATGTTGCAGGTACATGTACTCAACTGATAGATCTCCCCAATAGAAGCACATTATATTTAGCGATTGCTGGTTAGCTCCAAGGTTGATTCGGAGATTTGCCGAGTCATTACTATGCATATTTTCCTAGTGGTACAGTCATGGATTCCAGTAGAGGCTTTGTAGACATGGTAAAGTTATCATCTGTATTCATAGTTTCACTTGTCATATGTATCGGTTCAGCTAGTCGACATGTATTGGATACGAAACTTCTCATTATTAAATCCATTTGCATAGTAGTTTACTTTCTCATCATAGGTCACTTGTAAAACATGTGTTCATATGGTACTTGTCCACCTCACCTAGGGTTGGGGTGTGACAACCATTTTGCCTGCATCTTATTATGATGCAGACATAGGTAACCAAGATCAGCATCCAGCACGCCGTTGATCCAGTTGAGCACTCCAGAGTCAGTGGTGAGCCTCCTTACATTCCAGAGGACTCTGTTATTTCGCTTTCCTAGTTTTGCTTTATTAGGATGTTGTGGGGTCTGTCCCAACATCCATCTCAGTATTATAGAGGCTTCATAGATAGTTAGACAGTTAGTATTGAGTCTCTCATCTATGTATTTGCAGATACTTTGTTTTGAGACATAAGTTGCCATTTTGGCTAAGATGTTACTCCCTCCGTCCCATTTTATGTGGCAACATTTGATCGGGCACGGAGTTTAAGAAATAAATGAAGACTTTGAAATGTTTACCAAATTGCCCTTTAAAAAGTAGATTCCTTTTTCTCTCTCCTCATAAATGTATTGGAGTATTATTTTAAGATTAAGTGAGACCAACAAGGATAAAAGAGGAATTGTACCTTTATAAACTTACCATATAAGGAAATGTGACATTCTTTTTGGGACTGACCAAAAAGGAAATGGTGCCACATAAAATGGGACAGATGGAGTATCATTTAAACTATTGCATTGAGTTTATTCAGTCGAGTTAAGTCTTCCGCTGAGTTAAGTAGGTCAGACCAAGAGTTCTCTTGTGGTCAGCAATGGTCTTCGAGTGCCGGCCACGTCCAGGGTGTAGGCTCGGGGCGTGACATCAAGTTTGCAGTTTCACTCCAACTAAGGTTCAACTTCTTCAAAGCCTAGAATGTTTTATGCTCAAGCTCAACCGGCAAATGAAATGCCTTTCCAAACACCAATTGATGTGGAGACATACCAATAGGTGTCTTGAAACTGTCCGATATGCCCAGAGAGAATTATCTAACTTCTGTGCCCAATCTGTCCTGTTGGAATTCACCATTTTTGCCAGAATTGCTTTAATTTCTCTGTTGGAGACCTCCAATTGGCCACTAGTTTGTGGGTGATAAGGTGTTGCTACCTTGTGATGCTTAACTCCATATTTAGACAGAAGAGAATTGAATACCTTATTGCAAAAATGAGAACCACCATCACTAATGATATCTATGGGTGTGCCGAACCTTGAGAAGATATTCTTCTTTAGAAAACCAACAACACTCTTACCATCAATCTCAGGCAAAGCAACTGCCTCAACCCATTTGGACACATAGTCCACTGCAACCAGTATGTACTTCTTCCCATAGGAGCTCACAAATGGGCCCATGAAGTCGATTCCCCACACATCAAATAACTCCACCTCCAGAATAGGTGTCATGGGTAACTAATGGCGCTGAGAGATGGCTCCTTGTCGCTGGCACACGTCACAAATCCTCACTACATCCATCTCATCCTGGTGAATTGTGGGCCAATAGTACCCACACTGAAGTATATTATGCACTGTCCGAGCACTTCCATGATGACCACCTACAAGAGAGGAATGATAGGCTTCAAGAATATGCAACATCTCAGCTTTAGGAACACATCGCATGATGATGTTGTCAGCACACACCTTGTATAGATAAGGTTCATCCTAAAAATACTTACCCACATCATGCAGGAACCTCTTTCTTTGTTGATAAGGCAGCCCTGAGGCATCAAATTACTAACGAGATAGAAAGCTAAATCAGAAAATTAAGGAATAAGATCAAGAGTAGCGGCTAATACCTGCTGATCCGGGAACAAATAATTTATGTTGAGCTCAACTTCCTCTTTCTTTTCAACCTCCAGCCTGGATAGGTGATCAACTACATTGTTCTCACAACCTTTCCTATCCTTAACCTCAAAGTCAAACTCCTGAAGAAGTAACACCCATTTGATCAACCTTGGTTTGACATCCTTCTTTGGCATGAGGTATCTCAGAGCTGCATGGTCCATATGGACTATCACTCTAGTGCCCAACAAGTAAGCTCTGAATTTCTTGAAGGCATACACCATCGCCAATAGTTCTTGTTTTGTGACAGTGTAATTTCGATGTGCTCCATTTAGTGAATTAGTAGCATAGTAAATCAGATGGAACATCTTGTTGCACTTCTGCCCTAACACAACTCCTAACGCAGTACCACTAGCATCACACATTACCTCAAATGGCTCTGCCCAATTTGAGACAATAATCTGCTGCAGAAATCAACTTCTCCTTTAGGCATTCAAATTCTTTGAGACATGCCTCATCAAAGCCAAATTTCACCTCAAAGACAAATTTCACCTCCTTCTCCAAAAGCTTGCGCATGGAGTGTGCAATTTTGGAGAAGTCCTTGATGAACCGCCTATAGAATCCGGCATGCCCTAAGAAACATCGAACACCTTTCATACAGATTGGTGGTGGTAACTTTTCAATCACCTCAATTTTGGCCTTGTCGACCTCAATCTCTTTTTGTGAAACCTTTTGTCCAAGGACTATGCCTTCCTTGACCATGAAATGGCACTTCTCCTAGTTCAACACTAGATTTGCCTCATCGCATCTCTGTAGGGCCCTGCTAAGATATAACAAACAATCATCAAAGGTATCACCTACAACATAAAAGTCATCCATGAAGTCCTCCAGAGTATCTTCCACCATGTATGAAAAGATAGAGATCATACAAGTTTGGAAAGTTGCTGGTGCATTACATAGTCCAAATGGCATACCTCTAAACGCAAAGGTGCCATACAGACATGTAAATGTAGTCTTTTCCTGATCTTCAGGAGCAATTGATATATGGTTGTAGCCAGAGTATAGATCTAAAAAGCAGTACCACCCTTTGCCAGCCAACCTGTGAAGCATCTGGTCCATGAAAGGCATTGGGTAATGATCCTTCAAGGTCCACTTCTTCAGCTTCTTGTAATCTATGCACACTCGCTATCCAGTGACTGACCTTTGCAGGACCAACTCATTTTTGGCATTCGCAACCACAATTATACTGCCCTTTTTGGGCATACATTGCACTTGACTGACCGAGTGACTGTCAGAAATAGGGTATACCACCCTAGCATCTAACCACTTGATGATCTCATTGTTTACCACCTCTTTCGTAGGTGGGTTTAGCCTCCGCTGGTGTTCAATGCTTGGGCTACAGTCCTCCTCAAGTTGAATTTTATGTGTGCATATACTCGGAGGTATCCCGATGATATCAGTAATAGTCCACCCAATAGCCCTTTTATACCCAATCAACACCTTGATAATAGCTTGGACATGTTCATCATTCAAATCTGCAGCCAAAATCACAGGTAAAGTGTTGTTAGTTCCCAAAAATACATACCTCAGGTGACTGGGAAACTGTTTCAGTTCCAGCACAAGTGGCTCTTCAATGGATGGTTTTGCTGGAGGACTTGGCCTGTTTTTCAAATCTAGATCCAACTTCTTTGGAGCATAAGAGTGTGCTCCCATACCCTGCAACACATTTATTGTCTCTACATAATAAGACCTGAAGTCAGCTTCAAAGTTCATCAGTACTGCAACTAAGGTTTCAACAACCATTCTCTCTTCAATTGATGCTCTCATTTCTTCTTCATCAAAGACCACTATTGCAGACACCACATTCATATCATGTGGCTGCTTCATGGACCTGCAAATATTAAACTTTACCTCTTCTTTGTTGAATCTGAAATTCAGTTCTCCTCGCTCAACAACTACCAATGCTCGACCCGTTGTCAGAAATGGTCTTCCCAAAATAATGGGAACCTCTAAATCCACTTTGCAATCCAATATAACGAAGTCTGTTGAAAAGATGAATATGTCCACCTTCACGAGCACATCACATAGAATGCCTACAAGTCGTTTTACTGACCTATCTGCCATCATCAACCTCATGGCTATGGGTTTTGGAACTCCTAACCCAAGTTGATTATAGATGGCCAGCGGCATCAACTTGTTACTGGACCCTAGATCACACAAGGTCTTTGCAAATTCAATTGATTCGATAGTGCACGGTATGGTAAATACACCTGGATCCTCCTTCTTCTGTGCCATAGACATGGTAGCAATAGCACTGCAGTGATGAACATTGTTAGTTAAATCTATTCTTACAGCTCTTTTCCTTGTCACCAAGTCTTTCATGAACTTTGCATATCCTGACATTTTTTCTACTTCTTCCACCAGTAGGATGTTTACCGATAGGTGTCGCAACATGGTGATCAACATAGCAAATTTCCCATCTTCAACTTTATTTTAAAGCCTTTGAGGGAAAAGTGGAGGTGGTCTTGGAATTTTATGTAAAGGCAAGGTTCCCTCAACCTCTTTTTCTTTCACTCATGCTGATTTGGCTATTGGTTGAGCATCTTCCAAGTCATCTACTTGCTCAGCTTCATCCTACTCTCTTCCAGCTTGCTCCAATACCTGCTCATGTTTAGTACTTGCAAAAATTGGGTCAGTAAGAATATTACAACTCCTGGTGGCAATAGCCATGCAATGCCCATCCGTTTTATGGTTCTGGATCGTGTCATTTGGTAGTGACCCTTATTTAATGAGGCTGAAAGTAGCCCCAACTGCTATTCAATTTGCTTGATAGAGGTGGTGTGGGAGTCTACGAGTGGACTCATACTGGAAAATTCACCTTTTAGCTCTTTTACACCTGCAACTGTTGACTCAACTTTCTGGAGCACCTTGGCCATAGGCTTGAAATATATTACCTAGGGGCACAGACACGGCACTGCGATCATTCCTATAACCATTTCCGTTCTACCAGTTTCCCTACTCTCTATTTGCAGGCCTTTCACATTATCCTTCCCTTGATTAGTTCCGACCTGTATTTCCAGAATTGTTACCCTGGTTTCCCGAGTTATAATTCCAGAAACTTCCTTGATTTCCCAAGTAATTAGACTCTTCATCTAGATCAATATCGTGATCTTCATACCTGTTTGGTTGTCCCACAAAATTTACCTTTTCAGGCTTTGAGAAAATGTGCTTTGTAAGTAGGTTTATTTGGGTCCTCGAGTAAGCCATGTCTTGATCCCTTTCTTCTTCTCTCTTCCTTTGCTCAGCTCAAAGTTCAAATGTGTACCCAAGATCTCCTACTTCTGCATCCCTAGTGTACCATGCCTTGTTATTCTTTGACACTTCATCCATCAATTGCATCTTCTATGATAATAGCTTCCTCATAAACGATCCTCCACATACTGCATCAACAATATGTTTAGTGAAATAATTTAAAGACCTCTAAAATGCATGTTTTAGATGTCTCTCAGTGAGACCATGGTTTGGGCACTTCTTTAGCATTTGTCTGAATCTCCACCAAGTGTCATGCATCGCTTCTTCTGGTAGCTGCTTATGGGAAGTGATCTCATCTTTCATATGCAACTCTTTGGATTCAGGAAAGAATTGCTCTAAGAAAGCCTATTTCAACTCAGCCCAAGTCCTGATCGAGTCAACTGGAATCTCATTCAACCAGTTGGTTGCCTCTCCTGTAAGAGACAAAGGGAGCAACCTCAATCTCATCAGTGTTTGGCTTACTCCAAGAATCTCTTGCGACTTGAAAATTGCCACAAAGTTCATCAAATGGTGGTTTGCATCATCACCTGCATCACCCCTGAAGATACCTTTCAGATTTAGCAATTGAACCATAGTGCAGGTGATTGTGAACTTAACACGTGTAGGTAGTGCATGTAAGACTTTCTCTCCAGTGGCTCAAGCTCCATCCAAATCTAAGTCATCCCCCTCAAACATCATGTGAGTTGGATGTTGTGCTCTACCCCTTGGAGCTATTAGTTGGTGGTGGGGAGGAATGATTCCATCCACGGCTATGTTCTCATCCACTGCCCTAGGTTGATTGTTTACAACATTCGGCTAAATACCTCTTGCAACGGTTGCAGCTTCCAATCCAAATCTAAGTCTATGCACCTCCAGTCCTTGTGCGTTCACCATCTTATGGATTGTCTTCCTGAGTTTTGGGTCGTATGGGACTAATAGGGATCCCTTACTTCTGGTATTTGGCATACACAGTCGAACTCACCGAAATGAGACACAGACAAAGAACAAGACATAAATTAGGAAATCTAACTACACTAAGAATAAAAGCTAGTAAACCACTTCTGAAATGAAATTCCCCGGCAGCGGCGCCAAAATTTGATACATCCAAACTTACACCTCAATGAAGTGATATAAATGGTCGAAGTCAATTTATAGAATTCAACGTGAGTTGAGGTCGATCTCACAGAGAATTTCTTTACAGAAATGATTTTACTGTCGCATTTTACCCAAATGTCGTTATTATTTCCTAAATAAACAATTGTGGAAAGTAAAATTGGGTTTAGCTTTAACGCTTTAGTAATCAAAGTTTCAAATAAAAGTCTAATTTAACAATAAACAAAATATCAGTTTTGAAGTTGTATCAATAATTAAATGAAACTAGGATTGTGTTCACTATAGCGTTGTATCTAGTGTTCTTCTGTAGTTGAGTTTCAGGCAATTTAACTGTACAAACTACATACCAGTTAGCTATATCTGACACTTCTTAGTCTACTCAGATAATCTTCACTCAAGTCCTCTAAGCCCTAAAGTGTTACAAGATTTACCCTTTCCTACAATGGTGTTAATGTTCTTTTCTCTCGAACTCGAACTTTGACTCCATTTAGTTAGATTGCTTTAGCTTTTTCCTAACTATCATTTTTCTCTTGAACAAATGACAAATACAAGCTCAGTCTAATGTGTGCACTCATCAGAATATATGAATAACGAAAACTAAACAAAAGTTTGTAACCACAAATTGCCTTTCACTCGGTTTATGAAATCACAATTAGAAATACGTCATGGATCCCACTACCCTAGTTGTGGTTTATAGCCATTTATGATTTCACGTAAATGTTCAGGAATATCGAATGAAATCATGTTAAAAAGTAATTACGAGAATAAGCAATCAACAACCACTTTGATAATTCAAGAAACGGAAATCAGACTTCAAACTTAATTCAATATCTAATATCAAAAACCAAAAGCTAGGAATAATAGAAACTCGTTTGTCGTTCAAGGTAAGAAAAGATCCAAGATAAAAAAAATGACCTAATTAATTCAAATAAGTGTATTAAAAAAGAGTCCTACTCGAAGTAGGACTGAATTGTCTAGCCCTTCACTCCCACTTCTACAACCCGTCAAGGGCTTCACTGTCCGTGAAAATCTTCGTGGTCTTCACTTGGATTCCCCCAAAGCAGGTTCTTCAAGACTTGCACATTGTGTCATCACCACGATATGCACCACAGATCGTGACAATGACCACGGGTCGTGTAGTTGTCCGTGGTCTTCACTTGTTAAATTCTCTCATCAACTTTCCAAAGCCCCTTCACTGTATCATTACCACAATATGCACCACGGGCCGTGTAGTTGTCCGTGGTCTTCACTTGGTAACTTCTCTCTTCAACTTTCCAAAGCCCCTTCACTACATTATTACTACGACATGCACCATGGGCCGTTGTGTGGACTACAGCTCGTGAAGTTGTCAGTAGTGTTCACTTAGGTTCAGTTCCTTTTTCAACTTTTCCTTGCTCATTCACTTGTTTAGCTTCACGACCAGCACCACGATTTGTTACAAGGACCACGTCCCGTCTATGTGCTCGTGGTCTTCACTTGGTGACCATTATTTCCTCTTTCTTTTTTTCAGTTTATCACGCAAGCAAGAATTTATCTACACATTCAACAAACACATCAAAGCATACAAAAAATGCACTCAATTCGAGTATTAATCCTTACTTTTCAAGCATCAAATGTGCCAAGATGTCGCAGCACATCAACAGACAGTAGGTCGGGTTCGTAGGTCAGTAGCACACAAAGTTTTCACTAAGTGTTGAACCACGGTGTTGACTACGGTCTATCATTTCATCGACAGACTATTTTGCACATCCATGGTTCCAACATCAGAGACCCAATTTTGGGTACTGTTACCTACGGAGGGGACCCACGGACCGTCATTCCATCAAAGGACCGTTCGTACCCACCGTAGGTCGACAGTTCAGCTACAATCCAGATTATTTTTAGTTTTTTTTTGGTTCATTTCTTGTTCTCTTCCGTATGTTTTTTTACCTGTTTTGGTACTAACTAATCTTTCACATGTACCATGGATCCTAAGCAAGCTCTCACATATGCCATGAAGGGCATGTCACCGTCTCAACATTTGATCGTTGGGGACGATGATGACTACATTCCTCCAACCACCACGACCTCCCCAACAACTCCCCGCAGAACTCGGAACAGAGCCCATTAGGTGAGTTCTGACAAAGTTAGTGCCCCCAGAAATGAAGACGGGGCCACATCGATCGGCTTACAGGCTGTCACGACCCAAGTCTAGACCTCAGATGCCACAAAACATACAAGACTCCGAAAAATCTCGTACAAGCCTCATAACATGTGATTGCATAAGATACTAGAAATCGTATGGAATGAAAAACTCATTTTAGTCTATACAATAAAAAATACTCATTTAAAACATTTGAAACACAACGGAAGTCTATTGTCTCACATGGTCATCAATAATATCCTAAACAAAAGTAGGGTCACGACCCTTTACAATTGACAGTCTAACAATAGTCTTTTACGTGAAAGAAAGTGAAACATCAAGTACTTGTCCTCGATCTATGAGGACATACCACTTAGTCTTGGAAAATCTCAAATCCAAGCCTTAACTAGAGAGAATCACTCAAATATCGGAACCTACACTTGTATTAAACATAGAAGAATATTGGTTAGCACAATTAAGTACTAGGTATGATAACAATGCAAAAACCATGCTTAAAACGAACATTTTATTTGAAAGTCATGCTTTTATGCCATTTTGATAAAACTTCATGAACATGAGTATAAGAGGCATAATATTCAAACATAACCAACATACAAGTCATTTCACCACATTAGAGACATAATCAACATATAAACCATTACCTTCACATTAAGCCTTCACCTCAAGTAACCCTCATGCTATACTTTGTTCAATGTATGGATAGCATCCCGTACCACCATCCACACTAAAGTACCACATTAAGGTCACCAAAAGTGAACTTACCATTCAACCTTTCCATCTTTACACAAAACTCATACATAAGAGATATAAACCTTTCATAAGTCATATCAGAACATAAGGACCATCATCTAGGGAAACTCTAAGTCATACTTCTGTATTGTATGAGTAACATCCCATACTACTACTCACACTAAGTACTCCTTTGAAGCCACCATAGACAAGGCACATTCATACTCAATAAGTCATGATAAGGAAGTAACTCATAATAAAATCCAAGTATAGCATGCATCATCTCATTTAAGCAGATAAGTCAAATTCTTCATTAGCTCCCTTTTGAGCACATTCTTTCATTAGTATTAAGACTTAGAGAACTCACTATAACCCTCTCAAAGCCTACTCGTGCAATGTATGGAGAACATCCCATACTACTACCCACACTTTGTAGAACCTCTCAAGTAACTATAGTTAGCGCTTAACCGACATAGACCATGTGTGCTTGACATGGAATCCGGTGTCATGAAGTCCCACACCATAAAGAGGTGGTCTACTTACCTAAGGTAAGACCGGTAACAACTGGCTTAGGTGGATCCACTAGCTAGGACCTATGTGGGCACATAGTTATGGGATAGGGAGATGTTCATTGGAACTTGTAACGACTCGAGAGCACCCCCTAGCCATTACCGGCGTATTCGACCTCTCAGAGATCTTATACAAGCCCTTAGCATTCGTCATAGCATTTATCATAGAAAAATAGCGGAAAATTTAAAACTTTTTCATAATATAACACAAAACTTAAAAGTCACCTCATTTAAACCTTTAATACAAAATCGGAGTACTACGTCTCAAGGTAACCATCTTAAAATATGACTACAACATAAGAGGGACACAACCCTTACAATACAAAAGAAACTACTATCTAGTACATAGAACTTAAGGAAACTCTTTAACATAAAGGTCCTTGAATCTTTAAGGAAACACCCGAACTTGGGAATAATAAGCCAAGCTCATCACTTCTAGGAAAAACACTTTAGCCACCACCACCTACACTTGGTGTAAAAGATGAAGAAGAATGGTGTTAGTACAAGAATGCACTAAGTATGATAACCATGCAGAACATGCTTTTAAAAGGACATTTAATTGGAAACTATGCATCATGCCTTTTTAGAGAAACTTCAAGAACATTTAGTACATAGGCACAATATAAACCACATACATCATCATACACACGGAAACCATTCATAATAGCACCTATAGCCACTTATAATATTTAGGCACATTCAATGCATACAATACATTACGTTCCTCTTTATCTTAACTCATTTCCTCAAGCAACCCTTAGGGAATACTTAGTGCAATGTATCACCTTAAGGTTACCAAGGGTGAACTTACATATAGCCTTCATCAATCCAACCACATATATTCATAGAGTCATAAGCACACCATAAGACATAGTCTTCACATAGGAACCATCACCTAAGACAACCCCCAAGTCACAATAGTGCAATGTGCAAATAGCATCCCATAATACTACTCCCACCAAGTGTTCCTAGGAGACCACCATAGACTAGGCACATCATATTCAACAAGTCATAACATCTTCATTTAACATTAGACATAAGACCAACATACTTCATAACATCATATAAGGACTCATTCATTTACTACATCATTAGTTAACATGCTTTCATATTAACATACATTGACCATAGTCTTCATTACATAAAGAGCCTAATCATAACCTCCCTTAGAGTCCACTTGTGCAATGCATAAGTAGGGTCCATAGTCCTACCTACACTAAGTAACTCTTCCAGAAATTATGACTAGAATTCATATTCTTATCTTAGTTCATTTCTTAACTTTCGGAAGACATTGCCATAACCGACATAGACCATGTGAGCTACATGAAATCCAGTGTTCTACTCCCACACCGAAAAGAGAGGGTACTACTTGCCAAAGTAGGTCCTACATATATAATAGCTATCTAGTGGATCCACTAAGCTAATACCTACGGGGGCACGTAGTTATGGAACAAGGAGGTTGCTACTAGAAAACCTTGACTTACTAAGCGTGGAGATTTCCATCTCATGAGACAACATCTATGTTGGGAACCCGGACTTGCTAAACGTGAAAGTTCTCTTGTGGGAAGCCGGACTCGCTAAACGTGAAGCCCCCACTCTCATTTTTCATGTTCACTCGGTGCTAAGCTCCAACTCCCTTTTTAAACAACTTTAAGCCTTTATTTAACATTAGTTCATAAAATAGGCTTTAGGGACTTAATCCCTCATGTCATATAGCTCAAAAGTTTCTAAGATGAGATTGACCTTTCATCATAGAACTTACATTATGTGAGAATGACCTTTCACATAATCATACCATATTCATAACATAGTCTAGTTTAGAGTACAATTGAGGAAACCTTTCAAGAGACTCACTTTCACTAGATTATCGTAAACCTTATTCATTCATTCATGTGTGTGTACATATGTGAGAAAGCCTTTCACATAAACACCTTTATACAACACATATTCATACCTTGCTAGTCATACACTTTGCATGCATAATAACATGTAAGGCTCCATATAAGAGTTAACTTTTCAATAGACACCATATATTCATAGAGTCCTAAGAACACCATAAGTTATAGTCTTCACATAGGAACCATCACCTAAGACAACCCCTAAGTCACACTAGTGCAATGTGCAAGTAGCATTCCATAATACTACTCCCACCTAGTGTTCCAAGGAAGCCACCATAGACTAGGCACATCATATTCAACAAGTCATAACATCTTCATTTAACATTAGACATAAGACCAACATACTTCATAACATCATATAAGGGCTCATTCATTTACTACATCATTAGTCATAACCCATTTAGTTCATATCATAGATAAACCACCCTCACAACCCCTTCCCAAGCTCACTTGTGCAATGTACACATGGAGTCCGATACCCCCACATATACTAAGCAAACCCATTAAGAAGTCATAAGTGTAATTCACATGCATAATCATACTTCATGTCTTGACATAAGTAAAATCAACCTTAACATGCTTTCATATTAACATACATATACCATAGTCTTCATTACATAAAGAGCCTAATCATAACCTCCCATAGAGTCCACGTGTGCAATGCATAAGTAGGGTCCATAGTCCTACCTACACTAAGTAACTCTTCAAGAAATCATGACTAGAGTTTATATTTTTATCTTAGTTCATTTCTTAACTTTCGGAAGACATTGCCATAACCGACATAGACCATGTGAGCTACATGAAATCCAGTGTTCTACTCCCACACCGAAAAGAGAGGGTACTACTTGCCAAAGTAGGTCCTACATATATAATAGCTATCTAGTGGATCCACTAAGCTAATACCTACGGGGGCACGTAGTTATGGAACAAGGAGGTTGCTACTAGAAAACCTTGACTTACTAAGCGTGGAGATTTCCATCTCATGAGACAACATCTATGTTGGGAACCTGAACTTGCTAAACGTGAAAGTTCTCTTGTGGGAAGCCGGACTTGCTAAACGTGAAGCCCCCACTCTCATTTTACATGTTCACTCGGTGTTAAGCTCCAACTCCCTTTTTAAACAGCTTTAAGCCTTTATTTAACATTAGTTCATAAAATAGGCTTTAGAGACTTAATCCCTCATGTCATATAGCTCAAAGGATTCTAAGATGAGAATGACCTTTCATCATAGAACCTACATTATGTTAGAATGACCTTTCACCTAATCATACCATATTCATAACATAGTCTAGTTTAGAGTACAATTGAGGAAACCTTTCAAGAGACTCACTTTCACTAGATTATCAAAAACCTTATTCATTCATTCATGTGTGCGTGTACATATGTCAGAAAGCCTTTCACTTAAACGCCTTTATACAACACATATTCATACCTTGCTAATCATACACTTTGCATGCATAATAAGATGTAAAGGTGCATATAAGAGTTAACCTTTCAATAGACACCATAACATATCATATTCATACATATATATGTAGAGTGTGTGTGTGCACATATTGGTCCTCATAGTGACATATTAGAAACAACATTGATATTAAGTGTTCTTCCCTTAAAGGGATCACAACAGATTCACAATGTCCCCAATTCATGAACAATTCACATATAAAGCCCTTAGTAATTCTAGACCACACACTCACACTTCATCATAGGAGACAAGGACACATTCAACATTGAATAGGTACTCCTAACATGTATATGATCAAACATTCATATAGGGGTCATATAGGTAGGGGTCATTCAACAATAGTACCTAACATAATCTATCATGTAGACCACACCTTATCCCTAACATTATCGTTCACGTTATACTCCTCATCATCAACACACTTTAAACATCATGCTAGCATTGAGGATTTCATACATAACCTTCATAGCATAACTTCATAGACATATGCATCATAATCATCGATTCACTTCACATCTATTGCCTTCAAGGCCATGATCTCAACATGCATAGATAGACAAGAAGTAAACACCTCCACCATAAGTGAACCAAACCTCACAACATCAATTCTCATACTATAGACTATAAGTTAGGTCAACTTACCAATTCTCCAAGCCATGATCACCATGGATCAATCCTCAACAATTCATAATCAATTGATATAGGTAGCAATAGAAATCAACAATGTAATTCAATAACATAACATATCATATTCATACATATACATGTAGAGTGTGTGTGTGCACATATTGGTCCTCATAGTGACATATTAGAAACAACATTGATATTAAGTGTTCTTCCCTTAAAGGGATCACAACACATTCACAATGTCCCTAATTCATGAGCAATTCACATATAAAGCCCTTAGGAATTCTAGACCACACACCCACACTTCATCATAGGAGACAAGGACACATTCAACATTGAATAGGTACTCCTAACATGTATATGATCAAACATTCATATAGGGGTCATATAGGTAGGGGTCATTCCACAATAGTACCTAACATAATCTATCATGTAGACCACAACTTATCCCTAACATTATCGTTCACGTTATACTCCTCATCATCAACACACGTTAAACATCATGCTAGCATTAGGATTTCATACATAACCTTCATAGCATAACTTCATAGACATATGCATCATAATCATCAATTCACTTTACATCTATTGCCTTCAAAGCCATGATCTCAACATGCATAGATAGACAAGAAGTAAACACCTCCACCATAAGTGAACCAAACCTCACAACATCAATTCTCATACTATATACTAGAAGTTAGGTCAACTTACCAATTCTCCAAGCCATGATCACCATGGATCAATCCTCAACAATTCATAATCAATTGACATAGGTAGCAATAGGAATCAACAATGTAATTCAATAACAAAAACATAATCTAAGTACAATTCTATAAACAAAGGAATCAACCCACAATTTTGCCCATAAGGCCTTAATTCTCAACTCATCAATATACCGACAATTCAACATGAATAAGTATAGGTAATCATAAGAAACATCAATACAATCTAATCTAAACATAATTTCACCCATAGAGATCATATTCACAAAGACCCACATCATAGGCCAATTTTCGAGAATTTGGGGATCATAGGTTCTTCAAGAATTCCTTTGAAAATTGTGTTAAAAATATTAATTCCACATTAATTCATCAATAGAATGATTTAGAAAATTGTTTGACAAGGAACCCATGTTTAGATTGAAAATTGGGAATTTTGGTCTTTGAATCACTTTTGAAAATCTTTGATAGAACTCCTTAAATGAGAGGTTATTTAAGAATCAAGAGTCACCATACCTTAATTATTGAAGACCCATGAAATTGAAGAAGAAATCAGTTGAAAACCCATCTTCTAGCTTGAGCTTCATCAAGGTCTTTAATGGAGTTTTTGAGAGAATCTATTTTGAGAGGGAAGGGTCAATTTGAAGAATGGGGTCTAATTCTTGGTTTTGGGGTTTTAACCAACTTAAAATACTCTAAAATAGGTAGAATAACCGTTTATAATAATTTCCCAAAGTACCCAAACTACCCCTCACTTAGTTGGACCTTTTAAAATAAGTCAAACTTGAATTTTATTTTCGCAGATTTCGTTGGGAAACAAGTTCGCGACGCGGAGGTGTTCCCACAAGTTTATGGAAATTAAATTTCGAGGAAGTAGAGTCTGCGACATGTCCGCGATGTGGACCAAACATTTGGCCCTTGGTGGAGCTAGTCCGCGACGCGGACATGCTCCCTCCAAGCACAACTTCAAGCTGCCTTGGCAGCTTCCTTGGCCAAGGTTGGGGTCCTCCTCTGGGACCCTTAGGGTGGCCCCTGGGGAGTTGTATCCGAACGTTTTGACCCTAAAAACATTTATTAAGACACTAGAGTCACCTACACTAATTTTAGACTCCAAACAACACATAAAAACATGAACAACATACTAGAACACACTAACACATAAAAGACTAGTTTCCGAACGTCTTGGTCGTCCCTTGACGTTTGACTTCCAAACTCTTTAAAGCTGACTAAAAAGGATAGTCTTCATTATTTTAACAAGTTATTCTTGCATAAAACTCATATGAAGCTCTACTTTATCCTAGTTCATTTTGAGGGTCATTACAATATCCCCCACTTCCGAGGACTCAATGACCCATCTAGCAGCTCACAATACACAACATACAACATCAACATAAGAGCACACATCAAGGAGGAACATCAACTCCACATAAAAGGCTCATAACAACTTTGTGCAATTCAAGAAAGTAGCAACACATCTACCAACTCCTTATGCATCAACTTTATTATTTCCTATTTCATTGGAGGAACTCCCTTCTCCAAATCATCACTATGCTTAAAACTCTTTACTTCTCATAAGTATAGGAGGAACTACCTTCTCCATATTCAATGAGCATCAACATATATATTAAGCAATCAACAGGACATTTCTTTAACAAGAGAACATCAAGCATGCTCATTACAACTCTCATGAAGTAAACATCACACAACATCTATGGGTGCAATTTCAACCATGAGAAATAAAGTTCGTGAAAACTCAAAATACAACTTAAGCATGAATTTTCACAAAAATATGCACATACAAGAAAATCATGTCTTAATCATCATTCTCATTTCAAACGCCAAAGAAACACAACATGCAACTATCTCATTAAAGCACGTTATGCAACTTTATCATAAGAAATCATTTAAGCATGCACTTCAAATCAACTCATGCAACACAAGCAAGTAGAAACTTTATTCACCGACTCATAATGCATTAACCACATAGGCCTTTCTCATATTCATAGGAGGAACTACCTTCTCCTAAGCATGACATGATATTTACCCCTTTTATATCATCATAGGGTCCATTATGCAATGGCTTTCAAGTGCACACATAGACATGATCAACATTTACACTCATGAGGCAATTAAGCAATTCATACTAGTTGCACCCTAACATGAGGATTATAGATCATCTACTAGTCTTATCATTTAATCATCATACTATCAAGAACATACATGACATTACCATGTTTAGTTATGTTCAGGGAGGGACTACCTTCTCCTAGTCACAACATACACACATGACATCATAAAACTCATAAGCAAGCATTCCACCAAGCATTCCACAAAGGTCAATTCTTTTAAGGAGAAATTCCAGCTTCTAACCTAAGCATGCTCATACTCTCTTCCTCATGAAGTCAAGAGTGCATTCACCATATAAAGATGCATATTGACATGAGAAACATGAATTTTATTACTAAAATTCCATTTTTATGTAGCAAGAATCCTTCAAAACATGCATAACATAGTGTCTTCTAGGACATGCATAACATACGGAGATCATGCACTTCATAATCATATGCAAGACTCCAAACATGAACAAGCTACTAGGAACTCTTTGGTCTCAAGCTTGAATAAGAATAGAAGGAAACGATAAGGATATAAACAACCTTACTACTCACTCATCATGCCCCACTTAGGGTAAACCCATCTAAGAGCACATTAAAGTAACCAAGATAACTATCACTTACCAATTAAGCAAAATGTCCCCCTCTTGGGATCAAGTTATGCACACTCTTTTAATCATTACCTCCTTCATCTCTAAGGTAGGAACCATTCTCCATTAAATCTTCACTATACTCCCTTAGATGAGGATTTCAAGAATCCAAACAAAATGAGTATCTATACCACTCCGCTTCATATCTATCACCTAAAGTGGTTCTCAACATAGAGAACTCAAGGAAGATCAATGTAGAAATATTAAGGGCACTCAAAACCTTACCATCTAGGAACATTATCCCCCACTTGGGGTGAGCTTAATCAACTCTTTATCACACCATACCCTTATCATCACCTATGGTGTAACTTTCCGCTCAACCATGCCTAGGTATTATCTAAACACCCTCTTTGAATGACCATAGTTAAGATTACCCTTATAAGACAGTTATCCTCTTTAGAGTTGGTCAACATCTATTGTCTTGTCCTTCCCATGAACTAAGGGGTGCATGCAACTCTCCAAGTGTAACACCCCGGAAATTTCGTAGGTTGAACTAGAGCCTAAACATAGTGTCAATGAGGTATAAAATGAATTCCCCTAAGTTAGTAGACCATCTAGGTGTGCTATGGTGGTCTATCAGATATGGCCTACGGTAGGAGTGCCAAACAAAAGGGGCAAGCCAAGGCCTAAGGCCAAGGCTGCCCCAAATTTGGAGCGACTGCCTCAAACTCCACGGCAATCACCACGGCTCGTGGTCATGACCACGAACTGTGGGAGGCTTCGTGGAGTTTCCTTTGGTCGAGGGAGAAGGACCTCCAAGTGTCCCAGAGACTGCGTCACCCT